>NC_084563.2:36532098-37182098 GCF_033978685.3 Nerophis lumbriciformis
GTTTTCTTTAACCAACTTAGCAAATATTGACTGTAGAGTAGAACATGTATCAGCGTGACCTTCAGTGTCCGTTCATTTATATGAACTGAAAAAGGTTTGGAACACAAATATCAGGAGTTGCAATTAATAAATGCACACGCATCTTATGATAACGTCAACTATTAAGTATTCTAATTGATCTCAACTTTTATTTACTTATATAATTTTAATAGAAGATACATTAAGACTGAGGGTGTTACTTGGAACATTGTTTTAGTGAAATTTTCTTTCAGGGAACAAAAGCACGGATATAATAAATTCAATAAATGCGACCTCATTAGGATACTAGAAGTTGTTTCACCTTATCAATTCATTATCTCACGTCATTATCCTCGGACATAACAGCTTACATTTTTAGTTACTTTGTAAATGTGCACTTAAAAATGCTTTTAGGTGATTAGCAACACTTACTATTTATTTACGACCGTATTTCATTGCTAGCAATAAAGCTAGCACACGTTAGCTGGTTAGGATCTTACCGGTTGTACATGTCAGCCATCATTTCCACCTCCAGCTCGGCCGCAAGCTGCTGTGCTTTCATGGGATCCATGGCTTTCTGGCGGTGATGGCAACCTTTCTTCCAACAAACTCGACGTCTCGGTGACTTTTTGAAGCTGACAAGTGATGCAGAATTTCTCGCCGGTGCTTCTCCTTAACCTTCAGGCACTTGCGTACACACGTGCAGCATGTTACCGCCACCACTTCCGGTGTCAATAAAGTTAGATTCAAGTGACGCTCTAACACAGAGCGCTCTCTGCTGTAATGTGCATGTATTGCAAAGTCCAATTTAAACAACGCTACTTTTAGATTAAAAAAAAACATGCAACAACGTGAACATTGTGATATCACAATAAAAGACAAAAAGCGTTTGGTTTTTAAAGACAGGCTTGAAATAATGTTTATTTTACATTTTAAGATGCAAACAAAAATTAAACATTTATAATTTCAATAGCCAACACTTTTCTAAACATGAAATACATAAAACAAAGAATCTGGAAATATATAAAAGTATTGTGCACAAGCTGCCACCCAATCAAAAGCTGTACAGAATATGAAACTAAAACATGAATGGAGAGAACACTCACATTGACAACCGGTCACAACATAGAAAACGACCACTGCGCCTAATCCACTGTCACGTTAATATCAGCTTCCTCCTCTTCACTTATGTCAGGGGGATCCGGTCTGATCGTATACTCACATGGCCAGATGGGGATCGCTTTTTCCGGGGAGGAAGTTACGTCTACCTCAATGTCTTCTTCTCTGGCACAGTCTGCGCTCCTCATGTGTACGGCAAAGTTCTGAACAGTAAAGTCGGACTCTGAGGGCATTGTGTTCTTCCGGTGAGCTTCATTGTCAGTGGGGGAGGAACCTTGGTTGTTGCCTGTGTTACGTAAAACACACTCAGGTAAACAAGCAATACAAATAAAGTCAGCTGCATTGACAAGTAAACAAAATTTGTGACACTGTGACTGTTTTGCTTCCGTAATAAAACTCAAATGACTGATCAAAAGCCTTTTATTTTTCCATATCTAACATATTGTGTTGAAGTTTGGGGAAATGTTTATAAAACAAACATAGACCCAATAATTCAACTTCAAAAAAGGGTCATTATACAAAGCGTGCTACTATGAACCTACCAACCCTTTATTCACAAGTTGTAATGTGTTTCAGATATTGTGTTTTTAAAAACAATGGAAATTGTATTTCGAGTAAAGAACAACAGTCTTCCAGATTGTATGCTTAGGTTATTTAAATTAGGAGGAGACAACTATAATTTACAGGTGATATTGATTTTTGAAATATGTAAAGTAAGAACAAGTATAAAATACAAATGTATTTCAGTTTTAGGAGTTAAATGGTGGAACAATTGCTCAGTGATGAGTTGAAGACATGTAGTTCTTTGTTAAGGTTTAAGAAAGCCTTGAAAGGTATAATGGAAAATTATAAAATATAGCAACGATTACTTTCATCCCATTGATTTGTTGAACGTTGATGTTTCAGGCAATCTAATTTTCAGTGAATGTATAGGATAGGCAAATATAAGCCTTGGCTTCAGCCTATTCCTTTTTCGGCCATTATTTTTATTTTTGTGTGTGTATGTGTATTATTGTTAATATGTATAATCTGTGCTGTTAAATTGATCACACACAATGGTTGATTATATGACCGAAATAAACTCATTTCATTTCATAAGTATCATTATTAAGTGTTAGGACAAGGCTAAAAAGATTTCTTGTTTAAAATAAGGGAACTGCAATTTTTTAAACAGTGCATATCATCTAAAATCCCCATGGAAAATAAAAAGACATACAGCTTTCTCTTTTATGCATTCTACGTCGTAAATAAACGATGTAGAATGACTTTCATCTAGCCAATGGAAGTCATTTATTATGCCTATAAAACCCTTTAAAAACATTTAAAAAAAACGCCAACAATAATTTATTTACAGTATATGTATTAACCAAGTATTAACTATTGTAGCTATTTTTAGTAACACAGTCCCTTGATCACATAGGTAACGTAGCTACTGCAGCTATTGACATACTGAGCTGCTGCACCGACTCTGAGTTGGTACATTTATGCTGGATTATTAATCATGCCTTGCACTTGTGTTGTAGAAGGTTGTGGCTATAAGACGAGAAATTGGTCAACTTTGAAATTCATCTTAAAACCAAAGACATCGCGAGGAGGACGCGGGAAGATGCTTGTTTGCTCCAAGCATTTTTTATCACGGGAACACGAGTCTTGTGCTGAAAGATATAAACATTCCACCAGTCAACTCATTGTAAGTGACTGTTTTGTAATTTCTTGTTCAGTACTTAGCAATACTGCTACATGGTGGTTTAGTGTTTTGGATCTGCTCAGCACCTAAGCTTCTAAAACTTGTAGCTCATCCTCGGTATATTAAAGCTAAAAATATAAGGTTCTGGATCATCATTTGTCCAAAAGTAGTCATTGTTGGCTCTCATGAAGTCTGCAATGATAAGTAGTTGTTGAAGGAAATGGCAAATGTATGAAGCTCTCTGCCAAAAATGCTTGAAATTACAAAAATATGGTAAATAATACATTAGAACAGGAATATGCTTGTTACTACATTATATTCATATGTACAACCTGTGTATAGGACATTGAACCTTTTTGGAGGTATTTAAAGGGCTTTTTAGGTGGAATAGCTCTAATCCCCACTTCTTGCTAAAAAAAAAAAAAAACAGTTTAAAAATAAATAAATAAATAACTGGACATTATTTTACATTATACAAGATCCTCAATTGGCTGTATAAATGTGGCACTGTCCATCTTCAAATAAACACAGTTTTTGTAAACAAGTATTCCTGCAGCTTTTGACATGACACACATAACTATGTCATTATGTTTATTACTGTAACACCTTGGACTTAAAGCACTTTGGAAAGCCCCTCTCTCACAATAAAAACAAACTTATAATTTGGCCTGGGCGATAGCCTAAAAATAAAATCACCAAAAATTTGGTTGACAAATTTTTCCGATTTTCTTTTCCCCTACTTTTTATAGAAACCAATGAATACAAATGACAGAGATATTTCAAAACAAGTTTTTCTTTTGTTTGATCAAAAACTAGTAGTTTGAAATGACACTGCATAAACATTTTGAATAATGTTGTTCTTTTTAGACGATGCAGATATAAATTGTACTTTTTATGAAATAATTTTCAAAAAAACTAAATTAAGAGCTTCTTCTGGAAGACAATACCTATGTCTTATACAAATTACCTTTGTTCACAAAATTTTAATATTGCACATTGTATGCAAATAAATAATAAAGTAAAACATTGAGAGGACTATAGTTTTAGTAAGTGGATAAATGCAGGTTTTTCCATTCTAAGTACACCACATCTTGGCGAAGGGCAAAGCAACTGCTTTAGTGATCGCTCTGTGCATTGTGCTTCTTTCTCATCATACCCCTTGTGTAAATGATTCCACCACAGTAAGCGGTCTTGTTCACCTCGTAAAGAGTTGCATTTACTGCACTCGGCGGGAGGCTTCAGTTTCAAATACAGATAAGTTTGTTGTGCTCTTGCATTTTTAAAACAAACTTTACAGCGTGCAGTCATTTGTTCCACGCGTGTTGCCGCAAATCTAAACTACTGACAACACTTTTATTTTCTTTGGAAAACATGTCTCGCTCTCGTTAGCCGTGCTTTGCTAGGTGTGTGAATATCTGCAAAGGAGGCAAGTAGGAGGGTTGAAGCTACAAAAGCCTCTGGGAGCAAAAAATATGTCGGAGCAAGAGGAGAAAAAAAAACATTGTTTATTGACCAGGCCTATGATAATTACTAAATTTTCACTAGTGGCATATGTTTGAATTAAAGAAACAAATAAAGGAAGGAGGAATTTCATTTTTAAATATCTAACAAAACAAATACTATCCAATTTCACCACTTGCCCAAATTAAATAATTAGAATTAAAGAAATCGAATAAAGTAAAATAAATATAAATTGGGACGTCTGTGTAGGCTAAAATCTGGGAAAAATTTGCATGCTACTGAGGTAGAACGTTCCAACTTTCTTTATGTAATAGGCTTACTGTAAGTATAGTATTTTTGTTCAGCATATTAATCAAAACAAGTCATTTATTAGTGCATAATGTCACCTTTGAAGAACCTCTAACAATGAAAAAACCCCACAGTTTTTACAATCAGCCTAAATTTTAGCCAAAGAAACAAATATACATCACAAATTGTGTCCGTGACACACATTTTGTCCTTCCCTCTTTTACTCCCCCCAGCTTATCCTCCAGCCACGACGCAGTGATGTGAATTGGGATGGGGTAGCCTTCACAATACTTCTTGGTTGTGTTACGTGTTTATTTCCCCACAGTGAAAGAGAAAGCAAGAGAGAGACAGATGGAGAGCGTTGTCGGTGCCGAGCAGACATGGCTTCAAGTAGAGGTGGGAATCTTTGGGCACCTCACAGTCTGATCACGATCCAGAAGCTTCGATTCAATTTTAAATCGATTATTTATGCATCTTTACTTATATCGTTGGTATTATTCAATTGTATGTTGTTAATATATTGTATATAAATATTCTATATTGGAAATGTATTATATTTAATTATTAAAACTATGTATAAAAGGCTCCTCCTTTGGTTACTGCATCATTTCCGTTTTTTGGATGTTAGTGCACGCACGCATGCACATATATACATATATATATATTACGGCTGTCAAAGTTAACACGATAACGTGTTGACAATAAATTTTAATAATGGCACTAATTTTATAACTGCCGATTAAGGCGAACACTTCCTTTATGACCCTCCTGCCATGCCGTAGCGGGGGAACTTGGCTCCAGTTCACTTGCTACTGATAAGCCACAAGCGAGCAGAAATGGACAAAAGAAAGTCTACCTTATGTAAATATCAGGTTCAAAGCCATGGCAAGTTGCTCTCCCGAGAAGAAAGGACTATTTTTCGCCGGGAGAAGAGGAGACATTCCTGCAGCAAATGCCTGCTGTGCTCGTTGAAAGAGGTGGGTGGTTCTTCACTTCCGAGTTCAGATTACGATTAAGGTGCAGTGATGACATAACATTTAGGTTGTAACAACCGTCATCGTGTCATTGCTGGTTTATGAGCAGATGAGCATGTTCGTCAGTGCACAATCACGTAGTACTTACAAGCAGACACAGTGTGTAAACAAAAAAGGGAGAATGGACGCATTTTGGCTTAAAAACTAACAATAAAGGTGAAGCTATAACACTGAAACACACTCAGGAAAAGGGTGCTTTAAAGGGGAACATTATCACCAGACCTATGTAAGCGTCAATATATACCTTGATGTTGCGGAAAAAAGACCATATATTTTTTTAACCGATTTCCGAACTCTAAATGGGTGAATTTTGGCGAATTAAACGCCTTTCTATTATTCGCTCTCGGAGCAATGACGTCACAACGTGACGTCACATCGGGAAGCAAGCCGCCATTTTCTCAAACACATTACAAACACCGAATCAAATCAGCTCTGTTATTTTCCGTTTTTTCGACTGTTTTCTGTACCTTGGAGACATCATGCCTCGTCGGTGTGTTGTCGGAGGGTGTAACAACACGAACAGGGATGGATTCAAGTTGCACCAGTGGCCCAAAGATGCGAAAGTGGCAATAAATTGGACGAAATTTGTTCAAAATACGAGGGTGTGCGGTAAGCCGACGAAAATGGTCAGTCGTTTGTTCCGCACACTTTACCGACGAAAGCTATGCTACGACAGAGATGGCAAGAATGTGTGGATATCCTGTGACACTCAAAACAGATGCATTTCCAACGATAAAGTCAAAGAAATCTGCCGCCAGACCCCCATTGAATCTGCCGGAGTGTGTGAGCTATTCAGGGACACAGGACCTCGGTAGCACGGCAAGCAATGGCGGCAGTTTGTTCCCGCAGACGAGCGAGCTAAACACCCTGGATGTCTTGGCTCACACTGCTTCTACCGTCCCTTATGCCACCGAAGATGATCAAGAGAAGAATATCGACCCTAGCTTCCCTGGCCTGCTGACATCAACTCCAAAACTGGACAGATCAGCTTTCAGGAAAAGAGAGCGGATGAGGGTATGTCTACAGAATATATTAATTGAAGAAAACTTTATTCATTACTCGCGGTTTTACGTAAATGATTATACATAAACTGTGTTTACCAATAATTCAGCTTAAAAACATTACAACACTTAAAAACAAACACATACCAATCGTTGGTTAGAAGGCGATCGCCGAATTCGTCCTCGCTTTCTCCCGTGTCGCTGGCTGTCGTGTCGTTTTCGTCGGTTTCGCTTGCATACGGTTCAAACCGATATGGCTCAATAGCTTCAGTTTCTTCTTCAATTTCGCTTAAGCCGCTGAAATCCGAGTCTGAATCCGAGCTAATGTCGCTACCTTGCTGTTCTATCCGCCATGTTTGTTTGTATTGGCATCACTATGTGACGTCACAGGAAAATGGACGGGTGTATATAACGATGGTTAAAATCAGGCACTTTGAAGCTTTTTTTAGGGATATTGCGTGATGGGTAAATTTTGAAAAAAACTTCGAAAAATAAAATAAGCCACTGGGAACTGATTTTTAATGGTTTTAACCCTTCTGAAATTGTGATAATGTTCCCCTTTAAATCATGGCTAGCTAGCTAGCGGCTAAAGACCACCCGCAGTATAGCTCCAGCACCCCCCGCGACCCCGAAAGGGACAAGCGGTAGAAAATTGATGGATGGACGGACACACACACACACACACACACACACACACACACACACACACACACACACACACACACACACACACACACACACACACACACACACACACACACACACACACACAGAGTCATGGTCAAAAGTTGACATACACTAATACCTAATGTCATGCCTGTCTTGAGTTTCCAATAATTTCTTCAACTTTTATTTTTTTGTGATGCTGGGTCAAAAGTACGCATAGAGCAATGTTAATATTTGGTTACATTTCCCTTGGCAAGTTTCACTGCAATAAGGCACTTTTGGTAGTCATCCACAAGCTTCGGACAAGCTTCTGGTTGAATTTTTGACCACTCCTCTTGGTGCAGTTCAGCTAAATTTGTTGGTTTTCTGATATGGACTTGTTTCTTCAGCATTGTCCACATGTTCTCAATGGGGTTTAAGTCAGGACTTTGGGAAGGCCATTCCAAAACCTTTATTCTAGCCTGATTTAGCCATTCCTTTACCACTTTTGACGTGTGTTTGGGGTCATTGTGCTGTTGGAACACCCGACTGCGCCCAAGACCCAACCACCGGGCTGATGACTTTAGGTTGTCCTGAAGAATTTGGAGGTAATCCTCCTTTTTCATTGTCCCATTTACTCTCTGTAAAGCACCAGTTCCATTGGCAGCAAAAGAGGCTCACTACTACCACCATGCTTGACGGTAGGAATGGTTTTCCTGGGACTAAAGGCCTCACCTTTTCTCCTCCAAACATATTGCTGGGTATTGTGGCCACACAGCTCAATTTTTGGTTCATCTGACCACAGAACTTTCCTCCAGAAGGTCTTATCTTTGTCCATGTAATCAGCAGCAAACTTTAGACAAGCTTTAAGGTGTCGCTTCTGGAGCAAGGCTTCCTTCTTGCATGGTAGCCTCTCAGTCCATGGCGGTGCAAAACACGCTTCACTGTGGACACTGACACTTGTGTTCCAGCAACTTCCAATTCACTGCAGACCTGCTTTGTGGTGGTTCTCGGTTGATTCTTGATCAGCCTGACCAATTTTCTCTAAGCAGCAGGTGATAACTTGCGTTTTTTTCCTGATCGTGGCGGTGACAAAACAGTGCCATGCACTTTATACTTACGACCAATTGTCTGCACAGTTGCTCTTGGGACCTTAAGCAGCTTCGAAATGGCTCCAAGTAACTTTCCTGACTTGTTCAAGTCAATTATTTGTTTTTTCAGATCTGTGCTGAGTTCCTTTGACTTTCCCATTGTCGCATTTGTAACCGAGTCCAATGACTGCATCACATGAGCCCTATTTAAATGGGCTCAGAGAAGTCAACAGGTGTCGTCAATCATAATCACTCACGTAAAGTTAAGAGGCTATGCCATGAAGCTAATTTGATTTGACTGTAACTTTTCTACATCACCAAAATTTGTCATGTATGTTGCTGTATGTATACTTTTGACCCAGCAGATTTGGTCACATTTCCAGTAGACCCATAATAAATTCATAAAAGAACCAAACTTCATGAATGTTTTTTTTGTGACAAACAAGTATGTGCTCTGATCACTCTATCACAAAAAAATAAGAGTTGTAGAAATGATTGGAAACTCATGACAGCCATGACATTATGTCCTTCACAAGTGTATGTACACCTTTGACCACGACTGTACACACACACACACACACACACACACACACACACACACACACACACACACACACACACACACACACACACACACACACACACACACACACACACACACACACACACACACACACACACACACTTATATGTCCTTGTTAATCAATTTATCATCGTTCATGTTCTAATTGTGATGCATCGTAAAATCTATAATTTTTCCCATCTCAAGCCGATTCACAACTGGTTCATAACTTTACAGTTTTTATTTTACATTTGTATCGATCCTGGAACCCGTTTATCAATGCACTCACTTGTTTGGATATCAGATTCATATCGGTTATTTGTTAGACCCCTACTAAACATGTTCCACACCAAGTGATTAAAGTGATACATTTATTTTCTCTAAATCTTTTTTTGTTTTTAGGGAATATGTCCCAGAGCACAGAAGTACTTTGAGGGCAAAAACATTACATTTAAAAGTGTAATAAATTGGTTGTTTTAGCTTTTGTTTAGTTATTGTGTACTATTTTGTTTTGCATATGTTTTATATACAATAAAATAATCTAAGGAACTACTTAAAATATTCTGTTGATATTTTTAAACTGTCTAGCACTCATCAAAAGTCATTGGAACAATTTACAGCTAGTACATGTGATTTGTATTGGTTTTGGTATCGGCTGATGTCACTCATGGACGATCGGTAGCATATATCCCTCCCAATACAATTTCACCTAGTAGGGATCTGCTTTTGTTATCAGCACTGAAAAGCATTTATCGGCATTGGCCGATCACATACTTGTTTACGGTAATTGACAGATACTGATTAGTGGTCGGTGTGATCGGCATATTCCTAACAGGTGAACTCTGAAATTGAAAAGAAACCACCAACAAATGTCCACTGCAGGGGATGCTGGTTAGCAGGGTGTAAAATATGTTACGTGAAGCAAGCAGACACACGCTCAAAGCAGTGTCCTTATATTTTTTGTTCAACTTGTCCATGAGCTTTTACATTTTCAAAGTTAAACATTTTTGTTATTTATATTCTGAACATTTTTTTTTTTTTTTTTTTTTTACAGGTATGCAACACAAACAATACTTATCTCTTTGTTACACCATCAAATTAAAGTGTATTACTGTAGCCAGATCTTAATAATGTAATTGTAATTTTATTTTTACACCTAAAATGTTTTTTAAACGATTTTAGTATTTCAGTTTGAACCAATGACCTAATGGGCGAACATAAGGAAATGTACAACAAAAACATCTCCTACCTTGTTGGTCCATCTCAGGTTTTGGATTATAGTCAGCAGCCTCAACACTCGTCTTCTCAGCACTTCCAATCTTCTCCAGGAGGACCTTTCTCTTCACTCCCTTTCTGTTCTCCTGCTGACATTTTCTCTTTGTTTTGCTCTTGTCCAGCTCCATCTTTGCCAATTCTTTCTTCTTGTTTTCACACTTTGAAATTAATTGAGAGGCGGGTTTTATTTTGGCCGATCTCCCACGGTTTGGCTTTATTAAAGGGGCTTGTTTGGATGCAACAGGAGGAGGGCATTCCGCAGGTTTTGGATCCTTGGCTTTCTTTGTCCTTTTGCAGCTTAGTGGCTTGCCAGTTGTTTTTCTGACCCCCTTATTAGTGATGCCAGTTTGACTTGCATTTGATATTTGTGAACATTTGGTTCTTGCCTCCAAAAGTGCTTTTGAGGGGCCACTGGATCTATTTCTTTCTTTTGCTAAGATATTGTTCATTGACAAACTAACTGAACAGACGCTCATGCATTTCTGACTTTTAATTCCTTCAGTGACTGAACGAGCGGCGACTGGTGGGTCATCAGCACACTCCTTCCTCGTCTTAGAAGCTACAGGACTCTCCTTTGTGACACTTTGTTCCTGTACTAAAGTTCTCTTCATCCTGTGAGGGTAAGACTTTCGTTCAGCAGCAGTTTGGCGCACTCGATTTGTAGTACACGGTCTACTTTGCTTATGGTCCAGGATTTGCATTGGCCAGTCCGTCTGACTAAGATTCCATGAAGGCGGTTTTTTATCTTCCACGTCACTGAGAGGAAAACATAGTAATGCAGATTGCTCTGGGAGCCAGGGGTTTCTACATTGAGACAACTGCTGCTTGATGTTATCAACAGGCTTATCCACTGCTAATGAGGTGATTGGCTCTAGCGGAGAGAGACACCTAGGAAGTCGTAGATAGTCTAAACAAGGCAAGGATTGTTCATCATTTGGATTTGACACTTGAGTAGATAACAACTGCGCAGGCTTCTCCTGCAAAGGTGGGTTGTATCGATTCTGTGTCGTGTGACTGATACCTGAGACTAAAGCTGGGTCTACGGTCGTGTATGAAAACAAACTGCTTTGACTTCTAGAGACTGATGGATAAGGGTCACTAGGTATTCTCACAGTTGAGAGCATCTGTGCAAGTAGTTGTTGCTGGATCATCAGGTTGCCAGGATCAACACGTGGCACACTTTTACAGTTGAGCAGGTCTTGAGCTAGAAATACAATACATGTACAGTATGTCACAAGCCAGGGTTTGGAGAGTGGGGAACTGTAAACAATTAGCATTGGCAAGGCTTGACATTAATTTGGTACAAAGTGTAAATATCTTAAAGTCATTTAATTATTGAGAACACTCAATCTAATCTAAACAGAACCTTTTCACATTATGTTTAACCATTTTCATGTTCACCACTAATATTTTAATGAAGATAATATTGTTTCCCACACAACTGTCTGCTTCTCTGCAGGCCATTAAGATACAGTAATAGAAGCCGTCAGAACTTTTGTTGTAAAGAATTTACGCAAACACTTGCTGGCTTCAAGTGGCTTGTTCAAGTGCATGAATGTTATGACCGTGCAACTAGGGCTGCAACAACTAATCGATTATAAAAATAGTTGGCGATTAATTTAATTTAGTAGTCTAATGAGGGGCAGTAAGCCAGCCAATGATGTGTCATGTGCAGCTCACGTGACGACCCGTCTCCTTTGCTTGGAAATATTCGAAAAATGGCGGAGGAAAACAGTACCGATAGTTCAGCGGAGAAACATCTGGAGGTTAATGCTTCAATTCAGAAAAGTCTACGACTTAAGTCGTCAAAAGTGTGGGAACACTTTACTTTAAAGACTTCAAAGAAGACAGTTTCCTGCAAAATGTGCAGCATGGACCTCGCATTACTTCGGGAGCACCTGAAGAGGAAACATGTTGGAGCCATGGAAGAAGGGAAGAACTCACAGTACGTAACTTTTTAAGTCCATTGTCCGGGTACATTGATTCCTTGTGTCATTCTTTGTGTGCTTTTGAATCTTTTGTTGACGAGGTTATATTTTTAAGGAAGCGCAGCAGCAACTGTTGTGTATTAACTTTCAAAGTGTTAGGAACTTTTTGGAGAGTGCGACGACTTCATTTTCTGTGTTGTTTTGAGTCGCAACAGGCATTCATGAGTTCAGCACGCCAGCTCTTTTTTGTGAGTATCGTTAACGTTATCCCTTTGTTGCAACGCAGGGCTGATAATGTGTCTTCGGCACATTTGACTCCGTTTTGAGAGAGAAAACGCACGGTTACCAAATTCGAAATAAACGTAACGGACAGAAATATCTCAGGTTCGTTTCATAATGGATCAATGTAGCCGGGCCAAATAAAGCTATATACATCTATTTAGATTTGGGTGACGCTTTAGTATAACTAAACGTTATGAAGGTGCTGGAATTTTTCATACAATTATTCAGAGGCAGCCTAAAATTAATCCTTTATTATTAATAACAGAAACGTGTACAATATCTGATCCAGTTCTGATCTGACGAGTTACATTTCTGTGTTATTATTGGTGTATGCTGCATCCCCCAATGTCCATTTATTTCATTTAGCTTTTTTTATTTATTGTGGTGGCGCATTTAGATAGATAGATAGATAGATAGATAGATAGATAGATAGATAGATAGATAGTACTTTGATTCCTTCAGGAGAGTTCCCTCAGGAAAATTTCAATTCCAGCAGCCGTGTACAGAATTGAGATCAAATTTAAAAAGTAAATAATGGGGGGTGTAAATGGAAATAAAATAGAAAATATTACAATAAGAATAAAAATAAAAAGCAACAATAAGAATAAAAATATAACAGTAAAAATAAGAATATAACAAGAGAAACTAGGGAGTAATGTTATGAAAAAAATTTGCCTTTTACGTCAGAAATTATTAATATAAATACCACACTGGTAAATTTAGATGCACCCAATGATGATAAACCTTCTTTCTTTGGTGACATGGAGCACAAATTGGCAGATTTTGTTGATTCTGATATTATTATGGGTGGAGATCTAAATTTAACAATAAATCCAAATATTGATAAAACTGGTAAAATTGTTAAACCCAAGAAATCATTTTTTTCTCTTCTGAAATTAATGCAAACTCTTAACCTAATAGATATTTGGAGAACCTTAAATCCGTATGAGAAGGATTTCACTTTTTATTTAAACAGACATCAGTCATTTTCAAGAATTGATACGTTCTTTGTTCCGAAGGCAATTGTAGAAAACGTGCAGGCTAAAATTCACCCCATAATTATTTCTGATCATAGTCCAATTCAAATCGACGTAACCTTTCCTCCAGTCGCTTTCCAATTCAAACAATGGTAAATTAATATGTCTTTATTAGAAAGTGAGGAAAATAAATTACAAATTAAATAATTTATCCATCCATCCATCCATCTTCTTCCGCTTATCCGTGGTCGGGTCGCGGGGGCAGCAGCTTAAGCAGGGTAGCCCAGACTTCCCTCTCCCCAGCCACTTCGTCCAGCTCCTCCCGGGGGATCCCGAGGCGTTCCCAGGCCAGCCGGGAGAGATAGTCTTCCCAGCGTGTCCTGGGTCTTCCCCGTGGCCTCCTACCGGTCGGACGTGCCCGAAACACCTTCCTAGGGAGGCGTTCGGGTGGCATCCTGACCAGATACCCGAACCACCTCATCTGGCTCCTCTCGATGTGGAGGAGCAGCGGCTTTACTTTGAGCTCCCCCCGAATGACAGAGCTTCTCACCCTATCTCTAAGGGAGAGCCCCGCCACTCGGCGGAGGAAACTCATTTCGGCCGCTTGTACCCGTGATCTTGTCCTTTCGGTCATGACCCAAAGCTCATGACCATAGGTGAGGATGGGAACGTAGATCGACCGGTAAATCGAGAGCTCTGCCTTCCGGCTCAGCTCCTTCTTCACCACAACGGATCGATACAGCGTCCGCATTACTGAAGACGCCGCACCGATCCGCCTGTCGATCTCACGATCCACTCTTCCCCCACTCGTGAACAAGACTCCGAGGTACTTGAACTCCTCCAATTGGGGCAAGATCTCCTCCCCAACCCGGAGATGGGACTCCACCTTTTTCCGGGAGAGAACCATGGACTCGGACTTGGAGGTGCTGATTCCCATCCCAGTCACTTCACACTCGGCTGCGAACCGATCCAGTGACAGCTGAAGATCTTGGCCGGAGGAAGCCATTAGGACCACATCATCTGCAAATAGCAGAGACCTAATCCTGCAGCCACCAAACCAGATACCCTCAACGCCCTGACTGCGCCTAGAAATTCTGTCCCTAAAGGTTATGAACAGAATCGGTGACAAAGGGCAGCCTTGGCGGAGTCCAACCCTCACTGGAAACGTGTCCGACTTACTGCCGGCAATGCGGACCAAGCTCTGACACTGATTATACAGGGAGCGAACTGCCACAATAAGACAGTCCGTTACCCCATACTCTCTGAGCACTCCCCACAGGACTTCCCGGGGTACACGGTCGAATGCCCTCTCCAAGTTCACAAAGCACATGTAGACTGGTTGGGCAAACTCCCATGCACCCTCAAGGACCCTGCCGAGAGTATAGAGCTGGTCCACAGTTCCACGACCAGGACGAAAACCACACTGTTCCTCCTGAATGCGAGGTTCGATAATTTATTTCAGATTTTATCTAAAAAAAATCTGGATTCTGTCTCTGACATCTCCACAATATGGGAAGCACTTAAGTGTTGTGTAAGAGGAGAACTTATTAGGATTGCAAGCTTTAAGAATAAAAAACAACGTGCTGAAGAAAATGAATTATTGAATGGAATCAAACAATTGCAGGACACATTGTCCAAACAATATAATCAGGAAACGTGGATCAAACTTTGCAAACAAAGATTGGAATATGATAATATAATAAAGCAGAAGGTTGAATATAAAATTAATAGGGCAAAATTAAAGTTTCATGAATATGGCGAACAAGCTGTAAAGCTCCTTGCGTTAAGATTAAAGAAGCAGATGACTAGAAATCATATATCTAATATTAAACTTTCAGATGGTAGTATTTCTGTTGATCCCAAGCAAATCAATGAAACGTTTAGAACATTTTATACAAATCTATATAAGCCTGAGAAAGATGGTAGCATAGAAGCTATGCAGTCATATTTAAACGCAATACAACTCCCATCCTTATCAGAGCATGACAAAAAATCACTGGAGGAACCTATACAATTAATGGAAATTCAAAAAGCTATAAATTCATTTGCAAAAAAAAAATCTCCAGGCCCTGATGGCTACAATACATAATTTTTGTCAAATATTCAGTGAAGATTTGTCTCCTCTATTATTACAAATGTACCAATCTTCATTTAATAAACAATTGTTTTTTCCAACCTTCAATTTTTCTCATATCTCATTGATACATAAAAAGGATAAGACCCATTGATTTGCAGTAATTATCGTCCTTTATCCCTAGCCAATATGGACAATTAAATCCTGGCAAAAATCTTAGCCACACGATTATCAAATGTAATAGGAAAATTAATTCATACTGACCAAACTGGCTTCACGGAAGGTCGACAATCTTCAGACAATACAAGGAAATTGTTTAATGTTATTTACTATGCAAGAAGTCTCCCTTATCCCACAGCAGTATATACTGTTTATGCGGAGAAGGCATTCGACCGCATAAACTGGTCATTTATGTTTTGCACATTACGTAAATTTGGATTTGGAGATCATTTTATACAATGGATTAAGATGCTTTATACAAGGCTCATGGTATCAGTCAAAACCAATAATCATATTTCAGAACCTTTTTCGTTAAAAAGAGGAGTAAAACAGGGATGTCCTGCATCTGGATTATTATTTAATTTGGTTATTGAACCCTTAGCTGCAAAAATAAGAAGTGAAAATAATATTCATGGTATAAAAATTGGCTCTCAGTATAATAAGCTATCGATGTATTGTGACGACATAATTCTCTACCTGTCACATGTTGACTCCTCTCTTCACTATATCAATAATGTCATCACTGAATATGGCTGTTTATCAGGGTATAAAGTAAATTGGGACAAATGTGAAATATTACCACTTAATAAACACTGCAAGAAATCACAAGTTCAGAACTCCAAAATTAAATGGAAAGAGGCAGAAATCATATAGCTAGGACTGCATATTACACCAAACCTTTATACAAGCAGAGATCTAAATCTTAAACATTTAAAAAATAAGATAGAATCCAAAATGGCCACGTCTCCAAATATCACTTTGGGGTCGGGTGAACATAGTAAAAATGAGTATACTATAATTATATACTGAAAATGATGCCTGTACTAATTAATAAAAGTTGGTTTGAGAAAATACAAACAATGATGTCACATTTTATATCGTGAGAAAAGAAGGCCAGATGCTCATACTTAAGATTGTCTTGTAAACAAGATAGAGGACTACAATTACCAAAATTCTTACATTATTATACTGTATCTCCTTCGGTTGTGAACAAACAAGCCACTTATTCCATTTTCTGCAGATAAGGACTGGATCAACATGGAAAAAAATATCTTAATGAATTTGGACATTGATGTGGGGAGTTTATATTATATTAAAACAATACCTAATGAATTGAGGCAGAGCCCAATGGAAGCCACCTTTAACATTCTAAAACTGTGTCAGAAAATACTTGGAATCAACCCAATTACATCTGTAAATCAACCGCTTTAGTACCCAGAAATAATTTTTAAAATTTTCTCTCTTTAAAACACGCTGTAAAAAAAAAATGCATATCATCTGAAAGTATGTCTTTAAATAGCCATGAACTGGAAGATGCACTTTTTAATCAAGATACAATCAAGAAATTAATTAGACTATTTTATGGAATAATAAATTAACACCATACTAGAAATGCAAATGATGCATGTGTTCGGAAACGGATGATCGACTTAAACATTTTAGATGAAAGAGACATATATCAATATTTGGAAAAATGTCAATAAGCCCTTTAGAAGCATTAAAGATAAGCTGACTCAATTTAAGATCTTGAATAGATTGTATTTTACATCTTCTCAGCTGTTTAAAATTGGTGTAGTAGATAACAAGTTATGTATGAAGTGTCGGGCAGTCGAGGCAACTCTTGTTCATTTATTGTGGGAATGTCAGAGAATAAAAGAGTTATGGTAGAAAACAACAAAAGTAGCAATCATATTCCTTAATATAAACATCCCAATGACACTGCAAACTTGTATTCTTGGGGATCTCCATCAATTTAGTAACGTTTTATCAAAGAGTAAAAATGCATTTCTTTCAATATGCATAATAACAAAAAGGGTAATATTAAAAAAAATTGATAAATGTTGATAGTCCAACACATTGTGACTGGTATACACAAGCTATGGAGATGATATCAGTAGAAAAAACTGCATTTAGTTTGGATAATAATGAGTCATATATTGTAATATGGGATCCATTATTTAAATTTGTTTTAACTATTAAATGAACCAAAAATATGACTTATTTTATTTTTGTGGAAAATATTGGACACGGTGTGTTGTCAAGCTTATGAGATGCGATGCAAGTGTAAGCCAGTGTTCTTTTTTTTTTTTTTTAATTAATGTCTGTAATGATTATGTCAATGAGGTATTTTTAATCACTGCTATGTTGAAATTGTTAATATTAATTTTTGTTTCGCTACTTTTAGATTGTTCTGTGTCATGTTTGCGTGTTCTCTCAATTGCTCTGTTTATTGCTATTCTGAATGTTGCTGGGTCGGGTTTTGGAGTTGGATTGCATTATTATGGTATTGTTGTGTATTATTTTGTTGGATTGATTAATAAATAAATCAACTAGGTATGTATTGAGTTACATGTAAATGATGCTACTGTGTACGTTCATTATATGGTTTCTCTCATTTCAGAAAGAAACAAGCCAGCATTAGCGACTTTGTACAAAGGAAGGTCTGCACACCACAGCAAGCGGCTGCATTGACCGATGGTATCCTGAATATGTTGGTAACTGACATGAGGCCACTATCAATGGTGGATGATGACGGTTTCAGACAAATGATTCACGTCCTCAACCCTGGTTACAGGGTACGAGCAGACATCCCAAGCAGTGAAGACTGACATTAAAGCCACCTCGAGCAAAATTGCTCTCACTACTGATGTGTGGACAAGTGTTGCCACGGAAGCCTACCTTGGCATTACATTCCATTACATTGGAGACGAATGGAACATGAAGTCAATCTGCCTTACGACCATGCCACTAGAGCAGGGCTTGCCAACCCGCGGCTCGCGAGCCTCATGCGGCTCTTAACTCTAGTAGAAAAAAAAAAATACAAATAAAAATACAAAAATACAAAATAATTAAAAAAAATACAAATAATAATAATAATCTATTAGTGCCCACGAGGTGTAGACGCGACAAACTCTTTGATGTCGGAGGCCCACGTTGGCGTGTTACTGTACTGTAGTACAGTAATGTACTACAGTACAGTAGTGATGCCTGGCGTTCGCCGGGACGAAAAACACTACATTTCCCAAAATGCTGCGCGACCGAGACACACGGCCGCTTCATTGACTTCTGCTCAGTACAAAGAGGGCGTTTTCTCAAAATCTAGCTTGTAAAACACAGTGGCGTTCAACCCGCGGTTTCTTCTTCTATCGGCTGTGATCGTGATCATCGCCGAAAAAAAAGGAAATACTTGGATTACAATACTCAGATTACTTTTTTTGCCCGGCTTAAGCCGGTTTGAGTTGCACATAAGAAGAAGAAGAAGAAGACGAAGCCGGTTTGAGTGACGTCAAACGTGCATGTGCGTGAGATCACAGTAGTAAACAATTTGTGACAAGTTCACTCTCAAAATGGCAGGGAAAAAAAGCACAGCAAAACGAAAATATGAAGAACACAGGACATTTTAACAGTGTGGGAGAGTTTATATTTTTTTGTTGAACGTAATGGCAAGCCATTCTGCCTTATATGTCAAGCGTCATTAGCGCATTTCAAAGCTTCAAATCTTCAGCGTCACTTTAGCTCACTCCATGCTAACATCGACCAGGAATTTCCAAAAGGGACAGAACTTCGCAAACACAAGTTGGCCACTTTGAAAAGTCAGGCAGAAAAGCAGAAACAGTTTTTCCAAAAATTTACGAAGCACTCAGAGACCGTAACGCTTGCATCATATCAACTGGCTTGGAACATTGCACAGGATAAAAAGCCATACAATGAAGGGGACTTCATTAAAAAATGCCTCAGTGACGCTGTTGAAATCTTGTCTCCTGAAGACGACAAACTAAAAAGAAGGGTATCAGAAGTCCAACTGTCCCGCCACACTGTTGAACGCAGAATATCGGACATTAACACGGCTATCGAATCACAGTTGCACTCTGACCTTCAAGCATGTGAGTATTTTAGTGTCGCTTTGGATGAGAGTTGTGACATACAAGACAAGCCTCAGTTGGCAATATTTGCACGGTCTGTGTCAAACAATTGTGTGATAAAAGAAGAACTCCTTGATATTGTGCCATTAAAAGACAGAACCCGTGGCATAGATGTGAAATAAACAATAATGGCTGCATTTGCGAAAGCAAATCTGCCCATACAGAAACTAACTGCAATAGCCACAGATGGAGCACCAGCCATGATCGGATCTGTGAATGGGCTTGTGGGGCTGTGCAAAGCTGACGAAACATTTCCTGAGTTTTGGAATTTCACTGCATTATCCACAGGGAGCAACTCGTGTCTAAATCATTGAATTTAGACAACGTCATGAAGCCCCTGATGGAAATTGTCAACTACATCCGCACACATGCTCTTAACCACAAGCAATTCAGGAATCTTATCGCTGAGCTGGACCAAGGGCTTCCAGGTGACCTGCCGCTGCACTGCACTGTGAGGTGGCTGTTAAAAGGTAAGGTACTCTCTTGCTTTTTTGAGCTTTTGGATGCTGTGAAACTGTTCATGGACCCTGAGTGGACTATGGGTCTGGCCTTTTTGGTCAACATGCTGTGTCATTTGGACAAACTGAACCTGACCCTGCAGGGTAAGTTAACCTGGTGCAAAGTGTGTTTGCGTTCATCAACAAACTGAAGCTGTTCAAGGCGCATATTCAAAAGGGAGATTTAACGCATTTTCCCACTCTGCTAAAAGCCAGCGGGCAAGTCACCAGCGCCTCCCTGAAAAAGAAAAGAGACAGATATGCAACACTGGTTGAAAACCGGCACGAAAACTTTGTGACCCGGTTCCATGATCTCCAACTGAAAAGGCTACAGATTACATTCCTCGTCGACCTATTTAATGCGGATACGGACTGTTTGAAAGCCCCGCACGTCACAGATGAGGCTGCAGCTGAGTTGGAGATGATCGATCTTTGTGAGGAAGACCAACTGAAAGCTGCTTGAAGCGAAGGGACCATTGAGTTCTGGAAAAGTGTGCCAATGGAAAAATACCCCAATGTCAAACGGGCTGCGCTTAAGATACTGTCAATGTGTGGGTCAACATACGTCTGCGAGTCTGTGTTTTCTACCCTGAAACATGTGAAATCAAAGCATCGATCTGTTCTGACTGACACCCATGTGAAAGAATTGCTTCGAGTGGCAACAACGGAATACAAGCCAGATTTGAAGAGGATTGTCCACGACAAGGAATGCCAGAAGTCCCACTAAGCAACATGCATAGTAAGAGAAAAAATATATATATTTTTGTATGTGGACTTGGTTGAACTGAGAGTTTGTGTGTGTGAGACAGTGCACACAATGTTAATTGTTGAAAATAACTGGCCTGTGGTCTTAGTACTGTAGGAGTCATGTTGGTGTGTGACATTTACAATAAATCTGTCTGAGCAGAGGTCTGTGTGTGTGTGTGTGTGTGTGTGTGTGTGTGTGTGTGTGTGTGTGTGTGTGTGTGTGTGTGTGTGTGTGTGTGTGTGTGTGTGAGTGTGTGCGCATGACGAAGGGATGGGGTGATGTTCATGTGTGCCCATGTGTAGGATGTGGCTCTTTGCAGTAACACAGTAAAAAAAAAGTCGCTGTTAGTCTCTGACTGGTTGGCCACCCCTGCACTAGAGGAAAGCTATTCAGCACCCAACATTGCAGAATGGTTGGAAGAGGTAGTAGCCAGGTTTGAAATTCCCCCAAGCCAAACTATTGCTATTGTGCATGACAATGGTGCCAATATAGTGGCTGCAGCAAAACTTCTTGAGGAGAAGCATGGGTAGTGTTCAGTCCGCTGCGCTGGGCACACCTTGCAGCTAGTGATCAATTCTTCACTGAAGCACTCAAACATTGAAAAAGCAGTTGGGGCTGCAAGATGTCTCGTGGAACATTTCAGAAAAAGTGAGGTAGCCTGCAACAAACTGAGACAAAAACAGCAACAAATGGGAACAACCCAGCACAAGCTTGTTCAAGATGTAAGCACTCGATGGAACAGCACATTTATATGATTAGCCGACTGCTTGAGCAAAGGTGGCCTGTAACTTCCACGCTGTCCGACTCGACTGTTACACAGAGAGGCAAACGGTACCTTGACTTAAAATCCGACCAGTGGAACCTACTTGAAGAGCTTTCCAAAGCCTTTAAACCCTTTGAATATGCCACTGTGTTTATGAGTGGGGAAAAATACACGACAATCTCTGCAGTACCTCTACTCGTGAAAGGGCTAGTGAAGTCCACCCAGACAGTTGTCTTCGAGTCAGCAGCAGTGCAGGCTTTCCAAGTCACTGCTACAGAGCAGCTTCAACAGCAATGGAAGAAGGAGACTACCTTCTCTGACACAGCACCGAACACGGTGATCCTCTCCTCCGCCCTGGACCCGAGGTTCCGAAAACTCAAATTTCTGACGCCTGAGCAGGTCTTTAAGGTGCAAGCCAAAGTGCAAACAGAGGCATTCAAAGTGAGAAGGGATCAGCAGCAGCAGTATGATGGTGTCCATGAGCAAACCAGTGTCACCTCCACCATTACCATAGTTGCTCCTGCACCTACAGCTTCTCTTTCTTTACTTGACTTACTTCTTGATTCTGATACCAGCAGTGAAGAAGAGCATAGAGAGGGGGAAGGTGAGGATCCCAATAGCCTAGTGAGGAACAAGGTCCTCACATACTTTGGAGAGAAGCCCCTTCCCAAGGAAGAAAATCCATTACCGGTACATTGATGGAAGGCTAATGAGAATAGATATCCCACCTTGGCCAGGTTAGCAAAGTCCTACTTTTACCATCTGAGCGCTTCTTCTCTGCAGCAGGCAACATCGCTTCCAAGAAGAGAGCCAGCCTTAGCCCAGAGCATGTGGACATGAGAATGAGGGTGTTCCTGCAGAACCATTCTCTCATACTCCAATTCTACCTCCCTGGCCTGTTGTTAAAGAGCCATTTGGCAAAGCCTGTGAAACACTTGGTTTGTGTTGTTTTTCTTTGTTATTTAATCTGTTCTTCAGCTAAGTCACCTCCCGTATTTAAACTGAAGACTTGAATAGGTTATCATCATTAATGTTTGACAATGATTGGAAAGGCCTCCTATGTGAACATTTTCAAAACAAAAATGTGTTTTTCTTAACTGTTAACGTTCGGCTACAAACAGAAGTGCACTTTATACATTTTATTTATTTTTTTGTTATTTATTTTATGATGTTTGGCTCCTTATTTAAAAGGAAGACTTTAAATGTTTTTTGTGTTGAGAAAAAATATAAATGTTATGTGCACTTTATAAAAAAATATTTTTGTAACATTTGCCTTGTTTTATTTGGCAAGTTGAAAGAACATGGTGCCAGTATGCTGTTTTTTAAATAAAATACTGGAAAGGATAGAAATGTAGTTTGTCTCTTTTATCCGATTATTAATCGAAGTAATAATCGACAGATTAATCGATTATCAAATTAGTTGTTAGTTGCAGCCCTACATGCAACGTAAACAATTGATTGAAACGGTTATTTGTATTGATATTTGTAACTAAGTGACACCTTAAAAGGGTCATATTAAGATTTTTCTACATTTAAAACACAACATAACATGTAATGGTGGTTCTTTGGTCAAAATGTTGCATGGATTATGTTTTATAGACTGTTTTAAAGCTGTTTCTGACCGCCACTTCAGGTTTCACTGTTTTGTGGGCGGTCTTATTTACATGGCTCCACATCGACAGCGTCTTCTCCCCGCCATCTTTGTTTTAGTTTTTAGCACTTCCATAGCGAGTCTACGGACTGATTAAGTTTGACCTATACGCTGCGTCCTATATGAAATGGAAACAGTACAGGATACATGTGCATGTACTAGAGGTGGGGGAACTAATACATTTTTAGATGCAACGCAATTCGGACATGGACGATTATAAGAATCGATAAGTAAACCTCAATAATCGATTTATTTATTGTATAAAATGTAATGCAGACAGTTCTAAAATGTGGCTGACTGCAGCGAGCCACCTCATCGAGAGATTAGACTAGCTCCTTTATTTTAGGGCACTTATGTTCCAGTTTTGCACACATTTCCATAATTGAATAAATGCGGTGGTAATTAATTTAACTGTTTCTTATTACAAATGCACTGTTTTTGGAAGCTGCAAGTGGTTAACGCTTATTTAGTGAACCAAAAAGAAATGTAAAACTGCATCAATATACATACATAAAAGATGCATCAATAATACATTTTTAATCGAATCGTAGCTCTTGAATCGTAATCGAATCGTGAGGTGCCCAAAGATTCCCACCTCTAGCATGGACTGTATGAGCCAGTCTGCCCCACAACATGAAGATAGAGGGAAAAAAAAGAGGTTATTGACTACAGTGTATCGTTTAGTGGAAGTATGAAGGAAAGCAAGATTATTTTATATATATTTCCGCAATGCTTCCATGGTTTGATTTCAAATTTTAGGGACATATGCAGATCCCGAATCCACAACAGCAGGTACCAATAGGTAAGAAAAGTTGGTTTTGCATAATAGGTCCCCTTTAAGTACTGCAAGCCAACTATGAAGAAAGGACAGCAGCCATAACTTGGTAGGTTCTCCCAAACCCCGCTAGAGCAGTCGTTAAGTGTGCCAGAAAACCCAAGAGCACATTTCCAGTCTTCAGGATGTGTGCTACATCCTGTCTGACTGCAGAGTTTTCCCTACATGTAATCATTGTTGGGACTTTGTAACGCGTTACTGTAACGTCGTTAGTTTCGGCGGTAACTAGTAAGCTGTTACCGTTACTACATGATGCGTTACTGCGTTATTTTTTATGTAGTATCGGTTAGAAACAGAAAATCTGAGCGTGTTTTATTGGAGCGTTGCAGTGTCGTCCTTCTGATTCTTTTTGTGTCACAAGCACGCTCTGTGTGTCTGGGTGCGGGTGTGGGGAGGGAGGGGAGGGGGGCGTGTCTGATCATGGCAGAGCTGCAGTCGAGTTTGTTAACATGTAGATATTCTCACTACTTTTCTTTTGTCGAGCACAAAGAAAATAACATTTTAGTTGTGTCTTGGATCAAAGATCCCATCTACTGCCCAAAACAGCACTTCAAATCTGCTGAAACAGCTACAAAAGCAACATGCTTTGACGAAGCTAGTAAAGAGAGACACAGACTCCGATGCCACTTCCCCTCCACCACCACCACTTAAGGATTAACTCTGCCTCTGCTCATCATTCAGCACTGAAGGTACACACTCTGTCAATTCTCTTATATACTCTTTCATTCTAGACTTCTTGAGTGTTTAATTATCACATCACTCTAAATGCACAGACTATAAGTTCACAAACATAAAGAGGGATCCTAGTGGGCCAGGCAAAATCTTTCCTTTCTCTAAACTAAAACTGGGGAAATGTGTAGAGTGTTCTGGGCTTCAGACATGATTTTTTCAGAATTCCTTGAGAAAAAAATGCTTGGTTAGGCTTTGTGTATGTAGTGTCTGCCTTCCTTGCTTTACAGCTATGTTGTTATTATGCTGTTTGCAGGGGTGTAACGGTACGTGTATTTGTATTGAACCGTTTCGGTTCGGTTCGGAGGTGTACCGAACGAGTACACATGCTAGCAGCAACCGGGCTAGGACAACATGAAAAAGCCAGAGCTGGAAGACCCTCCTGTCTTGTTAAGATCTCCCGTTTGGGAACACTTTGGCTGCGCGATACAACAATGGAGGACGGAGGTTTGCCGACATTGTTCAGCAGCTGCTTCTGACAACACGTCAAACATGTGTTGCACCTTTCCTGCTTCCGGCTCCCAGACCGTAGTCGAGGAGCGCAGGGGAGACACTCCTCCAGGGCCGATGTATTCTCGGGGGCAACACCCTTCACTCTACCCGGCAGTGGGTCTCCACAGCTCCGGACTTCAGGGTAAATGACGAGTCCGGCGATTAGTTGCAAATCGTGGCTTTATTGAGGTCTTGCACACAGCCAATCCAACAAAACACTAGCCACTCCCCGCACTCACGCTACCGCTCCCTCACCTTGCTCGCCCACACACTCACCTCACATGCTGTCACATATTAAAGGGCCACACACACACATACGCTACTCTCATAACACATGTTAACCAATTTGAAGCGTCACCACCGCATTCAAGCAGCCTCTCCTCGGCGAGTCAGGCAGGGCTAAAGCAATAACAAATGTTTTAATAGCAGCAGATATAAGTCCATATTGCATTAAAAACTAGATTTTGACCCACTTCTATGGTGGAAGAACAATGAGCCCATATATCCTATTACTGCCAAGTTAGCCAGGCTGGGGGGGGGTTAATCTGAGGCTGAGTTGACTTGAAACTGTTTAATGTTGCACTTTTTATATGTAGAAGAAAAGTTTTGTCATTTTATTTAATCTGAGCAACAACTTGAGGCAGTTTAATGTTGATTAACGTGGACTTAAACAAGTTGAAAAACTTATTGGGGTGTTACCATTTAGTGGTCAATTGTACGGAATATGTACCGTACTGTGCAGTCTACTAATAAAAGTCTCAATCAATCAATCAAAAAAAAGCACTTTATATGTAGCAAGATTTTGTTAAGAAACCATTCTGAGCCTTATCTTATTTATTTTTTATTTTATATATGTTGACCACATTAACCCTGGCAATGGACCCTGTGTGTATATGTATGTTATGCTATTGTTTACAAATTTGGTAAATAAATAACCAAATAATGTATATTTTGTTGTTTTCTTACTGTACCGAAAATGAACCGAACCGTGACCTCTAAACCGAGGTACGTACCGAACCGAAATGTTTGTGTACTGTTACACCCCTAGCTGTTTGTTACTTATGTATGTTATGTTGCAGTTATTTAAAATAGTTTTGTCAATTTGTTCTGGCCTGAAATAAATTGGCCCTTTGAAACATATCTTTGTCTTTGTGTGTTGTATGTAGACCACATTACTTAGCAGAGTTCAGTGATGCAAATGCATGTCAAGTTGATCAACATATTGTATTATTCTCCAGTGCAATAACAGTACTGAAATAAAGGCTAAAAGGGCATTAATGGGAGCTTTAAAAAAAAATAAGAAAAAAATAAGTAACTAAATAGTTACTTTTCACAGTAACACATTACTTATTGGTGTAAGTAACTGAGTTAGTAACTGAGTTACTTTTGAAATAAAGTAACTAGTAACTGAAACTAGTTACTGGTTTTCAGTAACTAACCCAACACTGCATGTAATTGATCGTGGCACATTACTACGGCAACATAAAAGCAACCACAACTTAAATATGAGAGATTTTTACCAGAATTTTTTAAAGTGATATATTGTATGAATGGATGTATGTATACCTTAGTATTTATGCACTATTGACTTGTGATGCGCTGAAAATTCAACAACCGAAAAAAAGACTTTGATCACCGAAACAGCATTGACAAAACACGATTTTGTGATGACGTAAGCGAGACACAAACGATTGAAGTGGAGGAAGCATGTCTGCAATGTGGGCATACTTTAATATATATGAGATATATCCGTCGACCGCGATCTACAAAATGTGCAATTTAGGGGTGTACTGATACTTTTAAACAATGATTCGATTCAATATTTGTCATTGCCGACACGATTCAGGGACAATCTAATTTTATTTATTTATTTTTTTAGAACGATTCGATCCCAAACGATTCAATGGGTTGAAATCCATTTAGAAACTTTTCAGCAAAAAAATGAATCCACCTGTGTTACTGTGACGTAATAAAATACTAGATAACATACTTGACACTGCAAGTGAAGTTTCCTGTATTCCTGTCATTTCTAGAAAGGGAATTGTGTATAGATGAATTATGGATTCAAACAAGCAAGTAAACAACAATTAATGGCCAATGCATTCCTATCTTATTTGGATAAAGTGCAACCAACACTTTCTGCTCACATTTTAAACATTTAGACATTTTTCAATCAAAGTCCAGTAACCAACATTTTAACAGTAATATCTGCTAAATAAAGTTCCACTGCAGCCAAACTAGAAAAATACCTACTAGACAACAATAAAATGGATAAATGCTTGGTTTTATCCCGCCCACGGACCCCGAGCGAATGAATAAGGGTTCCGAATATTGATTGGATCATTTTTATGAGGCTGAATCAGTCAGTTTTTAATTGACAGCAAAATGAGCGAGTCAGGAATCTTGAAAAATAAAACACTGCCAAAGCATTTTTCAACTTTCATTCCATTGTTCCTGTTGATATGTTGAATTGTATATCGTTTTATGTTTGTATCTTTTATCTGTTATTGGAGACTGTACTCGTATTTAGAGAGTAGCTGAAAATTTGCTTCCTCAACTTGAAAGACCAGCAGCCGCCACTGGCATACGGCCGGTGTTACCTTGTACAATAATAACAATTATTCAAATTGAGCAAAACCATGTGACAAGAAAGACTATGTTAATACTAATTACTAATAAAACATACTTGTTGTGGTTGGTTTTTTTATTTTTATTTTTTTTATTTATTTTTGTATGTAAAAGTTTTTAGCAGTTAAAAAAAAAACATCTGGATATACGCAAGTCAGAACTATAGGCTACTTTGTATTGGGGCTGGGCGATATACTATATGTCATCCGATCAACATTAATATCACACTTTAAAAAAAAAAAAAAATCATTCAAAGGCTGATTGTCCCATGCAGGATTATACTGTTGCATTCCTACTGTTTACTACTGCATTATCTTGTAGCAGACATTTCTGCCATGTTTGAATGAGGTAATAATATAAGCTAACAGCAGAGGTGGGACCAAGTCATTGCTTTGCAAGTCACAAGTAAGTCTCAAGTCTTTGCCCTCAAGTCTCGAGTCAAGTCCCGAGTCAAGACAGGGCAAGTCCGAGTCAAGTCCAAAGTCAAGACTGGAAAGTCTCAAGTCAAGTCCCAAGTCCTGCATTTTGAGTTTCGAGTCCTTTCAAGTCGTTAACCACAGACTAATATATTTACACAGATTGTGTATGCTTATAAAATGCTGTATTTATTTATTAAAAACAAGTGCATTTGAAATTGCAGGGAAAAAGATAGTGCTGACATTGCACTTCAAAATAGCACTATTAACCAGTCATTTTAAACATGTAACTCATTCCTTTACAGAATAAACACATTTGAAAAAAACAAGTGCAACTGTACTTATTTGCACAAAAGTGTTAACATTGTATTTCCATGGCATATTGCATTGTAACTAGTTCCACAGCAGTTTCTATCCTGTTCTTACCTTATCTCATTGATCTCATCTCATACTGTATGTGTGTTTATGTGTGCGTACACATGTAAAACATAACAAATATATGAACATAACAATGAACAGAGTTGTACTTTTTAGATGTCAGGACCCTATGCAATATGTACACATATTCTTAATATAGTATACATTTTAACTGACCTTTATTTGACTATGTTTGTCTTTTTGTAGGTGGCTAAAATACGCGGTGCTGCTGACCACCGTCTAACGTTACGTTACTGTGTGTGATACATTGACTAACGTAATGTTACTGTGTGTGATACATTGACTAACGTAATGTTACTGTGTGTGATACATTGACTAACGTTACGTTACTGTGTGTGATACATTGACTAACGTAATGTTACTGTGTGTGATACATTGACTAACGTAACGTTATGTGTAGGTACCTCATGCAACCCTGCTTAAAAAAAAACACTTGACAAAAAGTATGACGCAACACATTGCCGTGTTTGCAATGACGTTATAACCATAGACATCTTATAAGTAGACGCAGCATTGGTTGCTGTGACGTGAGCAATTTGGCCGCCATCTTGAAGTGGTGATGAGGAGCCGGCGAGCAGCCTAAATTGACAGTTGACAGGTAGCGTTTTCCTGCTCAAATGAGCGGACTGTTGAAAATAGGAATCGGGGGATTACTTTTCACAAGTAAGATTTAACATTAACGTACTATTGGTTGTATTTTATGAAAATAATATTACCACAGAGTTGAGAAGGAGCAAAGATCTTCAATATTTGTATGTGAAAATCATAAAGAAATCTTCGGGGGGAGGATGACGCCCCTACAGGGGTTTGGTTTACAAACTTTCAGCCCCACCTAAAACAAAATTCACCAGCCGCCACTGATTATGATGCATTCTCATTTTAGGCAAAGTATAAGACAATACTTTCTTAACAGTATAATTGTAACCAGGAATAAGTCTTCAAGTGACAATATTCAAATACTAACGTTGTTGGGTAAAACAGAATTTGGTTTTATTCTGAATCCAGTGAAACAGATTGGTGGTTTTAGCTGATATAAAGACTTTCAGGTGTTTATATGTTTATGTTTAAGTATTTGGCAGACGCTTTTATCCAAAGCGACTTACATAAAAAAATACATATAAAACAATCACTGCAAACATTATCATTTAAGGGAAAAATGTAATAGAAAATATCAATACAAAGTGTCAAGACAGAATAAACTCTCTGCTGCTGAAGCAACAGAGATACAGTCTATAGGTCCCTAAGATATATAGATATCTAATGTATTCATACATTGTTTATGTAGGATACACGCATATATATATATATATATATATATATATATATATATATATATATATATATATATATATATATATAACCTAATCATATTGTTTCTTCAATTTAAAAATAGCTTACCGTTTTTTTCCCCCTTCTCTGGGATTATATTCCCAGTTTTGATCTGGGACGTCTGGTCACTTATAGCGTATAAGAATATTATATTAATGTTAAGCAAACTATGAATAATAAAACACGCCAAAACATGTGTCTGTTATCATAGCTACACGTATGACAAAAAAGCGCGTGAAAATCAGTGGTATTCAGTGAGGTAAGATGAATTAAATGCGCTGACAGTTCATTGCTCCTGCCAAATGAATTGCACTGAATGGAGCGGATCACCACTCCAAGATGGCGGCCACGCGTCTCGTCTGCGCTAGTAGGCAGTAGCGCTCCATGTTGCGTTTACTTATAAGATGTCTATGGTTATAACGTTAGCAGTGACTTTATAGCCTCACTGATTTAACTACACAGCAAATAAAAGTCATGTTACTTAGCCAATAAACGTTATCTTACATTCAAAACTTGCCCTTCTTTGTGCAACTTCAAATGTCGAACGAAGTTGGAAGTTGTTGCGTCTCCGTCTGTAATATTCGAACTGCGTGATTTGCATATGGCAATTCGTTTTTTGTTGACCAAGTCGTAGTTTTTATTCCCGAACGAAACCAATTTTGGCATAATTGTTTCTCACTGGCATGTTGTTGGACAACTCGTGTTCATTGGTTGTCCTGCAATTTGATTGGATGAATGCTGTGTGATGCAAACAACGTAGATCTAATTTGATTGGCTGTTGTACTGACAGCACACCAGCTGACAGGAACAACACGCTGATAAGACACAGACGAAGAAAATTAAAAATACGGAGCGCTCCCAAATAACTTTTTAAGCTTTGGATTTTGGGGAAAGTGGCAAGTCATGTCAAGTCAAAAGGCTCAAGTCCAAGTGAAGTCACAAGTCATTGATGTTAAAGTCTAAGTCGAGTTGCAAGTCTCTTCACATTTTGTCAAGTCGAGTCTAAAGTCATCAAATTCATGACTCGAGTCTAACTCGAGTCCAAGTCATGTGACTCGAGTCCACACCTCTGGCTAACAGTGACAACTGTCATTTTGTTCATATAATTGTGTTTACTAGAGGTGCAACGATACAGGTAACCCACGCTATGGTCCGTACCTCGGTTTTAGGGACACTGTTTTGCTTCTTTATCTGTACGTTTTGTGGGAGTAAAGACAAAAAATGTTTTTCCTCTCCAAAGTTCTTTTGTTACTTTGCTTGTCATCACAAACTTCATTCTGCAGTAAACAAAGTATCAGTGGCATACTGAATACTATAAGACTTTTTTTCCAAGTTAACATTTACTAGACGACACTTTCAAGTGGTAAATTATTATTCGTATTCTTTGATTACATGTATACATCAGTGCTCCTCATGAGTGGTTTGGGAAACAGCAAGCGGTGACCCAGGTTATGGAGTTTTTTTTAAACTCCATTGCTGTAGCCTATATTTAAAGAAAGTACTTTAAAACAGTTTGAAATTGAGGTACTGTAAAAAAAAACAAAAAAAAAACATAAAACACGCTTCGTGATTATTTCAGGAACAAAATGTTTTTATCGACAAACTCAAAAATTATTTAAACAAAAAGCGTCTGCATAGTTTTTTAGTACAACTTTAGTACAACTTTAGTACCAACTCAGTGGCCTAGTGGTTAGAGTGTCCGCCCTGAGATCGGTAGGTTGTGAGTTCAAACCCCGGCCGAGTCATACCAAAGACTATAAAAATGGGACCCATTACCTCCCTGCTTGGCACTCAGCATCAAGGGTTGGAATTGGGGGTTAAATCACCAAAAATGATTCCCGGGCGCGGCCACCGCTGCTGCCCACTGCTCCCCTCACCTCCCAGGGGGTGATCAAGGGTGATGGGTCAAATGCAGAGAATAATTTCGCCACACCTAGTGTGTGTGTGACAATCATTGGTACTTTAACTTTAACTTTTACAAGTTATATCTGAGGACTGGCATCAGTGTAAACACAAACAAAAACCTGATACAAAAACATTTACATATATACAGTATATATGTATATATATATTTTTTTTCTGATTAAATTAGTAGGTGCGTTTATTCTCCCCATACAGTATTTCAGTCACAAATACTGTACATTCTGTGCCTGCCTGTGAGTTCACATTCAGGTAAGAATTACGAGTGAGCTGTAGCAGTCAGTAACACGATCAATCAATCAATCAAAGTTTACTTATATAGCCCTAAATCACAAGTGTCTCAAAGGGCTGCACAAGCCACGACGACATCCTTGGCTCAGATCCCACATCAGGGCAAGAAACAACTCAACCCAATGGGATGACAATGAGAAACCTTGGAGGGGACCGCAAATGTGGGTAACCCCCCCTGGGAGACCAGACGCAATGGACGTCGAGTGGATCTAGCATTAAGTTGAAGGTGCCAGTCTTTTCTTTAGCTGATCCTAAAGAGTATTTAATACTGTCACTATTGTATTATTACCAGTGTTGGGTTAGTTACTGCAAAGCAGTAACTAGTTAGTTACTAGTTACTTCATTTCAAAAGTAACTCAGTTACTAACTCAGTTACTTACACCAAAAAGTAATGCGTTACTGTGAAAAGTAACTATTTAGTTACTTCTTTTTTTCTTTTTTTCTTTTTTTTAAAGCTCCCATTAATGCCCTTTTAGCCTTCATTTAAGTACTGTTATTGCACTGGAGAATAATACAATCTGTTGATCAACTTGACATGCATTTGCATCACTGAACTCTGCTAAGCAATGTGGTCTACATACAACACACAAAGACAAAGATATGTTACAAAGGCCAATTTGTTTCTGGCCAGAACAAATTGACAAAACTATTTTAAATAGCTGCAACATAACATACATAAGTAACAAACAGCATAATAACAGCATAGATGTAAACCAAGAAAGGCACACACTACATACACAAAGCCTAACCAGGCATTTTCTTTACTGAGCAAAACTCTTTATTGTCGGCCATAAACACATCACCAAAACATTAGTAAAATAAAATATTTAGCAAAAGTGGTCATTTTCTGCAGTACAAACCAGACCAAAAGCTACTTTGTTATATCAACAGCAGCCACTCGCTCTTTCTCACGTGTGCCAACACTTGCACATATGGCACTTAGCCAGTGATGCGTTTACAGCCACACAAAAAGTCGGACAACTCCAACACCACACATAAAGTGTAATTCCAGGTCGTTACACTATGATTTACCAATCAAATGTGTGCTTATTCTAGTGTCATTTATTAGGAATCTTAATTTATAAATATTAATCATTAAATGCTGTTAGTATATTAAATAAATACTAATAAAAATATATTTTTTACAAACAGGAAGTTGCAGGAATGTACACATGATCCCCTGCTTACATCTCATTGTGCAACATGTGAATGTTTTAATGGGAACTAAATGAAAGGGGTACAAACTATTTCCAAAGCAGGACCTCCACCCAGACAAACAATACAAGTACACATTTCATGAAAAACAATATTTGTTGTTATTGTGGGCCTAAACACTTGTATTAGAAATGGAAATGACTGCTGTCATTTGATTATAATAATAAGAGAATGTTGTCTGTCTATCTGTGTTGGCCCTGTGATGAGGGGGGGGACTTGTCCAGGGTGTACCCTGCCTTCCGCCCGAATGCAGCTGAGATAGGCTCCTGCGACCCCGAAAGAGACAAGCGGTAGAAAATGGATGGATGGATGGAGATTGAACTTATTTAGTCAGGTTTGGGACAGGTGTGCTGCTGGTGTAGCCACAGTGTGCACGTCTAAAGTTGCTCACATGGGCTCCACTCAATGCTCAGGGAGTTTTTGCGTTTGCTCACACACATGAACAATTAGAGGGAACATTGATTGACAGAGTGTGCACCTTCAGCGGTGAATGATGAGCAGAGGCAGACTTAATCCTTAAGTGGTGGAGGTGAAGTGGCATCCGAGTCTCTATCTCTCTTTACTAGCTTCGTCGAAGCATGTTGCTTATGTAGCTTGTTTCAGCAGATTTGAATTGCTGTTTTGGGCAGTAGATGGGATCTTTGATCCAAAGCACAATTTACATTTAACTAAAATTTTCTTTTCTTTGAGCTCGACAAAAGAAAAGTAGTGAAAATATCTCCATGTTAGCAAACTCGACTTCTGGCTCCGCCATGATCAGACACGCCCCCCTCCCCTCCCTCCCTCTCCTCCCTCCTCACACTCACACACACCCACACAGAGCGCATGTCTCTCTTCTCCGGCTTGTGACACAAGAAGAATCAGAACGATGACACAGCAGCGCTCCGATAAAACACACTTTATACTACATAAAAAGTAACGTAAAATAACGCAGTAACGCATCATGTAGTAACGGTAACTGAGTTACTGAATATAAAAAATAACGCGTTAGATTACTAGTTACCGCCGAAACTAACGCGTTACTTTGTAACGCGTTAGTCCCAACACTGATTATTACACACCAGCTGTTTGATAGTGACGTGCATCTTAGTTGTGGTTTTAATTGCCAAATTTGGAACTGTTGAAATCATCATGTAAAATCGCTAATGCTAATTGGTAGCATGTCTATGGCAAATCCAATGTAAGTTAGCATGAAGCTAATGCATTTTGAAAAGTGGAGCCTTAAAGTACCAGTAGAGTGGAAAAACAAGTTGTCTAAATATTGAAGCTATTATCATATACACTAAAATTTGAAACTAAAGTTGTTCTAAATGTTCCAATTTCTATGCCTGTGTTGGCCATATGTGTTTATCTTATTATTCTGGGCTGCACTTCCAGCTGTGTAAAGGGGAAGAGACACAATGCTGATTAGACATTAATTATGTTGTGACGAGCCTGACTTTTGCAACGCACGACAGGGATGGTCGCGCACACACAACACAAAACACACGCAGACGTAAACAAATACGCACGCACGCACACATAGGATCACGGTCAATAAAGGCGGATTGTTCCGTGCAGAATTATACTGAGCACCATTGCATTCCTACTGTTTACTACTGCAGTATCTTCTAACAGACATTTCTGCCATGTTTGATTGGGGTAATATATGTTAACAACTGATCACAACGAACTCAAATTAATCACGATCATTGATCACAATCATATAATCGCCCAGCCCTACTTTGCATTAGAAATGGCGACAGCAGAGCATGCATGTACGAGCCAGTCTGCTACACAACAAGAGGACAGAGAAAAAGAAGGAACTTATAGACAACAATGGCGGACTCGCGCATAGCTCTTTGGGTGAAATTTAACCACATATGGAGATATCCACTGAGGTCACAATTTGAGAAAACATCACAAATGGGTCAAATTCTAAACCGCTTGTTTAATGGATGTATGAAGGAAGGCAAGATTGTTTTATAAATATCTCTGCCATGTCTCCATGGTTCCATGTCAAATTTTCGGGACTTACGCAGATCCCAAATATTCCCAGGTGCGGCCACCGCTGCTGCCCACTGCTCCCCTCACCTCTCAGGGGGTGAACAAGGGGATGGGTCAAATACAGAAGACAGATTTCACCACACTAGTGTGTGTGTGACAATCATTGGTACTTTAACTTTAACAGATACACAAAATAAGTACCCATAGGTAAAAAAGGTTGGTTTTGCATAGAAGGTAGCAAGTACAAAAGTATTATATAACTTTTCTTTTGCCAAGAAAGTAAATTGTGTAGCTATTTATTGTATACAAGTACTTTTAAATAAAACTTGGTTTTATGCGTGTATCAGTACCTTTTGAGCACTTTCAACAATCCCGTAATGATTATGACCGTGATAATTTGGGTGACAACAACCGTGATATGAAATATTCATATCGGTTCATCCCTAGTTTGTCTACAGTTCAAATTTTAATAACTATGGTTTTCACTGCCCAAAATAAAAAAATAAAGTACATTGCATTTTTATTATTTAACAGTCTTTCCAGGATATTGTAGAGTTTTTTTTTTATATTGTTGCGGCCTAAAAATGCCTAAATTTGCAGCAGCTTTTTCAGGAAGTTAAGCCAGAGGTTGCAATGATTGAGTCATATTTTTTCAAAACCGTAACATTGAATTAACTATATATTTTATGAATTTGTTACAAGTGTAACTTGTAAACTTAAACTCAATAAGCACTGTGTTTATGTTTTACACTTGAAAAATGTTTGTCCGTCTTAAACATTCATGTATGTTCCAACACATTTACCCCTGCATGTTAAGAGCATTTGTAAACTGTTCAAAGCGACCTATAACTGTATTTTTTCTGTTGGTAAATGAGACAATTAATTATCATCATACTTCAACATCTCTGTCATGTAAATGACAGAGATGCTATGTCAGCATTGAAAATTAAAATCTATTCTTAGTAGTCTTACTCTGGATAAATAAATGTTAATTTATATGATTTATCCAGCGCCAGGCTGGATAATCCCTGCACACATAGAAATTCTCTTAGAATAATACACAACTCACATAATGTTTTTTCTGTTGTGACTGTGTCAGAGGTAGACATGCATTCTATTGAGGTGGCAAATTATGATGCGTTCAGTTTATCGCAGCACCAAGCAAACAATCTGAAAATTCCCGTCATATCAATTCCTAGATATGGTCGAAACTATTTAAAGTGCACTGCGCATAATAAACGCGACATTATTAATATTGCTACTACGGATAATTTCAACAAAAACTCATCAAAACAGCCCAATACCTATAATGTGGGCTTTTTAAATAGAAGATCCTTGTCTCCCAAAACGTTATTAGTTAATGCGGTCATTAGAGACAACAATCTTAACGTCATTGGTCTAAGCGAAACCTGGCTCAAACCAGACGATTTTTTGCGCTAAATGAGGCATCTCCTCCTAACTATATGAATGCGCATATTGCCCGTCCCTTTAAAAGTGGTGGGGGGGTCGCACTAATATACAATGAAAACTTTAACCTTACCCCGAACCTAAATAATAAATATAAATTGTTTGAGGTGCTTACTATGAGGTCTGTCACACCACTGCCTCTCGACCTGGCTATAATCTACCAGCCCCCAGGGCCCTATTCGGACTTTATCAGTGAATTCTCAGAGTTTGTTGCTGATCTAGTGACGCACGCAGACAATATAATCATAATGGGGGACTTTAATATCCATAAGAATACCCCATCGGACCCTCAATGCGTGGCACTCCAGACTATAATTGATAGCTGTAAATGAACCCACGCATCGCAAAGGTAATACAATAGATCTAGTGCTTGTCAGGGGTGTCACCACCTCCAAAGTTATGATACTCCCGTATACTAAAGTAATGTCCGATCATTACCTTATAAAATTGGAAGTTCTGACTCATTGTCAACAAGCTAATAATAATAATAATAACAACTGCTATAGCAGCCGCAACATTAATGGTGCCACAACGATGACTCTTGCTGACCTACTGCCTTCGGTAATGGCACCATTCCCAAATTATGTGGGCTCTATTGATAACCTCACTAACATCTTTGATGACGCCCTGCGCGAAACCATTGATAGTATAGCACCGCTAAAGCTAAAAAGGGCCCCTAAAAGGCGCACCCCATTTACAGAAGAAAATAGAGCTCATAAATTATCATGTAGAAAGCTGGAACGCAAATGGCGCGCGACTAAACTTGAGGTTTTCCATCAAGCATGGAGTGATAGTTTAATAACTTATAAACGCATGCTTACCTTAGCTAAAGCTAAATATTACTCAAGTCTCATCCGCCTCAACAAAAACGATCCTACATTTTTGTTTAGTACAGTAGCATCGCTAACCCAACAAGGGACTCCTCCCAGTAGCTCCACCCACTCGGCAGATGACTATGAATTTCTTTAATAAGAAAATTTAACTCATTAGAAAAGAGATTAAAGACAACGCATCCCAGCTACAACTGGGTTATATTAACACAGATACGACTGTATATACAACGGATACTGCCCTCCAAAACAGTCTCTCTCTTTTTGATGAAATAACATTAGAGGAATTATTACGTGTAAGTGGGATAAAACAAACAACGTGTTTCTTGACCCACTTCCTGGGAAACTTATCAAGGAACTGTTTGTAATATAGGTCCATCAGTGCTAAATATTATAAACTTATCACTTTCCTCTGGCACTGTTCCCCTAGCATTCAAAAAAGCGGTTATTCATCCTCTGCTCAAAAAACCTAACCTCGATCCTGACCTCATGGTAAACTACCGACCGGTGTCCCACCTTCCCTTTATTTAGAAAATCCTCGAAAAAATTGTTGCACAGCAGCTAAATGAACACTTAGAGTCTAACAATCTCTGTGAACCTTTTCAATCCGGTTTCAGGGCAAATCACTCTACGGAGACAGCCCTCGCAAAAATGACTAATGATTTATTGCTAACGATGGATTCTGATGCGTCATCTCTGTTGCTGCTTCTTGATCTAGCGCTGCTTTCGATACTGTCGATCATAATATTTTATTAGAGCGTATCAAAACACGTATTGGTATGTCAGACTTAGCCTTGTCTTGGTTTAACTCTTATCTTACTGACAGGATGCAGTGCATCTCCCATAACAATGTGACATCGGACTATGTTAAGGTAACATGCGAAGTTCCCCAGGGTTCGGTTCTAGGCCCTGCACTCTTTAGCATCTATATGCTTCTACTAGGTGACATCATACGCAAATACGGTGTTAGCTTTCACTGTTATGCTGATAACACCCAACTCTACATGCCCCTAAATTTGACCAACACACCGGATTGTAGTTAGCTGGAGGCGTGTTACTAAAACGGCCTTCTTTCATCTCCGTAATATCGCTAAAGTTCGTTACATTTTGTCCACTAGCGATGCTGAGATCATTATTTATGCGTTCGTTACGTCTCGTCTCGATTACTGTAACATATTATTTTCGGGTCTCCCTATGTCTAGCATTAAAAGATTACAGTTGGTACAAAATGCGACTGCTAGACTTTTGACAAGAACAAGAAAGTTTGATCATATTACGCCTATACTGGCTCACCTGCACTGGCTTCTTGTGCACTTAAGATGTGACTTTAAGGTTTTACTACTTACGTATAAAATACTACACGGTCTAGCTCCAGCCTATCTTGCCAATTGTATTGTACCATATGTCTCGGCAAGAAATCTGCGTTAAAAAAAACTCCGGCTTATTAGTGATTCCCAGAGCCCAAAAAAAGTCTGCAGGCTATAGAGCGTTTTCTATTCGGGCTCCAGTACTATGGAATGCCCTCCCGGTAACAGTTAGAGATGCTACCTCAGTAGAAGCATTTAAGTCCCATCTTAAAACTCATTTGTATACTCTAGCCTTTAAATAGACCCCCTTTTTAGACCAGTTGATCTGCCGTTTCTTTTTTTCTCTCTTCTGCCCCCCTCTCGCTTGTGGAGGGGAGGGGACACAGGTCCGGTGGCCATGGATGAAGTGCTGGCTGTCCAGAGTCGGGACCCGGGGTGGACCGCTCGCCTGTGCATCGGTTGGGGACATCTCTGCGCTGCTGACCCGTCTCCGCTCGGGATGGTTTCCTGCTGGCCCCATTATGGACTGGACTCTCACCATTGTGTTAGATCCACTATGGACTGGACTTTCACAATATTATGTCAGACCCACTCGACATCCATTGCTTTCGGTTTCCCCTAGAGGGGGGGGGGGGTTACCCACATATGCGGTCCTCTCAAAGGTTTCTCATAGTCATTCACATCGACGTCCCACTGAGGTGAGTTTTCTTTGCCCTTATGTGGGCTCTGTACCGCGAATGTCATTGTAGCTTGTGCAGCCCTTTGAGACACTTGGGATTTAGGGCTATATAAATAAACATTGATTGATTCATTGATCATTAAACACAGGAAATGGGCTTTCTTTCAAACTGTCAATCCTTCAAAACGTATCTGGAACCCAAAGACAAAACCTAGCAGAATTTTAGGCGGACACATACGATACATTTTGTCCAAATCAGATCAAATTAGTCATTTGTTACTCCATTCAAACTATGTTTGCCTATCAGTATTGTGGCTCTACAAAAATGCCCACACTGCAGTACTTATATCCCAGGCTACACAGCCTGTTCAGAGAAGACAGAACAGGAGAAAGGTAATAGGGTCATGATATACATAAAAAAACATTTTAACTGTGAATAACTTCAATGGTCTATAGTTCTGGAATGCCTACGTTTAAAAATAGTGCCATCTCCACAAATGTCATGTACTATTATTGTTGTTTATCACCACCTTCATCAGATGCAAGCTTCTACGACAAATTTGAAAAACTACTTAAAGAATGTGACCTAAGCAAATAAATCATAGTTCTAGGGGATTTTAATATTAACTGGGAAGATTCCATCTGGAACCATTTGAAGAAATTAGTGAGACAGGACAGATTACAAAAAATCCACTTAAAAATTATGAAAAATGTAATATTTTTTCTTTGAATCAGTATCCTTAATTGCTAAGTCCTTTCCATCAACTAAGAGTAATGCATATCCAATAAACACTTTAGAACTTTGTTGATGTAACAGAAGCTGAAGTTGACCAGATGACAAGATCCCTAAACCATCCAGGACAAAAGATCTATTTGGCTTATACACATTTATGGTAAAAGAACTCAGCACTTTTTTGTTTTTTTTGTCATAAAAAAATACTATCATGTGTGCTTACGGACTGTATCCCTGCAGACTGTATTGATCTATATTGATATATAATGTAGGAACCAGAAATATTAATAACAGAAAGAAACAACTCTTTTGTGCGAATGAGTGTGAATGAGTTTTTTTTTAGTTGGTGCACTAATTGTAAGTGTATTTTGTGTTTTTTATGTTGATTTAATAAATAAAAAATAAAAAATAAAATATATATATATATATATATATGTCTTAATAAGGTTATCCAAAAAATAGTGCTCGATACCGTAGTAGAGCGCAATATATGTATGTGTGGGGAAAAAAATCACAAGACTATTTCATCTCTACAGGCCTGTTTCATGAGGGGGGTACCCTCAATCGTCAGGAGAAAATCTCCTGACGATTGAGGGTACCCCCCTCATGAAACAGGCCTGTAGAGATGAAATAGTCTTGTGATTTTTTTCCCCACACATACATACATATATATATACATATATATATATATATATACATATATATATATATATATATATATATATATATATATATATATATATATATATATATATATATATATATATATAAATAAATAGGTGAGGGATCAGACAAAGAGCAGCTCGAAGACTTCTATGGGAATGAAACAACAAAGACTCAGATTTCCCTCACCCGGACGCGGGTCACCGGGGCCCCCCTCTGGAGCCAGGCCCGGAGTTGGGACCCGGCCGGGCACAGCCCGAAGAGGCAACGTGGGTCACCCCTCCAATGGGCTCACCACTCATGGGAGGGGCCATAGAGGTCGGGTGCATTGTGAGCTGGGCGGCAGCCGAAGGCAGGGCACTTGGCGGTCCGATCCTCGGCTAGCTCTTGGGACGTGGAACGTCACCTCGCTGGGGGGGAAGGAGCCTGAGCTAGTGCGCGAGGTAGAGAAGTTCCGGCTAGATATAGTCGGACTTACCTCAATGCACAGCAAGGGCTCTGGAACCAGTTCTCTCGAGAGGGGTTGGACTCTCTTCCACACTGGCGTTGCACGCAGTGAGAGGCGACGAGCTGGGGTAGCAATTCTTGTTGCCCCCCGGCTCAAAGCCTGCACGTTGGAGTTCAACCCGGTGGACGAGAGGGTAGCCTCCCTCCGCCTTCGGGTGGGGGGACGGGTCCTGACTGTTGGCCTGGGAACGCCTCGGGATCCCCCGGGAAGAGCTGGACGAAGTGGTTGGGGAGAGGAAAGTCTGGGCTTCCCTGCTTAGGCTGCTGCCCCCGCGACCCGACCTCGGATAAGCGGAAGAAGATGGATGGATGGATGGATATATATATATTATTTTTATTTATTCATTTATTTTTATTTTTATTTCTTGTGCGGCCCGGTACCAATCGATCCACGGACCGGTACCGGGCCGCGGCCTGGTGGTTGGGGACCACTGCTGTAATCACCAAATACTAATAGCAAAACTCAGTAACTTAATTTGACTTCTCACAAACTGCAATAAAATGGACAGAATCATACCTTTCGAATTGCGTACAGTCTGTTAGAACCAATGATCAATATTCTCCATTCCTAACTCTGTCCACAGGGTTCCCACAAGGTTCCGTTTTAGGAACACTATTATTTTCTTTATATATTGATGACCTTCCTTTAGTGTGCCTTAATGTATTTCTTCAGATGTATGCACATGATAGTTATTTACACACAGGCAAAAAACTCCTCGCAAGCTGCAGATAAACTGTCACAAGCTAAGCTCCATATAAAAAATTGGTTAGATCAGTGTCGCTTAAAACTCAATGTCGCTAAAACCGTCGCTATGTTTTTCTCAAAATCTAACATTCCCCATAACGACATCAATATTTCATTTTCTGGTCAAAACATACAAATTGTGACAGAATACAAATATATTGGAGTACTAATATACTCAAAACTGACATTCAAATCTCACATTAAAAACATCTGTAACAAAGTAAAATACAACTTAGCAAATTTCCGGTTCATAAGATCCAACTTATCTTTTCATTAAACAAGACTAATAATACATTCAATGGTCCTGTCACATTTAACATACTGCTTAACCACTCGGTCCCAGGCAAACAAAACCTCACTTAAACCGTTAAAATCTTTATACAAACAAACAATAAAAATACTGCACAACAAACTACAAATATTTCACCACTGCACCATATTACAAAAACACCACCTTCTAAATTGGGAAAATGTCATCAAATACTCAAATCTCTGTCTAATCTACAAGGTCATTCACGGTTTATCTTCACCTCCACTTAGCCAGTTTGTGAAGGTACGGAACACCACGCATGGTGTAACCAGAGGGGCCGCCCGCGGACACTGTGTGGTTCCACTAAGGAAGAGTTCCTTCAGCCAGAGTGCCTTTTCTGTGAGAGCATCCCAAGAGTGGAACACAATAGAGAGTTGGCTTCTTACAATATTTTTAAAAAAAAATATCTAAAAACATGGTTTCTAGCAAGTCAAAGATGTCGACACTAACTGTCTGTCTGAATTGTATTTGTATCATGTATATAGTTAGATTAACTGAAAAATTGTACTTCTGTTTTGTCTCTATACAGTGATTTTATATGTAAACTGAAATGTAATGATAGGATACTGTATATAATTATGTTATTCGTGACTGTACCTCATCATGGACCTATTTATGATATTTTGTTGTCTAATCATTATTGCTTTTAGTTTGATCATTTTAACATCCAGGGACAACGGATGTGAATAGCCTTATGGCTAATTCTGGTACATATACAGTAGTGTCTATTAATGTACACCGTCCCTGTCAAATAAATTATTTGAAAATAAATAGATACATCCATACGTAAGTGAAAACGCTGTTGTGTTGCTAAATGTTTATATACATGTTGTTGTTCCAGCTTTGTTTACACAAGAAACAAATATAAGTTTTGATTGTACAGTTGACATGTGCGTTTAAGCGCCGCTCAGAGGCAAATTGACGAAAAATGACGCTGAAAGTTCAAAATGTGTAGGGAAGTTTTTGTGTATAATCTATTCAAAACATTATGGATCAAAATCAAATCAATTTACAAACCCCGTTTCCATATGAGTTGGGAAATTGTGTTAGATGTAAATATAAACGGAATACAATAATTTGCAAATCATTTTCAACCCATATTCAGTTGAATATGCTACAAAGACATTTGATGTTCAAACTGATAAACATTTTTTTTTTGCAAATAATCATTAACTTTAGAATTTGATGCTAGCAACACGTGACAAAGAAGTTGGGAAAGGTGGCAATAAATACTGATAAAGTTGAGGAATGCTCATCAAACACTTATTTGTGTAAATGTTCTGTTTTTGCATTGCACATTATTATGGTACACTCTTTTAGTGTATTTACGGTAACGCCCAGCATGCATTGCTCTATGCGCGGGCTCCGGGGGGAAGTCGGTTATGTGAACGGCAGTGGCCGGTTTGTTATTGTGTTCCCTGAACTTAAACTCAGTAAAGTATACGCATAAAAAAAAGAAGGTTGTCGTCATTGAGTTAACAAATGGTAGCAGAGGATGTCTAACAACGCTAACTACAGAGTCCCTCCTGCGTTTGAAGAAAAGAAGTCATATGAAAGCTGGAAAAATGAATTGGAAATGTGGATACGTGTTACCGACCTCGATAAGGAGAAACAAGCATTAGCTGTTGCTCTATCACTGAGGGGGAGAGCTAGAGATACAGCTTTGGAAATACCTGCGGATGATTTGAACAAAGATGATGAGATGAAGACCCTTGTAAAGGCATTGGATAATGTATTCTTAAAAGAAGAAAAGGACAGAGCTTATGATGCATACACGGACTTTGACAAGATCCGGAGAGAAAACGAAGTTTCCATGGTGGATTACATCGTTCAGTTCGAGCAGAGGTACAACAAAATGCGCAAATTTGACATGGTTCTTCCCGACGCTGTTTTGGCATTCAAGTTGTTGGATACAGCCAGTCTCGATGTTAAAGATAAACAGCTTGCGCTTACAGCTTGTTCAACACTTACATTTGCAAGCATGAAGTCAGCTTTAAAAAGGATTTTTGGAGACAACATGCAGCCGCCCACATGCAGCGGGGGAATTCACATGCGCGAAGATATTGCTTTTTATGTGGATCAAAGGAAAAGAGACGGAAGGAAATTTTGTTCCCAACCCGACCAAAAGAGGGCGCCATTCACTGGCTCAAACCCACTAGATAGGTTCGGCAGGAGGTCTAAGTGTGCTATTTGCCAGAGTACATTTCACTGGGCTAAGGACTGCCCAAATAAGGCTGAACATGTAAAAATGACAGAGGAAAATGCAGAGACAGAAGCAATTGAAGAGTGCAATGTTGCATTGTTTTCCAAAGAGTCAGTTTCTGATGCTGAAATATTCATGGTAGAAGCCTTAGGTTCAGCTGTAATTGACACTGCATGCACCAGAACAGTCTGTGGTGAAAAATGGCTGGAGAATTACATCCATACACTAAAGGAGAGTGACAAGAAAAAAATGGAAAATACACAGAGTAGAAGACTTTTAAGTTTGGTGATGGACAAGTTGTTCATTCCATAAAAAAAGTAAAAGTCCCAGCTAAAATAGGACAAACCAGGTGCCACATAGAGACTGAGGTGGTCTCAGTAAACATTCCTTTATTACTAAGTAAAACGTCACTTAAGAGGGCAAAAGCAGTGCTTGACATCGAGAATGATAAAGCCACAATGTTTCAGAAACCAGTGCCTCTTGAGATTACATCCTCAGGACACTACTGTGTAAACATAGTGGACAGAGATTGCACAGCTACCCGTGAGAATGAACCCCAAACTGATGAGGTTCTGGCCATAAGAGATGGCATGAGTAAAGATGAAAAACACAAAGTATTGGTGAAACTTCACAAGCAGTTTGGACATGCCTCAGTTGATAAACTAAAAAAATTATTAATTAGTGCTGGAAGTAATGATGATGAGAGTGTTACTATTCTGAAGGACATCGTAAGCAGCTGTGAAACATGTCTCAAGTACAACAAGCCCAAACCAAAGCCATCAGTTGGTCTACCAATGGCTTCAACATACAATGAAACTGTGGCATTAGATCTACACGAGCTAGAACCAAATGTGTGGTACCTCCACATGATTGATCACTTCACCAGGTTCAGTGCTGGTAGCATTGTTACCACAAAAAAATCCAGTGAAATTGTGAGGCACTTTATTCATTCCTGGGTGAGTGTTCATGGAGCCCCATCTAAAAAATTTTGTGACAATGGAGGTGAATTCAATAATGAGGAAATGAGAGACATGGCTGAGAACTTTAATATTGAAGTGAAAACCACTGCTGCCTACAGTCCATGGAGTAATGGATTGATGGAAAGACATAACCAGACCCTTACAGAGATCCTGTTAAAAGTGAAGAAAAGCAGTGTTTGTGACTGGAAAGCAGCCCTAGATTGGGCCTTGATGGCAAAGAATACAATGCACAATGTGCATGGATTTAGTCCATACCAGCTGGTGTTTGGACAAAACCCGAACCTACCTTCTGTGCTGGTTGATAAACCGCCTGCCCTGGAGGGCACTACCATGAGTAAATGGGTAGGACAACACATTTCAGCATTACATGCAGCAAGGACAGCGTTTACTGAGGCAGAGTGCTCTGAGAGAATCAGGAGAGCTCTGCGCACACAGCTTCGCAGCACAGATGAATACTACGAAACTGGAGATAAAGTGTACTACAAAAGAATGGACTGCAATGAATGGAAAGGCCCTGGGGTGGTAATTGGACGAGACGGGGTGGTAATATTTGTTAGACATGGAGGCTCCTATGTCCGGGTGCATCGCTGTAGACTGCGCAAGGCCACAGATCACTACACTGACACGTCTCGTGACAGACAAGAATCAAATCAAATCAAATCAACTTTATTTATAGAGCACATTTAAAATTTACCACAGGGGTAGCCAAAGTGCTGTACAATGAACAGGTTAAAAGATAAAACGAGTACCGAGCAAACACAACACAATACAAACAGAACACGATAAAAAATAAATAATTAAAATAGAATTAATAAAAACATAAAAACATAAAAACAGGATCACAGCAGGTGTATTATGGGGCGCCATTGCAGGATGGATATCACTCAGTGTTAAAAGCCATGGAATAAAAGTATGTTTTTAAGAGAGATTTAAAAACAGGAAGAGAGGAGGCTTGTCTAACACTCAGGGGTAGGTCGTTCCAGAGCTTGGGAGCAGCAACGGCAAAAGCTCTGTCACCTCTAAGCTTCAGCCTTGTGTCAGGGACCGTCAACAGCAGCTGATCGGCTGATCTTAAGGATCGGGTGGGGCAGTAAGGCTGAAGGAGGTCGGAGAGATAGGTTGGCGCGAGGTTGTTTAGACATTTAAAAACAAATAAAAGGAGTTTAAAATGTATTCGGTAACGCACAGGGAGCCAGTGAAGGGACGCTAAAATAGGGGTGATGTGCTCACGTCTGCGGGTCTGTGTTAGCAGACGAGCAGCAGAGTTCTGCACGAGCTGCAGGCGGGCGAGGGAGGCCTGGCTAATGCCAACATACAGGGCATTGCAGTAGTCAAGACGAGTCGAGATAAAAGCGTGGATTAATTTCTCAAGATCATGTCTTGATAGAAGCGGTTTCACTTTCGCTATTTGGCGTAATTGATAAAAGCTTTTTTGAACGACGCTGCTGATTTGTTTTTCGAATTTAAAATCTGAGTCAAACTTTACCCCCAGGTTTGTGACAGAGTCGCTGAGATACGGGGTCAGAGTGCCGAGGTCAACGTTGGGGGAGGGAGAGCGACTTGGACCGAACAACATAACTTCTGTTTTATCTTCATTTAGGCTCAGGAAGTTAGCTGAAAGCCAGACTTTGATGTCGTGCAGGCAGTCAATAAGACGTTGAACCGTGTTATTTTGTGCCATGGGAAAATAAATCTGGCAATCATCGGCATAAAAATGAAATGCAATACTGTACTTCCTAAAAATAGAACCAAGGGGGAGAAGGTAAAGTGCAAATAAAATTGGGGCAAGGATTGAGCCCTGGGGGACCCCATGTGGTAAAGGAGCTGTGGACGACATAAAACTGTCTACTTTTACACAAAAACTCCTGTCGGTTAGGTACGACCGGAACCAGTTGAGGGCGGCGCCCTTAATGCCCACACAGTTCTCAAGACGAGTGATTAAGGTGGCGTGGTCGACGGTGTCGAACGCAGCAGACAGATCTAAAAGCACCAGGACAACATATTTACCAGAATCAGTGGACAGGAGGACATCGTTAAAAACTTTTAGAAGCGCTGACTCTGTGCTGTGGAGGGCTTTAAAACCGGACTGGAACAGCTCAGTGATACCATTATCCTCTAAGAAGGGCAACAACTGACTGTAGACAACCTTCTCTAATATTTTGGAAATGTATGGAAGATTAGAGATAGGTCTGAAGTTAGAGAGGAGAGAGGGGTCGAGGCTGGGTTTTTTAAGTAGAGGTCGTACCACTGCATGTTTAAACTCTACTGGAACTATTCCAGAAGAGAGGCTACTATTGATAATGTTAAGGACACTTGGTCCAATAGTAGCAAGTACCTCCTTAAACAGGCGAGGTGGGAGGGCATCTGCAGGAGAACCAGAGGGCTTCATATGACTAACTGTGTCACTTAAAAAAGAAAAGGACACCGGCTCAAACTGATGGAAAACAGAAGAGAAATGCAGGGGAACAGAAGGGTCATATGAAGGCTGAGATAGACTGGCTCTAGTTGACACAATTTTGTCAGTGAAAAAATGGAGACAATTTTCACAGAATTCAAAAGAAGCATCAAAACCAGCAGATTTGGGAGCATCAATGACAGTGTTAATAGTTTTAAACAGAACTCTGGGGTTGTTACAGTTAGAAGATATAATCTGAGATAGATATATATTCATTTCTGCTTTTACAGTCATCTGAAAGGAAAACAGGCTTTCTTTAAAAATGGCAAAGGACACATGCAGCCTGTCTTTTTTCCATTTTCTCTCTGCTCTTCTACATACGCGCCTGGCAGCCCGAGTGACGTCATTCAACCAGGGCTGAGGCGTGGTTTTAGCGCGGCGGCATTTGAAAGGGGCGATCGTGTCCAGTGTTTGTAAACAGATAGAGTTGAACCCAGAAACCAACTCTTCAGTATTCAGACACACAGATGCTGCAGAATTATCATCACAACGAGTCGAAAAAATAGAGGAGAACCGAGCAGGAGACGAAGAATTAAACATGCGAGAGCGTTGGGGCGGTGCGCACAATTTAACTGGACACTGTGTGGCAATATCAAACAGGATCGGCATGTGATCAGAGAACACAGCGTCGCAAATGTCCAAATTAAAAACACACAAACCATACGAGAGCACTAAATCGAGTGTATGCCCGCGTTCATGTGTAGAACCACACACAGACTGTACAAAGTTAAATGAGTCGATTATATTCAGGAAGCTCCTGGAAAGCGGCTCGTCTGGACAGCAGGTGTGAATATTAAAATCACCCACAATAAGGACACGATCATATTTGGGCAGGATTTCAGCCAGAAATTCAGAAAAGTCAGTTATAAAGTCTTTGTGGTACTTGGGTGGTCGATAGATGACGGCACACAGGACGACATCAGAAAGACCCAGTTCAAACATGCACAGTTCGAAGCTTGAAAAGGAGGATTGTAGGCGGATCTGACGGCATTTAAAGTCATTTTTAAAAACGACTGCTAATCCTCCTCCTTTTCGACCGGACGGCCGTGGGGAATTAAAGTAGGAACACTCCGGAGGCAGAAGTTCATTAAGAGGGGCGGACTCACCGGCTCTCAGCCATGTCTCCGTCACACAGAGGAAGTCCAGTCCGCGGGAAGTGAAGAAATCCTTCAGGATAAAAGTTTTGTTTGTCAAAGATCTTGCGTTCACAAGACCGAACCTGGCGGGGGCCAGCACGTCCAAGGCCGCAATTAATCCGGGTGGGGCCCGACACACAGCCCGCAGGTGGCGGTGATCCACCCCGCGCCTCCGGGGGCGGGGACAGCAGGAGCGACGACGGCAAGCTTCTTCCTCCAAACCAACGATAGGAACCAGCCAGGAGCCGATCGGATCGAGCGAGCGTGGGTGCAGGAGGAGACCGGATACCGCACCATTCCTCCTTCGGGGAGCCACGGGAAGCCGGGCCAGGAGTGCCCTAACTTTCACCAGCTGGCCGCCACGTTTACCGCGGCGCCGGAGACGCTTCCGCCGGGGGAGAGGAGCCAGGGGGCGGGAAAGGAAGGCAGGAATCCGGCCAGGTGAAAAAGCTGACTGGGACGTCGAAAAACCAACGTCGAAGTTGATCATATCAGTGGGAGAGGGGCAAAGATCCAACAGTGTTTGGCGGTCATACACAAGCAGTGAGCTGACAGAAACGAAAATAGACGCAAAAAACACAAAAACGAACAGAGCTGACAGCGAGAGACGGCAGGCCAAAGCACATACTGGCGCCATCTTGCATCGGGGCGTGGCAAGATGGCGCCAGTATGCAAGAATAGTATGTAGGCCAAGCAAGAAAGCCAGACAGAACTTAATGCAGCAGAATGTGACATTGAACATGTTGAAGATCTACCCGATACTGTATCTAGTGATGTAGACAGTGTGCCTGACACAGAGAATGCGGCAGGGAGCTCAAATAATGACAGAGACGGCAATGAGCATGATAATGATCCATCCGACAGACAACCTCCTATCATAAGAACAGACCGTAGTATGAATCTAAAGGCAGGACAATTCATAAAGTATGTGGAAAGAGACACTGGAATTTCACACACAGCAAAAGTGCTAGGTCGAGCGGGAAAGGCAACTGGAAAACACAAGGACTGGTACAATCTGGAGTACACTGAGCCAGTTAACCTCACTGGCACAACAAGGTCAGCTGACCTTTCACAGGTTGACACACTGCAGATTCAGTCATCGGACAGGGTGGAACAGCCATCTGATCACGAGGATGTACTTGTTACAAAGGATGTGTCATTTGAATCAGCTAAACTTACTGAAATCAGTAACTGGGAGAAACACGATGTGTTTGATGAAGTAAAAAACATGGGACAAAAATGCATTTCCACAAGATGGGTGTGTACACTCAAAGACACACCAGACGGCATAGTTTCAAAAGCAAGGCTAGTGGCGAGAGGATTTGAAGAGCTAAACACAAAAGATCTCCCAAAAGACTCGCCAACATGTGCCTCAGAGTCTCTTAGACTACTCATGTCTGTGATATGTCAAAACCGATGGACACCCCACTCTATGGACATAAAGTCAGCATTCCTTCAAGGAAATGAGTTATCCCGAGACATCTATGTTCGTCCACCACCTGAAGCTAAGAGTGAGGGAACTCTATGGAAGCTAAACAAATGTGTTTATGGACTAAATGATGCATCACTGTACTGGTACAATAGGGTTAAAGAAACAATGTTGCAAACTGGAGGAAATATGTCACAAATTGACCCTGCTATATTTTATTGGTTGGATAAAGATTTTAATGTGTCTGGGGTGCTTGCTTGTCATGTTGATGATTTCATCTGGGGTGGTTCACAGATTTTCACAACAACCGTAATCCCTCACCTGCAATCTACCTTTCAAGTGGGCAGAGAAGAACATGACAGTTTTCGCTATGTAGGCATGGAGTACGTCACTGCAAATGGAGTAACATGTATGCATCAAGACAATTACATACAGAATCTCCAGCCAATTCACATAGACATCTCCAGAGCCATGAGACGGGATGCTCTTTTGACTGAAAGTGAAATTGATGACCTGAGATCAAAAATAGGTCAACTTCTGTGGGTTGCCAGACAAAGTAGACCGGATATTATGTTTGATACATGTGTCCTTGCAGCTAACATAAAACATGCTACTGTGCAGACTTTACATGACACAAACAAGGTGGTGAAAAAATTGAAATCAGAACAGGTGACACTGAAGTTTCAGAACCTGGGAAAAGACAGTTCTCTAAAGCTAGTAGTGTTCTGCGACGCCTCGCTGGGAAACCTTACAGATGGAGGCACTCAAGGGGGACATCTCATTCTGCTGATGGGTGAGGAAGGAAGATTCTCACCTGTGTATTGGCAGTCAAAAAAGATAAGGAGAGTCGTACGGAGCACTCTTGCTGGAGAAACTCTTGCCCTTGCAGATGCTGTTGACCGTGCCATTTCTTTATCTGACCTTCATGCAGAACTTACCACAGGGAATGTATCACAACATGTCTTACCAATAGTGTGTGTCACTGATAATCACTCCCTTGCAGACGCCATCAAGTCTACTAAGTCAGTGACAGAGAAAAGGCTCCGCCTTGAAATAAGTGGCATCAAAGAACTTCTTCAAAGTAAAAGAATCCAACAGATTCTCTGGGCACCTACAGGAGAGCAGCTAGCTGACTGTTTGACAAAACGAGGTGCATCCACACTTCAGCTCCTAAAGGCACTCAGTGTTGGAGAGTGGAAACTGCAATAGAGACTATTCTTTTGTGGACAGTTTTTTTTTGTTGGTCACCATGTTCTTACATTTTCATACTTATGGACATTAATAATAGACTGTGATTTGTGTGTTCAAAAAAACAAAAAGAGAAAAAAAAGGTGGGAGATTGTAAATGTTCTGTTTTTGCATTGCACATTATTATGGTAAACTCTTTTAGTGTATTTACGGTAACGCCCAGCATGCATTGCTCTATGCGCGGGCTCCGGGGGGAAGTCGGTTATGTGAACGGCAGTGGCCGGTTTGTTATTGTGTTCCCTGAACTTAAACTCAGTAAAGTATACGCATAAAAAGAAGAAGGTTGTTGTCATTGAGTTAACAATTTGGAACATCCCACAGGTGAACAGGCAAATTGGGAACAGGTGGGTGCCATGATTGGGTATAAAAGTAGATTCCATGAAATGCTCAGTCATTCACAAACAAGGATGGGGCGAGAGTCACCAATTTGTCACCAAATGCGTGAGCAAATTGTTGAACAGTTTAAGAAAAACCTTTCTCAACCAGCTATTGCAAGGAATTTAGGGATTTCACCATCTACGGTCCGTAATATCATCAAAGGGTTCAGAGAATCTGGAGAAATCACTGCACGTAAGTAGCTAAGCCTGTGACCTTCGATCCCTCAGGCTGTACTGCATCAACAAGCGACATCAGTGTGTAAAGGATATCACCACATGGGCTCAGGAACACTTCAGAAACCCACTGTCAGTAACTACAGTTGGTCGCTACATCTGTAAGTGCGAGTTAAAACTCTCCTATGCAAGGCGAAAACCGTTGCCTGAGCTCATCTAAGATGGACTGATATAAAGTGGAAAAGTGTTCTGTGGTCTGACGAGTCCACATTTCAAATTGTTTTTGGAAACTGTGGACGTCGTGTCCTCCGGACCAAAGAGGAAAAGAACCATCCGGATTGTTATAGGCGCAAAGTTGAAAAGCCAGCATCTGTGATGGTATGGAGGTGTATTAGTGCCCAAGACATGGGTAACTTACACAACTGTGAAGGTGCCATTAATGCTGAAAGGTACATACAGGTTTTGGAGCAACATATGTTGCCATCCAAGCAACGTTACCATGGACGCCCCTGCTTATTTCAGCAAGACAATGCCAAGCCACGTGTTACATCAACGTGGCTTCATAGCAAAAGAGTGCGGGTACTAGATTGGCCTGCCTGTAGTCCAGACCTGTCTCCCATTGAAAATGTGTGGCCCATTATGAAGCCTAAAATACCACAACGGAGACCCCCGGACTGTTGAACAACTTAAGCTGTACATCAAGCAAGAATGGGGAATAATTCCACCTGAGAAGCTTAAAAAATGTGTCTCCTCAGTTCCCAAACGTTTACTGAGTGTTGTTAAAAGGAAAGGCCATGTAACACAGTGGTGAACATGCTCTTTCCCAAATACTTTGGCACGTGTTGCAGCCATGAAATTCTAAGTTAATTATTATTTTCAAAAAATATATAAAGTTGATGAGTTTAAACATCAAATATCTTGTCTTTGTAGTGCGTTCAATTGAATATGGGTTGAAAAGGATTTGCAAATCATTGTATTCTGTTTATATTTACATCTAACACAATTTCCCAACTCATATGGAAACGGGGTTTGTAAGAAACAGGCCACAATGCGCAGGCTAAGTCAATACATAACCATACAGCAGATGGCATCATAACGCTGCTTTTTATCACACCTTGTATGCACCTGGTCTAAGAAAACAACATACCATGAGGAAATCGTGTTGCCAACCTAGTGATTTTGTTGGTACTTACCCCATCCCCATTCACAGTTCAAACAAAGCAACACATCTACTAACTTTTCTAGTCTTATCAGACATTTTTGGAGACTCTCACACAAGCATTTTATAGCCAATCATGCAAATTAAAACCATAACCTTTATAACCATTTGACTAGGTTATGGACGTTGGGCTGAAGTGTAAGGGTGTACCATCTTTACAAGCAAACAAATCATCATGTGATATGCAAAAGAAACGTATGTGTAATAAATTACCTGTGTGTGTTGATGGCTGGCCACTTTGAACGCAAAAGTTCTGGGAATATGGACACTCGGAAGCAGTGACACAAGAAATCATCTTAGTCGGTCCTGTGCCGTCCTCTGGGACTGCTAGGTCGGGCAGGACGTTCCAGCTCATGTCATCCAACATCCTCCAGACTTGTTCCTCAGATATTTCTCCAGAGCCATGAGTCTGTCGTAGTCTATATGCAGATTCAATGTTGTCATGTTGCTGTGAGGGTGGGTTACACGATGGGTTAGGTGTGTTGTTGGAGCGGACTGGGGATTCAGTGGACTTGCTGCTTTCAGATTGAGTATTATGGGCATGATGTGTCTGATCTGGGGGTGGGTGGGTCATGGAGGGTGTTGGCTGGATGTTTAACAGGTCTTTCTGTGTTTGTTTGTGGTTGGAGCTTTCCTATGAAGAGAATATTAACATTCCACATCAAATATACACAATTATTACAGCTTTTTAATTGACGTCTTCCACATTTTAAACATGAATCCAATTTCCATTTGATAAAGTACATCTATAACTTCTAATTGCCTTCTGTCCTAACCCTGTTCAATATATACAGAAATACAAAAAAAGATTGCCATGATGTATCAAACATCAATGTTTTATGGCTAATGTTGAATTTAATCCAACATTTATATTCATTATGTTATATTGTTAATGTCTTAGTACAGTATATTACATAAAAATGAGCTTCATCATACTCTAGCAATGAAAGCATAGTTGAGCCCACTACTTGGCAGTAACCAGCAAAGGCCGCAAGTGTAATAAATAAAAATATATCAAAATGTTAAGTGCAGAGCCATTTCAATAGAAATTAAATACAGAAAAGCTTGAGTCTTAAAAACTGCAATACCATATGTACCAAAAGCACAGACTGCTCGAGAATTAAGTCAATAGATTATGAAAGTTATGAAAGTTAGTCAAGTTTGTATGCTGGATTCTCATACTGACAATGTCACATTTGTAAAATGATGTACACTACACTGAGCTTGTTGTTTTTAAGCGACGAATCATCATGCTTCGAACACAGAAATGATCCAAGTTCCAAAACCCATAAGCACCAGAAAATAAATGCAACAGGAAAACTTTGCAAATACAAAATGCTGCAATCTAGGGTGTACCAATATGAACTTTAACGATGTACAGTTATTGTGACCAAAATTATGACAATTATTACTATCAAAGTATTGTTGAATGCGCTCAAAAAGTACTGATACACACTAAAATATTTTAACGAAGTATTTTATTATTATTATTATTATTTTTAGAAATAAACACACAGAATACTTTCCGTGACAGAAGAAACATTTTTCTGACTTGATAACAGCAGTAGTATTTGTTATTTAAGTGTTTAAATATGTTTACCTTAATCCATTCAAATTTGAAAAGGTTTTAGAGTGTTTCTTGATGATAAAGACAAAACAGGTGTTATGCAATGTTAGCTGGGTTCCTTTCCTGTTGTAGACATGCCCATCTATTAGATCTATCACTCTGTTAAGAGAACACAACCTTTAAAAGTTCGATGTACACAGTTGAATAAATTAGTTGCTCAGTCAGCAATGTGTTTATACAAGTTTAGTTTATGTTGTTTAATAGGAAAATACCTTAATGTCTCTTGTATTCATGTTAGCATTTAGGCTAACTAGCTAGCAAATAACGCACTAGCAGCTTCTCCGGGAAAAAAGCATATCAAAGTGAGTTTTTAAGTGGGGTAATCAATAATGGTTTTACAACAATTAAAATTGTAAACAGCATTACTAACCATGGGGAATTTTACAGTGGTTAATCATAATACCGGAATTCGTACCGCAAATTATACGTTGCTACATTATACAATCCATGGAAAATAAATTATGGAATCAGCAGTCCTAGAGAGTGCTCATTCAGTTGTTTAACTTTGTAAAATAAAAGTAACTTACAGACATGACACAAAACTATAACAATTTCAAATGACAACTTTCTGGCTTTAAGAAACATTAAAATAAATCAAGAACATACATTGTGGTAGACGGTTTCATTTTTAGATCAAGCTGAGTATAAAAAATATGGAATCCCTAAATTTCAAGGATACAATTATGTAATCCCCTCTAAATTTTAATTTCCAAAGCTAATACCTGCATCAAATTAAATCTGTTCATTTGTCCGCAATGAAAGATGTGTGTTCGAGAGCTGTTGCATTAGGTGGATGACATTTGAAACAAAGAAGAGGATTATCAAACATCTTCAAGAAGGTAAAATGATCACACACTGTTGCAAAATATGTTGAATGTTTAGAGTCAACTGTGTCTAAAGTACGAACAACATGGGAAGGTTGTAGACCAAGGAAAATACTGCTTGACCAAGGAAAACATCAAAGCGTCAAAACAGAAAACCTAAAGCAATATGTCTTGAAAACATAAAATGCACGGCAAAACAAATTAACAAATGGGCAGAAACTGTAATCACCGTCACTGATTTAAATACAGAAAAGATAAACAAAAGCTGTCATTGACACCTAAACAAAAAAACAAGGTTCCAAAGGGCTAAAGACAAGCAATTGTGGACTATGGATGACTGGATGAAAGTCATTTTCAGTAATTAATTGCAAATCTATATTGGACAAGGTGATAATACTGGAACTTTTGTTTGATGCCGTTCCAATGAGATTTATGAAGACAACTGCCAGAAGAAGATGCAAACGTCCACAGACTCCGCAGTCATTAATTATATGGGGCTGCATGTCAGGTAATGGCACCGGGGACATGGCTGTCATTACATCTTCAATAAATGCACAACTTTACATTGACATTTGGACACGTCTCTTATTCCAGCAATCAAAAGAATGTTTGGGGATTATGACATCATTGTTAAAGATAATTGCATCTTGCGATAGAACAACAACGGTGAAAACATTCATTGAAGAACAATACATAGGGTTAATGTCATGGCCTGCAAATAGTCCGGATCACAATCCAATTGAAAATATTTAACAGAAATTAAGGAAAATTGTCAATAACAAGACTTCCACCTGCAAATTTGATCTGACAACAGCAATCAGAAAAAGATGGAGCAAGATTGAAGAAGAGGACTGTTTGTCACTTGTTAAGTCCATGCCTATGCAGACAGTTCTAAAATTTGGCTGACTGCAGCGAGCCACCTCACCGATAGATCCAACCTGCTCCTTTATTTTAGGGCACTTATGTTTCAGTTTTGCACACATTTCCATTATTTTAGTAAAGGCGATAATTTATTCATCTGTTTCTTATTACAAATGCACTGTTTTTTTTTAAAGTTAAACCCTAATTTATTGAAACTAAAATAAATGTAAAACTGCATCAATATATATATATATATATATATAAAAATTATAGATGCATCAATAATCAATTTTTAATCGAATCATAATCGAATCGAGAGGTGTCCAAAGATTCCCACCTCTAGTAAGGCTGCACAACACTGTCCAGTGCAGTAAAGCAGAAGTTGTAAAACTTTTTTCCACCAAGAACCACCTCAGAAAAATTTGGCACTTCAAGTACCACCATAATGACCAACAATAAAATACAGTAGCATAGTAGACCTAAGTATTTATTAAAAAATAAGGCTGCAATTTTATTTAACAAGTAAATTAATTTTTTTTGCCACACAGTTTGAACAGTAACACTGTTTGAATATAAGAATATAAAACACCGTACTTTAACCAAGTGATTATTTTGGCATACCACTAGATGGACCCCGCGTGATTTAAATGTAGATAAATTTTTCTGCTTTCTTTTGTATCTCCAGTTAACATTACATACTGTATATGTATTGTTGCATTTGAACAACTGTATTGTTGATAATAGAGCTAAATTATTGGTATTATTCATTATCAATAGCGCTATTTCTATTGGTATTTGTATTGCTCCATTTGTAGTGTAATGATGCTCATTATCATTTCTGTATTATTATATATTTCACTAACTGCTTCTTTGCTATCACTTTTACCATCATATTTGTACATATCTCCAAGGTTTCTCATAGTCATTCACATCGACGTCCCACTGGGGTGAGTTTTCCTTGCCCTTATGTGGGCTCTGTACCGAGGTTGTCGTTGTGGCTTGTGCAGCCCTTTGAGACACTTGTGATTTAGGGCTATATAAATAAACATTGATTGATTGATTGATTGACATATCATATTTGCTGATGTTGTTGTTGTTGTGTTTGCCGTTCTTGTTTTTGTCTCTCTGTCTTATCCCCCTCTTGTCCCCACAATTTCCCTCTGTCTTCCTTTTTTTCTCTTTCAATCCCCTCCTGCTCCGGCCCGGCAGCACCAAATGATAATACATTTTAATAAAGTCAAATACAAATAAGACAACAAGAGAAGTATCCCACACTTCTCTCTTGTAAAGTAAATTTGTACAGCCGATATAGGCATCTACATCAACAATTATGATTTGCCTGAGAAGCTGGACAGGACAAAAAAATAAATAAATAAATGTAGATTCAAATCATTATAGGTCCTTTTAAAGTACCAGTATAATGTAAAAACGTGTTGCCTCTATATTGAAACTATTATCATATATATATATATAGGATTTATAACACAAAGACTTACAAAGTTTGTAAGTCTCTGTGGTCGGCCTTAAGCTCTGGAACACTCTGCCCCTCCATGTTCGAACTGCTCCCAAAGTGGAGTGTTTTAAGTCTCGTCTTAAGACCCACTTTTATTCTCTGGCTTTTAACACTATGTGAGTTGTGTGGTCCTCTGTTGTCCTCTGTGTTTTTAAAATGTTGATTTCTATTTACTGTTTTATTGGTTTTACCTTTTAAAATCGTTTTTAATCATATTTATTTTATATTGTTTTTTATATTGGTTTTATATGTATTTATTTTTTGTTTTTATTCAGTCTGGTGGAGCTAAGGATATTTGAATATTGTTTTTAATATTGTTGTGCAGCACTTTGGAAACATTTTGTTGTTTAAATGTGCAATATATATATAAAGTGGTTGGATTGAATTGGAAAGTTTGCAAGTAAATACATATAATCAAAATAGTATCAATCTCACAGAGATTTGGGAGCCATTTTGAGAGATAATGAGCAAACCAGTCACGTGATTCGTGACGTAGATTATATTTTTTAGCCTGAATATAACAAGGATGAGCTACAAGTTTTAGAAATGGTGTGCTAAACAGATTCAGCTTTGGTGAAACACTAAGCATCATGTAGCAATATTGCTATGTGCTTAACAAGATACCGTATTTCCTTGAATTGCCGCCGGGGCGGTAATTAATTTAAAACCTCTTCTCACTCCGGCGCTGACCAAAGGCAAGCGGTAAATGCAAGCATGCGCTAATTATTTTAAAACCTCTTCTCACTCCGGCGCTTACCAAAGGCATGCGGTAAATTTAGGCCTGCGCTTTGAGTGTGATGTAAGGATACCATCATGAAAAGCACATTTAATAAAAAAAAAACTTTATTATGGTCTTACCTTTACTTATAAATGAAGTCCATGCGCAGCTCCTTCTGACCAAAAGCATTGATAACTTGTTTATAGAAGTCTTCCTTATCTTTCTTTAGTTTTAAAAGTCTCTCTGTCTCGATGGCGATATTCCTTTAATTATTACCTCCTGCTTCGATTGAAAGTCTAGTTTAGAAAACTGTTTTATTTTAGATATGTAATCCTCCATGTTAAAAGTGCAAGCGAGAGGAAAAAATAAACGATCGCTGCTTGTTGTCACTTCTTCTGCAGCCGAGTAGTCGCAAGAAGGATCACTAGCGCCCTCTACCACCAGGAGGCGGGAGTCATTTAATGACTCATATTTGACTCACGCAGCTACGGTATATTAATAAAACATAGCTGCTTACTGTTCTTTTTAGCATATTCAATAGCTTGGACCTTAAATCCTACTGAATAGCTCTTTATCTTCTTCCCTTTATGCGATTTAAAATTATTGCAATCAGCCTCCTCCATTTTGAAAATGACGATAGGTGAAGTGTCACTCGTGACGTGACGAGTTTGACCCGGCGGAAATTCTAGGCATATGCTAATTATTTTGCGAATTGAGTTTGACCCGGCGGAAATTCTAGACATGCGCTAATAAAAATAATATTTTGCGAAACGAGTTTGACCCGGCGTTAATCCTGAGCCGGCGGTAATGCTGAGCATGCGCTAATTATTTAGCGAAACGAGTTTGACCCGGCGGTAATTCTGGGCATGTGCATACTATATACCCGGCGGCAATTCAAGGAAATACGGTACACACACTAAGAACATAATAAAATACGTTAATCACTTACTGTACAATGTCTGCTCTCACTGTGATGACGACAAATAGGAAGCCCATATCTTCCCGTTTAGATTAATAATTAATCTTAATCCATAGAAAGGGTTAAAAGGAAAAGCTGTGGCAGCAGCAGCAGGACATCGGCAGCTCAATGCTGCAGCACAAGTTTCTTCTTCACAGTTTTACGACAGTTGGCATCCATATACAGTATGTTGTATTACTGTCATTTTAAAAGGGGAACTGCACTTTTTGGGGGATTTTGCCTATCTTTCACAATCATTATGACGACGAATGAATAAAAAATAAAAATAAATACAAAATAATAAATACAAGTAAATAAAAGTCCACTTACAGCGTAGCCAAAGGGAGCTCCACTATTTTGCCCATAAAATCCAATAAATAACTATTCAAAAACCGCCAACAATACTCCACTTACATTTCGTGACTTGAATAATAAAGTATTAGTAATAATGTTATTATAAGCGCTAACGCAGACAATTTATTTATAGCGGCACCGTGATCACAAGCTTGTGTGCCTACGTTTACAGCATCGAGTGGTCTGCTGCTTGTAAGTTTATTCTAGATCATGAATCATGCACCTCACCTGCACAGAAGGAGTCTGAGTAGGTATTCAAACAAGCTGTTACACTCTGACAACCATTTAGGACCAAAAACTGGGGAGGATGACATGAAAATATGCTTGTTGCCCTGCACCCCACCCATTTTCTTCGCAAGGATTATGAGTCATTCTTCACCTACATGGGAATATATGAACATCCCAGCATTCGGCATCCTATTGACAGCAGACATTGGACAGTAAATTATGTTTTATTATGTTTGTTGGCTCTCAAAAAGTCTGCAGTGAGTAATAATCAGGATATGGTTTAATGGATATAATGAAACACAATTAGGCATATAAAGTCAACTTGTTTTTCCATTCTCCTGGTAGGTACTTTAAAGGAGTCATTTTATTATGTTTTTTTTCTACATTTAAAACACTTCCTTGCGGTCTACATAACATGTAATGTTGGTTCTTTGGTCCAAATGTTGCATATATTGTTTTAAAGACCATATTCAAACCGTTTTCTGACGGTCTCTTCAGGATGCGCCATTTTGTGGGCGGTCTTATTTATGTGCCTTCACTCCGACTGCGTCGTCTCCCCGTCAGTCACGTTGTAAATTTTAGCACTTCCATATGAGTCTACTGACAGACAAGTTACAACTAAAGTATACGTTACGTTTTACTACAAATGGCAACAGCAGAGCGCATGTGCATGTATGAGCCAGTCTGCCCCACAAAAAGAAGATATAGGAAAAAGAAGCTACTTTGTGACTTAGTGATTTCTTGGTATGGATGTTAGTGTTTTTTTTGTTTCATTTTATTTTTCCTCTATACATATTAGTGCACACTGCGCAGTATGTAGTATTTGTTTTGTTTTTCATTACGTTTTACTTCTGTTACTATATGTAAAAACCTGCACTGCTACAACGGAATTTCCCTATTGTAGGACAGAAAAGGTCTATTCTATCCTATCCAACTTCGGGCTACAATGGTGAACTCATGCAAAGCTTTTTGGGTAAACCTTTAGATATCTGCTGACATCACATGTTGGAAAACTTCACAAAAACAACAAAAGCAAATCCGAGACTGCTTGTTTGGAACAATTTTGGAAGAAAGTAATATACCGTATTTTCCGGACCATAGGGCGCACCGGATTTTAAGGCCCACTGCCAGTGGTCTATTTAAAAAAATATTTTTTCATATATTAGGCGCACAGGATTATAGGGCGCATTAAAGGAGTCATATTATTATTATTTTTTTCTAAATTGAAAACACTTCCTTGTGGTCTACATAACATGTAATGATGGTTCTTTGGTCAAAATGTTTCATAGATTATGTTTTACAGATCATCTTCAAGCCGCTTTCTGACAGTTGCTTCCAGATGTGCCGTTTTGTGGGCGGTCTTATTTACGTGGCTCACCTTCGGTAGCGTCTTCTCCCCGTCATCTTTGTTGTAGCGGTGTAGCGTGCAACGACGGGAGTGGAAGAAGTGTCAAAAGATGGAGCTCACTGTTTTAATGACATTCAGGACTTTACTTAAATCAATAACGGAGCAGCGTCTCCTCATCCGGAAACAACAACGCCGGAAACGTGTCCTGTGAAAAACCGTCCGACCGGAACTCCGTAATAGGGATGTCTCGATCCAGGTTTTTGCACTTCCGATCCGATACCGATGTTGTTTTTGCACTTCCGTTTCGATACCGACCGATACTGGCCTATCCGAGCATGTATTAAAGTTTAAAGTTATTTAGCCTACTTAGTTGTCAGAATCATGTTGAAAAGGGTTTAAGTACTCTTGATAACAACTAGCCAGCTGAATTAGGGGAGTTTGAATGATTCACAATGGTTGGTAACAAGAAACTGACCTGTTTATTCAAGGATAAACACAAAATAGACAAAATTATACATGACAAACAGAAATGGCATCATTGAACTAGGGCTGGGCGATATGGCCTTTTTTTAATATTGCGATATTTTAAGGCCATATTGCGATACACGATATATATCTCGATATTTTGCCTTAGCCTTGAATTAACACTCGATGCATATAATCACAGCAGTATGATGATTCTATGTGTCTACATTAAAACATTCTTCTTCATACTGCATTAATACATGCTACTTTTAAACTTTCATGCAGAGAAGGAAATCACAACTAAAAAAAAAATCAAAATTTTTTTCATACGGTGTTGATCTGGAAATGTTTGCCTCGGCATTTTGATGGTGTGGGCGTGTGGCACCGAATGGAGATAAGCGTCTCGACAGACGTTAAAATATTTGAACAATGACGACAAAAACTGTTTTCTCTGTCATGTCCGTGTGTCGAAAATTGTTATGCGTTTATTTTTTTATTTGATTTTGTGCGTGGCATAGATTTGCCGTGCGCAGAGGACGCTTGAGCAGTGCGCAATTGCACAGGCGAGCACCTTAGAGGGAACGTTACTCGCACGGCTGCGCTAGCATCACAGCTAACGTTAGCCATGCTGCTACCTCTCTGCTTGGGGAGGGCGTATACGTATGTGACGTATGACGTGACAGTATGTGACGTGTGTAAGAAGGCGCGCTTGCTGTCTGTGAGAGGGAGACACAGGAAATAGTGAGAAGAGCCTGTCGTGTAATGCCAGCAGCTAAAAGCAACTGCGTGAGAATCCACAGACCCGTGGATGTGTTGAAGGTGTGCTGGAAAATGCGGAACGGAAATTAGGGAGCAGCAGAAAAGTGGAACGTATTATTTAAATCGGTGCGTTGGAAACCACGGACCGGAGTTTTTTTTTTAAACTGGATCTGGATCGGCATTTTCCCATGCCTTGCCGATACGCATTTTTTGGCAAATATCGGCGGCCGATCCGATCCAAATATCGCATCGGGACATCCCTACTCTGTAATAACTAAAATTCCTTGGGTGAGTAATATAAACTCACTACACCGGTATGTTTTAGCGCTTTCAAGGCGAGTTTACTGACAGATATAAGTAAGAACTTTACACTACTTTATATTAGAAATGGCAACAGCGGAGGATGAATGTCCCATAACAAGAAGATAGAGAAAAAGAAGAAGCTTATCGATTACGGTGCAGTCACGGACTACAAAGGCTGATGCGCGCAATTTTTCAGGATTTATGCAGATCCCAAATACAGATCAGCAGGTACCAGAAGGTAAGAAAAGTTGCTCTTGCATATTATTGCAAAACAAAACACCAGATAATATGTCTTACCTTATACGCACACCATAATAATACGCGTATGTTGAAGCACATCAAGCGGTGCGGCTTCATAGCTTACCCCAAAGTCGTAATAAAACATTTTGATAGATTTTTGAGCGCTGTGTGTAATGTTCTATATTTTCAATGTAACATATTAATTGTTGGTGTCGTTTACTTGAGTCATATTTCCATCAAAATGCAGTCCAAACGCATCTCTTATGTTTGACTGCCATCTACTGGTCACACTTATCATTACACCATGAACCAAATAAAATTGGGTCGAGGTCGGTAAGGAAAACCAGAATTAGTCCGTACATTAGGCGCACTGGGTTATAAGGTGCACTGTCGAGTTTTGAGAAAAAAAGGATTTTAAGTGCTCCTTATAATCCGGAAAATACGGTAGTTTTATAAATATCTCCGCCATGCCTCCATTGTTTGATTTTTAAATTTGAGACTTATCCATCCATCCATTTTCTACCGCTTGTCCCCTTCGGGGTCGCGGGGCGTGCTGGAGCCTATCTCAGCTGCATTCAGGCGGAAGGCGAGGTACACCTTGGACAAGTCGCCACCTCATCACAGGGCCAACACAGACAACATTCACACACTAGGGCCAATTTAGTGTTGCCAATCAACCTATAATTTGAGACTTATGCAGGTCCCAAATACACAGAAACAGGTACCAACAGGTAAGGAAAGTTGGTTTTGCATAATAGGACCTCTCTAAAAGACAAACAAAGAAGATGATGAAAAAAAAAAAGATGACAAATACCTTACATTTCAAGACAAACGGACAAAGGAATTAGCCTTTATGGAGAGAGCAGGTGTATAATATGCAATAACAACATGTAATATGTAAATGAAACTGTCAAATGTGAAGCGGCACTTCGACATGTTGCATTTAAGGTAGGAATTATTTGACTAGGTATTATTTGGCTTCAGTATAACACATTTATTATTAATAATAATTTCAGCCTCATTATTATACTCCTATTGTACTCTAAAATTATTTGGTTTTATTCAGTGTTAAGATATCATGTGGTCCTCAACGGAAACACTTTTGTAAAATATTTGGGTTTTATGGTTCTCTCAGCCATTAAAGGGTCCAGCACCTGGACTAAGAGCTGCAATTTTCATGAAGCGTTCTGTACCTCTAAGTAAACATATTACTTGGTTCTTACCAGAGACAAGGATGCCAATGACAACATTGTCTGGTCTTCTTGCGTGGACACAACCTCCCATGATTGTCTTTTTGTCTTTCTCATGCTCCTCCTCAGCTTCACCTGCAGAGTAGAAAATCAAAGAGGAGTCCCGCAAATATTTAGATGTGTAATGCCTGACGTGTTTGTGATATTTCTCTTAACACAATTAATGTTACCATTCAGTTGATTTTTAACAGCTCACGTTCAAAGTGAGCTGGAGCTTATACCAACTAACTATGGTGAACTAAGTAAAGCGGTGGTGATCAAAGTCTTGCCAAACGACAGAGGAGTGTCTCAAAGATGTGTTTTCTCAGCCCTTATGGAAGTGATAAGGTTGGGTTTCATACTTCTGGAGGTTTTCTGCACACTATGGTAATGTTCACTCCCTGGGCTTGTGGTGGCAGATCTCTGCTCTTACTTGTGCGGCAAAGACTTTTATCATCGCTTGTATTTGACAAATGAATAAAGGCATGACACAAGAGACACTTCTTTCACTTTTAATGTGTGTTTCTATTCACTCAATGTAGTGAAAAAGTGACTAAAGTGCAATACAGATCATTTCTGCTACTTCTTACTCTGACAAAAAACAGCCGTGTATGAGGAGTGCTTTGAAGCGTGTTTTGCCACAGCTACACTTCCATTATAATTTATGAGCCAGAAGCACCAAATTCACATTTGTGACAGGCTTACACGATTAAAAAAAAACATGTGGAAACACTGTCATTCTTTTTTATCCCATCAGACGTTCTTTTCAGCATTGCATCGATGCGTCTAGCCGAGGAAAAAGTGTTGTCAAGTATTCAGTACTGACAAAAGCAGGTATTCATGTATTTCTTGCATGTTGGTATCAATATTTTTGACCACCCTACAATGACACGAGCGTAGGAGCAGTGTGGCAAAATTCAAAAATGTGACATCTGGAGAAAGCTGCTGAATTTTCCAGAAAGTTCTCACACAGAATGTCCCTAACATCTGGGCATATACAACACATAACTACTGATTGGTACCGTATTAGGTACTTTTATAGGTTTTGACGGAATTACGTCGGTATATCGTGTACCGATTCACATAAAATTAAACAGTACCATATTATAATTCAATGCGTGTGACGTCACTTTTGCTTGCAGACTGTGCACCGACTGAAGCACTTGGCGGGCAAACAAGCGTGTTCGTAGTGGACTGCCTCTAACTAATGTTGCAAATTTCCATGTCAACAAAGCAAGTAAAGTGAAGTAAAACTCCACTTTTTAAAATGTGCTAGCTCGATGCTAATTTCCATGCAATGGGTCATCCTCAGACAGGTTTGCCAACAAGAGATGCCAATCCGATGCATCCTACCACTTCTGTAGAGCTCTCAATTCCCTGAATCCTTCCTTAGTTCGTCCAAGAACATAGGTTGGTGTGGGACGTGCCCTTGGTCAGTGCAAGTCTGTTGGCTCCCAGAGCACTAGTTGGCTAGCAAAAAGTACCAGGTATCTGTGGCAGTGACCTGCGAGTTTCTCCTCCTGAATGCCACCTTGTCACTCAGCCTTGGCAGACCCTAATACAGATGCTTGTTGGTAAAATGCTCATTCTGGTTGATATTTAGTATCACACGCAGCATTCTGGAATAGAATCCATCCAGGCACACATTAGGTATAGCAGAAAATGTTTCACAGACCGTTTCAAAGCTGCTTACTGACCGTCTCTAAAGGATGCGCCGTTTTGTTGGTGGCCTTAATTACCGTATTTTCCGCACCATTAGCCGCACCTAAAAACCACAAATTTACTCAAAAGCTGACAGTGCGGCTTTTAACCCGGTGCGCTTTATATATGGATTAATATTACGATTCATTTTCATAAAGTTTCGATCTCGCAACTTCGGTAAACAGCCGCCATCTTTTTTCCCGGTAGAACAGGAAGCGCTTCTTCTTCTACGCAAGCAACCGCCAAGGTAAGCACCCGCCCCCATAGAACAGGAAGCGCTTCTTCTTCTACTGTAAGCAACCACCCGCCCCGGAAGAAGAAGAAGCACGCGGTGCATGCTGGGATATGTGACGTTTCATTTCCATTTGTGTGTTTATGTAAAGACCCCAAAATGGCTCCTATTAAGTGTGTTGTCTGTCTAATTATAAATAATGCAGACGAGGCGTGTTAACTGAGTTCTCAACGTTTACTCACAGCGTGCTCATAACCACATTCTAACTGCCAGCATACAACAACGCTTCTCAGGGCTACCGCGCATGCTCGTCACTATCGTTGCATGCTGGGTAGTGTAGTTGTTATATTTGCTAGCTCATAACATCACATTGAGAGACACGCTTACGCGCTTAATTCAATACTCGCCGTCATTCCGGGTGGATTGACAAAAGACCTCCAGCCGCTAGATATTGGTGTCAACAGGGCATTCGAAGCTAGACTGCTAACTGCGTAGGAACAGTGGATGACGAAGAAGCGCGCGGTGCATGCTGGGATATGTGACGTTTCATTTCCATTTGTGTGTTTATGTAAAGACCCCAAAATGGCTCCTATTAAGTGTGTTGTCTGTCTAATTATAAATAATGCAGACGAGGCGTGTTAACTGAGTTCTCAACGTTTACTCACAGCGTGCTCATAACCACATTCTAACTGCCAGCATACAACAACGCTTCTCAGGGCTACCGCGCATGCTCGTCACTATCGTTGCATGCTGGGTAGTGTAGTTGTTATATTTGCTAGCTCATAACATCACATTGAGAGACACGCTTACGCGCTTAATTCAATACTCGCCGTCATTCCGGGTGGATTGACAAAAGACCTCCAGCCGCTAGATATTGGTGTCAACAGGGCATTCGAAGCTAGACTGCGGGGGGGTGAACAGAGGAGCAGAGTGTGTAAATCTCCTCTTGCCGGTGCACAGCCTCTACACCGCCAGGACTCCTGCCGTGCTTCCCCGTGGCCACACATGGATATGTGTCCTTGCGGACGCTAAACCAAACTGTCGGGGATCGGGAAGCAGCAGTGGGCCCCAGAGGTGAGATGTACAAGCCCACTGGTGTGTGGATACGCGCTGGCGCCTTGCCAACCACTGTCTCAGCTATGAGTAAATAACATGGGCAGGTGGGGCTCCTAGCCATGGCCGGCAACCCACCTCGGAGAAAGACACCCTGAACTAAAACCAGGACTGCGAGGTGTTGCGTTGTACAGTCGTTAATTAGCAAAGTAACGCCACCCATGGAGAACAAAGTTATCCCAAATCATCTCCCACTTCTACAGACATGCACCTGGGGATAGGTTGATTCGAACACTAAATTGGCCCTAGTGTGTGAATGTGAGTGTGAATGTTGTCTGTCTATCTGTGTTGGCCCTGCAATGAGGTGGCAACTTGTCCAGGGTGTGAGGTGGCAACTTGTCCAGGGTGTACGCCGCCTTCCGCCCAATTGTAACTGAGATAGGCTCCAGCACCCCCCTCGGCGACCCCGAAAGGGAGAAGCGGTAGAAAATGGATGGATGGATATTCTTCCAGCGGCGGTAGTCCACAGGAACATCGCAGCGGATGGTGGTGTTGGTCCTCCAAAGTACTTATGCGATGTCAGAGACAATTTATAATGGGAACCTTCAACACATGCAGTGAGAGAATAATCTCGATTGGAAGTACTACCACACTGTGCCAAGGCAAGGGAAATGGAGATTCTGGAGATCCAGGATCACAGAAGACTGCACACCGATGACATTATCGTTTATCACAGAGTGGAGAGATGCACGTTCATTACTACATCTGCATGGCAAAACGAGGCCCAGGCTGCGATAGGGGGCGTAGGGCTATTGCTGGGTTCTTTAGCACAAAAGGCTCTTCGTCAAATTCACATCTATACCGGCAAGATCCTCATCACAGAGTTCTCAGGCAATCCAGAAAAACTGTCATAATCATGTACTCGCACTATCTAAGGTGGTGGAAAAGTTCTACGAAGACCTCACCGCAACGGACTGTGATGTCCCAGCGCAAAACTTCCTGGCAATCCTGGGCGACTTCAACGCAAGGATTGGACCAGAGGACGCTCCCTTTTCTTACCACGACTCTACCAAATGTGAACCATGAAAAGGGCATTTCTCCCTGCCCCTTTCATGGAACACCAGCTTCTGGCAGATGGACCTTTCAAATCGAGCATCAGCTGTACAGCGTCAGCTAGACTACATCCTAGTGAGGCAAAAGTGGAGGAACTCCATCCTGCATGCTGAGCCATACTGCACTTTTAGCTCTGATCACTACATAGTCTTCAAGAGGGTACCTACGACAAAATCAAGGGCGAGGAACTGATGGAGAAGGTGCAGAGAGTCCAGGCTGCGCACGGAGAAAAGCAGTATGGTAGGGGTGTAACGGTACGTGCATTTGTATTGAACCGTTTCCGTACTGGGGTTTCGGTTCGGTTCGGAGGTGTACCGAACGAGTACACATGCGAGCAGCGACCGGGCTAGGACAACATGTAAAAGCCAGAGCTGGAAGACCCTCCTGCCTTGTTAAGATCTCCCGTTTGGGAACACTTTGGCTGCGCGATACAACAATGGAGGACGGAGGTTTGCCGACATTGTTCAGCAGCTGCTTCTGACAACACGTCAAACATGTCTTGCATCTTTCCTGCTTCCGACTCCCAGACCGTAGTCGAGGAGCGCAGGGGAGACACTCCTCCAGGGCCGATGTATTCTCGGGGGCAACACCCTTCACTCTACCCGGCAGTGGGTCTCCACAGCTCCGGACTTCAGGGTAAATGACGAGTCCGGCGATTAGTTGCAAATCGTGGCTTTATTGAGGTCTTGCACACAGCCAATCCAACAAAACACTAGCCACTCCCCACACTCATGCTACCGCTCCCTCACCTTGCTCGCCCACACACTCACCTCACATGCTGTCACATATTAAAGGGTCACACACACACATACGCTACTCTCATAACACATGCTAACCCATTTGAAGTGTCACCACCGCATTCAAGCAGCCTCTCCTCGGCGAGTCAGGCAGGGCTAAAGCAATAACAAATGTTTTTATAGCAGCAGATATAAGTCCATATTGCATTAAAAACTAGATTTTGACCCACTTCTATGGTGGAAGAACAATGAGCCCATATATCCTCTTACTGCCAAGTTAGCCAGGCTGGGGGGGGGGGCGTTAATCTGAGGCTGAGTTGACTTGAAACTGTTTAATGTTGCACTTTTTATATGTAGAAGAAAAGTTTTGTCATTTTATTTAATCTGAGCAACAACTTCAGGCAGTTTAATGTTGATTAACATGGACTTAAACAAGTTGAAAAACTTATTAGGGTGTTACCATTTAGTTGTCAATTGTACGGAATATGTACTGTACTGTGCAATCTACTACTCAAAGTCTCAATCAATCAATCAAAAAAAGCACTTTAAATGTAGAAAGGTTTTGTTCAGAAACCATTCTGAGCCTTATCTTATTTAGTTTTTATTGTATATATGTTGACCACATTAACCCTGGCAATGGACCCTGTGTGTATATGTATGTTATGCCAGTGTTTACAAATTTGGTAAATAAATAACCAAAAAATTTATATTTTGTTGTTTTCTCACTGTACCGAAAATGAACCGAACCGTGACCTCTAAACCGAGGTATGTACCGAACCGAAATTTTTGTGTACCGTTACACCCCTACAGTATGGAGAAGCATGGAAGGTCATCAATGAGATGACAGGACAGAAGAGGACAAAGAAAGGACAGGTTGAGTGTTAAGCACATTTAATAATATAAATAGCAAAGCCATGTTGAATATCTTACGCAGTGACGTCATGTGCCTGCGTGCACTGAAATGGTATTGTGAGCATGCGCAGAATAAACGGTGCAGTAAGTTCCTGGACCAAAGTGCTAGCTAACCACATTGGTGACTGTTATAACGTTGGACTGCTGCAGAAATGAGTAACACTACAGGTTATGGGCCCAGTCATTTAGGCCAAAGGTGTTTTAGACTTTTATTCGACGGTTACGAGAAAAATTATGAACTCTGGGAAACGAGGTTCCTCGCACACATGGAGTTACATGGCCTCGGAGAAGTTACCCTGGAATACCCGCACATAGATGAGGAAGACTAAGAAGCTCTCGCGGAAGATGAGGCAAAGAACGGTGAGGCATATGCAGAGCGAGTGCAGTGTCTAGACAATAAGAGTTTGTTGTTGATAATGAGGGACGCGAAACGTGATGGAAGAGCAGCACTGGAGATTATTCGCGAGCATTACGCGGGAAAGGACAAAACCCCGCGTTGTGAGTTTGTATTGTGAACTTTCCTCACTCCACAAGGCTAGCAATGAAACGGTCACTGACTATATTATTAGAGCAGAGACTATTTTCACGTCATTAAGAAGAGCAGACGAACAAATAAGTGATGGGCTTCAGATAGCCATAGTAGTAAAGGGGCTACCTGACTCATATAAGCCATTCGTCGTGCACATTACCCAGACAAATGACACTGTAACGTTTGGCGAGTTTAAAACGAAACTGCCAAGTTATGAAAGTACAGAAAAATATGGGAAGAACGACGTGAATGCAGAAGAAGATAATGTGATGAAGGCTAGCGGGGCAACGAGATCACATGGAAGAGGAAGAGGAAAGAAAATGCTGATGTCGAGTGTTACACGTGGGAAAAAGAGACACATGGCCAGGACATGCCCTGACGAATCCCAGGCGAGAAGAGAGTATCGAAAATGGGATACACCACATCGAGGAAGGGGAGGCGGTCGAGGACGAGGACGAGGCCGGGACCATATAAAGAAAGCTGATGTTTCTTCAAATTGAGTGACTGTCCTCCACAAAAAGGAAACAAGAAGCCACAAAGTTCAAGACAGTCGGCGAGAGCTTCAGGCCTGAGGACCACATGATTGAGCTTGCCGATGGAACCAAGGTGAGCAGGATGGCGAAGATGAGGGGAGACACCAAAATCTACTTGCCGGACAGCGAGGGACGACGAGTCAAAATAAGGCTCAAACAAGCACTTTACATCCCATCGTTTCCACAAAACATCTTTTCAGTGAAATCAGCGACAGCCAACGGAGCCGAGCTACGCTTCAAGGACGGTGATAACTGGCTGGTCCACAAGGATGGTACCAAGTTCAAAATGGATGTGTATTGTAGGCTGTATTACCTTATCACAGTAGAAGATAATGTTGATGAAGTGTATGGGTGTCATGACATTCAAACATGGCATAGGATAATTGGTCATTGTAACTTTGATGACAAGATTAGAAAAGGTGGTTGAAGGGATGTCGATTAAAAGGGAAACATGACAAGTCCAATCAAAACTGTGAAATATGTACACAGGGAACGTTTACTCAAAGTAGAAACAGACAGGCAGACGCTAAAGCTACAGCTGTACTAGAACTAGTAAATACAGACTAATGCGGTCCTATAGAGCCAGCAGATAAAGATAGATACAGATATGCAATAACATTTACTGATGATTACAGCGGGATGATTTTTCTATACTTTATCAAAGCGAAGAGTGACACAACAAAAGCTACAGAGAAATTCATAGCAAATGTAGCTCCATATGGAAAGATAAACTGCATAAGGTCTGATAACGGTACAGAATTTACAGGGCAGGAGTTCCAGTCTTTACTTAGGAGTAACGGGGTAAGGCACGAGAACAGTGCACTCTACTCACCTCATCAGAATGGAACCGCCGAAAGAGGCTAGAGAACCTTATTTGAAATGGCACGATGCATGCTATTGGAGAGTAACCTCCCAAAGCAATTGTGGACATATGCTGTACAGACAGCAGCTCAAATCCGCAACAGGTGTCACAGAAAAGCGTCTAGAGCAGACACCTTATCGTGTTTTCACAGAAAAAACACCTAACCTATCCAACATGGAGATATTTGGCTCTGAATGTTATGTATATAAGCAGGATAAGAAGAAGCTGGATTCTGTGTGTGAACAGGGGGTCTTTGTAGGCTATGATAAGTATTGTCCAGCATATAACGTGTATTATCCTGACACCGGAAAAGTCCTAAAACATGGGCTGGTAAAATTCATCACTAAAGGTAGTGCAGACAGCCAGACTCAGACATATTGTGATATGGGGTGTGATATTGAGAATAATGAAGATGCACGCAGGGTCAGCCTAATGAGAATAAAGAGTCTAGTGTTGAGGAGACTGCTGAGGCAAAGCCGCCCCAGACAGGTAGTACTCAGAGAGAACAGGGAGAAAGAAGGTATCCTATAAGAGAGAAAAATGCTCCAGAATACTTAAAAGAGTACCAGTGTAAAGCTGAGTGTAATATTGACGAAAGTGAGAATGTTGATTATTTCAACAGAGTGGCATATGATGTACCTAAAACATTTACAGAGGCTATGGACTTTGAGAAGTCAAAAATGTGGGTTGACGCAATGAAAGAGGAGATGAACTCTTTGACAGAGAATGAGACTTTCACTCTGACCCCACTGCCAAAAGGCAAACAAGCAGTGGGAGGTCGCTGGGTATATGCAGTGAAAGAGAGCCCAGATGGATTAGAGACTTGTAAATCAAGATATGTCGCAAAGGGTTATGGTCAAGTGGAAGGGATTGACTATAAAGAGACCTTTTCACCGACAGCCAACATGACCTGTGTCCGAGCATTGATGCAGGTGGCTGTACAGGAGGACCATACCTACACCTAATGGATGTAAAGACTGCTTACCTACATGCTCCAATGGACTGTGAGGTATATATGGAACAACCGGAAGGTTTTGAGGTCAAGTCAAAAACAGGAGAACACTTAGTGTGTAAACCTCAATAAGTCATTGTATGGTTTAAAACAGTCCAAGCGTAACTGGAACATGTTCCTGCATAATCACCTTACAGAGAATGGTTTTGTACAAAATGATGTTGATCATTGTGTATACACAGTGCCGGCCCAAGCCTCTATGGGGCCCTAAGCAAAATTTGATTTTGGGGCCCTCTATTTCTGCCAATAATATTGATTGTTGATCATTCACACACCTACTATAAACTCATTGCGGCTCTGGCAGTGTTGTTTACATTATCCTATTGTCAGCCTGGCATGTCTTTACAAATGACATGTCATTTATAAAGATATGGGGGTGGCCCAGTTAAGAACATAAATAATACCAATGAATGAACGAATGATGTCCAGAGTGCCACATATGGTTCCTAATCTTAAAATGTAGAAAACATTCAGCTACAAGAGTGGCCTGGGGTTGAACAGTCCAAGTGATAAAGCTTTGTATTTACAGTAAAAGTGTCATCTTGTCTCATCAGTCTTGTACATATTAGTCTTTAATTACTAGTTTACATTTTTAGTTAATTGTTCATATTTAATGTTTACTTTGTACAAAGAGAGCGCAGTCTACTGAAGTTAAATTCATCAATAGTTTTCCCCTTTGAAAGACGCAAGGCAAAATCCTTCCATTTCACCATGTTGCTACAATAATCTTCACTGTTTTCATGCTGTTTCAGCAGTGCACCTATGTTGACCCAATCCCGCTGTCCCTCGGCTGCCAGTTTTAAGGACTTTTTGGAAAATAATTTGCAGCAAAAGCAATAGACTGCATCTTTACTTCTTGAATAAGTCAGCCAGCTACGCTTGACTTTTTCCCCATTGACTAGCTGTCTGTAGGTATAATGATAATGAAAACTTCAGCCATCATGCCGTTTGGAGAATGAAAAGTTCTCCTTAATAGACAGTGGTCCTCTGATCACCTGCTCAGTCCTGTCTGAATCTGAGAGGAAAGATATGGCGTCACATTAGTGCCAAAAATCCAAGCGCATAAAAACTGTTATCGCGCGCTGATTCTCCACTTTGTGCGCGTGCGACACCCTTTTGCACGCGCGTGGTGTCTTTTTGCGCGCGCGGTGCCTTTCTGCGCGCGCCGTTTCGGTCTGTGCGCTCTCTGTGTACTCCTGGCATCTCTCCTCGCGCTGTCATTTTTTTTTTGGCACTTTGGGGGCAGGTATGCTTAGACAGCCCCTCCTTTCTGATTGGCTCTGAGCATTTTTCATATGACCAATCATTCTCCAGCGTAGCAACGTTGTAGCCATCTTACCTCGGACAGCTAGCCTCAATCATTACATTGATGTCAAAGCAAGTTATGGTAATTTAATTAGTACATGTACCAATTAAATTACCATAACTTGCTCGATTTTCGACCAATTTACAAACGGTTTGCCTTGTTACAAATCTTATTACATGTAGATATGACATAGGATGCTGCACCTGTTGAAATTACCTCTTTCGCTATAAAAAAAAATGACTTAATTGTGCAACATAGTTGTGTAGGGTCAGTGATAGTCAGTTCTCTGATTATTTTAAACTGTTTCAGAATACATTATTAAAAAAACAAAATTCAAAGATTATTTCATTAATTTTATGGCTGAATCAAAAGAAATTCCATAAATTAGAAAACAAATGTTCAAGAAGAAGTGAAAACTTTGCGCCTATAACAATCTTGATACATATTGACAATGACCCGCCCTGCTATACTTCTGATTGGCTCTGAGCATTTCGCCTGACCAATCAGAAAGAAGGGGCCGTCTAAGCATACCCACCCCCAAAGTGCCAAAACGAAACATGCCAGCGCACAGACCGAGACGGCGCGCGCGCAAAAAGGCACCACACGCGTGCAAAAGGGTGTCGCGCGCGCGCACGAAGTGGAGAATCAGCGCGCGATAACAGTTTTTATGCGCTCGGATTTTTGGCACTAATGTGACGCCATAGCAGGCGGCAAACGTCACAGGTGCAGCAGAGGCAGCTTTACATTTAAAGAGAGGCAGGAAGAATCACTAAGCCTAGATCAGCAGCAGCACTCTGTTGACCTAAAATTGTGTTTTTGTACAATAATATATCTTTGATCATTTAGAAATCATCAGTCAGACTCGTACATGCAAAAAATTAAAAATAAGATTTTTTTGTTAATTGCTTTTGGGGGCCCCCTGGTGGCCGCGGGGCCCTAAGCAAGCGCTTAGTACGCTTATGCCTTGGGCCGGCTCTGTGTATACAGCAGAGAATCTGAGAATGAGAATGTGATTCTGTTAGTGTGGGTGGATGACCTAATCATAGCGGCGAGTAGCAACACCTTACTCAGTGATGTAAAGGAAATGTTGAAGAGAAGGTTTAAGATGAAAGATATGGGTCCACTTAAACACAACCTGGGTATTGATTTCAGACAGAGTGAAGGAGAGATCAAAATGACTCAAAATAAACACACGTTAGCAAAATTTGGAATGTCAAAATGCAATCAGAGATCCACCCCATGCGAGCAAAAGTTAAACTTTGACAATGAGGGTGAAGTTCTCGATTCAACTGGATATAGAGAAATAGTAGATAGTTTGATATACATTATGACATGTACTAGATCTGACTTGAGCTGGGTGTTAGTAAACTATCACAACACCGAGCAGAACCAAAGCAGCAGCATTGGGCTACAGCAAAGCACCTACTGAGGTACTTAAAGGGCACTATAGATCAAGAACTGTACTTCCAGAAATGTGAGAAAAGCCTTCAGCTTGAGGGATATAGTGATGCTGATTGGGCAGATGATAAAAATGATAGGAGGAGCACAACTGGATACTGTTTCAGCTTGACTGAGAATGGTCCAGTTATATCGTGGAAGAGCAGGAAACACCCAACGGTGGCACTCTCCACCTGTGAAGCTGAGTATATGGCACTAGCAGCCACTACTCAAGAGAGTATGTACCTTGTGCAACTACTTAAAGGAATATATAGTAGTCACCAGCATCTACTAGTCAAGATATGAGGACAACCAGGGGGCAATAGCTTTATCTAAGAACCCAGTATGCAGACAGACGAGCAAACACGTAGATATAAAGTACCACTTTGTACGGTCTGCACACACATAAGGGAACATTTCTATAGAATACTGCCCTACTGCAAACATGGTAGCTGATGTTTTTACCAAGCCAGTGACAAAGGCTAAATTTGAGAAGTTCAAGGTGTATTTGTTTGAGAGTGATGTGAACTGGCAGATTGAAATGTGTTTGAAGTGTTAACACTGCCAGTATGCCAAAATGTTTTATTTTGGAGTTATGTATTTTTTTTGTTTTTTTGTTTACCATTATAGAGCGCTATAAACATGTCTTTGAGTGGGAGTGTTAAACACATTTAATAATATAAATAGCAAAGACATGATGAATATCTTACGCAGTGACGTCATGTGCCTGCGTACACTGAAATGGTATTGTGAGCATGCGGAGAATAAACGGTGCAGTAAGTTCCTGGACCAAAGAAATAATGGCGGTTTGTTTATATCCATCCATCTTCTTCCGCTTATCCGAGGTCGGTTCGCGAGGGCAGCAGCCTAAGCAGGGAATCCCAGACTTCCCTCTCCCCAGCCACTTCGTCCAGCTCTTCCCGGGGGATCCCGAGGCGTTCCCAGGCCAGGCGGGAGACATAGTCTTCCCAACGTGTCCTGGGTCTTCCCCGTGGCCTCCTACCGGTCGGACGTGCCCTAAACATCTCCCTAGGGAGGCGTTCGGGTGGCATCCTGACCAGATGCCCGAACCACCTCATCTGGCTCCTCTCGATGTGGAGGAGCAGCGGCTTTACTTTAAGCTCCTCCCGGATGGCAGAGCTTCTCACCCTATCTCTAAGGGAGAGCCCCACCACCCGGCGGAGGAAACTCATTTCGGCCGCTTGTACCCGTGATCTTGTCCTTTCGGTCATAACCCGAAGCTCATGACTATAGGTGAGGATGGGAACGTAGATCGACCGGTAAATTGAGAGCTTTGCCTTCCGGCTCAGCTCCTTCTTCACCACAACGGATCGAAACAGCATCCGCATTACTGAAGACGCCGCACCGATCCACCTGTCGATCTCACGATCCACTCGTGAACAAGACTCAGAGGTACTTGAACTCCTCCACTTGGGGCAGGGTCTCCTCCGCAACCCGGAGATGGTACTCCACCCTTTTCCGGGCGAGAACCATGGACTCAGACATGGAGGTGCTGATTCTCATCCCAGTCGCTTCACACTCAACTGCGAACCGATCCAGTGAGAGCTGAAGATCCTGGCCAGATGAAGCCACCAGGACCACATCATCTGCAAAAAGCAGAGACCTAATCGTGAAGCCACCAAACCAGATCCCCTCAACGCCTTGACTGCGCCTAGAAATTCTGTCCATAAAAGCTATGAACAGAATCGGTGACAAAGGGCAACCTTGGCAGAGTCCAACCCTCACTGGAAACGTGTCCGACTTACTGCCGGCAATGCGGACCAAGCTCTGGCACTGATCACACAGGGAGCAGACCGCCACAATCAGACAGTCCGATACCCCATACCCTCTGAGCACTCCCCACAGGACTTCCTGAGGGACACGGTCGAATGCCTTCTCCAAGTCCACAAAACACATGTAGACTGGTTGGGCAAACTCCCATGCACCCTCAAGGACTCTACCGAGAGTATAGAGCTGGTCCACAGTTCTACGACCAGGACGAAAACCACACTCTGCCTCCTGAATCCGAGGTTCGACTATCCGGCGTAGCCTCCTCTCCAGTACACCTGAATAGACCTTACCGGGAAGGCTGAGGAGTGTGATCCCACGATAGTTAGAACACACCCTCCGGTTTTCCTTCTTAAAGAGAGGAACCACCACCCCGGTCTGCCAATCCAGAGGTACCGCCCCCGATGTCCACACGATGCTGCAGAGTCTTGTCAACCAAGACAGCCCCACAGCATCCAGAGCCTTAAGGAACTCCGGGCGGATCTCTTCTACCCCCGGGGCCTTGCCACCGAGGAGCTTTTTAACTACCTCAGCAACCTCAGCCCCAGAAATAGGAGAGCCCACCACAGATTCCCCAGGCACTGCTTCCTCATAGGAAGACGTGTTGGTGTGATTGAGGAGGTCTTCGAAGTATTCCCTCCACCGATCCACAACATCCGCAGTCGAGGTTAGCAGAACACCATCCTCCCCATTAGGGATGATGTTTGATAAGAAATTATTGAGTTAGAGCCTATTATCGAATCCTCTTATCGAACCGATTCCTTATCGATTCTCTTATCGAGTCCAGATAGGTTGTTGTATATGGAAAACAACACACAATATTTGGTTTAACAAAAGCCCACTTTTATTATATAAGAAAAAAATAAAATCTAATAAATAAATAATTTTGACTGTTACCCCCCTAAAAAAATAAAATAAAATAAATAAATATTGTCTGTTGTTACCCAAAGTATACTAAGTGGGATGTTTCAGAAAAACAAATATATACAGTAACACAAAAACAACCTGTCTCTGTGATCACTATGGGTGTATAAATAACAATATAGTGTTAAATAAAATCAGTCCCTTGGGCACAAAACTGAAAATACAGCTCTCCAAAAACTGCACTTCTGCTGCTATTTGACGTAACTGTTTGTTATGATGCTTTGACATTTTTGCACTTTATTTCTTTAATGAAAGAACATTCTATGAAGTGAAAAGTTGTTTGCAAATGTGGTTACAATGCTAAAAAATGAAACGTTAAAGCTAAAAAAAGAAATACACTTTATTGAGTTAACATTATTTCTTTATAGGGGGAAATATGTTATGAGCTAGGGAATATAACAACTACACTACCCAGCATGCAACAGGAGTGCCGAGCATGCGCAGTAGCCTCGAAAAGTGTTGTTGCATGTTGCCACCCGGCAGCTAAGAATGAGGTTATGAGCACGTTGTGAAAGTAAACGTCAAGAACTCAGCCAACACGCCTCGTCTGCATTATTTATAATTAGACAGACAACACATATACAGTGTGATTTTGTTTTGTTTACAAGGAAAGAAAAACAAAAGTTAAAAAAGGGAGATCATGTCATATATGTTGTATCAATATGTACTGTATGTGCTGCGGATGCTTTAAGAACCTTGCGACAGCTGCTGTGAAGGAGGTGCGTTGCTAGCCTGGTTGCTATGTTTCCGGTTGGTCGTAAAAGTGTTCATCATGTGTTTGTACCCTGCTCAAATCTCTCAGTTAAGTTATTCATTGGATTATACCTTTTGTTTTGAACTTTATTACACCTTGGAGCGCTTTTTCCGGTCCATTTTTTTCCTGCTTTCCCTATCTGCGCCTGATGACTGAGCTAGATGACGTAATTTCTTGTGATGTCACACGGAGCATTTCTGGTCGAAACGGGATTCGTTCCGAGGGATTCGAATAAAGAACCAACTCTTTTTCTTTACTATAGTGGTCTCGATAACGGGTACCAGTTCTCAAAAAGGGATTTGAGTCCGAGGACTCGGTTTTTTTCTTATCGAACTACCGGGAAAATCGGTTTCGAGTATCATCCCTACTCACCATACACGATGTTGATAGTGCACTGCTTCTCCTTCCTGAGGCAGCGGATGGTGGTCCAGTATCGCTTCGAAGCCGTCCGGAAGTCGTTTTCCATGGCTTCCCCGAACTACTCCCATGTCCGAGTTTTTGCCTCCGCGACCGCTGAAGCCGCACACCGCTTTGCCTGTCGGTACCTGTCCGCTGCCTCAGGAGTCCTATGAGCCAAAAGAACCTGATAGGACTCCTTCTTCAGCTTGACGGCATCCCTCACTGCCGGTGTCCACCAACGGGTTCTAGGATTACCGCCACGACAGGCACCAACTACCTTGCGGCCACAGCTCCAATCAGCCGCCTCGACAATAGAGGTGCGGAACATGGTCCATTCGGACTCAATGTCCAGCACCTCCCTCGTGACATGTTCAAAGTTTTTCCGGAGGTGGGAATTGAAACTCTCTCTGACAGGAGACTCTGCCAGACATTCCCAGCAAACCCTCACAATGCGTTTGGGCCTGCCAGGTCTGTCCGGCATCCTCCCCAACCATCGCAGCCAACTCACCACCAGGTGGTGATCGATAGAAAGCTCCGCCCCTCTCTTCACCCGAGTGTCCAAAACATGAGGCCGCAAATCCGATAACACAACTACAAAGTCGATCAAGGAACTGCTATTGCTAATAAACAAGGACTAGTTTTTATTTAATCATGACAAGATGACATTAGCAAATCTTTCTTGCTGTGTTCACCACACTATAAACTGAGTGTAAACACTAAACAGACAACTTTCTTTTCATGTCATTTGCCGAATAAACTTGGAGAAAAGATAGGCATGAGAAGCTGACCTGAAAGTATTAGCATAAATAATAGAAACATAGTTATGTTTTTTATATAGTTTTACTGCTGTGAGTACACTACCACCACAGAGAAATTGGTCTGTGCTTACTTTCACTGCAATGTTTACAAACGCTTCCCTCCTTGATGGCTCCACATCTGGGTCCTGTATTCATGTTCTCACTTTTGTTCACAGGATGTACAAAAATTATTAAAGGGGATCTCAACTTTTTTCTATTTTGCCTATCATTCACAGTCTTTAAGGAAGACAAGAACACGTGATTTTTTATGCATTCTAAGTCGTAAATAAACATCATCCCAATTACTTTAATTCTAACAATGGATTCAATGGGAGCGCCTCTATTCCACCTACAAAGCCCTTTAAAAAATTAGTTCATCATAATAATATACACAGAAGTCATTTTTTAAATGTTATCTTTTTAAAACATGCTGTAAAATGAATGTTGTCAAAAATATGCCTTATGATAGCCACAAACTGGAGGATACATTTTTAAATCAGGATACAATTTTAAAAAATGGTAAAAGACTCCATTGAATAATAAATGAACATCTTACTAGGAATGCAAAAGATGCATGTGTTTGGAAATTAATGCATGATTTCAACATTTTAGAAAAAGACATCACATAATGATATTTGCATCCTTTAGATGCATTAAAAATAAGCTATGTCAATTTAACATCTTACAATAGATTGTATTTTAGACTCTGTTCGTTTTTTAAAATGGGTAAGGCAGATAGCCAGTTATTTATAAAGTGTCAGGAAAGATTAGGTCACCAACCGAGGTTCCATTCTAGAGGCTAATCTTTCCTGTGATAAAATGGCAACAAAGGTAATCAAAAAGGTCAACCAACGAACGAGATTTCTCTACAGAATCTCCTCTCTGGTCAACAAAAGCACCATGAAGATTCTAGCGGGAACTCTCATTCAACCCTTTTTCGATTACGCTTGCACCTCCTGGTACCCCAGCACCTCCAAACCCCTCAAATCTAGACTCCAAACAACCCAGAACAAGTTAGTCAGATTACTTCTAGACCTCCACCCCAGATCACACCTCACTCCTACCCACTTCTCCAAAGTGGGCTGGCTCAGGGTGGAGGACAGAGTAAAACAACTTGCACTGAGCCTAGTCTATAAAATCCGCTACACCTCCTTGATACCGAAGTACATGTCAAACTACTTCCATAACGTAAATGACCGCTATAACCACAACACCAGGGGGAGCTCCACTAACCATGTTAAACCCAGATTCCGATCTAACAAAGGTCTTAACTCATTCTCCTTTTATGCCACATCAATATGGAATGTACTCCTAACAGGTGTAAAAGAAAGGGCATCTCTATCCTCCTATCCTCTCTATCCAAAACCGCACTAAAAGAACACCTCCAGTCAACTTCAACCCTAAACTAACACCATCCCCCTTCCACATCCCGCCTCCCCGGATTGTAAATAATCAAATGTAAATAATCAAATGTAGATAATTGTTCTTATGCTTTCTGATCTCTCTCTCTATGTCCACTACTTGCTGTACATATCCTACCAAGTCAGACCTACACTGTTTCAATGTCCATTTCTCTGATGATGCAATTGTTGACGACTGAAGTGCTGATATCAACCAAACCTAACCACCCCCCTCCACATCCCACACCCCGGATTGTAAATAATTCAATGTATATACTCTGATGATTATCTTGTGTGATGACTGTACTATGATGACAGTATATATATGTACCACGAATCGATGTAAGTGGACCCCGACTTAAACAAGTTGAAAAACTTATTCGGGTGTTGCCATTTAGTGGTCAATTGTACAGAATATGTACTGTACTGTGCAATCTACTGATAAAAGTTTCAATCAATCAATCAATCAATCAAAGCTGAAGGAACTCCAATTCATTGACTGTGGGAATGTCAGAAAATTTGAGATTTGTTTTGTTTGTCCATCTGAGACCACCGTAGGTCACGTGAGGTGCCTGCGCCGTGAGGTGCCTGCATCACGAGGGCTGCTAATTTTAAACCAAGTTTGTTCATGTGTGCTAAAATGTAGACTGAAATAAAAGAGTCGTGTATGAAACGCGTTTGGATTCCTCATCAACATGGCATGATGTCACAGTTAGAGGGGGACTGCACTTTTTATGGAATGTTTCATATTATTCACAATCATTATAAAAGACATGATGACGGATGTATTGTTTTTTTTTTTAATGCATTCTAACTTGTAAATAAACGTAAATAAAAATATGCTTCCAATTGAGCCAATGGGGGGTTTTTGTAATCTGCCCATAGAACCCAATAAATAACCATCCAAAAACTGCCAACAATACTCCACTTACATTTTGTGACTTGAATATCAAGCAAGTATTAGTGATTTTCTTATAAGCGCTAACGCAGACAAACTATTTATAGCGGCGCCGCGATCACAAGCTTGTGTGGCTATGTTAACCTCATCAACAGGTGTGCTGCTTCCTCGCCACGGTGCTCGTTAAAGTTTATTTTGGATCATAATTCAGGCCTCTCACCTTGATAGTAGAAGGATGAGAACTTGTTCCGACAAGTTGGTACACTTTGACAACCTGGCAATGGCAGGACACGAAAAGATGCTTGATTTCACCCCCCTTTTTCTCGCGAGGATTAGTCATTTTGTCTAACGGCATCCTAATGAGAGCAAACATTGTACAGTAAGTGCTGTTTTATCATGTTTGTTGGCTCTAGTGAAGTCTGCAGTGAGTAGTAATATACGATGTTGTCGAAGGTTAAATAATAAATAAATGATAAATGGGTTATACTTGTAAAGCGCTTTTCTACCTACAAGGTACTCAAAGCGCTTTGACAGTATTTCCACATTCACCCATTCACACACACATTCACACACTGATGGCGGGAGCTGCCATGCAAGGCGCTAACCAGCAGCCATCAGGAGCAAGGGGTGAAGTGTCGTGCCCAAGGACACAACGGACGTGACTAGGATGGTAGAAGGTGGGGATTGAACCCCAGTAACCAGCAACCCTCCGACTGCTGGCACGGCCACTCTACCAACTTCGCCACGTGATGCGTTTCTGAAATAATGTTCCGCATAAGCTTAAAATAAGCAAAGTACCGTATTTTCCGCACTATAAGGCGCACCGGATTATAAGGCGCACCTTCAATGAATGGCCTATTTCGAAACTTTGTTCATATATAAGGGGCACCGCATTATAAGGCGCATAGAATAGACGCTACAGTAGAGGCTGGGGTTACGTTATGCATCCATTGGATGGAGCTGCGCTAAAGGGAATGTCAACAAAACTGCCAGATAGGTCAGTCAAACTTTATTAATAGATTACAAACCAGCGTTCTGACAACTCTGTTCACTCCCAAAATGAATAAACATCTGTTTTATTATTGTCCCCGAGGTAAAGTCAGTGATGTGGTATTTTGTTTATCTTTAACAAGAGCAAGGTATAACATGCAGTGCAACATTTATATCACATAGTGGAGGGGAATTTTTCCTCGATTCAATAAACACGTAAATAACAGTCTGATACTGTTACGGTAAATCAAACGTTAGTGCAATCACAATATAGTAACACTCGAAATAGTGCAAAGCAATAACAATAGCTAGCGCTGTTGCCTTCATTTGAATAGTGACACTTCTACTTGCTGCTCTCTGTTCAACAACCCACTGTTCGAGTTTGTCCTCCAACTGTAGTCATCTCGCTTTGTTCCCTCGGAAACTCGGTTTGGTCTTCTTTACTTGGCGCAGGTCATCTTGTTGCTTCCTCCACTTCCGCACCATTGATTCGTTAATGTTAAATTCTCTCGCTGCTGCTCTATTCCCGTGTTCTACTGCGTGACTGATCGCCTTGAGTTTAAACTCTGCGTCGTAAGCGTGTATCTTAATAGAAACCATTTTGGGGTCTTACATAAACACACAAATAGAAATGAAACGGCACGCCTTGCGCAGTCATATATCCCAGCATGCACCACAAGCTTCTTCTTCTACGGGGGAAAATGAAGTCGGCGGCTGCTTACCGTAGTTGCAAGACCTGTTGTGGCTCAGTATTGGTCCATATATAAGGCGCACCGGATTATAAGGCGCACTGTCAGCTTTTGAGAAAGTTGGAGGTTTTTAGGTGCACCTTATAGTGCGGAAAATACGGTACGTAAATATTACATGTTATTGTAAACGTGAACTGAAAATGATGGGCAAAATTCCCCCCAAAAAGTGCAGTTCCCCTTTAAGGACTACACAAGTTTATTTTCATTTACCGTTCGATTGATTGACTTACTATTGGCCTAGTACAAAACTGTAAGATTTGTTTTAATGCCACTGGACATCGCATTTTAATGCAATTTAAGGCCTTAATTTTCACAGAATCCATTTATTGACTTAATACTTTTTAATGCCCTGTGGGAACCTTGTTTTAAATATATTATAATCACCTCCATTACGGCAAAGAAAGCGCATTTCCTATTATTTTAAGCATCACAGTTGAAACAGAAATTAAGCAGATATTAACAAGTGGATTAACAAGTGTTAGAGAGAGGTTGGTGTGTCATCAATGTCGCACATGTAAGAAGAGGATGGATTAAGCTATACATTGGTGGTATCGTTATTAAGGGTAGTATCATTATATGATAGATACTAGAGTGATTAGATTGTTCTTTTCTTCAAATATTTTTTGTTAGTGTTTATAATTACCTGGATACAAAAGGACTTTTGGGGCAAAAAACAAATTATTTAAAAGAGTAACAGATGGTAGTTTAAACTTTTGTTTAGTTATTGTGTACTATTGACTTTGCTCAAACAACTGTATCTAATAAAAATTTAAAAAACGACCGTAATTTCCGGACTATAAGGCGCACTTAAATTTTTTTTTTTTCTCAAAACTCGACAGTGCGCCTTATAACCCGGTGCGCCTAACATAAGGAATAAGCTTGGTTGAGCTTACTCACCTCGAAGCTATTTTATTTGGTACATGGTGTAATGATAAGTGTGACCAGTAGATAGCAGTCAAACATAAAAGATAAGTGAAGACAGCACTATGATTGCAATATGTCTCAAGTACGGTAAACACCAAAATTTAAAATGTTCTATTGAAAATTACACGGCGCTCAAAAATATATCAAAATGTTTTACAACGACTTTGGTAAGCAATGAAGCCGCATCGATTGAATAATTGCATGCGCATTAAACATACGAGTATTATTATGGTGTGCGTATAAGGTAAGACATATCATCTACCGTTTTGTTTCGCAATATTATGCAAAAGCAACTTTTCTTACCTTCTGGTACCTGCTGATCTGCATTTGGGATCTGTAGAAGTCCTGAAAAATTGAGCGCTTCCGCGAGTCGATAAGCTTCTTCTTTTTCCTCTATCTTCTCCTTATGTGACATTAATCTTTCGCTGTTGCCATTTTTAATTTAAAGTAGTGCTAAGTTCTTACTTGTATATATGTCAGTAAACTCGCCATGAAAACGCTAAAACATACCAGTGTAGTGAGTTCACATTATTCACCAAGGAACTTTTTTTCACGAGACACATTTCCTGCGTTTTTGTTTCTGGATGAGGAGATGCTGCTCCGTTATTGATTTAAGTAAAGTCGGAATGTCATTAAAACAGTTAGCTCCATCTGTTGACACTTCTTGCACTCCCGTCCTTGCACGCTGCACCGCTACAACAAAGATGACAGGGAGAAGACGCTGCCGAAGGTGAGCCACGTAAATAAGACCGCCCACAAAACGACGTATCCGGAAGCAACTGTCAGAAAGCGGCTTGAAGATGATCTGTAAAACATAATCTATGCAACACTTTCACCAAATAACCACCATTACATGTTATGTAGACCACAAAGAAGTGTTTTACATTTAGAAAAAAATAATAATAATATGACCCCTTTAATGTGCCCTATAATCATGTGCGCCTAATATATGAAAAAAGATCAAAAATAGACCATTAATAGGCAGTGCGCCTTATAATCCGGTGCGTTGGTCCAGAAAATACGGTAGTTTAAATATTGTGTTGCTATTGTTTAACTGTCAACATTTATCGTGAATAAATTTAAAAATGTACAATTGATAGATGTGATCGGTATTGGTCAATCTCACTCATGGATGATCGACATCGGAACTAGCGGCATAAAACCTTGATCGGAACATCAAAAATAAGACAAGCACATTCATGTGTATTGGTATCAAAGTATTGATACTTCTGACAACCCTATTTGGGAGACCGACATTAACGCACGCATGCTCCCCAACAAGCAGCAGGTGCCGCCTCAAAGCACTTATTTTTTTAATGACAAAAAAGCAGCACTTTGGAGCACCCTGCTCTATGTGTGCAACTTGTTTAATTCCTTACCTTGACGGAAATCTGAGACGCATCCATCTGCTTCATTTTATCCATGTTCTTGTTCGCTATATTGGCTGTGGCGCGCCTCCTCCGTGCCGAGTTGCCGTTCTCATCTTCCGACATCTTTTGTACTCCGCTCGCAGACATTTCGTCACATTCACCATCGGACGCGCTCATCCGAGTCGAGACATGCGTACTGCGGCCGGCACCAGTCGCTCCATCGATGTTGGACACGCCCAGAGTTGGGGTTTGGGAGGCTTGTGGATTTGATTTGGGATTTGCTAGACTGACAGAAGGTTGGGGGAGACTAGCCTCCCCAAAGTACGGTGGGATGTTTTGGGATCGAAGTGCGATATGTTTTGGGGTTGGAGCTTTGGTTTGCGGTTCTCTGCACTCACACAATTTAATTTCCACTGACGAGCCCGTATCTTTTATCCTGGCCTGCTTTTGAGCATTTTGAGTTTTCCTCCAAGATGCCCTCTCCGTGGCTGCATCTGTAGACACGCAACATTGACCCCGGTTCTCCATTTTTGGGATTAGAGGCATCATCCCGAACCTCCTGGCGGCAGCCGTAACGTCATTGCGATCCCATTCGTTTAGCTGCACTTCCCCGGTGTAAAGTAGAGCCACCAGCTTCAGAAGGGTGTGGCTGCTCAGACCCTGAAGCCTGAGCTGCCGCTTCTGCCCAAGAGGAGGAGATGGTGTGGCTGATAACTGCTGGAACATATATGGGCTGAGTGCTGCCAGCACACAGCTATGGACGGGAACAGAGATACCTGCAGACACACCAGACCCATTTCAACTTCATTCAAATTGTGTTGTTGTTGTTCTGGGCCTCACCTTCAGTTTGCAAAAGTGCATCGCAGAACTGTGCACTGTTTTGTTGTCTCTGGAGCTCTTTGAGGAGCTTCACCTCGTAGGCCGCGAACTTGTACAAGTGCATCGCACTGCAATCTTAGGGAGGAAAACACAGCAAAGCGGTTCAGTTTTACAGCGTTTCGAAGCTAATGCTTTTAGCGGCGTGGACCTCCCAATTGCGAACACGTGGACAAGAAGGCGTTAATTGCGTCATGATTAAGTTGCCAAAGTCACTGGTATAAAGACAATTCTAACGTTTTAATGACAGTTTGAATACCATCCAAACATATAGCAAAACCTTCCTGCGAAAAGATAATCCAAACTAGTCAAGTAATTAAACCAAGTCTTAATATGGATTAGTATTGATTAGAGTTTTGATTATTAATCAATTGTGAGCAAAGTAGCGCTGCCCATGAAATGGTTCGCTTTAAAATTGGGACTGTGAGACTTTATCATTACTTTAAAACGTTTAACATCGTGATACCTAATTCATCGATTCGACATCATCATGTAGCTAACGTGCAAGCTAGCTGGCATATACATTACCTACCATTAACATATCACGCCTCTTGGGTTTTTTTCCAGTTTGTTTCTGAGAATTATTTCCCAAATTCAAAACTTTTTGCGAAATAGCCTCGAAGACGTTCATCAGCAATGATATTGTCGTGGATGCCAGCTTAACTCCATCGAGTGAATGGGCAGATGGATACAGGTGTCGGTGCTACGATAACAAGTTGAGTATCAGCATTGGGGCTATATTTTTTTGTTTTCTTCAAACTTTCATTAAAGTTTTTTGTTTAGTTAAATTTTTTACATTGTAGAATTAACTGTCCATTTTTTTCTTTTTAGGTAATATTCTTTCATTTTTAGAACATGGGTTTATAGAACATATTTATACAAATCAGTGTATATATTATATATATATATATATTTTTTTTACAACAGTGTAATTAAAGGGGCGTATTAATTTGATTGAACCGTTTTAAGTCCAAACTCTTTTACAACTACATTTGTTGTGCCTATAATCTGTTTTGTTTAATTTTCATCATGATTAACAGATTAAAGGCAAAAAACCATAACAATATCAGTTTGATTCCCAAACTTCTAGCATCACCTAACATCACATCGTGATCGTGGGAGGGAGTGTCTTGCGTTGTGATGTCAATATCAAACACAATGAATATATTTGCCCCACAAACAATACACCATACAGCTGAGAATTTAAAAAACAAAACATTTTCTTTTTTATTAAAAACAGTATTGCTAGTTACATAATTCATTCATAAATGAAAATGTGCAACTTTAAGAGCCAAGGCAGACTTAAGTGTAGTTTGTCTCTGTTTTTGTTTTACCAGGCAAGTTGGATTTTTAGGAAACTTTTAATTAAGACACATCTAACATAGCAGAACATATAAACTGATTGCATATGCGTTCACACCCAACACCAAAAAGAAATTAAGCCCAAATCAATATATAAAAAAATACATAAAGCCATAAATTTAACAAATATTCTCTGATATATAGAGTTTAAATGTGCTTTATTTTTTCTCGTATTTCTATAAGCAAATGTCTGCGGCTCCTGAGACAAAACAAATCAATCCCCTGCTCGGTTAAGTCCATCATTGAAAGCAAAGTTGGAAAGCAGGCTGTCGGTGTGAAAAAAAGTGAAAGCAAACACGACCTCATGCTCGTTTCAATTAAGTATCTACATCTTATGTTGCACTACAGCTTGTCGCCCTCCAAACGATGAGAGAATATGGAGGGGGGGGGCGGGGGGGCGGGGGGGCAAGACCTTTCTGTTATGAAGGCGAGTTTTGACAAGAATCCTGCCTAAAAAACAGACTAATCTCAAAGCATTCCACGTGACGGCGAGGTTTAATGACACGCCCGTAATAGCTGTCCTGAGTAAGCAAGGCACTCCAATTAGACCGCTGTTTTAAAAACAGTACAGATTATGGGATTTCAAATTTAAGTATACATATACACATATTTTAGCCATAACAGTGGTACCTCGGTTTTCGTACACCCCACTTTTATGTGATTCGGACTTCGACACATTTTTGTACAGTGTCTCGGTTAGCGTGTGGCCAAACATTGCACTTAAACAAATCAATTTCCCCGGGAAATTGAGTACCCGAAGGAAGAATTCCACGCTTTGGTGACTCTGTCATAATCCACTACTGGGCCAAAGAAAGTAGTGAGAGCCAGAACTTTGATAAACAAAGTGAGGAACACTACTGAATTCAAGAAAAATATTATAGATACCTTCAGAGTCTTTAATAAAGGTAAAGGTGATACATTTCGTTCATCATTTATATGTATTTCACATGGTTTTCTACATAAACTATAATTATTCTGTATAAAATGTGGTGATAGTTTTGCATGTCTGGAACAGATTAATTTGATTGACATTATTCTGGTTGTCGTTTTAACGGATCACTGCCAAAAACTAAGGTACCACTGCACTAGATATATTTATATTAGAGTACATCTAACTGCCCTCCCTTTGACAAAAGCAGAAAGTGCAGCAAGCGATGGATTTTTACAGACAAATGATGTCCAAAAAGCAAAGTAGCAAGGTTTTTAAAGTTGTTGAGAAAGAATTGCGTCATGGCAGCATTGTCATTTGGCACATGTCATACAACACGAAAGCAAAAACAAGAACCACAATCCAGATCAAGGTTTTTTTGTAGTAGTCGCCCATTAAAGAGAGAATTCATGTACAATTCCACCCGGATTAAATGTCCAAGTGTCTGCTCAAACCTGGCAGGTCCATTAGTGTCTTCCAGATGAGGAGCAGATATGTAGTGTTGAAAGGTCTGATTGATGCATTCTTAGTGTAGTGTGTGGGGGGCCGGGGGCAGTGGTCATAGTGTCACAATCTTGTTGTCATAGCAACATGAGTTATCTAGTTTTTAAGGTGTTTTATTGGCTTGGTCAGCTGCAAAAGGAGGAATGTCGTAAAGAGCAAGAAGCGGAAGTAAAATGGTGGTGGTTTGTCCCATCTGTAGTGTTCAGGTCCCTCGTGGTCGGTTCAGCAAGGGCAGTTGGTGAGAGGAGGCGGTCGTCTCGTGATGCACACCATCAGTTTTTCTGCATGAAAAAAGGAATGAAGTGAAGTGAAGTGAACTATATTTATATAGCGCTTTTCTCTAGTGACTCAAAGCGCTTTACATAGTGAAACCCAATATCTAAGTTACATTTAAACCAGTGTGGGTGGCACTGGGAGCAGGCGGGTAAAGTGTCTTGCCCAAGGACACAACGGCAGTGACTAGGATGGCGGAAGCGGGGATCGAACCTGCAACCCTCAAGTTGCTGGCACGGCCGCTCTACCAACCGAGCTATACCGCCCCGAATGCTACAATTAATTGTGATGAGTTAAGGGGTACACACACCTGTGTCCAATTGGCTCAAAAATGTAAAAATAAACAAATAAGCTACTTGGTTTGCACTTGAGTTGGCGTTCACGCTTACATTTTTGACAGCAGACCAAATTATATTCTCAGTGGGTACTTTGAGACTGTTAACATGACAGCGCACATTACTCTTCCTAATGAGCAGCGGGTTCGTGCTGTGCCCAGAGGCGTATTTAGACTACGTTTACACTGCAAGTAAAATGTGATTTTTATCAGATTCAAGTGTAAACACGCATGCATGCGGTCTCGACGTCACTCGCATGCTCAGTGCGATAAAGTAAAAACAAAGGAAATTTGACCGGGAGGAAGTTGCTACTACTACAAAATACAATATAATTCGCCACACCTTAAAAATTAGTGTTTTTTCACGTGAAAATAAATTAAAGTAATATGTATGCATGAATGGATGTTAAGTACAGGCCAAAAGTTTGGACACACCTTCTCATTTCAATGTGTTTTATTTATTTTCAAGACTATTTATCTAGTAGATTGTCACTGAAGGCATCAAAACTATGACGCCTGTGAAGGGAAAACCATTTCAGATGACTACCTCTTGAAGCTCATCGAGAGAATGCCAAGAGTGTGCGAAAAAGTAATCAGAGCAAAGGGTGGCTACATTGAAGAAACTAGAATATAAAACATGTTTTCAGTTATTTCACATTTTTTTGTTATGTACATAACAAATGCCTTCAGTGACAATCTATAATGTAAATAGTCATGAAAATATAGAAAACGCATTGAATGAGAAGGTGTGTCCAAACTTTTGGCCTGCACTGTATATAATGTAATATGTTTGGGAGGTGTTAATCTTGTAATGGCTGTTAAGTAGAGGAGACACAGACGTCAATGTGGATCTACGTGAGCTTTATTTTTCAACTCGCATGCAAGCAAATGTGCCAGTGTTAATTCCAGTCTTTCAACAATCACTATTTCTTCAGAATCAAAATTCATATACATATATTACATATAGCCTATTATTTGCACATTATTGACAAGTGATGCACCAAAAATGTGGTCGTCTTAAATAGACTTTGTTGACTGAAACCGGATGTTGTGATGAAATATTCACTTCCGTTGGCGATTGCGTCTTTTCCGGCGCACACGAGTGATGTAGCTCGCCCAAAGCTGACGATAAAGTCATATACGGGTTGCATTCAGGTCGCATTGTATTTTGACTGAAGTCAGATTTGTAAAGATCAAATTCCAATCGGATTTGGACTACCTCCTGATGTGGCCTGAATTGTGAAAAATGAGAAAAGATCAGATTTGAAACACTTTGGCGCGTATAGACCATAGTTGCGCAAATATTTTACTCGGGGGCCATATTGAGAAAAAAAAATTGTCTTGGGGGTCAAAGGGTATGTGTGTATAAATTATATGTACACATTTAGCTGTAAAAATCTGCTGTACAGTATGTGTGTTTGGGTTCTTTTTTTCCAGGAACACCACGAACAAAAGTCACAATGTCCGATAGACTTCTAAAAACGTTATGACAGACCACCTAAAAAAACGAAATCAAATTTTACAGTTTTTTTACTGAATGGAACACCCAAAATGTACATTAAAATAAAGAAAGTGGGATTTACAATATTAACTATGAACAATAACATACTGACTATTAACAACATATGAACGTCGCTTCTCTTTTACTTTTCAGACCAGCTCCTTGATAGACATATTTTACAATCAAGCAAAACACAACACAAATGTAAAAAAAAAGCAAAATATGAATGCTAAGTGTAATAAACACCAACAATATGATATATTATCACTTTTATGGAGGAATTTGTTGTAAAAATCTGCTTCCGAATCTGTTTCTGACACACGGGTTTCGGGCTGGCTGCTCTGAAAACACACCCCGCCCACTCTGGCTTGTTTCTCGTCAAAGGTGCTGTGACGAAGATTACCGTAATAACTCGTAGAACACTCAAAAGTGCAGATATCAACCATTGAAATACTTTCTACAATTCAAGACTTACAGTAATTTCGAAACAGCACTGCACATCATTATGGCGGCTACAGTTTTGATGTTAAGTCTAAAAAAATTATGTAGAACGTCCAGCGGGCCGGATTGACAATTTTAATCGGCCTCATGTGGCCCGCAGGCCGTATTTTGACAAGTTCTGGTTTAGACTGACAAAAAGAATCGATCTGTGTCACTCAAAGGCAAAAAAATCTGATTTGGTGTGCACTGTAACAGGGCCTTAAAGCCCCATTTAGTCATTTAAGGCCCAAGGCAAACCTACCCATCGGGTCCCTCACACAACAAGAACAATATGGTAATTTACCATTTGTTGTTCAAAACTATCATAAAAGCTGGCCAATTAATATGATTGATTCCAACACTTTTACAGTAATTGATAGGAACATTAATTTAATAAAGTATAAGCCATTTTTGGGGGACCATTTTTTGTGAGCACAGTTGGACCGAATGGGACGTGTAGCACTATTATTGTGAAGGCCGGAAGTGAGTGACAGGTGGGAAAAAGAGACCTAATCAAGCAAAACACAACATTCCAACACACGTGTTGGAATGAGAGACATGACGTGCCTGCCATGCTCGCACAACATCTTACCAGACCCCTGGTTGCAATAGTTTACCATTTTGAGTGCTTCAATACTCACATATTTGTGATGAACAGTGTCTCACACTACTTCATCTCTGCAACGCTGTTGCTGACTGACTGGTGCTGTTGTAGAGCACCTACATTGGGTGTCAGTGAGACACAAGTTAAAGTACCACACTAGGAGTGGCGAAATAATTCTCTGCATTTGACCCATCACCCTTGATCACCTCCTGGGAGGTGAGGGGAGCAGTGAGCAGCGGTGGTCGCGCATGGGAATCATTTTTGGTGATTTAACCCCCAATTCCAAACCCTTGATGCTGAGTGCCAAGCAGGGAGGTAATGGGTCCCATTTTTATAGTCTTTGGTATGACTCAGCCGGGGTTTGAACTCACGACCTACCGATCCCAGGGCGGACACTCTAACCACTAGGCCACTGAGCAGGTAATAAAAACTGTTTGGGAAAACTTCTCCAAACCACGGTAACGTATTTTGGAACGTCTTCCTGAATCAAATCTGCCATGTGCAGTAACATGGAATAGCCCATTGCCTGAGAATGGACAAGAGAACTCTTAAAACAATCAATATTGAATAAACATGTTGATGTATCTTTGAGCGCACAAATTAAGTTGCTAATAAATAAATACTTGTTTTAAATAGAAAAAAACTATTATTCATTGTTTTGAGACATTTGGGGGGCTGCCTGTGTTTGCCCAATGGTAGGTTTGACTCTGGCTGTACGACCATTCCGACCACAAAACGAAGCGACAGAAGAAAGTTAATATGTATTTCTTAACATTAGGGCTGTCTTCGACTAAGGATTTTGATAGTCAGATCTGATTTATTTGATTTTCCCCATAGTCAAGTAGACATTAGATGTATGGTGGTGGCGTCTTTTTAAGAGAATAAACAGATTGACGGGATGTAGTACTGTTTACTGACTGGGTGTCTGTAACGTCACATGGATGTCGATGTGATCGCTATGAGGTGAATCTTCCAAAGTAATTAAAGAAACAAAGCCTTTGACACCATCAATCACACATTACTACTCAATTGTATTCTCTTTGCTGACGATACAAGTCTGTACTGTTCTGGGCAAGACCTTGGCCAACTCTTAGAGACTGTAGAGAGCGAACTCCACATACTAAAGCATTGGTTTGATGCCAATAAACTGTCAATCAACCTAAATAAAACAAAATATATAATTTTTGGAAATAGGAAAAATAACATACAGTGTCATATAAGAATTGATTATATGGAAAAAAGAAAGGGTTTATTCAACAAAATTTTTGGGAATCTATATAGATGATAAATTAAATTGGAAACTGTACATAAATATACTTAAGACAAAAATGGCAAAAAATATTGCTATGTTACATAAAATCAAAAACTCCGTAAATCAAAAGGCTCTTAATATGTTATATAATTCTTTCGTACTCCCTTATCTTAATTATTGTGTTGAAATCTGGGGTAACAATTACAAAACAAACATCAACTCTATATTCTTACTTCAAAAGAATACGATTAGAATTGTAAATTATGCAGATTATCATGACCATACCAATGCTCTGTTTATTAAATTAAAAACATTAAAACTGCATGATCTTGTTGACCTCAACACTGCTATTGTGACGTACAAAGCTCATAACCACATGCTGCCTGGGTGTCAACAGGAGAGGTTCAAACCCAGAGAGAATCCCTATGACCTCAGAGGTTCAGCTGTCTTCCAGAAAGCTAAGATAAGAACAAGCTTAAAAAGTAGATGTGTTTCTGTCAGGGGGGTTCAACTGTGGAACAGCTTGGATGATTCCTTAAAATGTTCCAGGTCCATTCACACATTTAAAAAAACATTTTAAGACCAATGTCTTGGAAAAATATATCACTCTTGAATCAACACAGTAGTTAATACTATGATCAATGTTAATTAAAATACTAAATGTGGGATATAAATAATAATGGAAGTATAATTGTTTGTATATAGTATATAAATTGGTACAAAGGTTTAACACGCGTATAAGGATATTTCACATGCCTTTATGTGTATATAATTGAACAGTGTTCATATTGTGTATAATGTGTATTTATAATATGTTGTACAAAATACATTTCATAATTTTCGGAAGTTCATCTTGTACTTGACATTGTTTATAGGGTTAGGCGCTATAAGTGTTCAACTTCAGCCTAAACCCTTTCGGTCTGCAACATTTTCATTTTCAATCTATGAATGTACAACTGTTTGTTTATTTTGTTGACCATTGACCGAAGAATAATAAATAAATCTTGCATTTGTGATTTTTACTCAGCTTTCTATTGGCTTTTGCCTGGTTTCACTCATTTATCCACTGTTTTGGTGCATAAGGCGCACTAGAGTTCACTTGCACGCGGTACGAGACAAATCTCTCAGACAGTCTGGTACAGTGGTCCTGATTTCGGTGGGTAAATGAAGTGTGTGAAGAATGAGTAAGTGTGTGCACTACACAGATATTGTGTTGGTGTTTCATCATGGCGGCATCTGATGTATTAAAAAAAGTCACTACATTTGACGTGCAAATAAAATTGATAGCAAATATATAGTCTTTCTTGCAGAAAATAACATGAAACGAGCAACTCCAAAGCGAAATAATGCTAAGGAAAATAAAATATTATACATTATTTGGCGCTGTAAGATCAAAATTACTTTTCCTTAGCTTCATTTAGATTGGTGATTGCGACAAAAACCGAAGTCAACTGCGACACGCCACTCCTAAAACTACTTTAAGTACTCGAGACCCGAAAAAGCTTCCCAAAATACATAGCATGGCACTTTGCAATCAAAAGACAAAATAACTATCGCTGATATGTTTTTTAAGTGACACACAGATGTTTTAAGTATCAGTATCATTCCTTATTAGGGATGTGAATCTTTGGGCACCACACGATTCAATTCTTTGGGGTAAAGATTTAATTCAGAATTTATTCAAAATTATCAATTCAATTACTCAATTCAAAATCTATACTTTTTAAGTAAAATTGGATGCCGGTTCTATGATTAACTACATTCCTCCATAAAATAAACAGCTCTGATCTATTTCTTTATTACTTAAAAGAAAACGTGTTTTGTTTGATAAAAAGCTTCCCAAACATTTGATAAAGTCAAATAAAAATAAGGCAACAAGAGAAGTATCCAACACTTCTATTTTCTAAAGTAAATCTGTACAGTGGGCATGTACATCAACAATATGATTTGCCTGATCGATAAAAAATAAAAAATATATTATTTTAATCGATGAAGAATCGTTACAAATATGAATCGCCATTATACTTAAAGTAAAAAAAAATTTGGACACCCCTATTGCTTATGTTTCATATGATTGATCACAGCATCATTTGACCCATTACTGGCATCCAAACTAACGTTATGCAACCAATTCTTGATGTTGACCTTTGGGACTTTAACAGCTGATCCCAAAGGTCTCACTAGCATGGGTTCATGGACGAGATGAGTAATGTTAGGCTCAAAAAGGTTGATGACCACTGCAGTACACAGTTGCAGCTACAGCACCTAATAAAACACACAAACTACAGTATTCTTAAAGCACTGAATCAATTGTAACTGGACTGTTTAAGTTGTCTGAGAAGATGTTTCGCCTCTCATCCGAACAGGCCTAAACAGTCCATGTTCAAAGACTAGATACCAAAGTATTTATCACAACAAAATTATATTTGCTATTTTGAGGTGCAAAACGATCGTTGTTTGGATATAAAAAGTGAGACCTCTACCAGCCACCAACAAGACAGCCGTAAATTATTGGATCTCATACAAAGGGATTAAAAGACAGCATTGATGTACAATGCACCATAGATTCTGCATCATCCACTTAGACTACAGCGGTCCTATGTATCCATCCATCCATTTTCTACCGCTTATCCCTTTTGGGGTAGCAGGGGGTGCTGGAGCCTATCTCAGCTACAATTGGGCGGAAGGCGGTCCTATCTAGTCTTTGAACATGAACTGATCAAGCCTGCTCGGATGAGAGGCAAAACCATCGATTCAATGCCCTGGATGGATGAGAATATACAATCACAGTACAACAGAAGCTCACTGGCAACACAACATGAAAAAATGCTAAAAAGACCATGCAGTGAGTTGAGCGCAGTTGCCCGTGTGACACACATACCATGCACATTCATGCAGTTACACAGTGGGTGTGGCCTAACCATCATAAGAATCCATTAGAGGCAAAGAGGCCTGTCTTTCCCCAAACTTCCCTCCCTGGGATAGAGACAAATAGAAGAAGTGTAATGTATGAAAGAGGAAAATGATTAGCAGAAAATACAAAACCCAAAACCAGTGAAGTTGGCACGTTGTGTAAATCGTCACTAAAAACAGAATACAATGATTTGCAAATCCTTTTCAACTTATATTCAATTGAATATGCTGCAAAGACAAGATATTTAATGTTCGAACAGAGAAACTTCATTTTTTTTTGCAAATAATCATCAACTTGGAATTTATTTGCAGCAACACATTGCAAAAAAGTTGGCACAGGGGCACATGTTACATGGCTTTTCCTTTTAACAACACTAAGTACCGTATTTTTCGGAGTATAAGTCGCACCGGAGTATAAGTCACACCTGCCGAAAATGCATAATAAAGAAGGAAAAAAACATATACCGTATTTTCCGCACTATAAGGCGCACCGGATTATTAGCCGCACCTTCAATGAATTACATATTTCATAACTTTGTCCACCAATAAGCCGCCCCGGATTATAAGCCGCGCCTACGCTGCGCTAAAGGGAATGTCAAAAAAACAGTCAGATAGTTCAGTCAAACTTTAATAATATATTGAAAACCAGCGTTCTAACAACTCTGTCCCAAAATGTACGCAAATGTGCAATCACAAACATAGTAAAATTCAAAATGGTGTTGAGCAATAGCAACATAATGTTGCTCGAACGTTAATGTCACAACACACAAAATAAACATAGCGCTCACCTTCTGAAGTTATTCTTCATTCGTAAATCCTTCGAATTCTTCGTCTTCGGTGTCCGAATTGAAAAGTTGCGCAAGCGTGGTATCCAAAACGGCCGGTTCCGTCTCGTCGAAGTCATCGGAGTCAGTGTCGCTGTTGTTCTGTGAATCCTGCCTTCCGGAAAGCTCGGACCACAGTTGTGACCGAAATATCTGCCCAGGCATTTACGATCCACTGGCAAATGTTGGCGTATGTCGTCCGGCGCTGTCTGCCAGTCTTAGTGAAGGTGTGTTCGCCTTCGGAGCTGTGTGAAAAAAGCCACCCGGCCTCTTCGCGTAAACTTCCCTTAACCACTCGCTCATCTTTTCTTCATCCATCCATCCCTTCGAGTTAGCTTTTATGATGACGCCGGCTGGAAAGGTCTCTTTTGGCAAGGTCTTCCTTTTGAATATCACCATGGGTGGAAGTTAGCATGGCAAGCTAGAACCACAGTGAAGGATGACTTCTCATTCCCTGTGGTGCGAATATTCACCGTACGTGCTCCCGTTCCACAGTGCGGTTCACAGGAATATCAGTTGCTGTGAAATACGGTAGTAATCCGTGTGCGGATGGAGAGATTGCGTCTTTTTATGAACCGGATCCTTTTCGCTTAGTAGGAGCCATTTTGTGGTCTTTACAGATGTAAACAGGAAATGAAACGTACGGTGATATCCGCGCGTTTTTTCTTCTTCTTCCGGGGGCGGGCGGTAGCTTACAGTAGAAGAAGAAGCGCTTCCTGTTCTATGGGGGCGGGTGCTTACCTTGGCGGTTGCTTGCGTAGAAGAAGAAGCGCTTCCTGTTCTACCGGGAAAAAAGATGGCGGCTGTTTACCGAAGTTGCGAGATCGAAACTTTATGAAAATGAATCGTAATAAAGCGCACCGGGTTATAAGGCGCACTGTTAGCTTTTGAGAAAATTTGTGGTTTTTAGGTGCGCCTTATAGTGCGGAAAATACGGTATACTGTAAGTCACACAAACTATGAAAAAAACTGCGACTTATAGTCCAAAAAATACGGTAAACGTTTGGGAACTGAGGAGACCCGTTTTTGAAGCTTTTCAGGTAGAATTATTTCCCTTTTTTGCTTGATGTACAGCTTAAGTTGTTCAACAGTGCGGGGTCTTTGTTGTCGTATTTACGCTTCGTAATGCACCACACATTTTCAATGGGAGAAAGGTCTGGACTACAGGCAGGCCAGTGTAGTACCCACACTCTTTTACTACGAAGTCACGCTGTTGTAACACATGCAGAATGTGGCTTGGCATTGTCTTGCTGAAATAAGCAGGGGCGTCCATGAAAAAGACGTTGCTTGGATGGCAACATATGTTTCTCCAAAACCTGTATGTACCTTTCAGCATTAATGGCGCCTTCACAGATGTGTAAGTTACCCATGTCTTGGGCACTAATACACTCCCATACCAACACAGATGCTGGCTTTTGAACTTTGCGCCTATAACAATCCAGATGGTTATTTTCCTCTTTGGTCCAGAGGACATGACGTCCACAGTTTCCAAAAACAATTTGAAATGTGGACTCGTCAGACCACAGAACACTTTGAATCAGTCCATCTTAGATGAGTTCAGGCCTGGCGAAGCCGGCGGCGTTTCTGGGTGTTGTTGATAAATGGCTTTCGCTTGCATAGTAGAGTTTTAACATGCATTTACAGATGTACCGACGAACTATAGTTACTGACTGTGGTTTTCTGAAGTGTTTCTGAGCCCATGTGGTGATATCCTTTACACACTGATGTCGGTTTTTGATGCAGTACCGCCTGAGGAACCGAAGGTCATCGACATTCAATGTTACGTGCAGTGATTACTCCAGATTCTCGGAACCTTTTGATGATATTAGGGACCGTAGATGCTAAAATCCCTAAATTCTGTTCTTGGACAATTTGCTCACGCATTTGTTCATAAAGTGGTGACCCTCGCCCCATCCTTGTTTGTGAATGACTGAGCATTTCATGGAAGCTGCTTTTATACCCAATCATGGCACCCAACTGTTCCCAATTAGCCTGTTCCCCTGTGGGATGTTCTAAATAAGTGTTTGATGAGCAATCCTCAACTTTCTCTTTTTTTTTTGCCACTTGTGCCAGCTTTTTTTAAACTTGTTGCAGGCATCAAATTCAAAATGAGCTAATATTTGCAAAAAATAACCAAGTTTTCCAGTTTGAACATTAAGTATCTTGTCTTTGCAGTGTATACAATTGAATATGGGTTGAAAAGGATTTGCAAATCATTGTATTCTGTTTTTATTTACGATTTACACAACGTGCCAACTTCACTGGTTTTGGGTTTTGTACCAAATAAAATGACCAACATGGAAACTGGATAAAAGTGTCAGTTGTGAGCGGCGGCAGGTTAGGACACATTATAAGGTGACTTTTCAAAGATGTTAGTTTGGTTTTAATTCACATAGCAGGTTGAGCAAGAGCCGTAAGGAATGTGCAAGGTACCTATAAAAACAAAGAGCTGTCGGAAGACGTGCAATGACATGTTTTGCGTGGGTGTGTGTGAGCGCAGTAACGTTCACTGCTGCTAATGAGGGTACTGCTCTGTGAATCCAGCACAAATCTAGAAGCTCATCGGTTGGTCTGAACCTATCTCGCAGCTTTTCATTTGTGCAACACAGTATCACAGCCAGAATTGCAACGCAGTACTTTAATATTACTTAAATTCATGGCTGCAAATCGTTACAAGAGTAGTTATAGTTTATATTGTTTTAGCTAAAATGTCAAGAGTCCACAGTGTTATAGTCAAAGGTCTTTGAAGATATTATTTTCCGTCACAAAGGCATCCTCTTCAACTTTAAGTGGTCTTGACAGGATGGGCTTTTTTATAGAATTTAGAAAGGTTTAAATTTAAATTTATGTATTTTAGCACAGCAGGTTTGTGAAATACCACTCCAGTGATAGGCAAAACTCCTCCCAAAAAAATTCAGTTACCCTTTCAGTACTAAAAATGGCGCAGTAAACCTACGATTATTTTGGAAAAGTTTCGTAATAAAATAATAAGGTGCCATTGTGTAAGAGTGACCTAAACGGCTCATATTAATATTTACACGGTGCTTTGGTTGAAACCTTGCACAGATTATCTTTTATCTTCAAGCCGCTTTCTGACTGTTCAGTTCAGTTCAGTTTCAGTTAATTTCGAATATGCATATGATACAATGTAATGCATTACACATTTCCAGTTGTTTCTTTACAGCACGTTCGAAAAGGAGTAGGAAGAAGCAGAGCTTATTTAATCCTACCCCATTTCATATCATAGCAATTTTATCCCATTTCCTTGTTCTCTGTAACACAACAGTGAATAAATAAATAATAAATAAATATAGCATAAGTAAGTAAACAAATATCAAATACATAAATCATTATCTAAGGTAAAAAAAAAAAAAAAAGGTTCAAGATGTTCATCATCATTGTTATTTTTTGTACTTTGTGAACACTTGTAGTTTGAACAGTCCCTTAAACTGAATCATATTAGTGCTTTGTTTGATTTATTTGCTTAATCCATTCCATAATTTAATTCCACATACGGATATGCTAAAGGTTTTAAATGTTGTACGCGCATACAAATGTTTTAAATTAGATTTTCCTCTAAGGTTATATTTATCCTTTTTTTGTTGAGAAGAATTGATGTAAATTACCTGCAGCAGGTTGTTATAGTTTGCTTTGTACATAATTTTAGCTGTTTGCAAATGCACCAAATCGTTGAATTTCAACCACTTTAAGAGACAATTAAAATCTCTTCAGAATGTGCCATTTTGTGGGCGGTCTTATTTACGTGTTGAAGTCGTCATCCAGAACAATCCCCCTATGAGTGAGTCTCCACCCCTTAGCCATGCCCCTTAGCCATGTTGCAGTTTGTAACGCTTCCATATCGAGTCTACGAACAGATATGAGTTAGAACTATATGCTACTTATTAAAAATGGAAATAGCGAATAATTTAAGCATGCATGTGCATGTATGAGCCAGTCTGCCCCGCAACAAGAGGATAGAGAAAAAAAAGGAAGTTATTGACAACAACTTTAGAACACAGCTGGATAACAACGGCGGACTTGGGCAAAGGTCTTCTAATGAACCTCTACCATGTAAGGATGTATCCACTGACGTAAAAATAGTCTCAAATACCAAACACCTCTTTGAAGCAAGTTTGGAAGAAGGCAAGATTGCTTCATACATATCTCCGCCTAGTTTCCATGGTTTGATATAAAATATTCCAGGATTTATGGGAATCCCAAATACACAAAACGGGTAACAAAAGGTAAGAAATGTTGGTTTAGCATACTAAGGCCCTTTAAAAGAATGAAAGAACACCTTTAGGTTGAGCAATAGCAATGCACATGTAACAAATCCACATGTCACTTCAAGAGCACCTTTTTTGCAGTCACTTTTAAACCAATTGTTCAATTATTGTAAATCTTGGAAGAGAAAACTATTCTGACAAAAATACATATTTAAAAAGTGAGTGAGTGGTACCTGCACTGCAACTTTATTATCAGGCTCAATGGTGTTATCCAGAGCTTTCCTTCCTCTCTGGTCCAGTGTGGAGTAGGCATCTAATGAGAGGAGCACATTCAAAGCGGTGGTCTGAGCAAGCTTGTATTAATGGAACAATATCATCATATAAACTCTTGTCAGTATAATCTTTGACAAGTATCAAATCACTGTAATGTGTTGTGTTAATACTTGCCTGGTCCCATGTCGTTCATTGGAATCATTTCTTGTGCACTTTTGCCCCCTGAACATGAATGAAAATGTACATAATTAGAAGACTAAGAGGGAAAATAAACCACACTAAAAGGAAAAAAGGGAGAAGTCTTTCAATACTTTTGATCTGGCAACACACATTTGGAAGAATCACGCTGAGTCAAATGCAGCGTTTATATACCTGAACCATTGTAAAAAGCCACTGACCCTAAAAAAAACTACAAGTAGACAGCTATACTCAGTTTATAATTTCAGTGTTTTTATAAGACCATATTTTAATAGTTTTCACTTTACTTTGTTCTTATACAAATGTTTGTGTCACATAGAAATGTGCAGCTTTAAATATTGTGTTATTAGCATTATTTAACTATATTCTTATTAGTGAACCAGTCTTAAAAGTTGACAGCGGAACAAGTTATTTAACCTGACTATGGTTCATGATTTCTTAATGACAGTTTTGTTGAGATTAAAATAAATATGAAACTTTTGCTATAACCGCCATTGCCATACAGTAGGGAAGGGATTCATATGGCCTCATTCCTGGGTGGATCTTGTGTAAGAAGAAGAATAAATCATTTTGCAAATCAGTCTGCAGAAAATGATCCAAAGCGCCACGCTGCATAGTATCGGATGCTGTCGTCGAAGTTTACATTTCCACAAAACACATTTTAAGATATCAAACATTCTTCTGCCATCTGGCGGCTAAAGTGGATAGTGCACACCGCAAATTTGTCACGTTTTATGTGTCAGGTAAAACGTGACAAAAGGGGCCATATTAATCCCCCTCCTTACGGAAATTATTGTATTGTTCACAAACAGTGTTTATTTGTGAAATGCATCCTGTGGCATCGTAGTGAAAGCAAAATGTGTTCATTAGTAGGGGTTACCCGAGCAGATATAAATAACGAGTATAGGTCTGATATAAGCAAAAAAACAATCAGATTACAGTATATCGGCTTGCATGTAAAATGATACAAGCAGTTCTGCAGCATGTTTACTTGTGCAAAGCTTGAGAGCCAGTTAACATTAAAATGTCTACCAATAAGCACACATGATTGGTCTTTTCTTGTACTTCAGTTAAGTCATTTATAAAAAGTTAATAAATGGTAGATTATAGGCTACTTGCCAGCAGCTACACAACAGCTAAGCACACAAAAGCACACAAGCTAGACATTCATAATAAGAGTCCTTAATTGAAGAATATTGCAGCCTAAAACAGCACATTTGTCACTAAAAACAAGTATCAAATAATTACAATTGCATATTTAAATTTTCCTGAGGGAACTCTCCTGAAGGAATCAATAAAGTACTATCTGTTAATTAAACATACAAATATGCGAAGGCAGAAGCGTATTAAAGTATTTAAGTATCCAGTAACAAACGTGTTCAATTCTTTCGACCTACTGCATCATTAGCTGAACGCAATGAATTATTGTGGCCACAAGGTGTCACCAAAAACCATTTACCTATACAACTTGAATACAGCATAAGTACATTTCAGACAGGCAATTATAAATAGGTCAGTGTTTTCATATCTACCATTGTCCTTCGAAAAATGTTATTTGATCAAGCCTTTTCCAAAATTCAACACTACAAAATAATAAAACATATGTATGATTTGTGATATTTTCGTTTTGGATCAATATCACTGATGGAAAATACTCATGGCTCCAATATCAGTAACGTATTGAAAGTGAAAAAGTTGTATCGGGACACCACTATTCATTACACCATGTGTCACCCAGGCTTGAGCAATACATCGATTTTATCAATACATTTCAGTTTTTTGTTGCAAACGATTAAAAAACAAAACAAAACAAAAAAAACATTTTCTCCTACTGCTCCAGCATACTTTTTGCCCTATGGAGTTTCTGTAACTTCAGCCCTCCACTTTTTTTCCCTTACCGGAGATTTCCACACACAGCAAAACTAGTGCTGACTTTAAAGAGAGCGAGCTGTTTTTGTAAAGCAAAGAAAACTGTTGTCAATCTTTTGGATTTGTGGCAGCAGGTGTTGAACAAGTGACTGCACGCTACAAAGTTTGCTTAAAAAAGCAGCAGCACAACAAACTTATTCCAGCATCTGAAACAGAAGTATCTAGCCGAGTTGGGGAAATGCAACTATTTACAAGGTGAAAAAGACCATAACGTACAAACAAACTCTTGCTAAAAAGCAGCTGAGTCTGGTGGCTTCGTCTTACACAAGGTACCATGTATGATAAGAAAGAAGCACTATGAAGAACAATTACTAAGCTTTCGCGCCGCACATCGCTTAAGATGTGGTGTCCATTTGGTGAAAAAGTCTGCGTTTATCCACTTAATGAAACTAAAAAGCACTCTCAAGTCTGGACTTTATTACTTATTTGAATACAGTACAATGCTGTATATTTTGTTTACAGAAGTACCGTATTTTCCAGTTGGTAGGCTGCTACTTTTTTCATATGCTTTGTACGCGGCGGTTTATAAAACTTTTGGAGCTTATTGATGGATTGTTCTTCGCTTATGGTCATAATGTTTTGTTTTCAATAAATAGTTTTCATAAAACACCCACAGAGACACTGAAATGGTGTGTTATTGTTTGTGCTACGGCGCCATCTTTTGTACAATTTCACTCACTGCGCTCACTCCAGAATTTATTTTTTGTTTAGTGCAAGTGTCATTATCTCTACTCTTCATCCATAGCGTTTTTACTTTTGTTTTTTTCATACATCACTCCAAGAGAGGTTTGTAAGTTTTAAGATATACTTTAACTAAAAAAAATCATACTTACCGTCACTAAACCGTCACGTGTTATAGTAGTGTTTTCATGCATATTTGCATGTGCTATCGTAATGTAATTAAGCTAGCGTCGTTAGAAACAATAAAGGTACCGGTATGTACATAAAAATTTGCAAAATCTTCCTGTGTAAATAACTTATTTTGCCGCTAATATGTAAAAATAACTTTTATTCTTAAATTTAGTGGGTGGGACTTATATACCGTTGTGCTCTGTAGTATGGCAAATACAGCAATTTTTTTTAAGAGTGAAGATTAAAAGGGCTCATACTATGTTGTTTTTCTACATTAAAATCATTTCCTTGTGGTGTACATAACATGTAATGGTGGTTGTTTGGTCAAATTTTTTGCATAGATTATGCTTTACAGACCGTTTTCAAGCTGCTTATTCCTCTTCTCTTCAGTATGCGCCCCTGTGTGGGCGGTCTTATTTACATGGCTCCACTTTGACAGCGTCTTCTCCCTGTCATCCATGTTGTAGTTTTTGGAGCTTCGATTGCGTGTCTACTGACAGATATATCAAAGTATATCAAACTATACGGTACTTTGTATTAGAAATGGTAACGGCAGAAGATGCATGTGCATGTACGAGTCACTCTGCCCTACTACAAGAAGATAGAGTAAAAGAAGGAGCTTATTGACGACAGCGTCGTACTACAATGGCTGACTCTCACAAAACACTTCGAGGAAATTTCTACCTCATATGGAGATATCCATATATCCACAGACGTCACACTAGGAAAAACGTCACAAGTGGGGCAAATTTCAAACAGCTCGTTGGGAAAGAAGAAAGGCAAGATTGCTTTATAAATATCTATGCCATGCCTCCATGGTTTGATTTCAAATTTCTAGGACTTATGCAGATCCCAAATACACAAAAACAGGTACCAATTGGTAAGAAAAGTTGGTTTTGCATAATAAGTCCCCTTAAAGTTCGCATTTTATTGATCTCAATGTTGGAGTTTATCTGCATGCAATTATTTGCTGTATTTATGTTTACGAGAGTATTTTATTCAAGACAGAAGTGTTGCCTCCCGAAGAAAGCTCTTAATTTAGTTTTGTCATGTCGCCTCCATTGATTGTCTCCTTCAAACTACTGATTTTTGATCAAATAAAAGTGAAAATGTCTTAATTATCTCTGTCATTAGTATTTGTTTCTTTAAATTGTAAAGAAAAAACGTAAATCAATTATTTAGTGAAAAAATCTGGAATTATATTTTTATAATATATTATCCAGGGATAGTGTCACCTCACATTGTTTTCCAGGGGTGCGCAGCTGCATATGTCCACTTGATATCGGTTTCAGAAACAAAGAGCTGGGTAATATCAGCATATCATATGCAGGTAAAAAAAAAAACTATATTGCTTGGATTTTAACGATCTTACGTCCGGTTCAGGTCCAGCTCATTAAATATCTGTGGTGGTCAAGCCAGCGTCTGTTTCAATGACTGTTCATTTAGCCTTTCTCGGAAAAAAAATGCCCCTAAGCTTGTGTTGTTTTTGGCTGTTCGAACCATTCAAATCGTGAAAAGGATAAAAATCTCTTCAGAGTTCCTCAAGAGGTAATCAAGAAGTGCAGAAGAGTGCAAGACTTTACGAAAGACAACAACAAAATTACTATTTGTTAAAGGTTTGTTTGATTTTTTTTTTTTATATACTTTACTCGCTTAGTATTCCCATTCAAGTATTATATTAATGTTATTTGTATTTTAATTTTTAACAAACAGAAACCAGAAAGTCAGAGTCAATGATACATTGTCAAGAAAGGTCCTTCTTTGTCTCCTCTATTATTTATTTTGTACACAAATGTGTCACAGTACATATGTCAACAAGACAATAATCAAATATTGTGATGATTCAGTAATAGTTTGTTAAATGGATATGCAGTCACGGGTGTCGGGTGCTAGTTTGTTTACAAACCCCGTTTCCATATGAGTTGGGAAATTGTGTTAGATGTAAATATAAACGGAATACAATGATTTGCAAATCATTTTCAACCCATATTCAGTTGAATATGCTACAAAGACAACATATTTGATGTTCAAACTGATAAACATTTTTTTTTTGCAAATAATCATTAACTTTAGAATTTGATGCCAGCAACACGTGACAAAGAAGTTGGGAAAGGTGGCAATAAATACTGATAATGTTGAGGAATGCTCATCAAACACTTATTTGGAACATCCTACAGGTGAACAGGCAAATTGGGAACAGGTGGGTGCCATGATTGGGTATAAAAGTAGATTCCATGAAATGCTCAGTCATTCACAAACAAGGATGGGGCGAGGGTCAGCACTTTGTCAACAAATACGTGAGCAAATTGTTGAACAGTTTAAGAAAAACCTTTCTTAACCAGCTATTGCAAGGAATTTAGGGATTTCACCATCTATGGTCCGTAATATCATCAAAGGGTTCAGATAATCTGGAGAAATCACTGCACGTAAGCAGCTAAGCCCGTGACCTTCGATCCCTCAGGCTGTACTGCACCAACAAGCAACATCAATGTGTAAAGGATATCACCACATGGGCTCAGGAACACTTCAGAAACCCACTGTCAGTAACTACAGTTGGTCGCTACATCTGTAAGTGCAAGTTAAAACTCTCCTATGCAAGGCGAAAACCATTTATCAACAACACCCAGAAACGCCGTCAGCTTCGCTGGGCCTGAGCTCATCTAAGATGGACTGATACAAAGTGGAAAAGTGTTCTGTGGTCTGACGAGTCCATATTTCAAATTGTTTTTGGAAACTGTGGATGTCGTGTCCTCCGGACCAAAGAGGAAAAGAACCATCCGGATTGTTATAGGCGCAAAGTGGAAAAGCCAGCATCTGTGATGGTATGGGGGTGTATTAGTGCCCAAGGCATGGGTAACTTACACATCTGTGAAGGCGCCATTAATGCTGAAAGGTACATACAGGTTTTGGAGCAACATATGTTGCCATCCAAGCAACGTTACCATGGATACCCCTGCTTATTTCAGCAAGACAATGCCAAGCCTTGTGTTACATCAACGTGACTTCATAGTAAAAGAGTGCGGGTACTAGACTGGCCTGCCTGTAATCCAGACCTGTTTCCCATTGAAAATGTGTGGCGCATTATGAAGCCTAAAATACCACAATGGAGACCCCCGGACTGTTGAACAACTTAAGCTGTACATTAAGCAAGAATGGGAAAGAATTCCACCTGAGAAGCTTAAAAAATGTGTCTCCTCAGTTCCCAAACGTTTACTGAGTGTTGTTAAAAGGAAAGGCCATGTAACACAGTGGTGAACATGCCCTTTCCCAACTATTTTGGCACGTGTTGCAGCCATGAAATTCTAAGTTAATTATTATTTGCAAAAAAAAAATAAAGTTTATGAGTTTGAACATAAAATATCTTGTCTTTGTAGTGCATTCAATTGAATATGGGTCGAAAAGGATTTGCAAATCATTGTATTCCGTTTATATTTACATCTAACACAATTTCCCAACTCATATGGAAACAGGGTTTGTACATGGACGTACGACGCAAAGTTGAATCATGAAATGCAACCTTATTCGAGTAAATACAATGCATAATTATCCGAGAGAGTCTTGATACCAATTTCTTTGACCCAGACCCACACACAGAAGTTGTAGACCCCCATTCTTTTCCAGGTTTTCATCTGTTTTGTCGTGTAGCACAAGATAGTTCAATATGTCTGGGAACTCCACCGACATATAATAATAATGGATTAGATTTATATCGCGCTTATCTAGACACTCAAAGCGCTTCACAAAGAAGTGAGAACCCATCATTCATTCACATAATGGTGGTGGTAAGCTACTTTCAAAGCTACAGCTGCCCTGGGGTAGACTGACGGAAGCGTGGCTGCCAGTTCGCGCCTACCGCCCCTCCGACCACCACCTATCATTCATTCACCAGTGTGAGCGGCACTGGGGGCAAGGGTGAAGTGTCCTGCCCAAGGACACAACGGCAGGGAGCGAACCTGCAACCCTCAGGTTTATGGCACGGCTGCTCTACCCACCACACCATGCCGCCCCAGATCTTTGATATCCTTGATATCACTCCGCAAATCTTTTTTGATAAAGAATAGGGGTCTATTCCATTGCATAGTTAGATTTTTTTACTCATATCTGCTTTTTGCAGGAATATCTAGGCACCTTGCGTACTCATATAGTTTGCTCGCTGCTTGATGCACATCAGCCATCTTGCCTTGGTTGACCACCACTTTTTTTCACTTCCGGGAAGAAGTCACACGTTGGAATACAATCAACTGAGCATCAAATGAGGAGTGTGACTTTATGCATGAGTGCAAGAGAGGATATAGCGTTCGAATGAATAGAACTAGATACAAGTATATAAGTTGCATGTAAGATTATGAACAGTTTTTTGTTTGTTTTTTACAAATAAATTGTACTTTTGCACGGACATAAATGGTCCTTCTGAAGACAGAGCACCAAGCTATCGGCCCTTTGCTATCTGACCTTTATCTATGAGCGGCAGAGTGCTGTCTTCATATCCTCCGTTGGCCCTGGTGTTGTCGCTGGGAGGATTTAGGCTGACCATGAAGTCAGTTTTCTTCCATCCATCCTTCTCTAAAGTGCGCCGCAGCTCCTTGTAGCCCCACACAGTCTGTAATATTAGACCAGCCCCGCGCACTTCCCTCTCAGAACGATTACTAGTGGGGGATTACACAAGCGTGAGAGAAAAACGGGGACTTAAAAGACTGCAAAGAAATATTGACAAGATTTAAATCTATGCTACAGTTCAGAGAAGATCCTTACCCGTCCTTGTTGATGAGGACTAGCCTCTCGATTCCTTGCGAGGCTCTGAGAGTCTTTACTGCTTCCACACTTGAGCCAAGCACCTCTTGGAGCGTGCTCAACACCGACACCACTGTTGCCTCCGATAGCGCTCGCACAGGCTGACTCTGACCTCCACCAGGCAGGTTGGCCACTAAATTGGGCACTGCATGTTTGCCTGAAAACGCACAAGTATGTGAATTGGACAGCAATCAAATGCTTAATACTACTTTGGATTATCAAAATTTGTGAGTTTCTACCGGAATGAATGGCTCACTGTGTTTCCCATACATTTATTTATTTGTGGCGGAATGGCTGGTTCTTTACCCGCAAGAATCAGCTAATGGTTCAGTGTTGTTGACCTAGCAACTTTGTTGCCAATTTAATGACTATCAGTTACTAATACAATCGTACCTCAAATGTGTGTGCTCCACCCAACTTCCAAGTGTTTTAAGATATGAGATGTCTCTTGGCTAACTGTTATACTTTTAGTTGCGAGAGTACTTTTAGTCGGCAAAGCGATTGTCAGTATGGACCCCGTAGGACCCTCACAAAACATTTGGTTCTGCTCACTAGCAATAGCTTGTGGATGGGGATCAATATACCTTTGTTTTACAGCCATTGGAACAGCGAAATTGAGTGTTAAGAACAGTATTGAGAAAAAGAATAGACAATATTTATTGAATGAAAGCAAAAAATTATCAAAAATATGAGTGTATGTATAAATATGTGTGTAGCCAACTTGGCCATGAAAATACGGAAAAGCTGCTGTATTGTGTTTGACGGACAAACAACTTGAAGGAGATATCATAGAAGTCTACTGTACTATGTAAATATTGTACATTATTATTACATTACTGCATAAGATTATTGTAATTGATGATACTATATTTTAATGTATTTATTTTCTTACAATATTTATTATCTAAGAGTTAGTTTTAAAAACATGTCACATGTTAAAACATGTTAAAATGTATGTATATTCATTGCAATGGGCATTGTGGCTTTGAGATATGAGTGTTTTTTAATGTGTTTGTATTAACTGGAGGTGGGAATCTTTGGGCACCCCACGATTCGATTACGATTCAATTAAAAATTGATTATTGATGCATCTTTAATTTATGTATATTGATGCAGTTTCTTCTCGTTTCACTAAATAAGCGTATATCACATGCAACTTTTAAAAACGGTGCATTTGTAATAAGAAACAGTTAAATTACAGGTGCAATTCATCTACAATTATTAAATTAATAGAAATGTGTGCAAAACTGGAACATAAGTGCCCTGTAAAAAAGAAGCTGGTCGGATCTCTCGGTGAGGTGGCTCGCTGCATTCAGCCAAATTTTAGAACTGTCTGCATTACTTAATTTACAATAAATAAATCGATTATCAACGTTTACTAATCGATTATTAACGCATCAATGCTGTCAAATAGTATTTATTAATCAGATTAATCACAAAGTTGATTATTCATGATTATGATTATTTGAAAAATTATTTTGTGTACTGTGTTGTTGTAATTGCACAACGGAGAGATGGGTATGTCAGTTCCATGTTCTGTCTCTTAGATCTGTTGTGGATTGACAACACCATTTCAAAAAAGTGACTGGCAAAATGTTCTGGGGCCTCATGTATTAATAAGACTTGAATGGATTTCCTACTAAAAATTGGTGTACGTTTGAATCCAGAACATGTTGAAAGCACAGACAAATTCAGATGTATTAAAGTGTGCGCACGCATTAATTCAAGCACATTTATTTTGTACATCCTAATCAGCGTGATCTTGGGCGCACATGTTGGACTAGCTCGCACTCCATGTTCACCGCTGTTATAGTTAATACTTTAATATTATAGTTAATATTTTATTATTTTATTAAAAGCGGTACATATTGGAGACAATAACGCCATATCTCCTGATGTGCCTTTGTTACAGCCGTTTGCGCTTCTCTGCGCCTAACAGGCAAAACACAGGGCATCCTCGTTGGCTCACCCCCACCCCTGGGGTGCATGAGGAGGCTTCTCTGACACTCAATGACATAATGCGCTGGGGATCAAACTTATTTTCAAAAATCTGGTGCGCGGTGCCAACTTCTTGACTCCCGAGTGATGCGATGCTTTGGTCAGCAACTGCATTTGGATTTTGGTGAGTGACTACAGCTTTATTTAAACATATACCAATTTGCTTGAGAACCTATACCTCTCCCTGTAGCGACTTTATCACGAATCTCATCTGTTTATGTTGTAAACTTTTGTTAGCTACTTAGCACAGCAGCTAACGAAAGCTCTTCCCTGTTGCTCGCTTGGTGTGTCAAATGTTTAGCTACAACTCGGTTTAGAAGTGCCTCTCCCCACAGCCTGTGCGATACTATGCTACTGTATAGTATAGCGGCTGGGTGGCTGAAAAGTAGTTTTAAAATTACCAGCCAGCGGATTTCACCACTATCCCTGCGCACAAGCTTGAGGCTATAAACCTAACATTCATGAACAAAACGAACGAAAATTGCTTTGACATAGTAACGGCTAACTAATTACTTTATAAGAATAAACACATTACGTTACTATTTACAACAAAAATAATCTGAGTACTGTCAACACTGGTTATCTAGCCTCAAAACACTTAGGCAACCTTAAGCACTTTACACGTTTAAGATACCGGTATATACCGTATGCCGCCATTTGGACTAAAAATCAGTTTTGGTCCATGATGCTCAGCCCTATCCGCGCACCCATTTAAATACGTAAATCATATTTAAATTAGCCATGTGCATGAGGTAATGAGGTAATGAGGCACAAAGATAATGAGCAAGACGGCAAAAAAAGAAGAATTTCACTGACGATAGCTTGGAGATGCTTCTTACTAAACACAGGGAAAGTGTGTGGTTTAGTATTTCACACGTTACGCACAGGTTTTTAACATGCATATAGTTTGCATACAGAGACAATGAGAGGCTTGTTTGAAATATCTTAATCTAAACTAAATTAAATTAAAATGTTTCCTGTTGACATATACAGATTATCATATATGATGACAAACAATGTGCGTGCAGTCGATAACTCTAATTACATTAGAAAAAACGTCTGTTATTTGTTACAAACTACGCTTTAATTTTGGCCTATTCAGCTGCCCTGTACGGGAACTTAATATAAAGTGCATTTAGAAAGTATTCACAGTGCTTTACATTTTCCACATGTTGTTGTGTTATAGCTCAGACTAAATAAATAAATAAAGTAATGTTGCCCTCAAAATTCTACAGACAATACCCTATAGTGACAATTTGAAGTTTTTATTTTTGTAAATTAAAAAAAAAATACAAAATCACATGTACATAAGTATTCACAGCCTTTGCTCAATACTTTGTTGATGCACCTTTGGCAGCAATTACAGCCTCAAGTCTTTTAATACGATGCCAAAAGCTTGGCACACCTATCTTTGGGCAGTTTTGCCCATTCTTCTTTGCATCACCTCTAGAGCTCCATTACACTGGATGGGAAGCGTTGGTTTTCATCCAGGATGTGTCTGTACACAGCCCTTTTCACTCTGATGGAGCTTGAGAGGTGCTGCAAGGAAGAATAGGCAAAGAGGAATGGGCGAAACTGCCCAAAATGAGGTGTGCCAAGCTTGAGGTATCATATTTAAAAAGACTCAAGGCTGGAATTTCTGCCAAAAGTGCAGCAACAAAGTATTGACTAAAGGCTGTGAACACATATGAACATGTGATATTTTTTCAATTTCCTATTTGCAAAATTTTGGGAAAAAAAACTTTTTACATTGTCATTATGGGGTATTGTCTGTAGAATATTGAGGGAAAAAATAACTCACTCCATTTTGGACTCAGGCTGTAACATAACAAAAATGTGGAAAAAGTAAAGCACTGTAAATACTTTCCGAATGCACTGTACTTGGCTAACATGCTGATAATTTAATGGGTTTTTGCACAACTTTTCCTATGCTTTTATATAAATTTGCGTAATTTCACACACGGGGGGTGTTAATTGTTCATATGTCGCTGATGTACACGTCAATCAGTCTGAGGAGTAATTGTTTGACATTTCTTTATTCAAACAGTTGCCCAGCATCACCTCTGAGTATCGCCAAAATATCCACAGCATGTAGAATTGTGCGTTCGACAGCCATAAAGTCGGCATGAAGCACCGCACATTTCCATTGAGTTCACTCTTGATACTTCTCAACTTTACCGTGAGCAACAGTACACTAAGTTTTTGTACACGAGGCCCCCGGTCTTTTTCTGACACTTTTGGCAACTTCAACATGGACGCACAAATCACTTGGGGCCAATTACGCAACTTAGACGATGCCTTGTCATTTAACCCTGCCACCAACGCCACAGATAGATTTATGTTGTAAACACTACCTATTCAAACATAGCTGTAGGCAGTCACAAGCCTCACCAAGTAGATCTTTGTTACGAGAATCAATCGCCAGGTTGCGGAGGGCCCCAGACATGGCTCGTACAACTCTGTCATTGTCATGGCCCAGTAGCTCCGTCATCATGGGTAGGCCTTTCTCCTGGCGCAGCAGGGCACGGATGTATCTGCCATACTACACAAACAAAGAGTGATACAGATTTGAATATATTGCTAGCAAAATGTGCACACAATCTTGGATATAAAAAAACAATATGTGAAATCTGTCAAGGTCCACATTGGTAAAATGTGTAAGTGGAAGCATGTTTCACTTCAGAAGTGACGCAATAGCTTCTTTTGAGTCCGTGTGAATGTTGAAATAGGATTTGCTGTAGTTAAATTATATAGGGCGATCATGCAAAGGGGTTCCTTACTGTCCAGCGTCCAGCAGAAAGATTCTGTACAGCTCCAGCTGAGGCCTCCAGCACTGTGGGGTTCTTAGACTCCTTCAACAGAGAAGTATAGATGCGTACCACCTCTGGCTGGAACAACAGCTCGTAGCCTACAAGGGAGAACAGGAGAAACACAGGTGGAACAGCAGGTAAAGATGTTGGAGAAGAAGTTTAGAAGAAGAGCAAGCTAACATATATGTGTGTTAGGTGAAGGTATACGAGAAGGCGTAAGCCGTTACAATGTTGATTAGACTCCAGCTACCTTTAACAGGTGTGGTCCTTTTTGGAATGTCTATAGTGTCGGCAGCTGTGTCTTCATCTTTCTTTCCTGGAACAGACATTAAAAGTTACAGATTGAGGAACATTAAATAAACTTAACATGCTGGGCTTGTGGCCAACCTTTTCTGTTAGTAAATTGATAATGCAATCATTTGGATGTTAGTACGAAGACAGCGGTCCAGCCTGTTAGCTCAAATACTACTACTACTACTACTACTACTACTACTACTATCACGGGACCATTCCACTGAATCGGTGCCATGTGCATCCGCAGGAAAGAAAATGCATAAATGCATGTTAAAGAATTGTAAAATGTTATGTAAATATAATTTTAGGATTAATTCATACACCGGAAACAAATAGCATTTGCTGCTTTCCAAAAAGTGTCTTTGGGTACCTTTTAAAAAGCTATGTAAAATAATTTTTATATACATATATATACAAACAAACAAACATGAATGCCGGTTTATTTTGAGAGTTGCAAGCAAATGGCACTGATTCTGGGGAAGGGTTATTTTACTGCCAGCATAACACGCAGTAAGGAGCTTACCTTTAGAAAACCACTCATCTGTAGCCCAGCGCCAAAAAGCAAAGACAAAAGTAGAAGATCAGAGGAGACAGAAAAAGGAGTGAGAATCAGAAAGCATTTCAGCCACATGAAAAAGAGAAACATAACTGAAGCAACCAGTTGGCACCTGTTTGAATCCCAACACCACCAAGAATCAGCAGGAGCAATGGAAGGACACATTTTTCAGATAGTTTATAGAAACATGATGATAATGTAATATCAAGGTATGTATAGCTTGCAGATAAACAACTTTACTCCTCTAAATGTGAAATGTGAAAGGGTTTTAATAGAACAGGCTCAATGCAGCTGGAGGGGATGAGCTTCTCACATTCTCAACATTCCAGTGCTAAATTGTAGTTTAGTTTGAGTGTGTCCTTGTAAGCTAATAGTCAACGGAGTTGTTCAACTGTGCACATGGATTTTTATATATGAGGAACACACCTTTACTCTTTCGGGCGCTGAAACAACCGGCCTTTTGGCTGGACGAGGCAGGGCCCTGGTTGACAGGTGCTGCTTCCTGGTAGCGCTCACAGCCAGGGATTTCGCGATGAACGTGAAAGGATAGGTTTCTCAGCAGACACACACTGTTCTCTATCAGCTGTAAAGAAAGGAATGCTTTTAAAAAAAAAGCAACAACACTCCAAATACACCAAAATTGCATATTCCAGATATGAATTTAGTTATACATGCCTTATTGTCCACATCTTTACAGTCAATTTGGGATTGGACAATGTACATGAGAGAATCCACCAATCCAGTGCACTCTCTCAGCTTTCGCCGCGCTTCACTTCGCTCTGAACTCACATTTCTTCAATGGAGTAGAAGGTTGAAAGGAGCAGAAACACATAAGCATCATCAAGTTAAATGAAGCAGGGAAACTGAAGGAATCATTTTTAAATACTACAATTAGAATGCTTAAAACACCCTCTCGCCAAATTACTTCAAAAAATAAACCGCAAAAAACGGGGAAGAAAACTCATAATATTACACATTTATTTTTTGTGCTGGCATGTGTTTATATCTATTTGTGTTGGCCCACCATAACAGTTATTAATATACTCAACAGATATCTATAGCACATCATCAGTATTTCTGATACATTCAGTTATTCATGGTGGCCCGCAAAAAATACATTTTGTGCTACGTGTTCATCCTTGCTCATGAACATGTTGTAAACATGTATGTATTACATGTTGGCTGTAGAGCAGGGATGTTAAACATGCGACCCGCGGGCTTGATCAGGCCCACAAGCTGAGTTTGCGGAGTGTAAAAATGAGCTGCATTTTAAATGAAAGAAACTGCTGTTCTCAATGTGTCCACTCGATGTTCCAATAGCAATTCTGTTAGGCAAGCAATGGCTTATACTGGGGTGAGAAAGCAAGAGGTACACAATAAAGCGGGGCTGCGGCTCCTCCCCCTCGACCCAACGTGAGACATGCGTTTTTTGGCACCCTCATTTCCAAAAAACACCTTTTTCATTTTTTTTTTTCCATTTCATTTTTATTTATCTCCTTCATTGATGTGCATTTTTGATCAATAGACAATTAAACTTTCGCAACAAAACACATATTTACACACCTATGCTTGAGAAGGAACAGGATGAAGAAAATCTTATATTTCCTGCCCCCTTCAACATAATAAGTACTTAATGGATAGCCCCGATTCACAAGCATACAAACCAAACAAATACATCCAAATATAATGAAAACAAACAAAAACACACAAAAAAACAAGTGCAAAACTTAATGAAGTACAAACCGAACAAAAAAAATATATACACCTCACGGGATGATACAAAACAAATACAAAACCAGACAAAAAATAAGTAAGATAATAAATATAAAGCAAAATGTAAACACTTACAGCTGTCCATATGATCTTATTGTTCTGTCTTTATATATTTTGTTCAATTGGAATACCGTATTTTCCGCACCATTAGCCGCACCTAAAAACCACAAATTTACTCAAAAGCTGACAGTGCGGCTTTTAACCCGGTGCGCTTTATATATGGATTAATATTAAGATTCATTTTCATAAAGTTTCGATCTCGCAACTTAGGTAAACTGCCGCCATCTTTTTTCCCGGTAGAACAGGAAGCGCTTCTTCTTCTACGCAAGCAACCGCCAAGGTAAGCACCCGCCCCCATAGAACAGGAAGCGCTTCTTCTTCTACTGTAAGCAACCACCCGCCCCCGGAAGAAGAAGAAAAAACGCGCGGATATCACCGTACGTTTCATTTCCTGTTTACATCTGTAAAGACCACAAAATGGCTCCTACTAAGCAACAAGGATCCGGTTCATGAAAAGACGCAATCTCTCCATCCGCACACGGATTACTACCGTATTTCACAGCAACTGATATTCCTGTGAACCGCACTGTGGAACGGGAGCACGTACGGTGAATATTCGCACCACAGGGAATGAGAAGTCATCCTTCACTGTGGTTCTAGCTTGCCATGCTAACTTCCACCCATGGTGATATTCAAAAGGAAGACCTTGCCAAAAGAGACCTTTCCGGCCGGCGTCATCATAAAAGCTAACTCGAAGGGATGGATGAAGAAAAGATGAGCGAGTGGTTAAGGTAAGTTTAAGTTTACGCGAAGAGGCCGGGTGGCTTTTTTCACGCAGCTCTGTCCATGTTGATATATGTATGTTTGTGATTGCACATTTGCGTACATTTTGGGAGTGAACAGAGTTGTTAGAACGCTGGTTTTTAATATATTATTAAAGTTTGACTGACCTATCTGACTGTTTTTTTGACATTCCTTTAGCGCAGTTAGATGCGGCTTACAACACGGGGCGGCTTATTGGTGGACAAAGTTTTGAAATATGCCGTTCATTGAAGGCGCGGCTTTTAACCCAGGGCGCCTTATGGTGCGGAAAATACGGTATACGTATTTCTACAATCTTTTATCTCATTGTAAAGAGAATTCCATAGTTTAACCCCCACCACTGATATACACACTTGTTTTAAAGTTGTCCTTGAATACTGATGTTTGAAATGAACTTTTCTTCTATGCTCTTCATTATCAGAAGTGATGACAAACATTTTTTGTAAATTTGCTGGTAATGTTTTACTTTTAGCCTTAAACATAACACATAATGTCTGTAACTTTACTAGCTCCTGTAGTTTCAAAAACCATAATTAATAAATAATATGTTAGTGTGTTCTAGATAATCTGCTTAATGAATAATCCTTATACAGTAGCTCTTTTCTGTAGTTGATACAATGCCTTTATGTTCCTCTAATATGTGTTCCCCCACACTTCCACACAGTAGCGGATATATGGCAATATAAGTGCACAATACAATATACGCATTGCCCTATAATCTAACACACGTTACCTTATGTAATATTAAAATACTCTTAGACATCTTTTTCCGTACATGTGCAATATGAGATTTCCATGTCAGACCGTCATCTAGTATCACTCCTAATAATCAAAGTTCAGAAACTCTTTCAATATCAATTCCATCTATTGACAGTTTGATCGTTTCCTCCCTTTTACTCTTACAAAAAATCATAAACTTTGTTTTTTTTACATTTAATGATAATTTATTGACATCAAACCATCTCTTAAGTTTAATCATTTCCTGTTCAATAATGTTTGATAACGCTTTTAAGTCATGCGGGACATGACTTAAAAGCGTTATCAAACATTATTGAACAGGTTGGTGTCGTCTGCAAATACAAATTTCAATAACTTTGATACCTCACATATATCATTAATCTATAAAATAAACAATTCTGGTCCCAAAACCGAACCTTGTGGAATTCCACATTCAATCCTCATTTGTTCAGATGTATTACCCACAAAATCCACAAACTCTTGTCTATTATCTAAATAACTTCTTAGCCAGTCTTAAACTACTCCTCTCACACCAAATGAATGCAACTTCGACAATAATATAGAATGATCTATAGTGTCAAATGCTTTTTTAAGATCGATAAACACCCCCTATAGTGTATTTCTTATTATCAGTTGCTTTTGCTATATCATCCATTATACTCATTATAGCTGAAGCCGTGGATCTATTGGTCCGGAATCCATACTGGCTCTCACTCAACAACATGTTATTTTCAATAAAACTGTCTAATTTTTCTACAAATATTGTTTCAATTATTTTACAAAATTGTGACAGCAGTGACACTGGTCTGTAATTAGTAAATCTATGTTTATCTCCCGTTTTAAAGAGTGGCATTACCTTTGCTACCTTCACTCTATTTGGAAAGGTCCCTGTTTGAAAAAGATTAAAAACATAACAAAGAGGTTTGATGATACAGTCAATAGTCTTTTTCACAAGTATCATATCTATACCATCACTGTCTGTTGATGTCTTATTTTTCAGTTTTGTTACCACCGATACAATTTCATTTTCACTAACATCTCAGTAGAAGCATGGACTGTAGCACTTTGCTTCCTCCTCTCCATCCACTCTGTATATCTTTATGTTCTCCAATACTCTCTGCCAATTTGGGTCCAACATTCACAAAAAATAATTGAATCCATTCGCCACTTCATTCATGTTTTTTATATATCTTATAAAATGGCTTGGTGGGTTTGAAGGCCCCGATATTTTTCCTATTACCTTGTTCAGAATACTCCACGTTCCTTTGATAGTTTTTATTTTTTTCTAGTAAATTATAATATTCTTTTTTAGCTTGTCTCATTATTGTTATCAACTTGTTTTTGTAAACCTTATATTTCGTTTCAGCATCTTTGTTCTTACTTTTATGAAGTCTCTATAAAGTTTGTTTTTCTTTTTACAAGCATTCTGTAGTCCCTTTATAATCCAAGGCTTTTTATTGTAGCTGTCTTTTTGTTTCCATACATTCGGACAATGCTTTTTATACAATAATACATACCGTATTTTTCGGACTATAAATCGCAGTTTTTTTCATAGTTCCGACTTATACTCAGGAGCGACTTATGTGTGAAATTATTAACACATTACCGTAAAATATCAAATAATATTATTTCGCTCATTCACGTAAGAGACTAGACGTATAAGATTTCATCTGATTTAGCGATTAGGAGTGACAGATTGTTTGGTAAACGTATAGCATGTTCTATATGTTATAGTTATTTGAATGACTCTTACCATAATATGTTACGTTAACATACCAGGCACGTTCTCAGTTGGTTATTTATGCGTCATATAACATACACTTATTCAGCCTGTTGTTCACAATTCTTTATTTATTTTAAATTGCCTTTCAAATGTCTATTCTTGGCGTTGGGTTTTATCAAATAAAATTCCCCAAAAAATGCGACTTGTATATGTTTTTTTCCTTCTTTATTATGCATTTTCAGCCGGTGCGACTTATACTCCGGAGCGACTTATACTCCGAAAAATACGGTATATATTAAGAAAAGTCTCATATGCAGCATTTGCCTCTCCCACATACACCTCATTCCAGTCTGCTTCAAATAAGTTCTTCCTAAACTTATTTGTTGCTTCTTCAGTCCTTTTCCTTACATACCTATGGGTTTTCTCCCCCCTCTTTCTATACATTTGACAGTCATAAGTAAGAAACACGGGTAAGTCACATACATCATTAATTACTAATCCACTTTTTATATTATGTTCTATGACATTTATGAAGATGTGATCGATTAACGTTGCACAATTTGTCGTTATTCTACTGGGTTTGGTGATCAATATACCACATCCAAGAAGTTTCTTGTTGATTTATTTCTGAGTGAGCTTAGCAGGTCTATGTTATAGTTGCCACACATGACGAATGTTTTCTTTTCCTTTACCTTTGACACTACTTCCACATTTACCCATTCACACACACATTCACACACTGATGGAGGGAGCTGCCATGCAAGGCGCTAACCAACACCCATCAGGAGCAAGGGTGAAGTGTCTTGCTCAGGACACAACGGACATGACGAGGTTGGTACTAGGCAGTGTTGGGACTAACGCGTTACAAAGTAACGCTTTACTGTAACGCCGTTAGTTTCGGCAGTAACTAGTAATCTAACGCGTTATTTTTTATATTCAGTAACTCAGTTACCGTTACTACATGATGCGTTACTGCGTTATTTTACGTTACTTTTGATGTAGTATCGGCTAGAAACAGAAGCGCTGCGGTGTCGTTTTTCTGAATCTTCCTCTGTCACAAGCCGGAGAGAAGAAAAGAGGCGCGCTCTGGGTGTGTGTGTGTGGGGAGGGGAGGGGAGGCACACACGTGATACGCGGTTTGATATAGGAAACAAAAAAAAAAAAAGTTGTTGTCACGTTCAGTCCACACACAGCGTGGTCATGGCGAGCGCAGTAACGGAGGAGCTTGAACGCCCCGCGCCATTGAATCGGTGTGTTTATAGGTGCAGACTCGGTTGTGCAAAACGAGGGTTTTAAACACATGCTGAACGTGCTTGAGCCACGTTACGACATCCCGTCGCGCACCCACTTCAGCGATAAGATTGTGCCAGATCTTTATGAGCAGGAGAAGAAAAAAGTTGTGAATGAACTATCCCGAGCATCATCTGTTGCGCTCATGACAGACGGCTGGACGTCCAGGGGAACTATAAGCGCTCACTTCATCACAGCAGACTGGGAGATGAGAAGACACGCCCCCTCTACGAGAGTCACCTTGCGCAGGTACTGACACAAGCAGTGGAGGAATGGAAGATAAAGATATCCCAGTCACACGTGATAATGCCAAAAATCAAATAATTACAGTGAATGAGGCAGGACTGGGACCACAGATAGGTGCTTTGCACATGTAGTGAATTTGGCATCACAGAAGGGAATCTCAGTCAATAGGATGGAGTGCCTCCTTGGGAGGATCAGGAAGGAGGTTTCCTACTTCCACCCAAGCACAACAGCTGCTCATGTGCTTAAGACAAAGCAAGAAATGCTAAAGCTGCCTAATCATAAGCTAATACATGATGTCCCAACGAGGTGGAACTCCACTTATGGTATGTTGGAGCAGCAGGCAGCTATATACACTGCATTGACCCACAACACCCTGAAGACAAATGTCACCCTGTCTGATGATGATGTGAGAGTGGCAGATGAGGTCCTCCAGGTGCTTAAACCCCTCAAAAGTGTTACATCTCTACTGAGCACTAAAACTTCACCATCTGTGTCAATGATCCTGCCACTGAAAACAAGGATTCTACAATCCATGGCTCCAAGTGTGGAAGACAGCAGCATCACTCCAGATGTCAGGCTTAATGTGCCTTCTTATGTTGCACTTTAACTTGTTTTTTATTAATGGTCATTGGTCCAAGTTTAAAGAAAGGAGGAATGCCTTTTTATGTTGCACTGTTTTTCATTAATTATGTTAAAAGGGAAATAAAAATGCATGTCAAGTTGATCAACAGATTGTATTATTCTCCAGTGCAATAACAGTACTGAAATGAAGGCTAAAAGGGCATTAATGGGAGCTTAAAAAAAAAAGAAGAAAAAAAGAAGTAACTAAATAGTTACTTTTCACAGTAACGCATTACTTTTTGGTGTAAGTAACTGAGTTAGTAACTGAGTTACTTTTGAAATAAAGTAACTAGTAACTGTAACTAGTTACTGGTTTTCAGTAACTAACCCAACACTGGTACTAGGTGGGGATTGATCCAGGGACCCTCAGGTTGCGCACGGCCACTCTTCCACTGCGCTATGTCTACCTCCACAGTTACACATTCAAATAAATCATCGATTGTCACTGTCATACATTCAACAGGTCTGCATTTCAAGTCACAGTCAACAAACAGGGTTCTTCTTTCTTCTACTACTGTGATACAACTCGAACCCGTCAATGGAGAAATCGATACCTCTGTCTTTATCGATCCATGTTTCAGAAAGTGCTATTATTTTGAATTTGCCATTTAGAGTCTTCAAATATCCGTCAATATTTGAGAAATTTGCATATAAACTTCTACATTTGAAATGTATTCAAGAAAATGTATTATCTAAACTAACATTATCATTAAATTGTTCCTCGGTATAGTAGTCACAAGTAGCATTGATTGAGTTGAACAGATAGTTTTCTGGGTCAACATCATATTCAAAGTCATATAATTTATAGTCCGTGTACTGAGCTCTTGAAAACGATTGATTCTCAGTTGTCTCACCTTCTCGTCGCATAGCCTACACCGTCTCCAGCGAAGGATGAGCCAAGTCAGTCATAAGCCTAACAGTTCTCATCTATATTGATCCAAGTCGCTGAGCTCTCGAATCGTGACGACTTTGGCTTCTTCATATGTTCCATTTAGCCGAATCATGATTTTGCAGTTCCGTGTCCATGTTGCTTGTATCTTGTTTTCTTTTCTGAGGATGCGTGCTTGTCTTGCAATGTCGGCATTCTTCTTTGTAAGATGTTCATTGATGTAAACCCCAGTTCCCTTCAGCTTCCTTCCCTGCCGTACTAACTCCGTTTTATGTTTTCGATTCACAAACCGCATCACTATGGCTGGGTTGGTTCTGCTGTCCTTCCTCGGGATAGTATGGCACGCCGAAATGCTGCCACTTTGTAGAGTCATGTTCTTACTTGTGAAGAAGTTAATTACTTGCTGTTCAAGTGTCTCAAGTTCGTCTGCCGGGGCTTCGACGTCCTTGTCAGCGTCGCTGCCGCGAGCCCCGGCCACTCTTGCATATATTCGATGTTTGGTTTCCAGTCCGCTTATAATCAAATCGTCCATTCTGGTGTACTGTTCAAATTCGTCAATTCTTGTTTCTAGGTCGACAATTTTCTTGTCTTTCTCCCTGATGATGTTTTTCAGCATTTTGATTTCGGTCAACAACTCCATGAGTGTGTCTTGCTGTTTAGCCACAATCTTTACATCCTCCGACAAGGAGTTAAGAGATTTTCTGATCCCCTCCACGTCTTCCTCGAGTTTCTTATGTTTCGCACTCATTTTCTTGATTCACATGGTTTTCTTCTTAGTTTCAGTTCGGTTTCGTTACTTGTACTCAGTTTTTCTCAGAGTAGCCTGCTAAATATGGCGTCACATTAGTGCCAAAAATCCGAGCGCATAAAAACTGTTATCGCGCGCTGATTCTCCATTTCGTGCGCGCGCGTGACACTCTTTTGCGCGCGCGGTGCCTTTCTGCGCGCGCGACGCCTTTCTGCGCGCTCTCTGTGTACTCCTGGCATCTCTCCTCGCGCTGTCATGTTTCTTTTTGGCACTTTGGGGGCGGGTATGCTTAGACGGCCCCTCCTTTCTGATTGGTCAGGCGAAAAATGCTGAAAAATGCTCAGAGCCAATCAGAAGTATAGCAGGGCGGGTCATCGTCAATATGTATCAAGATTTACGGAGGAAGAAGTGGATAAAAAAATGTCGCGCGCTGATGAAGGTTATTTCATACCACATAAACACAATACAGGGGCGGTATAGCTCGGTTGGTAGAGCGGCCGTGCCAGCAACTTGAGGGTTGCAGGTTCGATCCCCGCTTCCGCCATCCTAGTCACTGCCGTTGTGTCCTTGGGCAAGACACTTTACCCACCTGCCCCCAGTGCCACCCACACTGGTTTAAATGTAACTTAGATATTGGGTTTCACAATGTAAAGCGCTTTGAGCCACTTGAGAAAAAGCGCTATATAAAATGTAATTCACTTCACTAATTCACTTCACTAATACAAAATGTGACCCAAATAAATAATAAGACAACAAACACCATAATCACATCTTTCAGGCAGAACTGGTCCACCAGCAATAACATCCAACCATAACATTATTTTATTTTTTCACTTCTTCTTGAACATTTGTTTTCTAATTTATGGAATTTCTTTTGATTCAGCCATAAAATTAATGAAATAATCTTTGAATTTTGTTTTTAAAATGTTAAAAATAGCTTTTAATAATGTATTCTGAAACAGTTTAAAATAATCAGAGAACTGACTAACACTGACCCTACACAACTATGTTGCACAATTAAGTCTTTTTTTTTTTTAAAGCGAAATAGGTCATTTCAACAGGTACAGCATCCTATGTCATATCTACATGTAATAAGATTTGTAACAAGGCAAACCGTTTGTAAATTGGTCGAAAATCGAGCAAGTTATGGTAATTTAATTAGTACATGTACCATTGACATCAATGTAATGATTGAGGCTAGCTGTCCGAGGTAAGATGGCTACAACGTTGCTACACTGGAGAATAATTGGTCATATGAAAAATGCTCACAGCCAATCAGAAAGGAGGGGCCGTCTAAGCATACCCGCCCCCAAAGTGCCAAAAAGAAACATGACAGTGCGAGGAGAGATGCCAGGAGTACACAGAGAGCGCGCAGAAAGGCGTCGCGCGCGCGCAGAAAGGCACCGCGCGCGCGCAAAAAGGCACCGCGCGCACACAGAAAGGCAGCGCGCGCGCGCAAAAAGGCACCACGCGCGCGCAAAAGGGTGTCGCGCGCGCACGAAGTGGAGAATCAGCGCGCGATAACAGTTTTTATGCGCTCGGATTTTTGGCACTAATGTGACGCCATAGCTAAAACTCACAAACTAAATTGCCGAGACGCGTCACGGCACTTCCGCTTTCCCACAATCCATCCACTTCTGCCACCTCAGTCAAAAAAGAGAAAAGTGTTCTAAGAAAAATTATCCTCTTCCTATTTATTCACGGAAGTGAATGAGAAACCGCATATCTTTGAGAGCTCGTTTTCTCTATTATGAGCAGTGATATACCAAAACTACGTTTAAAGCTCACGCACAAGCACTTGAATAACATCCTGAAATTATCAGCCACTCAAGATATTGATGTTGAAGCACTTGTGAAAGCTAAAAGATGCCAGGTTTTAGGAGTAAAATAAACAATTGGTAAACCAACTTAAAATGCTGCATGAAACCCTGCACCTTGATATAGGTCTGTAAAAATTGTTGTTTTCTGGTGAAATTTAAAGAAAATGAACAGTGTTTGATTATCTGCAATACTGTCAGTCTCATGCGTTTGGTTTGTTGAAATTGTCCATGCATTGAACAGCTCTTTCTACAAAAGTGGGCATTGAAAGTACGGTCAAGAAGAGGGCCATCCAATCTACAAATGAGGCTGCAGAGAAATCTACGAAGTGGCTTTGGCTGAAAAGGGCAAATCTGTGGGTCGCTACCGAGATAAAAGCCGGGACTCGATCATCCCAACTGGGTCGCCTGGGCAAGGGTTTGTGATGTTGCAAGACCTGAAACACCCAATGACCTCAGGATACAACATCATGTGTCTTTAAAGTCTGGCAAAGCTGGTGACTCCTAGGAAAGACTAGGTGGCAACCAAGAATACAGTGCATCCGTAAAGTATTCACAGCGCTTCACTTTTTCCACATTTTATGTTATAGCCGTAATCCAAAATGGAATAAATTCATTTTTGTCCCCAAAATTCTACACACACATTACCTCATAATAACAATGTGTTAAAAATAAAACATCAAGAAATCACATGTACATAAGTATTTACAGTTGTTGCTCAATACTTTGTTGATGCACCCTAGGCAGGGTGCCTCATGTCTTTTTGAATACGAAGCCACAAGCTTGGCACATTAATTTTTGGGCAGTTTCACCCATTCCTCTTTGCAGCACTTCTCAAGCTCCATAATGTGGGATGCGAAGCGTCGGTGCCAGCACTTTTCAGATCTGTCCAGAGATGTTCAATTGGATTCAAGTCTGGGCTCTGTACACTCAAGTTTGCACTGTACATTGACCTACACTGGATTGCTTTTAGCATCCTTTATGTAAAATAATGTATTTAAGTAGGCCAAACATCCTTTCTTTTGTTTGTGTTTTACCTGCGCCAGGGAGTACCTGTAATCGCCAAGGTTTGTCTGTCTGTTTGTCCGTTAGTTAGTTGGCAACGTAACTCAAAAGGTTATGTGTGGATTATAATGAAACTTTCAGGAAATGTCCAAAATGGGATAAGTAACAAGTGATCCGGATAATTTCTATTACGATACCTTACGTTTACGTTACTCTCAACTTCTAAGGCTGAACTTTTTTGCGTGTGTATGTTAGCAGCACAGGCCTCCACCCAAAGAGACAGTGTAGAAGACTGACAAGACAGTTCACTCCAATTTTGCATTGTTGTGAACCCTCTTGCAGTCTGTCTGGAAGTGACAGATAAAACAAACACACATGGACATGGCAATTTCATTTATTCTTTGATTAATTACCTCCACCAAGAAGTTATATATTTGCTGGGGTTTGTATGTTTGTTCGCAACATAGCTCAAAATGTTTATTTTTTTTACAGAAATGGGATTAGGGATACATGATTACATTTTGGGGGTTGGTGGATGAATCTTTTTTAAAGTACAAACCCCGTTTCCAAATGAGTTGGGAAATTGTCTTAGATTTAAATATAAACGGAATACAATGATTTACAAATCCTTTTCAACCCATATTCAATTGAATGCACTACAAAGACAAGATATTTGATGTTCAAACTCAAACTTTTTTTTTTTTTTGCAAATAATACCGTAATTAACTTAGAATTTCATGGCTGCAACACGTGCCAAAGTAGTTGGGAAAAGGCATGTTCACCACTGTGTTACATGGCCTGTCCTTTCAACAACACTCAGTAAACGTTTGGGAACTGAGGAGACACATTTTTTAAGCTTCTCAGGTGGAATTATTTCCCATTCTTGCTTGATGTACAGCTTAAGTTTTTCAACAGTCCGGGGGTCTCCGTTGTGGTATTTTAGGCTTCATAATGCGCCACACATTTTCAATGGGAGACAGGTCTGGATTACAGGCAGGCCAGTCTAGTACCCCCACTCCTTTACTATGAAGCCACGTTGATGTAACACGTGGCTTGGCATTGTCTTGCTGAAATAAGCAGGGGCGTCCATGGTAACGTTGCTTGGATGGCAACATATGTTGCTCCAAAACCTGTATGTACCTTTCAGCATTAATGGCGCCTTCACAGATGTGTAAGTTACCCATGTCTTGGGCACTAATACACCCCCATACCATCACAGAGACTGACTTTTCAACTTTGCGCCTTAACAATCCGGATGGTTCTTTTCCTCTTTGGTCTGAAGGACACGACGTCCACAGTTTCCAAAAACAATTTGAAATGTGGACTCGTCAGACCACAGAACACTTTTCACTTTGTATCAGTCCATCTTAGATGAGCTCATGCCCAGCGAAGCCGACGGCGTTTCTGGGTGTTGTTGATAAACAGTTTTCGCCTTGCACAGCAGTTTTAACTTGCACTTACAGATGTAACGACCAACTGTAGTTACTGACAGTGGGTTTCTGAAGTGTTCCTGAGCCCATGTGGTGATATCCTTTACACACTGATGTCGCTTGTTGATGCAGTACAGCCCGAGGGATCGAAGGTCACAGGCTTAGCTGCTTCCGTGCAGTGATTTCTCCATATTCTCTGAACCATTTGATGATATTACGGACCATAGATGGTGAAATCCTTAAATTCCTTGCAAAAAGCTTGAGAAAGGTTTTTCTTAAACTGTTCAACAATTTGCTCATGCATTTGTTGACAAAGTGGTGACCCTCGCCCCATCCTTGTTTGTGAATGACTGAGCATTTCATGGAATCTACTTTTATACCCAATCATTGCACCCACCTGTTCCCGATTTGCCTGTTCACCTGTGGGATGTTCCAAATAAGTGTTTGATGAGCATTCCTCAATTTTATCAGTATTTATTGCCACCTTTCCCAACTTCTTTGTCACGTGTTGCTGGCATCAAATTCTAAAGTTTATGATTATTTGCAAAAAACATGTTTTTTATCAGTTTGAACTTTAAATATATTGTCTTTGTAGCATATTCAACTGAATATGGGTTGAAAATGATTTGCAAATCATTGTATTCCGTTTATATTTACATATAACACAATTTCCCAACTCATATGGAAACAGGGTTTGTATTACCTACTATTCCTCTTATCATATATACACGTATTCTCTACTATTGGGAGATGCGCTCTCCAAGTGATCTTCTAGATATGTGTGGAGCTCTCTCAAAAAAGTTTGGACGTGGCTGATGTCCAAATTACAATGTCAGAGACTGCAACCCAGTGTTTAATGACTGTCTGAAATCCCCCTCACCTGATCTCTACCAGTTCAGGAGGGTCCACACATTTCAACAGTCAAAATGAAGTTCTTATAATTACCCCACACACATGATAAAAAAGTACATTTGCAATTTAGGTAAGATGTGCACTCATGCTTTTCTAAATTAACTGATTTGCCTTGCATTTGCTCCAATTAAGAAAGAGCATACAAACAGCTGATTGCTGTCACGTTAATATTGTGAATATGCCCTCATACCTCAGGCAGCCGGCTGTGTTCGTGAGTGCCGTCTCCCACTCCAGGTGACGTGGCTTGCAGTTTTCCTCCCCTCCGCCACCGTTGCTCCCGCGCTCCCAGCCTGAGCGAGGCACCATTACCTCGTCGGAAAGAGCGTGCAATGCGTGGTCCACAATCTCCATTTTTACAGAGTCATGTGATGACAGGTTCCAAAGTGTCCCTGTGACATTTTGCATTTTAGCACCCATTTTCTTATCCCAACAAACATTAGAACATTTTAAAATAGGCACATTATACAGAATCTTAGGTTAACAGTGTGCATCTAACCTGTAATGATGTCAGTGAGGTCTTGGTCACGGGTCTTCCTGAGAAGCCTAATTAGTGCAGGCACTCCGTCGCAGTTCTTGATGGCAATTTTGTTGTCCTGATCTTTCCCATACGAAATGTTCTTCAGCGCTCCGCAGGCTGCATAGTGAACCTATGAAGGGTTGTGCATTGTCAGCCTAAAGCGCTAACTTGCGGTAAGAGATACTTTTAATTTTTACATGAAAAGTTAACTCTTGGCATTGTGAAAGTCTTACTGATGTTTTAAGTTCAGGATTTCTCAAATTGTTTGACAAAACAGACTATTCACAGGACAGTAGGAGGCCAGTTACGATTGTTATAGACTGCAGAACACCTTTCACAGGACAATAATCAAACTATAATTTCTAATCCTAATTCATCAATTATACTTAGACTTAAGACTTAGACAAACTTTAATGATCCACAAGGGAAATTTTTCTACACAGTAGCTCAGTTACAATGATGGAAAGTGTAAGGATGGAAAAGACAATGCAGGTATAAATAGACTAAATATGGCGATATAAAATATAACATATATACGAATATATACATACTATGTGTACAGTATATTATATATACAGATATATTATATTATGTCTATAACATATATACAATATATAACAATTACCATGTACAATATTACAGTATATGTGACAGCAGCAGCATAAAATAGAGAGTAGATACAGCAGAAAATAGAAAATATACATTAAAAACAAAGAGAAGTAGCTGACATAGAAGGTGTCAGGTAATAGGCAGATATCTATTGTTGTATGGCGAGTGATTATACAGCTGGATGGAGTACGGAATGAAGGAGTTCTTGAATCGCACAGTGCGGGAAGGAAGCTGAAGGAGCCTGTTGGAGAATGAAATCCGCTGTCCCTCAATTGTCAGGTGGAGTGGGTGGGTAGGATTGTCCATGATGGCCAGCAGTTTGTCCAGTGTCTTCCTGTCCCTCACTGACACAAACGCCTCCAACTGCGTGCCAATAGTTTGGCCGGCTTTCCGGATCAGTTGGTCAATCCGGTTTGAGTCCCTTTTGCTGGTGCTGCTCCCCCAACAAACCATTGCAAAGTACAGGGCACTGGCCACAACAGACTGATAAAATATCTCCAACAGCTTGCTGCACACATTAAAGGACCTAAGCTTCCTCAGGAAAAAGAGTCTGCTTGTGCCCTTCTTGTAAACAGCTTTGGAGTTGTCCTTCCAGTCCAGTCTGCTGTTCAAATGGACTCCCAGGTACTTATAATGCCCCACTTCTGCCACCTCCCGGCCCTGGATCTTGATGGGCTCCACCGGGGTCATTCTCTTGCTGAAGTCGATGACCAGCTCCTTGGTCTTGTCCACATTAAGGAGCAGATGGTTCGCCTGAGACCACTCTACAAAGTCAGCGATCAGTGTTCTGTACTCCAATTCCTGTCCCTCTCTGATACACCCGACAACAGCAGAGTCGTCAGAGTATTTCTGCAGGTGGCAGGACCTGGAACTGTACTGGAAGTCTGAGATGTACAGGGTGAACAGGAAAGGAGACAGGACGGTCCCCTGTGGAGCACCTACACCACTGACCACAGTATCCGACAGGGAGTTCCCAGTTGCACAAACTGGGGCCTGTCAGACAAGTAATCAGTGATCCAGGAGACAATGGATGAACTGACACCCATCCTGAGCAACTTGTCACTCATCAGAATTGGCTGAATGGTGTTAAAGGCACTGGAGAAATCAAAGAACATGATCCTCACAGTGCCCTTCCTACCATCCAGGTGAGAGTGAGCATGATGCAGCAGGTAGATAACAGCATCATCCACTCCTACATGGGGCTGATATGCAAACTGTAGAGGATCCAGGGAAGGAGCCACCAGGGGTCTAAGCTGATCCAGCACAAGTCTCTCGAGGACCTTCATGACCTGGGACGTCAGGGCAACAGGTCTGAAGTCGTTCAAACCCGATGGGATGGGCTTCTTGGGCACCGGCAGTATGCAGGATGTTTTCCATAGCACTGGTATCCGTTCTAGCTTCAGACTCAGGCTGAAGATGAAGTGCAGGATCTCAGTTAGCTGAGTAGCACACATTTCAGGACCCAGGAGTTGACTCGGTCAGGGCCTGCTGACTTGGCTGGATTGACTCTCTCCAGCTGTTGTCTCACATGTCCAGGTGTCAGACACACCGAGCTGGCTTTCTCAGTGGGGGGAAAAGAAACAGCGGTGGCAGGTAACAGAGAAGGAGTTTGTGTATTGATGTTCAGGGGCGGTGTGAGGACAGGAGTAGTGGGGGGAGGGCCAGTAAGGGGTGCATTGCTAAATCTATTGAAGAACAAATTCAGCTCGTTGGCTCTATCTACACCCCCATCCAGCAGTTTAGCTTTGTTGTTCAAGCCTGTGAAGGCTTTCATGCCTTTCCACACATCACAAGTGTTGTTCTGTTGGAGTTTAGCCTCTAGCTTCCTATATATATATATATATATATATATATATACGGTATATATATATATATATATATATATATATATATATATATATATATATATATATATATATATAAAAAGCCGCCACTGTCCTCTTAATATTTGCACATTTTCTATCTGGAATGTATTAAAGTTGCGTCCACATCACAGGCATGCTGGTAACGCTCCAAACAATCGAGTGAGTCTTATTTACATCAACACAACATCTGGTTTTCGGTAGCTCTGTTTTTGGTGATCAAAGTCTTTTTTTCAGCGGCCGAATTTTCTGTGCATTACTATTCCTCCATCCATCCATTTTCTACCGTTTGTCCCTCCCGGTGTCGTGGGGGTGACTGGAGCTTATCCCAACTGCACTCGGGCAGAAGGCAATAGTGCGCAAATAATACACTTTATGTATCCATTCATACTGTAACGACCTACTGGTGGTAATGTATCATGGTCGTGTAGTTTTGATTTGATGTTCATTTTATGCATGATTGCAAACACACCACCCGTGCCTGAAAGAGGATTGGCAAAGAATGACAAAGTGTTGTGTGTCAGGGGAAGCAAGAAGACAAAAGTGTTTGCACATGAAGTAGAATATGTTGGAATTGGGCCAGTTGTTATACGATTGGCAATAAATGTTAAAAAAAAATAGTGTCAGCCTTTGTGTGACTTCTTCGAGAGCATACAATACATTATAGTGCTTTAATTTGTTTTCACGTTTAAAAAACAAAAAAGTATTTGCAAGGTGTGGCGGCTATGATTTTTTCCATGGCGGTGCACCACCTTTACTTACATTAAGAGGAAATCCCGCCCTCCCTGAACTTCAACCTTGTGTTAAAATGAACCTTCTTTTTTTTTAATATTTGCAAAGTGCCTGCCTCAAATGTAAAATCAAAGAAACCCAAGAAGTTATAAGGTTTGCCACATTCTAAACTGGATTTAAAATTAAGACAAAGGATGTGGAGACAGAAAATATATTTGGAGGAAAAATCCTTCCAGAGCAGATTTGACCAGGAATGCTGTAAGAAAGCACGAGTTCGTTCCCTCTTTCATTTGGTATTTGTATAAGTCTTTGGAACATAGAGGTAAAACCACTATATAATCCTGGTAATCTATCCCATCCAGAACAACAATTATAATTCTAAAAACATAAAAGACATTGGACCTTGCAGAAATGGTAAGCAAACCTCTTTGTTAGGGTTGTCCAGCATAGAGACCAGCGCTGGGATGCCTTTCAGACGACGAACCTCAGACTTCACCTAAAAATCAACAAAAACAATGTTTTTCTACGTGGTGATGCTGATCATTGTAAATGTATGTCTTGATATTTTAGACATTGGCCTTCATTTGAACAAAAAGTGCAAAATAAACACTTATCTTACTTTGTCATTCTTAAAAGTAAGATGTTGCAGGTACGCAGCAGCATTGCTCCGGACTGGATCTAAGCGGTAGTTGAGCATTGCGATAACTTCAGGCAGCTCTGGCTGACGCCACCCACCAGGTGGGCCTGGGCCTTTCCTCAGGGTGCTGTCCAGTGAAGCCATGCTTCCTCTTTCACCCTGTGCCACAGGAGCCCCCCCCCAGTAGTACATGGCCCCTGGACCACTCATATCACCATCCAATGTGCCCTCGTAACTCCTGGGAAAAAGAAGAATTGAAATTTAAAGTAAAACAATAAACAATATATCCGCGTTAAGCACACACTTACCCAGCCCTACGTGGTGGGCCTTGGGGGAATCCCTGGTGGTTACGCGGAACTGTGCTGTAATGCATGGGATGCCCCATGCCGTAGTCAGGCTCATCATAGCCCATGCTGCGCCCATCATCTTCCAGACCATATGGTTCTGGGACAAACCTTGGGATGGAGGAGAGCTCTACTGCGCTTCCCATTCGCCCAACCTATAAAGGACATAACGGAATTGTGCTACAACGTGCCACACACACACACATATATATACATATATATATATATATATATATATATATATCGTATTTTTCGGAGTATAAGTCGCTCCGGAGTACAAGTCGCACTGGCCGAAAATGCATAATAAAGAAGGAAAAAAACATATATAAGTCGTACTGGAGTATAAGTCGCATTTTTGGGGGGAATTTATTTGATAAAACCCAACACCAAGAATAGACATTTGAAAGGCAATTTAAAATAAATCAAGAATAGTGAACAACAGGCTGAATAAGTGTACATTATATGACGCATAAATAATAATAATAATAATAATAATAACTGGGATTTATATAGCGCTTTTCTAAGTACCCAAAGTCGCTTTACATGTAGAACCCATCAATCAATCACCCTGTGGTGGTAAGCTACTTTCATAGCCACAGCTGCCCTGGGGTAGACTGACGGAAGCGTGGCTGCAATTTGCGCCAACGGCCCCTCCAACCACCACCAACCAAATAACCAACTGAGAACGTGTCTGGTATGTTAACGTAACATATCATGGTAAGAGTCATTCAAATAACTATAACATATAGAACATGCTATACGTTTACCAAACAATCTGTCACTCCTGATCGCTAAATCCGATGAAATCTTGTACGTCTAGTCTCTTACGTGAATGAGCTAAATAATATTATTTGATATTTTACGGAAATGTGTTAATAATTTCACACATAAGTCGCTCCTGAGTTTAAGTCGTGTCAAACTATGAAAAAAAACTGCGACTTATAGTCCGAAAAATACGGTAGGTGTATATATATATATATATATATACAGTATATATATATATATATATATATATATATATATATATATATATATATATGTATATACACACATATATTAGGGCTGCAACAACTAATCGATTAAATCAATTATAAAAAAAGTTGGCGATTAATTTAGTCATCGATTCGTTGGATCTATGCTATGCGCAGAGGCAATTTTTTATTTCTTTTTAAACAATTTTTAATTTTTATAAAACTTTATTTATAAACTGCAACATGTACAAACAGCTGAGAAACAATAATCAAAATAAGTATGGTGCCAGTATGCTGGGGTTTTTATTCAATAAAATACTGGAAAGGATAGAATTGTAGTTTGTCTCTTTTATCCGATTACTAATCGAAGTAATAATCGACAGATGCATCGATTATCAAAATAATCATTAGTTGCAGCCCTAATATATATATATATATGTGTATATATCTCAGGCTGTACTGCATCAACAAGCAACATCAGTGTGTAAAGGATATCACCACATGGGCTCAGGAACACTTCAGAAACCCACTGTCAATAACTACAGTTGGTCGCTACATCTGTAAGTGCAAGTTAAAACTCTCCTATGCAAGGCAAAAACCATTTATCAACAACACCCAGAAACGCTGTCGAAACGTGGTCTGACGAGTCCACATTTCAAATTGTTTTTGGAAACTGTGGCGTCGTGTCCTCTGGACCAAAGAGGAAAAGAACCATCCGGATTGTTATAGGCGCAAAGTGGAAAAGCCAGCATCTGTGATGGTATGGGGGTGTATTAGTGCCAAGACATGGGTAACTTACACATCTGTGAAGGTGCCATTAATGCTGAAAGGTACACACAGGTTTTGGAGCAACATATGTTGCCATCCAAGCAACGTTATCATGGACGCCCCTGCTTATTTCAGTAAGACAATGCCAAGCCACGTGTTACATCAACGTGGCTTCATAGTAAAATATTGTGGGTACTAGACTGGCCTGCCTGTAGTCCAGACCTGTCTCCCATTAAAAATGTGTGGCGCATTATGAAGCCTAAAATACCACAACGGAGACCCCCGGACTGTTGAACAACTTAAGCTGTACATCAAGCAAGAATGGGAAAGAATTCCACCTGAGAAGCTTAAAAAATGTGTCTCCTCAGTTCCCAAACGTTTACTGAGTGTTGTTAAAAGAAAAGGTGATGTAACTACTACTTTGGCACGTGTTGCAGCCATGAAATTCTAAGTTAAGTATTATTTGCAAAAAAAAATAAAGTTTATGAATTTGAACATCAAATATCTTGTCTTTGTAGTGCATTCAAATTGAATATGGGTTGAGAGTTATTTGCAAACCATTGTATTCCGTTTATATTTACATCTAACACAATTTCCCAACTCATGGAAACGGGGTTTGTATTACAAACCAGCGTCCTAACAACTCTGTTCACTCCCAAAATGAATAAACAGCTGATTTACTCGTGTTACGGTAAATCAAACGTGCAATCACAAAATAGTAACACTCAAAATAGTATAGAGCAATAGCAATATCAATAACTCAACGTTGTTCAAACGTTAATGTCACACAACACAACACACAAAATAAACATTTAAAGCTCACTTTCTCAAGTTATTCCTCATCCACAAATCCCTCGAATTCTTCTTCTTCAGTGTCCGAATTAAAAAGTTGGGCGAATACAGCATCCAAAATGGAATGTCTCGTCGAAGTCATTAATGGAGTTAGTGTCGCTGCTGTTTTCTAGCAGTTCAGTGACAATTCCTGCCTTCCTAAAAGCTCGGACCACAGTTGAGACTGATATATCCGCCCAGGCATTTACAATCCACTGGCAGATAGTGGCGTATGTCGTCCGGCGCTGTCTCCCTGTCTTGGTGAACGTGTGTTCGCCTTCTGTCATCCACTGTTCCCACGCAGTTCGCAGTCTAGCTTTGAATGCCCTGTTGACACCAATATCCAGCGGCTGGAGTTCTTTTGTCAATCCACCCGGAATGACGACGAGTGTTGAATTAGTGTGCTCCACTTGTTTTTTGACACCATCTGTGTTGTGGGCGCGCATGGAGTCGTAGATCAATAAGGACGGAGCTGTGTGAAAAAAGCCACCCGTTCTCTTCACGTAAATTTCTCTCAAACACTCGCTCATCTTTTCCTCATGCATCCATCCCTTCGAGTTAGCTTTGATGACGACGCCGGCTGGAAAGTTTTCTTTTGGCAAGGTCTTCCTTTTGAATATAACATGGGTGGAAGTTTCTGGCCATTAGCATGGCAAGCTAGAACTACAGTGAAGGACGACTTCTCATTCCCTGTGGTGCGAATATTTACCGTACGTGCTCCCGTTGTATCCACAGTGCGGTTCACAGGAATATCAAAGGTGAGTGGAACCTCGTCCATGTCGATGATGTGCTCTGGCCGGATCTTTTTTTCAGTAATCTTGTTTTTGCAATATGCGCGGAAACTAGCCAGCTTTTCTTGAAAGTCTTTTGGCAGTTGCTGTGAAACAGTAGTTCGTGTGCGGATGGAGCGATTACGTCTTTTCATTAACCGAAAGCACCAAGAAGCACCGCCTTTAAAATCATCCATGTTAAGTTTGCTTGCTAGCGCTGTTGCCTTCATTCGAATAGTCATGGTACTGACACTTCTGCTTTCTGCTCTCTGCTCAACAACCCACTGTTCGAGTTTGTCCTCCAACTGTTGCCATCTTGCTTTGTTCCCTTGGAAACTCTGTTTTGTCTTCTTTATTTGGCGCAGGTCATCTTGTTGCTTCCTCCACTTACGCACCATTGATTCGTTTATGTTATATTCTCTTGCTGCTGCTCTATTCCCGTGTTCTACTGCGTGACTGATTGCCTTGAGTTTGAACTCTGCGTCGTAAGCGTGTCTCTTAGTAGGAGCCATTTTGGGGTCTTTACAGAAACACACAAATGGAAATGAAACGTCATATCCCAGCATGCACTGCACGCTTCTTCTTCTACGGGGGAAAATTAAGTTGGCGGCTGCTTACCGTAGAAGAAGAAGCGCTTCTTCTTCTATGGGGAAAAAGAAGTTGGCGGCTGTTTACCGTAGTTGCGAGACCTAAACTTTATGAAAATGAATTTTAAGTTTGTTGTGGCTCAATATTGGTCCATATATAAGGCGCACCGGATTATAAGGCGCATTGTCAGCTTTTGAGAAAATGTTTGGTTTTTAGGTGCGCCTTATAGTGCGGAAAATACGGTACATATATATACATATATATAGACATATGTACTAGGGGTGTAACGTACGTGTATTTGTATTGAACCGCTTCGTTACGGGGGTTTCGGTTCGGTTCGGAGGTGTACCGAACGAGTTTTCACACGAACATATTAAGTAGCCAAAAGCTAAAGTCTTAACAAGCTGCTCCGCGTTCTGCCTATGTGTCTGTCAGTACTCTACACAGCACCCAGCATTGTCCCACCCACACAACCATCTGATTGGCTGTTACCGCTCCGTGTGTAACCAATCAGCAGTGTGTATTCAGAGCGGTAACAGCCAATCGCAGTGCGTATTCAGAGCGCATGGAATCAGTGCTCCAGCGTCGAGCAGGTAGGTGTTTAGCAGGTGAGCATAAGGCAGCGGACTCTCCCCAAATTATAATAAACACCTCCCAGTCAACTACTAGTAACATCACTATGAGCCCGTTGACGTTCTAGAAACCTAAATGGCAGCTCAGCTCGCTCGCAATCCTGGCTTGAGGTGAAGGCTAATTAGATTTTAGCGTAATGTTAGCTCATTTTGCAGTGGGTGGGTGGATGTGTGTGTGTGTGTGTGTGTGTGTGTGTGTGTGTGTGTGTGTGTGTGTGTGTGTGTGTGTGTGTGTGTGTGTGTGTGTGTGTGTGTGTGTGTGTGTGTGTGTGTGTGTGTTACGGACAGCAAATCCCGGTCTGTCTGTTATTTCACTTTACCTTTTTCTGTGTTGATTGAGCAGCAAAAAAAAGACATTATGTTAAATGAAGAGTTTCTGTCTCTGATAGTTGATATAATAATGTAACTGCATCATTAAGCCTACATGAACTCCATGGTGTTCAGGGATGAATAGTCTCTCCTATTGCTATTGTACTATTTTTTCAACTATAGTTGCATTAATCATTAGTAATGCAGCAGACTAGTTTTGAATGGCAGGGTCCCTGCTATCACATGTTGATAAAAATATAACATTGACATAATAAAAATCAACTACAGGCTTCCCAAATGCTGTAATAATTAAGCATGATGAGTTGACTTGAAACTGTTTAATGTTGCACTTTTTATATGTAGAAGAAAAGTTTTGTCATTTTATTTAATCTGAGCAACAACATGAGGCAGTTTAATGTTGATTAACGTGGGCAGAATTATTATAGTGTTCCCAATGTTAAAAGGATGAATCCATTGTTTACAAATTTGGTAAATAAATAACCAAAAAATGTATATTTTGTTGTTTTTTTACTGTACCGAAAATGAACCGAACCGTGACCTCTAAACCGAGGTATGTACCGAACCGAAATTTTTGTGTACCGTTACACCTCTATATATATATATATATATATATATATATATATATATATATATATATATATATATGATTTCCTCCATGCCACGCCGCATTGATGCATTAATCCGTGCAAAAGGATTTCCAACCAAGTACTGAGTGCATTAATTGACATTTTCAAATGTTTGATTTTGTTTTGCTGTTATAAATCTTTTTTTTTTTACTTGGTCTGAGGAAATATTCAAAAAATTTTAAATAGGATTTTTGAGTTTTCTTAAGCTGTATGCCATAATCAGCAATATTAAAATAATAAAAGGCTTGCAATATTTCAGTTGATGTGTAATGAATCCAGAATGTATGACATTTTTGTTTTTTTAATTGCATTACAGAAAATAAAGAACTTCATCACAATATTCAAATTTTCTGAGACAGTCCTGTGTATATATATATACACAGTATATATATATATACAGTATATATATATATATATATATATATATATACATACAGTATATATATATATACAGTATATATATATATATATATATATATACAGTATATATATATATATATATATATATATATATATATATATATATATATATATATATATGTGGGCTTTGTACCGAGGATGTCGTTGTGGCTTGTGCAGCCCTTTGAGACACTTGTGATTTAGGGCTATATAAATAAAGATTGATTGATTGATTGATATATATATATATATATATATATATATATATATATATATATATATATATATATATCCTCTCTGAGCTGCCACCTTAACATGGTAGAGGAGTTTGCGTGTCCCAATGATCCTAGGAGCTATGTTGTGGGGCTTCTATGCCCCCTGGTAGGGTCTCCCAAGGCAAACTGGTCCTAGGTGAGGGATCAGTCAAAGAGCAGCTCGAAAACCTCTATGAAGAACACGAACAAAGGACCCAGATTTCCCTCGCCCGGACGCGGGTCACCGGGGCCCCCCTCTGGAGCCAGGCCCGGAGGTGGGGCATGATGGCGAGCGCCTGGTGGCCGGGCCTGTCCCCATGGGACCCGGCCGGGCACAGCCCGGAGAGGCAACGTGGGTCCCCCCTCCAATGGGCTCACCACCCATAGCAGGGTCCATAGTGGTCAGGTGCAGTGTGAGCTGGGCGGAAGCCGAAGGCAGGGCACTTGGCGGTCCGATCCTTGGTTATATAAACTAGCTCTTGGGACGTGGAACGTCACCTCGCTGGGGGGAAGGAGCCTGAGCTAGTGCGTGAGGTGGAGAAGTTCCGGCTAGATATAGTCGGACGCACAGCAAGGGCTCTGGAACCAGTTCTCTTGAGAGGGGATGGACTCTCTTCCACTCTGGCGTTGCCGGCAGTGAGAGGCGAATTTTTGTTGCCCCCCGGCTCAAAGCCTGCACGCTGGAGTTCAACCCGGTGGACGAGAGGGTAGCTTCCCTCCGCCTTCGGGTGGGGGGACGGGTTTCGACTGTTGTTTGCACTTACGCGCCAAACGGCAGCTCAGAGTACCCACCCTTTTTTGATTCACTCGAGGCTGGAGAGTGCTCCCCCAGGTGATTCCCTCGTTCTACTGGGGGACTTCATCGCTCATGTTGGCAACGACAGTGAAACCTGGAGAGGCGTGATTGGGAAGAATGGCCGCTGATGTGTGGGGGAGCAGGGTTGGGGTTGGGGCGGGGTTTGGTGGTAGCAGGGGTGTATAATGTAGCCCGGAAGAGTCAGGGCTGCATGGGATTCTGATTCAGATTTGTTCTGTTGTGTTTATGTTGTGTTAAGGTGCAGATGTTCTCCCGAAATGTCTTTGTCATTCTTGTTTGGTTTTGGTTCAAAGTGTGGCGCATTATTAGTAAGAGTGTTAAAGTTGTTTTATATCGCCACCGTCAGTGTAACCTGTGTGGCTGTTGACCAAGTATGCATTGCTGTCACTTGCGTGAGCAAGTAAAAGATGCATACAACGAAATGCTGGGCCGGCACGCTGTTTGTACAGATTGTAGAGGGTGCTAAATGCTGTACCATCATGGCACGCCCTTATTATTATTGTTAGGGTGAAAATCGGAGAATATTAATCCCGGGAGTTTTCTGCGAGAGGCACCGAAATCCGGAAATCTCCCGGGAAAATCGGGAGGGTCGGCAAGTATGCAGCTGAGCCGCATCAGAGTGATCAAAGAGACGGGGGTTGCCGACCCCTGGTATAGGCGAACCCAGGACACTCTGCTACACTGCTAATATGTAGCATCATTTGAAAAGTCACCCGCTAGACAATGAAGAGTGCTTACACTCCGCACGTCAACATCGTTCGGTGCCACACGTTCTCACCATCAAAATGCCGAGGCAAACATTTACAGATAAACACCGTATGAAAAATGTTTTGATTTTTTTAGTTCCATCCATCCATCCATCTTCTTCCGCTTAGCCGAGGTCGGGTCGCGGGGGCAGCAGCCTAAGCAGGGAAGCCCAGACTTTCCTCTCCCCAGCCACTTCGTCCAGCCTTTCCCGGGGGATCCCGAGGCGTTCCCAGGCCAGCCGGGAGACATAGTCTTCCCAACGTGTCCTGGGTCTTCCCCGTGGCCTCCTACCGGTTGGACGTGCCCTAAACACCTCCCTAGGGAGGCGTTCGGGTGGCATCCTGACCAGATGCCCGAACCACCTCATCTGGCTCCTCTCGATGTGGAGGAGCAGCGGCTTTACTTTGAGCTCCCCCCGGATGACAGAGCTTCTCACCCTATCTCTAAGGGAGAGCCCCGCCACCCGGCGGAGGAAACTCATTTCGGCCGCTTGTACTGTGATTTCTTTCTCTGCATGAAAGTTTAAAAGTAGCATATATTAATGCAGTATGAAGAAGAATGTTTTAATGTAGACACATAGAATCATTATACTGCTGTGATTATATGCATCAAGTGTTCATTCAAGGCTAAGGCAAAATATCGTGATATATATCGTTTATCGCGATATGGCCTTAAAATATCACGATATTAAAATAAGGAAATATCGCCCAGCCCTAATATATATATATATATATATATATATACACATATATATGTGTGTGTGTGTATGTAAATATATATATTTACATACATATATATGTATGTAAATATGTAAATATTTATGAAAACATATATGTATACATACATATATATATACACACATATATATATATATATATATTTACATATATACATGTATATACAGTCATGGTCAAAAGTTTACATACACTTGTGAAGGACATAATATCATGGCTTCCAATAATTTCTACAACTCTTATTTGTTTGGCCACAATACCCAACAATATGTTTGGAGGAGAAAAGGTGAGGCATTTAATCCCAGGACCACCAGGCCTACCGTCAAGCATGGTCGTGGTAGTATTATGCTCTGGGCTTGTTTTGCTGCCAATGGAACTGGTGCTTTACAGAGAGTAAATGGGACAATGAAAAAGGAGGATTACCTCCAAATTCTTCAGGACAACCTAAAATTATCAGCCCAGAGGTTGGGTCTTGGGCGCAGTTGGGTGTTCCAACAGGACAAAGACCCCAAACACACGTCAAAAGTGGTAAAGGAATGGCTAAAAGGCTAGAATTAAGGTTTTAGAATGGCCTTCCCAAAGTACTGACTTAAATGTGGACAAAAATGGACAATGCTGGAGAAACAAGTCCATGTCAGAAAACCAACATATTTAGCTGAACTGCACCAATTTTGTCAAGGGTAGTGGTCAAAAATTCCACCAGAAGTTTGTCAAAAGCTTGTGGATGGCAACTAAAAGCGCCTTAATGCAGTGAAACTTGCCAAGGGACATATTAACATTCCTGTATGTAGACTTTTGACCCAGCAGATTTGGTCACATTATTAGTAGACCCATAATAAATTCATAAAAGAACCAAACTTCATGAATATTTTTTGTGACCAACAAGTATGTGCTCCAATCACTCTGTCACAAAAAAAATAAGAGTTGTAGAAATTATTGGAAACTCAAGACAGCCTTGACATTATGTTCTTTACAAGTAAGTGTATGTAAACTTTTGATCACGACTGTATATACATACTAGGGTTGTCCCGATACCGGTACCAAAATGTATATCGATAATTTCCGATACTTTTCCTAATAAAGGGAACTACGAAAAATGTCATTATTGGCTTTATTTTAAGAGAAAATCCTACAAAACAATAAACATACGTTTCCTATAGCACACTGCTGTTTTTAATATGGCAACAGGTGTGGACAATATTGAAGACATACACATTTGTCTCACACTAAAGGTATACAGTGAAGGAGAAAACTATTTGATGTTGCTTTTATTTTCTCAATACAGCATCCATCAGCTGTGACTGAGAGTTAATGGCATGAGGAAACATGCAGCAGGCGATGTGTCGGAAAACGTTGCCTCAACTTGTTTATAAAGTCTTGCGTTTGTTGCTCACTTGTCCTTTATTTAAGTACAAACTTTATCGGTGTTCAGATAAGATCAATACGAGCTATAACATTTTGTCATCGAATTGACGCAGGCTGTGAAGATTGTGTATTCGATGTGCGAGGTATCACTCCTGTCTATTTTTGTTGGCCAACAAAACTATGAACACTAATTTTATGTATATGGACAAAAAATGCAGTTATGTCTTATGACTAGCAGGTGCCCCCTTGCAAAATTCTTACATTTGTTTTTATTTGTTTTATTATGCAGCTGAGATAGGCTCCAGCACCCCCTGCTTCCCTGAATGGGACAAGCGGTAGAAAATGGATGGATGGATGGATGTCCATACAGTGCCATCTTGCACAATTTTGACATTTATTTTATTTATCTATGTTATTTTTTTTTTCTGCCATATTACTTGTTTATAATGATTGAGTTGCTTTCATAAACATATTCAATTTCTACTTGAGGTCCATGAAACCATGTTTTTATCTACAAAAATGTTTCTTCTCAAAGGAAATCATTTTGAAATGTGTTGTTTGTGTTTTTTAAATAAAACTTGGTTAAAAGATTTCAGTACAAGTAATTGTTGAAAATGTTGAGCACACAACACAACACTTCCTCATTCTCCGCCAATCTTTCATGCATGGACGGTGTGTTTGCAAAAAATCTTACATCAAATCCAAACCACACAAACATAAAACATCAACGCCAGCTTGTCATTACAGTATGAATTGATATATATAACCTATTATTTGCACACTATTGACAAGTATTGTACCAAAAAAATCAACCACCAAAAAAAGACTTTGATTACCGAAAACCGTGCTGTCGAAACCAGATGTAAACAACAGCTTTTCCAAGTCTTTTGTTTACATCTTCTTTTCGTTAAGTAAATGGATTGAAATGCCTTGAAATTGATAGTTCTACTATATGCTCATAATTAATACAGGAATCACCTGTTTGTCTGTTTATTTAAAAAATAAACATGACATTGTTCTGACATGATTCATGATCCATTAATTTTTTTTTTACCAAACGCAAAATTGCATATGCATTGAATCGCATCAAACTATGTTTTACAAAGTATTGTTAGTGAAATCGTATCGTAACATAGAGCTGCACACCCCTAATTCATAAATATTAGTTATTGTTATCGATTGAAAAGGTCAATAAATGATTGGTATCAAATTTCAAATTACTGCGCATGCCTACAATATTATACCTGAGGCTGAGCTGCATATGGGTCCAGCTGGTTCCTGCTGGGGGCTCTGTAGCTTGGATCCAAGGTTCTATAGCCATCTCCATGGACTGGTCTGGACAAAAATAACAAAAAAGTCTAATTTGAGCTGAAAAGTATGGTTTTAACAAATTACAAGTGTCATTACCTGTAGCGATCATCCATTTGAGCACCCCGGTTGAGGCTCGCATATGTTTCCGTAGGGGGTCCAGGGATATAGTCCTCATAGCCACCTGGTGGTCCATAGTGGTAGTTTCGAGGGACAGTGTGGGTGGGGTATTCCATGGGTACACCTACTCCAGGTGCCTGCCTGTAGCCGCCTGCCATGGGTGGGATGTAGGCTCCCATACCCACTGCTGATCCTCCACCATCCAAGGAAAGCGTGTCTGATATGGAGGGAATGACTGTGCGAGTGGCAGTGGGCTTTATTACTTGTTTTACCTTGGAGGACAAGAGAGGAGAGGGATGATATAAGACATATTAATATATGCACATGAAAATCATTCAAGAAATTCAATTTAAAACTCTGCTTATAATATACATAGAACACAGTAACCCATGTTATTGTTGTGGAGTTTACTTGTTGATAATATTAGGGGTGTTCTGAAACAACATTTTCACATCCAATACCCAATTGGAGCCCTGAGTATTGGCTGATACCAATATTGATCAGACACAATATCAACACAAATTACACATACTTTTATTTTGTTTGCAGTGTGGAATGTTAGATAAGGTTTGATCAAGTAAAATTACTTAAACAGAGAACAATAGTAGATATGAAAACCACTAACCTATTTATTATCAACCATCTGGAATAGACTTAGACTTAGACTTCCTTTTTATTGTCATTCAAATTTGAACTTTACAGCACAGATAAGAACGACATTTCGTTACATAAGCTCATGGTAGTGCAGGATAAAAAAGCAATAAGGTGCATGTATAAATAAATAAATATATATAAATAATATATAAAATCAATAAATATATATAATTATATATAAATAAATAAATAGATTACTGTACAGATAAATATATTGCACTTTTTCACATGCATCCACGTTTATGGATGTATGTTATATTGTCATTTTTATTCCAGCAAGTTAATCCATTTTGGGGGGAGTTGAGGGGATAATTTAATTATGATGTGTTCAAGAGTCTTAAGGGCTGAGGGAAGAAGCTGTTACAGAACCTGGAGGTTCTGCTTCGGAGGCTGCGGAACCTCTTTCTAGAGTCCAGCAGTGAAAACAGTCCTTAGTGGGGGCGGGAGGAGTCTTTGCAGATTTTCTGAGCCCTGGTCTTTTTGAGATCTCCTGGATAGGAGGAAGAGGAGTCCTGATGATCTTTTCCGCCGTCCTCACCACTCTCTGGAGAGACTTCCAGTCTGAGGCATTGCAGGCTCCAGTCCAGACAGAGATGCTGTTGGTCAGCAGGCTCTCTATAGTGCCTCTGTAGAATGTGGTGAGAATGGGGGGAGGGAGCTGTGCTCTTTTCATCCGACGCAAAAAGTGCATGCGCTGCTGAGCTCTTTTTACAAGTGTGTAGGGACCAGGTTATATTGTCAGTTATCTGCACCCCCAGGAACTTGGTGCTGCTTACTATCTCCACCGCTGTGCCATTGATGTAGAGTGGAGCGTGGCTGGACTGGTGCTTCCTGAAGTCAACGATGATCTCCTTGGTCTTGTTGACATTCAGGACCAGGTTGTTGGTTCTGCACCAGTCAACCAGATGTTTCACCTCCTCCCTGTAGTCCATGTCGTTGTCACGGATGAGGCCCACTACTGTCGTGTCGTCTGCATACTTCACAATGTGGTTAGTAGTGGACCTAGCGCAGCAGTCATGAGTCATCAACGTGAACAGCAGTGGACTCAGGACGCAGCCCTGGGGGGAGCCGGTGCTCAGGGAGATGGCACTGGAGGTGTTGTTGCCCACTCTCACAGATTGGGGTCTGTCTGTGAGGAAGTCAAGCAGCCAGTTGCAAAGGGGGGTACTGAATCCAAGGGGGACCAGTTTGCTCACCAAGTGCTGCGGGATGATGGTGTTGAATGCTGAGCTGAAGTCCAGGAACAACATCCGCACGTGTGTGTCCTTTCCTTCCAGATGTTCTAAGCTCAGGTGGAGTGCAGAGAAGATGGCGTCCTCTGTGGAGCGGTTAGGGCGCTAAGCAAACTGGTATGAGTCAAATGTGGGGGGAAGTCTGGAGACAATATATTCCTTTACCAGCCTCTCAAGGCACTTCATTATGATGGGGGTGAGTGCAACGGGGCGGTAATCATTGAGGGAGGAGATTGTGGGTTTTTTTGGCACTGGAATAATTGTGGCCGTCTTAAAACATGATGGTACCACAGCCTGGGTCAGCGAGATGTTGAAGATGTCTGTGAGCTGGTCTGCACATCCCTTGCACCTTGCCCGGAATGTCATCAGGTCCCGGTGCTTTCCGGAGGTTCACTCTCCTCAGGGTTTTCCGGACATCTGCTATATCCAGGTTGAGCGGCTGCTCATCAGGGCGAGGGATGGATTTTCTCGCCGGAGTGGTGTTAAGTGCCTCAAACCTTACAAAGTAGTTGTTAAGGTCATCTAAGAAGCTGATACTGTTGTCACAGGGACAGGGGGCAGCTTTATAGTCCGTGATGACCTGTATGCCCTGCCACATTCGTCTAGTGTTTGTAGGGTTCTCGAAGAAGTCCTGCACTTTCTGACTGTGAGCACGCTTTGGAACCTTAATGGCACGGTTCAGGTTAGCTCTGGCAGATTTTAATGCCACCATGTCGCCAGACTTGAAAGCCTTGTCCCGAGCCTTCAGCATTGCACGTACCTCACTGTTCATCCAGGGTTTCTCGTTGCCCCTGTGTGGGGATGTTCTTGATCACACGGACATCCTCCATGCACTTCTGAATGTATGCGGACACAGACTCTGCATACTCCTCCACACATGTGTGGTGATTTTCGGTGGCAGCTGCTTTGAACATGTCCCAGTCTGTGGTTTCGAAGCAGTCTTGTAATGCTGACATTGCTCCCTCTGACCAGGTCCTCACCTGCTTCACTGTAGCTTGCTTCCTGATCAGCAGGGGCTTGTATGCAGGAATTAGCATCACAGATAGATGGTCTGAGGAGCCGAGGTGGGGGCGTGGTGCAGCCTGTTTAATATTACTAAAAACCAAGTCCAGCTTGCTTCCACCCCTGGTTGCAAAATTCACATATTGATGGAAATGAGGGAAAACTGTTTTCATGTTAGCTTGTGCTATCCTTAAGTTGAAGTGAATTGGCAAATATTTTTGGTGACACCTAGTGGTCACTATAATTAATTAAGTTAAGTTCAGTAAAATGAATAATGCGAACACGTTTGTTACTGAATGCTTTTCAATACGCTTCTGCCTTGGGGTCTTAGTATCTGTAAGCAATATGCAACTGTAATTATTGGATACTTGTTTTGACAAATGTGCATTACACTGTAATACTGTTCATTTAAGGAAGTTATTTACAAAGAGTGGGCGCGTGTTAACCCGGTAACATGTTTTATCAGTCCCATTCTTCAAACCATCCTTCAAAAACTCTACACTACAGAACATGCTCATTGTAGCCATGAATCCAGACTTCCTCATATTGATTAAAAAAAAACTACTATTGATTCCCATATTTAAAGCTTTCGGAGTTTGCCCTCAAAGCCTACCTAGTTTTTAAACAATAACAAAATAAAAAAATGTATACAATAATATAAGACCAATATAATATAATAAGAACAAGAAGAGATATATTGATTTAATCACTTTAGTTGTGTTATACACCGATACCACACTAGAGAGTAATAGTATCGACATCTAAATCGATCACCCCTACTTAACATGAAGCTTAAGCGGTTAGCTTCTTGTGTTGTCTTGCTCGGTCGGTGAGTGAGTGAGTGAGTGAGTGAGTGAGTGAGTGAGTGAGTGAGTGAGTGAGTGAGTGAGTGAGTGAGTGAGTGAGTGAGTGAGTGAGTGAGTGAGTGAGTGAGTGAGTGAGTGAGTGAGTGAGTGAGTGAGTGAGTGAGTGAGTGAGTGAGTGAGTGAGTGAGTGAGTGAGTGAGTGAGTGAGTGAGTGAGTGAGTGAGTGAGTGAGTGAGTGAGTGAGTGAGTGAGTGAGTGAGTGAGTGAGTGAGTGAGTGAGTGAGTGAGTGAGTGAGTGAGTGAGTGAGTGAGTGAGTGAGTGAGTGAGTGAGTGAGTGAGTGAGTGAGTGAGTGAGTGAGTGAGTGAGTGAGTGAGTGAGTGAGTGAGTGAGTGAGTGAGTGAGTGAGTGAGTGAGTGAGTGAGTGAGTGAGTGAGTGAGTGAGTGAGTGAGTGAGTGAGTGAGTGAGTGAGTGAGTGAGTGAGTGAGTGAGTGAGTGAGTGAGTGAGTGAGTGAGTGAGTGAGTGAGTGAGTGAGTGAGTGAGTGAGTGAGTGAGTGAGTGAGTGAGTGAGTGAGTGAGTGAGTGAGTGAGTGAGTGAGTGAGTGAGTGTGTGTGTGTGTGTGTGTGTGTGTGTGTGTGTGTGTGTGTGTGTGTGTGTGTGTGTGTGTGTGTGTGTGTGTGTGTGTGTGTGTGTGTGTGTGTGTGTGTGTGTGTGTGTGTGTGTGTGTGTGTGTGTGTGTGTGTGTGTGTGTGTGTGTGTGTGTGTGTGTGTGTGTGTGTGTGTGTGTGTGTGTGTGTGTGTGTGTGTGTGTGTGTGTGTGTGTGTGTGTGTGTGTGTGTGTGTGTGTGTGTGTGTGTGTGTGTGTGTGTGTGTGTGTGTGTGTGTGTGTGTGTGTGTGTGTGTGTGTGTGTGTGTGTGTGTGTGTGTGTGTGTGTGTGTGTGTGTGTGTGTGTGTGTGTGTGTGTGTGTGTGTGTGTGTGTGTGTGTGTGTGTGTGTGTGTGTGTGTGTGTGTGTGTGTGTGTGTGTGTGTGTGTGTGTGTGTGTGTGTGTGTGTGTGTGTGTGTGTGTGTGTGCGCTTGCTTTGCCATTCCTTTTCTTCCAGTCCACTAGTGATACGAACACAGGGAAGAAACTTTTTTTTTTTTTCAAGCCATGGTGGTAGGGATTAGAATCGGCTTTGCACTGTGGATCAGCGGCGCGTTCATTGTCGCTTGCATTCAAATTTGATTTAGTGTTCTGGCAAGACATGCACCCTTCTGGAATTCATGCAACTTCAGCATGTGTGTAACAAGGAATATGGAAATGTATTTGAGTCTCCATGACCATGCATCCTTTTTGAAGGAATCTTCCACGTTCCAAGTACAATATTTAGCATGTAAAAACAGGGACACAGCTGCGGTAAAATCGGCTGGCAAATATCGGCCCTGACTTTATTCCATTATCGGGATTGGGACATCTTATTTCTAAGGCTTTAAAGGGTAATGTATGCAATGCTATGTGAGTTTTATGGGTATCTGAATAGTTCAGGGATTCTTAAACTGTGTAGCACATGTACCACTAGTGGTACGCAGGCTCTTTCTAGCGGTACGCCAAAGAATCATCTCATTAAATATTTGAACACAGTGGCACTGTTTAAACTGTGAGTAATGTTACAGTGGCCAAAAATAATAAACATTTGCCTTGCTTTTAATGAATACTTGGGCCTACAACGCTACTGTATTTAAATGTTGATTATTATAGTGGTGCTTGGAGAGCCAAGGGTTTTCTAGTTGGTACTTGGTGAAAAACATTTAAGAACCACCAAAATAGCTAATTTACACGGCTGAATGCAAGTTTTATTCTTTTCTTTAACAAGTTCATTACATAGCGCAAACGTTCTGCATCTTTAAATGTCAGTCGTTCACATGATTTCTTCAGGAAAAAAACAATTTGGTGAAGTTTTTCTCATTTGCAGTTTATGCCAAGGAACATGGATTGACCAGACAAAAAGACAACCAAGCATCACTTTTAACACAATCACCCGGCACATGTTCGTGCGTTCACTGCATTTTCGGACTGGTAAGTGGCCCTGCGATGAGGTGGCGACTTGTCCAGGGTGTACCACGCCTTCCGTCCGAGTGCAGCTGGGTTAGGCTCCAGTACCCCCCGCGACCCCGAGAGGGACAACCAGTAGAAAATGGATGGATAGATGGAAGTCTGAATCAATGCATTTTCTTCAGTATCACAAGTTGCATTTAGTGGGCTGTTAACTAGCTGCAGGCTACTTACAACATACACTATTTTGGAAAATGGTGAAAATAGGGATTAGTTTGTCTTGGTCTCTTGTTTTTTTTTGTGATCCATTTTCATCTATTTTGTTGCTCCCTCTTTTACAGAATCACATATACGGACCAATAACCGATATTATAATATATATAATACAGTATTTGATCAGGACATCCCGAGATAAAATTCCAAATCAAAATGTAGTTGTCTAAAAAATTAACTAGGATATTTCACAAGATAAATGCAACTGCTTATATACTATAAGCCACTTTAAACTTCGAATGAGGGTTTGATTAACATGACGTTTCCCTTTGGTCCTCTTGTGTTTTCTGCTGTTGGTGGATGATTTGCAGCTACAACAGTTGACATTTTCTAATGAGACTGAGCGAATCAAGTGCTGTGCTCAGAGCAAAACTTTTCATTTCACTTGACCATGTCATTGAAGCTTCTTGGCCTGTGTATGGTGATTTATTGGTGTACTGTACACTGGGTATTATGACTTGTCTGTAAGCATGGACAAACTAGTGTGGCAAACAAACATCCTTTTGGTCTACATTCTACCGTGGTTTCTGTGCGTCGCGTGGTGCCATCATCGTTGGTCTCCACAGAGACGACGGGTGTGGACTCCTTCTCCACCATGGTGTAAGTCTCCTCTACCATCTGACCAGGTTCCATCCTAAACTGCACACAATGTTACAGGATTTTAAAAACATCAACAAACAACACAGGATATTTTACGCCGGTTAATCATTACAGTTTAAATAGAGGGTTTAAAAGTTGCTTACATGATGTGTCCCGTTGACGTAACCCTCGTTAAGTGTCAGCCTTTCTATGTCCGCATCACAAGGAACACGACCGTTCTATAAGGAGGAGAAAATATACTTGTAGTTCCTTGCAGGCATTTTCAAGCGTTAATTAATTTAATGAAGCAAATTAATTATGTATTATTAACAACATGATTCAATATGTATTATATGTTTAAGTACATAATACATTCCAGGCAGCAGTAACCGCAAACAAAATGTTCACGTCTCCAGATTTTCACGTTCGTCAGACTCAAATTGTCCTTATAATTGCATTGGCAGTTCAGAAAAGTAATGCTTTTTTTGGCAATTGATAGAAAGTTTTAAGAAGCTTATGCATGCTTTTACTTTAATAAAAACATACCCACAAATTCTACTGATGCAAAAATCAGGCACCAGCAAACTAATAATGTTTCAAGTTAAATTCTTATGAGGATCACTGACAGGAATTGTTACATATTAGCCGAAAGTTGTAACCTGATAAATTCTGGAAAGGCTGCAATTTACAAAAGTAACTTGGGAAAGTTAATCGACCTGTTCAGTGTCTGAGTAATAGTAGAAAGTGATGGGAAAAGGACCATGCGGGAACCCATCAGTCATGACTTGAGTCATGTTAAACAACATGTGAGGGTGGCAGAGAAGGCCTAAGAAAAACATACAAAGATAAGAACCAGCAACAATTCTGGTTTGATATCACACCAACCATACTGTACCAACCATATATTTCAACTCCAAAGCAACCAACATACAAGGATGCTTATATTGTAGAGCAATACAAAAAGTAGTGCTAAAACTTTAAAGTACCAGTGTAAAGAAAAAAAAAACTATGTGCTGAATTGTGTTTTATTTTATCCGTTAAACCATATCTAATTATATTTCCAAGCCGCAAAGTATGCACAATTATTGTCCAAACATCCACAAAATGCCACAATTTCAGACGGCCATTTTGAAATTTCCGCAGTAAGTGCCTTCTGCAATTTTTGTACGTTTGTGATCTGATGACGTCAGTGGAAAATCGTCTGCACCGTGACCACATCAGCAGATCAGATACCAGTGACGTGCAGTCACTAGAGGCAGGTGAGACAGGGCCTCACCTGCCATCATGGAAAGAAAAAAAATTTAAAAAGAAAAAAATATATATTAAATTGTTAAATGTATACAGTGATTACACTATAAAGTTATTTTCCATTTAACTTCACTAGTTTTAGATTATTTTTATTCAAAATCGCTGAATTTTCACATTTGCCGTTCAAATACTGAGAAGAGACGGTGCTGTGAACAGCAGCCAGTCGAGGCACGTCACTCAGTGCCTCAACATGGACGGACTCGGCTAACTGCTGGTCTGCTGTGCAGTGAGACCGTATTGCTATATGAATTATATTATACATTTCCATAGTTTAGTTAGCTGAGGTATATAATGTACAGTGTATTTTGTCAACAACTGTATGTGTGTAACGTATTTCTTGTGCTGAGCGATCATAAAACGGCTGCAAAAGACGCACTGGCTGAGGCTCGCCTCCTGCACCCCCGCCGTAGAATGCACGGCAACCCCTGACGGGAGTGTTATATCAACTAAAGCCCACAACACTTAAACTTTCCACGTGCAAGATTGAATCTATTTAAAAAAGTTATTTCATTCGAAGCCAAAAAGTGCAAAAACAATAATGTTCGTGTTGGAGGAGTTGTGAATGACTGCAGGGCCACAACATTAGGTACGCCTGCAGACTGCAGGTGTACCTAATTCACAACTCCTCCAACACGAACATTATTGTTTTTGCACTTTTTGTCTTCTTATTAAATAACTTTTGTAACCTATTTTTATGGGCTTTCCTCTTTGTGATGTTAAGTTCCTGTTATGCGCTGTTATACAGTATATGCCTTGAGCTCTTATTTTGAAGGCGCTAAGAGCGGAATTTTGACACGTTGGAGTGAAGCGGAAGTTTTTGAAAGAAGGTACGGTAAATAAAGTGGTCCTCGTGTAAACTGGAGCCTCCGTGTTTGTTATTTTGTAGTTTCATACAGTATAGGCGACATTTATAAACCCTCGGTTACACTTTTTTAAATAGATTCAATCTTGCACGTGGAAAGTTGAAGTGAGAGCTTTAGTTGATATAACACTCCCATCAGGGGGTTCATTAATCCAGCACAACAGCGGCGCATTTATAAGTAAAGGTAAGACCATAATAACGTTTTTTTATTAAATGTGCTTTTTTGTGTGCTACAGTTTGTATGTGTAAAGTTAAAGTTAAGTTAAAGTACCAATGATTGTCACACACACTAGGTGTGGTGAAATTTGTCCTCTGCATTTGACCAATCCCCTTGTTCACCCCCTGGGAGGTGAGGGGAGCAGTGGGCAGCAGCGGCGCCGCGCCCGGGAATCATTTTTGGTGATTTAACCCCCAATTCCAACCCTTGATGCTGAGTGCCAAGCAGGGAAGAATGCTGGTATGAGCTTTTAAACATAACCCGTTAACTGCTGCCAATCAAATGGTGAATAAGATACTCTTTAGGGTTCATATGTTTGTAAATCTGACTGTGATGAAGTCAGTGCCTCACCAGCCATCAACCTCACCGCACGTCACTGTCAGATAAACAAATGGGAAAGAGCTGTGCTGTTTACCATTCACAATTCTTATTTAAGACAAGAACACATTTGTCTTTTTTTTTTTTTGCATTATAAATTGTAAAAAATAAAAAAGTCAGCACAATGATGAAGTCCACGGGAGCTCCTCTATTCCGCCAACAAACTATTTTTAGCGGCGCTTTTTAACACAGAGGCTGCTGTATTTGACATACAAGCTGGCCTGTGTCCTGTTGCTGGTGGTGCATCACCTCTTGAGTTGGTAAAAGTTAATTCTAGATTATAAATCATGCCCACCACTTGGATAGTAGAAAGTTGTATTAATAAACCGAGAAATGGTCAACTTTGACTTTAAACCCGCCCTGCGATGAGGCGGCGACTTGTCCAGGGTGTACCGCGCCTTCCGCCCGATTGTAGCTGAGATAGGCTCCAGCGCCCCCGCGACCCCAAAAGGGAATAAGCGGTAGAAAATGGATGGATGGATGGACTTTAAACCCTTACCCAGAGATATCAAGAAAGACACAAAAGCGCTCAAATTTATTTTTTTAACCTCCGAGTGGATTATGATACATTTTTCATCCAAACGGGAAGATGTGAACATCCCATTAGTCAACACCCCAGTGAGAGCAGACACGGTACAGCAGGGATGTCAAACATGTAGGCCACGGGCTGGATCAGGCCCGCAAACGGTTTTAATCTAGCCCGCGAAAAGAGTTTGCTAAGTGTAAAAATTAGCTCAAATTTTTTAAATGAAAAACTGTTGTTTGTATATTGTTCAGAACTTTGCAATACTGCTGCATGACGCTTGTGTTTCACTAAAGCTTGATCTTTTGAGCAGACAGCTTCTGAAACTTGTTGTTCATCCTCCTTATATTCCGGTTAAAAAATATAAGGTTTTGGATCAACATCTGTCTCAATCTCGTCTTTGTTGTCTCTTAAGAAGTATGCAGTGAGTAGTAGTGTTACTGTTGTTGAAGGGAACTGTGTTTGCCAGATCGCATGATGGTTCATGCTCATTATGGCTCAGGAATCTCTGTGAGATTTAAATAATTTTGATCATATCTACAGTATTAACTCACAAACTTTGTAAGTCTTTGGCTGCTTTAAATCAGAAATGTATATGATACAGTATAAAATAAACTTATTTTTCAATTTTACTGGTAGTCCAGTAGGCTTGTAAGTATCCATATTAATAAAGATTAAATGTGTTTGTGAATGTGAAGTCTCATTCTCAAAGGCAGGTGAATCAGTCCAACCTGATGTGTATGCGTGAGGAATGGGCAACAATCAATATGCAGTGAGAGTGAGTTTGAGTAGAAAATGCCGTAATGCTGTTCTGTTCTTGGGTGTTCTAATCGTTCAAATAGATAGGACAGAGTTTTCGTAAAGTCCCGAAAGAAGTTGCTCATAAAGGTAATAATCTCAGGGAAAAAACTTAAGTGTGTCGAAGGAAATGGCTCTTAAAATCACTTCCACCATCTTGTGAAATACAATCAGACCATGCCCGTGTCAGTAGCGATCACTTTGTAAAATGTTTGTTTGAACATTTGATTTGTTTGAGAAACTTTCTGTGAAGCAACCAAGTTTATTTTCTACTATATTAGTAGTGTTTGAGAGCAGAACTAAACATAAGGAAAAGACAAGTGATATCATTGCTAGTTTGTGTTCTTTTGTAGTTGCTATGCCTAAATATAACTGCGAAGACCTGGTTGTGCAAATAAACCAACGTCATGTTAAGTCCAACTAATAAATATTGATTGTTGGTCCAATCCACCGTATTTTCGATTTCTATAGCAGAAACTAAATGCTTAGTTGTTGTTGTTGTGCAGGAAAGCAAAGGGCTTTATGTGACACGGATGACCACATAATAGCGTCTTTGGTGCTATTCGTTAACATCAAGAAAATAGCCTTAATAGTATTAATAAACCGGATGCATAAATCTTTAGTAGGCTCAACGGCATATACTCAATCTTGGTATAGCCAGCAAACAGTGCTGAACAACAGGGACATCTATAGCTAAATAATGAGACACAATATGAACGTCACACCATAAAAACTACAGACATGAATTGTAGATGACAGACAAATATTTGTACCAGAAAATCAACTGCAAACAAACATATCCTTTTTTCCCAATAGCGTCAACATCAGAGCAGCACGGCCCTTGTAAATGCCAAATACGTTACTTACCGATGCACGAATAAGTCCAACATTTCACGGATTAATGCTTTATTTGTGGACCCCTTGGATGTAAAGACATGATGTGCCTCTAATCTTTTCTTCTTTAAATCCTTGTGAGTGTCATAGGAAGTGAGGTTAAGGCAAGCAGTAAGGTCTTGGTGATGATAAATGGTTTAAATCTTTAAAAAATAAAATTTCCCCATGAGTGTATAAAAATCCATTCCATACAATTCTAAATATTTTTTCATGATTGCTTATATATGTTTGCCTCTAAAGTCTAAACTTTTCAAAATACGCCTAACTCTACACTGATGCAGAAAAAACAGTAGCCTAATGGGACCAGTGTTTCCCACACATTCATTTATTTGTGGCGGCCCGCCACGAAAGAATTACGTCCGCCACAAATGGATTTTTCGGCTTTTGACTCGCTCGACCGCTCATAAAAGCAATGGGACTCTGTCTGTGAATGTACCTTGTAGTTACAACTCCGGTGCAGTAGGTGGCGGTAGCCTACTATGCATTGTAACTCCGCCAATAGCACTTAATTCACCTGGTGGGCCAGAAGAAGAAGAAGAAGACGAAGACGAAGACGAAGACGAAGAAGACGAAGACGGACGGACGGACGGGATCAAAATACGAGGGTAATATAGGTTATGGTAGATAGGTTATAGCTGCATCGCTCGCGGCTCGTCATATATTTAACGTTAACCCGCGATTTCACCGAGCGTTTCACTGACGGTGAGCAGCCTGACGCTGCTTCATTAACACCGCCGCTGTTTGACTCGGGGTCCAGGGCAGACGGACGTAATAACAATCACCTGTTTTCATACCGACGAGCTAACGTGTCCAGGTTATAACCCTGTTGTCAATAAACACACGTGGAGACGGTGCTTCAGATACTACATTAATACTCAAGCTAAAATGTCCACTGTCCACTGCAGCATGTGAATGCAATGAAAAGAATAAAATCTGAGCCAACCAGCTGTTAAAATGTTGTCCAGGTTAATGTTTTGCCCATTAAAGGCCCTTCATTTCAAGATTTCAACTGTGATTGGGCTTTAAACAGGTGGCTGACCTGTTCAGATGGGTGTAACTGCTACTGGTCAAATAATGTGAAATAGCATTTAATTTTACATGTATGCAATGCCATTTAAATGTAATTATAGATAATAATAATAATACATACTGTGTAGTGTTGTAAATAGTCAACGGGAAGGATTTTAGTAAGATATAAGCCATGAGCACTACACAGCCAGAAAAAAACCTAGGCAGGACAAGTAAAAATATTAGGGCAAGTAGATTTGAGAAGTCAGGCAAGTAGAAAAATTAGGGCGGAGGGAACAGGTGAGACTCAGCAAACACTGAAAAATAAAGCAGGGTCAGATCAGAAATGCACTTTTCTCATGAAAAGGGTCCTAATTTATATTCTTATGTGCCTTATAGAGAGGACCACGACAAAACATACACCTCTGCCTCTGTTTCACTTTATGTTGCTCGTAAATAATATGGTTGTAGTAGTAGGCTAAAGTTAAATTATTTAGTATGCACTAATTAAAGGGGCAGAGCTTTAAGAGACATTTTAGCTTTTATATTTTATAAGATATATTTTTTGTATGAACCACAATTAATAAATATATTTCAGTGAATAACTAATTGTTCAAATCTGTATATAAATATGTACATAAAGTGTTGTAATTATATTCCAACTCCGCGTTCTTCTTGGTCATCGCCACTGCCGCTGCCGCCGCCACCCCCCACCCCCGACCACACCACCACAAATAGATGCCTGCCCTGTGGGAAACACTGGGGACTATAACCCACCACCTGAAACCCGGAAGTGCCTCTAGGTTATAAGATTCAAATTATATTGCAATAATAAATATATCAATCTATTCTTACCTCACAAAATTGAGAGTGATATGCTGCAAGCATTGTCAATGTATTGTAGTATCCCGATGGTGGCACACATGGTTTGACGCTCTATTTAAACGTTATTTCCAAACTTAACGCACCAACAGCAGTGCTTAATTCCAACACCGTATTATTCAACTCACACACACCCGTGTCTCAGTCGCTCTCCGCACAAGGTAACAATAAACTTCCTCATGATCCCCCATTCACACTCACCAACACCAGAATTCTAAACAAACAACATTTCAACACAAGCAATAATATGTGTGTAATAATATATACTGGGGATGACACGATTTATAAAGAAATCCAAACTGTTTGACTGATCTGACATGGTTCAAAGCGTGTGTGTTGTTTGGATCATGGGTGCAGATGGCACTGGGGACGGACTGGGGACATGTCCACCTCAGATTCATAGTGATTTTGTCATTATTTTGATTGTTTAGATTGCGGAACACTAAGAGCTACACATCAGTTTGTGAGGTATTTGCATTATTAGAAGTTAAATTGTTAGTTAACTATTTTGAGAAACAGTATTTTCCAAACTGTTATTAAACATGTCCATTGTGGAGGACACTGCTTTTCATAAAGTAAAAGTTGAAAGACACTAATGTGATCATTATTGTTTTACACTGGATGTTTCAATGTCACTTTAAAAAAGTATTTTTAGTATTTGCTTGAAACAGTGGATGTTCCTGCACAATTATTTGCACTTAAAATACATGTTTGTAGTTATAAATATGATTATGATTAAAACATTCCAGCATTATGTTTGTGCTCAATTACAGTAAGTGTGTTTTTCTTAAACTTTGCTGCCACTTCATTTTACACACAATGGCACTTTTAAGTCTTTTTTTGGACATATACTGCAATAATATCGTACCGGGGCATTGATATCGTAATGATATCATATTGTGAAATTTCAATAATGTTACATCCCTAGTTTTTTATAAAATATTTGTTACCAAGTCAAACAAATAAGATGGCGTTAGCTTCCAAAATAGACTTTTACCTTGTTTCTGTTTGTTTGTTGCTCGTAATTACGCAGGATGCTTACTGTGCTGTATCATTTATGTAGTTAATAGTTATACTGTGAAATGAAATACCAACTCTGTTTGACAGTAAAAAAATATTTCACCACAATATTTGTCTTTTTCAGTTTGAAACGATCACACAACCTCGCTCTCGTTTTTTTGGGGGGGCGCTTTGCTATCTTTCCACTTGTCTTTTTATTCATCTCTCTCTGTACTCCGAAGTTCCCGACATGCACGCACACTCGCACACTACCCGCTGCGTGACCTACATCACTGTAGCTACACCGCTCTCATGTGCGCTCTTTTGGAGCAGTCTTGCGGAAACAAAGTCTGCATATTTTACTCATTTAACGAATCATCGAAGCAACACAATACAAAAATGTAACGTTTGTTTCTATTCTAATTAATGGATGAATCATTGCAGCCCTACGGTAAAGCGTAATAAGTGCACGTTCCTATGGCGTCATATTCTTCGCCTGTGGAATTATTGTTGTTACATACAACAGGACTTTTTATACACAAGTATAATGCAAGAGAGAACTGGTTTCCAATTGCACAATCTACGTATGGTAATCTTGTCTTTAAAAAGCGGAACACAGTCTAATTAAAATATTTACATGCCTTTTAAGAAGCATGTTATTTAATGCATGAAAACATACTGTCAAATGTCAATGCTGGACAAGATGTGCCCCTACCACACTTTTCTTGAAATATCACATTAAAGCCCATGTGAAGAGCTTAGTACAGTAAACCATGAAGGGTTTTTTTTCTCTCAGGTTAGTAACTAGGTTTGAGCATTACAAAGGAAGCAGCTTGCTCACTTCAAGGGGGAATGCAAGAGTGCTTTCCTGCATAATGATGGATGGTAATGGGGTGAGGATTCCATGATGTTACCTGAATGTTTGGAAACGGGCGGGGCAGGGTGCCGGCGCACGACCTCCGCTCCTCCTCGAGAGCTTGGCTCAGCATCTCAAACTGCCTCTCCTGCTCCCGCACGGAGGCCAGCAGGGAGGCCGTACTCGCACACGGCTCCATTCACACGCTGAGAGCAGAGCAGAAGAAAGGAAAAGACAGAGTCAACACCAAAGACCCAGAGGTGATTTCACCAGCACCAAGAACAGAAGAACCAACAGAGCAGAACCCAAACCACCAAAGTATAGAAAGTATGATGCAAATGAGCCGTGGTAGCCATAATAATAATAATAATAACTGGGATTTATATAGCGCTTTTCTAAGTACCCAAAGTCGCTTTACATGTAGAACCCATCATTCATTCACACCTGGTGGTGGTAAGCTACTTTCATAGCCACAGCTGCCCTGGGGTAGACTGACGGAAGCGTGGCTGCAATTTGCGCCAACGGCCCCTCCGACCACCACCTATCATTCATCATTCAATTCACCGGTGTGAGTGGCACCGGGGGCAAAGGGTGAAGTGTCCCGCCCAAGGACACAACGGCAGCGATTTTTGGATGGTAAGAGGCGGGGAGCGAACCTGCAACCCTCAGGTTTCTGGCACGGTTGCTCTACCCACTACGCCATGCCGCCCCATACTTGCCAACCTTGAGACCTCCGATTTCGGGAGGTGGGGGCGTGGCTAAGAGGGGAGGAGTATATTTACAGGTAGAATTCAAGAAGTCAAGTATTTCATATATATATACAGTATATATATATATATATATATATATATATATATATATATATATATATATATAATAAAGTATATATATATATATATAATAAAGTATATATATATATATATATATATCAAGAGGGACAGAGACAGCGCACAGTGCATATGGATCACATGTTACCATGGCGAGAAAACATGGAGAGACTGCCAGTTATCTAGTCTCCACCAGTTGCAGAAAATGTGCCATCAGTACAACTGGACAGTGCTGTTTCAGTTCCATCACCAGAACCATCAGTGAGTCAGACACAAACTAGTGTCATCATTGAACCAGATTCAACGGCTGCTGAGTTGCCATCATCAGAACCCAGATCACCCACAACAAAAACCCCACCAGTGATCCGCAGGTACCCAGAAAGGTTTCGAGTACCACCAAAAAAAACGGAATCTCTGAAGACAGTATAAAAATCTGTGTTAAAGATGTACAAATACTGTTTGTATAATAAGCATGTTATTGTTTACAAATGAGGGTTAAGAGTTCAGTACTAAAAAAAAAAAAAAGAATGTGGCTTAAGTACAGTTTTTTAATTGAGCTGCTGCATTTTTTGGTTGGGTTGTTTATTTCTTTTGAGTAAATTCTACAATTCTAAAAGGGGAGGAATTTTATAGAGTGATCTATGTTTGTCTGTTGCCATCTCCTGGTGAATGTTGGCTATAGCGTACTGGGGTTACTTTTTGGTTGGCCAACGATTTACGTGGTGTTGCGCACCTGACGTCAAGTGTGTGAGTCTTTTCTGAAGTCTACAGTAAAGAGACGTACTTCATCACCTCGCCGGTTTATTGCCTCCAACTCAATATATTACAACAACATTGCTCCATGCAGACCCTCCAGGTCCGCATGGAGCTGTAGGGAGCGTGGCCTCCAGGTCCGTCTGAATTTCGGGAGATTTTCGGGAGAAAATTTGTCCCAGGAGGTTTTCGGGAGAGGCGCTGAATTTCGGGAGTCTCCCGGAAAATCCGGGAGGGTTGGCAAGTATGGTGGTAGCACTTACAATGAAGGTGCGATAATCCCACAGGAGTATGATAAATTATATATTTTTTGTGATCAAACAGCATGAATTGTCACAGTTATCCGTGATCTCCACATGACTGCAATGTGGTAATGGTGCTGGGGGCATCAACGTCTAACTTGCATAATTGGTAGTTTTTCAAAATGACACAAACGTTATGCATATATTTGATATGGGTGTGGCATTTAAGCCACCTCCAGATTAGTTTACGATTCCATTGTGAAATGATTATCAATATTTTTCCACATACAGAACTTATTTTGAACAAGGTATATCTGCTAGCATCCCTTAAATAAGGTAAACAAACAACACATTTCTTACAACATAAAGCTGCTCTTTCTACATAACATGTAATATATTAAAGGCGCCGTTTGCAACTTCCTCACAGTAACATTTTTCAAAGCAAAAAAATATAACAAGAACACAATCTGCTAGCCTATGTTACCATCCATCCATCCATCCATTAATTTTCTACCGCTTGTCCCTTCCGGGGTCGTGAGGGATGCCATTAGTGGTTTAAGAGAACACATTTGTTTGACAATTTCCTATAGTTTTCACAATTCCAAAGTTTGTGTATAAAGCTTTTTACCGGCCCAAATAAAAAGGTTGCTGTTTACGGGGGTCACTCACCCGGTCTTGTCAACACGTACACGCAGGGAGCGTGCGCACACACAAAATAAATCCAAGAGAAGCACCGAAAAAGTTGCAGTCATGTTGTCGTTATGATAGAATATACATTTAATGACATCCAACACAAACTATCCAAATCGCTATTATTAGCTAAGAACACCTAAGGCTAATGGGCGTGCATGTGTTACATACGTACGTCATTACGTACGAGAAACCGTGAGAGAGCGGTATATAATGTGTAAAATACTTTGGAAGGTTGGCACCCTCTCGGCATCTGTGTAAATGCTGCAAACAGGCCCTTTAAGTGCCTTTAGAAATAAGACTTTCTGACCAAACTTATCTGCTGTATTTAAAAATGTCAGTACTAGCAAGTTTATTACAAACAAATAGCTTATTTTACCTAAATGTATCAGCTTTCTGCACTCTGTGGGTGTAAAACTGTCAGTTAGGCGTCATGTTGAAAGTATCCAACTGTTTCTGTGGCTCTGAATGCCTCAGTGGCTCAGCTTGGTGTGAGTTGGCGCCACTGAGACAGGAAGGTTGAGTTTGGAGAAAAAATATATTTTTTGTTGCTGCTGTTGCTTTGGCGTGGTAACAGCCGCAAGTAACCAGTTTTGCAATGAAGCGATAATGAATGAATGGGAAACATTGGCCATGTGAGTTCAGGCCAGAGAAGATGACAAAAGTGCAGAAAAAATTAAAAGATGCATTGACAAAGAGCTTGTTGCCTGACAATGAGCAATAATTCAGTTAAAAAGTTCAAGTTAAAGTACCAATGATTGTCACACACACTAGGTGTGGCGAAATTATTTTCTGCATTTGACCCATCACCCTTGATCACCCCCTGGGAGGTGAGAGGAGCAGTGAGTAGCAGCGGTGGCTGAGCCCGGGAATCATTTTTGGTGATTTAACCCCCAATTCCAACCCTTGATGCTGAGTGCCAAGCAGGGAAGTAATGGGTCCCATTTTTATAGTCTTTATACTCGGCCGGGATTTGAACTCACAACCTACTGATCTCAGGGCGGACACTCTAACCACTAGGCCACTGAGTAGGTTAAGAGTAATTAAGTCAAGTATCAGCTATACTGAGAAGGTCCAGAGCAACTGTTATTGATATGCTCTTTTCAGCTCAGCAAGATTAAAAATAGAAAAGTGTGATACATGAGAGATTACAGAATGCTTTAAGCATGTGCATCTTGTTAGCACGTCTTCATTCCAAGAATTGAGTGACAAAAATGTGAGAGCAACACATCCTCAGTGAGAAGGGGACAGAATTAAACCATCATTAGAGTTGTTTTTAATTAATTTAAAGGGAATTAAAGCTTGATACCCGAGGTACAGGGCATTTCAAAAAATGTATATAGGTTTCATTAACATAAACAGTAATCCCCGTTTATCGCTGTTAATTGATTCTGGACATGACCGCGATGAATGAATTTCCGCAAAGTACAAATCATTGATTACAAATTGAGTACTTTCACAGAAAACAAAAACATATTACTACCTTTTAAATACTTACATGCCCTTTAGACTTGAAAAGACACAATTTAGTCTCTTTAATTCCGATATGCTAATGCTGCCTGAGGTTGAGCCTATCACTGGCCACAATACTGAACAGCGTGATACTGATTGGTTTGGTCTTATCTAGTGGCCTATACTACAGTAGTACTACTATTTTTTTTTTTACTTCATTTAGTTATGTTTAAAAATGTTTAATTTAAGGCAAAGATTTCGTGAAATTTGCTAAAAAATAAAACAAAAAATCTGTGATGTGGTGAAACCAAACTATTTGAAGTACGACGTGGCATGGAACAAATGTATATCGTTAGTTTTGCATTTATGTCATGTCTGCTCTACATTATGTTAAATGAAGAGTTTCTGTCTCTGATAGTTGATATAATAATGTAACTGCATCATAAAGCCTGCATGAACTCCATGGTGTTCAGGGATGAATAGTCTCTCCTATTGCTATCTTACTATTTTTTCAGCTATAGTTACATTAATCATTAGTAATGGAGCAGCCTAGTTTTGAATGGCAGGGTCCCTGCTATCACATGTTGATAAAAATATAACATTTACATAATACAAATCAACTACAGGCTTCCCAAATGCTGTAATAAATTAAGCATGATGAGTTGACCTGAAACTGTTTAATGTTGCACTTTTTATATGTAGAAGAAAAGTTTTGTCATTTTATTTAATCTGAGCAACAACTTGAGGCAGTTTAATGTTGATTAACGTGGGAAGAACTATTATAGTGTTCCCAATGTTAAAAGGATAAAGCCATTGTTTACAAATTTGGTAAATAAATACCTAAAAAATGTATATTTTGTTGTTTTCTTACTGTACCGAAAATGAACCGAACCGTGACCTCTAAACCGATGTACGTACTGAACCGAAACTTTTGTGTACCGTTACACCCCTATATATATAATACACATTAGTGGTTAGAGTGTCCGTACTGAGATCGGTAGGTTGTGAGTTCAAAGCCCGGCCGAGTCATACCAAAGACTATAAAAAAATGGGACTCATTACCTCCCTGCTTGACACTTAGCATCAAGGGTTGGAATTGGGGGTTAAATCACCAAATATGATTCCCGGGCGCGGCCACCGCTGCTGCTCACTGCTCTCCTAACCTCCCAGGGGGTGTCAACGGTGATGGGTCAAATGCAGAGAATAATTTTGCCACACCAAGTGTGTGTGACAATCAATGGTACTTTAACATAAATATTCTAATTTGTGTAACCTATGTACGTATTTACCAATTTAACACATACATATTTAAAAAGCAATGAGGTGGAGAAGTGTTTTTTGATTTTTGGACAAACAACTTTTACATCAACATGTTCTCACATGAGTTTGACTAAAACTTTTGTTATGTGAGTCAAGCATATAACATACCACTAGCTGCCTGCCAAAATAGACTTGTACCTTGTTTCTGGTAGTTTGCACTGTACATAAAAATGGTGGTTTCTGGTAATGTTCTGCAGCATCAAAATAGCACTGTTGTGGGAAGCCAGCTCTATTTCACAGTGCAAACGTTACACCACAATGCCTGTCTTTAGAGCTGGGGGAAATGATCGATTTTTAGATGCATCGCAATTCAGACATGGACGATTATAGAATCGATTAGTAAACATTGAAAATCGATGTATTTATTGTAAATAAAGTAATGCAGACAGTTTTAAAATGTGTCCGACTGACGCAAGACCACCTCACCGAGAGATCTGACCAGCTCCTTGACTATCGGGCACTTATGGTCCAGTTTTGCACACATTTTCATTATTTTAATAAATGTGGCAATTAATTGAACTGTTTCTTATTCCAAATGAATTGGGTTTTTTTTAGTTGCAAGTGATAAACGTGTATTCAGTGAAACAAAAATAAATGTCAAACTGCATCAATTCACATAAATTAAAGATGCATCAATAATCGATTTTTAATCGAATCGTAGCTTCTGGATCATAGTCAAAATCAAATCTTGAAGTGACCAAAGACCTGTCTTTTCAGGTTTAAAATGATCCCAAACTTGACAGCTTCAGTTTTTTCCTTTGAACTATTTCTCTCCATCACAAGCGTCCGCATATTTTAAATTCCGGGCACTACGTACACTTCAGATTTTTATTAGTTATCATTTAACAAATAATTACTAGTGTGTAAATCTTTGGGCACATGCTGATTTGATTACGATAACGATTCAGGGGCTACAATTTGATTATAAACCGATTATTTGTACCGGTACATCTAAAATGATTATATTGTATAGTGGCAAGGGCAAGGCATGTTTATTTATGGAGCAGAATTCGTACACCAGGCAATTCAAAGTATCAGTAAATTTTAGATAGTTATTAAATATTCTCAATGCATTTAATTATTAATCATTGTAATATTCTATATTATTTTTGTTTTTGTAAGAGCCAAATGAGCTGCACATTTACAATATACTGTAAATACAATTTTGTGAATGAATTAGTCATCTGTGTTGTTCATATGCACATGCCTAAAAATATCTGAAGTTGAATTTAAAAGTTGATGGCTAAATTAGAGTCACTGAATTTGTGTACACTTTTTAATTTGACTATCTAAATAGTCGTTAGTCGCAGCCCTAAATTATAACTGTGATTATTTTGGTCCAAATAATCGTGATATGAAATGTTCATACCGTTACATCCCTACTCATACCGATTAAATACGCTCCCTGAATAAAGCACTGTATTTGACGTTTGCGTGAACATACATAAACATCAGCGCAGGCACAGTGAGCGGTTGTGTGTGAAGGCCAGACAATTAATATTCAAAATACTGTCCAATCATCATACACACATACTTTGGCTATATGTTGCTGCTGCGTCTTCCATTGACACACATTTTAGTGACAGGACCGAACACACAATCAGATATGCACACATACTCTCGTGTCATATATTCCGCATTAAGATTTTGCATGTCAAATTCTGTTTTGGCTGTTGGAAGCTGACTTAATAGGGGTGTAAGTTGTGTTTTCAACTAAGCTCCCATCATTTGTTTGTAAAAAGAAAAACACTATTTTATTAAAATACAGTTTGTGAGCACTTTCTTTTACTCCAATCAAAGTGTAGCAACAGTAAAAATGTCACTTTCTGGAGCTATCTTATCAATCAAAAGAGAGCCACAAAGGACTGAGTGCTTCACGTAAGCCCTCATACCACTTTGAGCTTGTTTTAAGAGCACAGAGGACACCACTCTAGGCCAAACACTAACATCTTGTGGGAGAGAGGAGTTTTTACTTAAATGGCTTCAGCTACTTTGCAGTAGTATTGCTATTGGTCATTAAATTATTAGTTCATTAGCAGCAAAGCTAATGGGTTGTATTGGAGGTACACCGCTTCGCCACTTAAAAGCCTGCATAAAATATCTTCCTAAGAGTCAGCGTCCTTTAAAGTCGACATGCATAACAGGGTTTTTTTTTATTTGTAACAGGACAAAAGAAAAAGACAAAACAAATACAAAGGATGTTGATTCGCAGGAGGATACAATGGTAGATACAGTGGTCCACTGAGAAAGTTTGTGCTGCATAGTTCTCCAGGTTGTGGGATGACATTTTTGTCCACAACGGACACAACTACCCTTAGCCTCGTCAGAGAATGACTCATCAGTTATATATGTTAATCATCAAAATGTCTGTAATAGTACATTTACAAAACCCAAAACCAGTGAAGTTGGCACGTTGTGTAAATCGTAAATAAAAACAGAATACAATGATTTGCAAATCCTTTTCAACTTATATTCAATTGAATACACTGCAAAGACAATATATATAATGTTCAAACTGAGAAACTTTTTTTTGTGCAAATAATCATTAACTTAGAATTTAAGTAATTATCTTGTCTTTGCAGTGTATTCAATTGAATATTGGTTGAAAAGGATTTTCAAATTATTGTATTCTGTTTTTATTTACGATTTACACAACATGCCAACTTCACTGGTTTTGGGTTTTGTATTTGTATAACATTAAAATGTGTAAAACATTAAAAGTGAGGGAGGGACAGAGTGCCTCGCAACGGGTGTCTACTCTACACAAATTCAGTGTTCCCACGTTTTTCGCCAGGGTTACCACGTCCGTCGCAGGTGAATTTTTTATGAATGCATTTAACATTTTTGTAAGCCCACCAAACTAGGCCTGGGCCGTTATTCAATTACCGGTAAGTCAATTAATCGAATGGTAAGTGAAAATGAACTCGATAACTTTGCCAGCCTAGATAAATTGCCCTGTGCATGCGTGTATACAGACTGCAAAAACGGTCATTCTTTGCATCGGTTTTAGCAGCTGCCATAGATACTTCTTGTCATTCATTAAGTGTCTTTGTGCAGAGATGTGAGGTCGTTAGCATGCACCCAGTGCAACAAGTTAGCCCGTGACGACCAACACAACCAGCAGCAACAGTAGGAATTTGGAGGGGAAAAAATAAATGCCACTGCACCAGAGGGGAAATATTTCAGTTTTAAACTTTTGGACCAAGATGAGCCTATCAACACTGAGGAGACAGTTTGCCCAATGTGCTCGAAAGTGGTGCCAACAAAAAAAAATTCCTATACAAACAAACTTGCAAGCCTATTTGAAACACAACCACTCGACTCAATATTTCAAAGTGCACAAAGAAATGGTGTGCGCTCACATAAAGTGTGGTTCACAACATCGCCAAGACATGCTGCCCTTTAAAACTGTTAAAAAACTAGCACTTGCATACGTTTGACAGACATTTGTCATGTTATATTGACGTTTCCTTGCCCGGAATCTGCCAGACTAAAGTTGTGTTGCATATGGCTTCTTAATAGATCTGCTTATACTGTAGTATTTATATTGTTACTCTGCAGCTTGGTTCCAAAGGTCCTAACTTGATTGTCAGTTAAGTAATGTACAACTGTACCTCTGCCTACATGTTCAATATTGACGTGCAACTTTGTTTGTCAATACTTTATTTAGCCATTTTGTGTATATTTTGTATATTTTATATATTTGCCCCAGTCCCTCTTTAACAGAGACAGAACCAATTGTATTGCTTTTGGTTGTGATTTTTATTCAAGAGCAACATTTTTCTAACAGACAGTATAGTTTACCGTTATTTGTTTTATTTAACTTGGAGATTTCAAAGTTTAAATTACAATTACAATGTTAAATTATACAAGCAATACAATCTTATTTCATTAGTAAGGGCAGATTTGCATTAGTATTATGTAGGGGTGTAACGGTACACAAACATTTTGGTTCGGTACGTACCTCGGTTTAGAGGTCACGGTTCGGTTCATTTTCGGTACAGTAAGAAAACAAGAAAATATACATTTTTGGGTTATTTATTTACCAAATTTGCAAAATCTTCAACCAAAAATATTTTTCTTAGTGGAATATTTGATGTGAAGTAATCGGAACCTTGGATAGGTCAATAATTCATAATAACATTGATTTTGATTCAATATTATGTTTTGAGCAATGAGTTTGAAAAAAACAAAACAGCTTTGTTTTATTAGTCAACATTGCAACTTTTTCTAAATTACATTTAACCTTTAAGCTTTTTTATTTCACTTTTGTTATGTTTTTCTTTATTTTAACAGTATTTTTAGAATGTGCCGTGGGCCTTTAAAACATTAGCTGTGGGCCGCAAATGGCCTCCGGGGCACACTTTTGACACCCCTGCTATAGATAATAAAAAATTTAATCTAATAAATATATCGATAAAAAGCAGAGCCTGGCGACGCATGCGCGTTTATCATAACTCTCTCGCTCTCTCGGTCTCTGCCCCTCCCTCACGAATGCTGCTGCTCGCACAATTTGTTTTGTTTTCAACCCCTTCTTAACACTGAACGTACATTGAAAACACACGCAACCCTAACTCAAAATGCCGGACATTTGAGGCATTTAAGAAACTCTGCCCGGACAGCTCCGCAAAAGAGGACATGTCCGGTGAAAAGAGGACGTATGGTCAGTCTATCGTAGCCCGTTAGCTGCTAGCATGCCGTGTGTTGTGCCTCGGTGTCCATTGTTTACACAACGTGCGGTACGCTACTTAATATGTCCATGTGGAAACTCGTTCGGTACACCTCCGAACCGAAACCCCCGTACCGAAACGGTTCAATACAAATACACGTACCGTTACACCCCTAGTATTATGTATTATCATTACAGCAGTGGTTAATTTGTTCTAAAAATATTGTTGACAATAATGTCGTTTATCAGTAATATTGTTTAGGACAATATATCGTTCACTAAAATGTGTAATCGGCCCAGGCCAACTCCACATACTCCACAGTCCATACATACGTGTAAAAATGCCTTATGCTCTTAAAGCACTTAATACACTCTACACAAATCAGCCATGTCATATCAGACCAATGAAATTACTGAACAGTTCACAGTGGACCAATGACATGAAATCAAAAGGCACTCACACAATCATTCATCTAGCCATTTAGCCGAGGACAATACGGCCATCCGAAAAGTAAAAAGCCGCCGCACGGAAAATAAATCCACCACCACCAAAGGCCGGACCGCCCCGGGTTAAAGAAGACAGCACAAGCCCAGAGGCAACCTGCCTTGAGATGATAGTGAAAGCAAAAACAAGGCAGAGAAAACACAGAACAAAGCAACTCTGAGTCCCCTAACTCTGACACAGAGCTGTTTACACAAAAGATAAGCAGTTTCATTTTTGCATTATGTTTCCTTACTGTAGGGCTGGGCGATATGGACAAAAACGAATATCCCTGTATTTTTAGCTTGTATTGCGATATAAGATCTATATCGTTATTTTAAACAAAACGTGCGAAGTGTTTAGTTTAAACTCAACACTACATTACTGTTAATACCAGTCTTTTGAAAATTACTTTTAAAAAGTAATTAATTATAGTTTCCCGTCATTTTACCAAAAAAGTAACTTAATTACTAATATAATTATTCTGTAATAAATGTAATGAATTACTAAGGAAAGTAATTAATGCTAATAACTTTAAATATATGTCATATGCAGTTTATGTGCGCAGCATGTGTGTCCCTTTAAAAGGCGTTGTCTGTTGCCAAGCGACGTGTGACATCAGCGAGGGTTTCAGCTGAACTGTTTTTGTTAGCTTTAGCAGTTAGTCGGCTCTGATGGCTGTTCTTTAGAATCTTTTCACCAGCTTGTGTTACCTCTAGCTAATAAAGAGGAGCAGTCGTCCGCCCCCGGCAGCGCGTGGAAGATCCTACCCGCACGCCGGATCCTCCCCCGGCGGCCAGAGTAGCAAAGGCACATAAAAATATATCGATATGGCGATATTGTCTCAAATATATATCTTTAGAAAATATACCAGTATTAACTCAAATACTAGTAAACCACCCAGCCCTACCTTACTGTACCAAAAAGGACCAAAACATTACCTAAAAGCAAGGTATGTACCGAAACACAATTATGGCATATTGCCACACCCCTATTTGTCAGCTTTTCTAAAAGAAATCAATGGAAAGAGAAAATCATCCACAGTCAAATACAATGGTGAACTTGTACAAAGACATGTAATTCAGTACTACTGGCTTTTAAAAGAGACCAATTATGCCAAACCAACTTTTCTTGCCTGGTGGTAGCTGCTTTTGTGTATTTGGGATCCCCATAAGCCCCGAAAATTGTTAATCAAAGAGGTATTTATTTGCATCTAACAAGTCCGTCTCTCAAAACGGCTTGTTTCAGAGGCAGTAAAAAAAAAGTCTTTATAGCACAATCTATGCAAAATGTTGACCAAAGAACCATCGCCACAAGTTATGTAAACCAAAAGGAAGTGTTTAAAATCAGGAAAAAAAATCATAATATGACCCCTTTAAAGTGGTTAATGTGTTAAAAGTATGATCTGCCCTCTCCTTGACTGATCACCAGCCGCAGCAAAGTTCTTGCAAACACAGCTACCCACAGTTCACAGACTTCCAGGCAACTCTGCAAGATAAGCAGACTTGTTAATACTCAGGATACCAACAGTTTCTCCATTTGTTTACGCTTCTCCAGTTGTGCTGGCTACAATTAAATGTTTGGTTAAAAAATGTACGACTGCGCTATGGTAGGTGCTGATTTTTGCTACTCTTAAGCTTTAGAACTTTTTTTAACAAGGAAGTGGAGGGATTCTATGTGCTCAAAGCTCGTTGGCACAAGGCCAAGTGGTTAAATGGTTAACTTTACATCTCTGTGCATCTTCTACCTGCAGTCTGTAACTTATTAATTCCCAACATAACAGAGGTGTAGTATAATGCAACAAATTAAGGTCACCCGGCTGAATCTGCTATCAATGCTAGTATTTGTCATTCACAGTGGTGCATTGAAAAAACAATTGCACCAAAGCAACTCAACACTAGGACGAGTGACAGCTGAGCAGAAGAATCAGTCCTTAGTTGAGCTACACAATATAAAAGGAGAGGAAACTATGGTTTTATTTTTACCAAACTGATACTGTCACATAAGGGTAGAAATGCCAGTAATCACCAGCATGTCATGACATCTGTGGAACGTGTGCTACTGAGCTTCAGACAACCCTTGGAACGCAACTGTGTGCCACTGGTATGCTTAAAATGTACGTCTCTCTAGCCTTCACTTGGAAGTACAGCACCACAACCAGCAAGTACTGTACTAGGCAGAAAGTAAGGCTGGTCGACTAACCAAATTTTAATCACGATCACAGCTGCTACGATTAAATGAGGGCGATGTTCTACGATATTTACATTTTAAAAGCAAGCTCTGCTGCAAATCAAATGAAGCACTTTTACATTACTGACCACAAAAGAGCAACAGCTGCCCACTCCAGAGGCCATTGTCTAATCCATTATTATTATATGTGTTTCTGTTCATTATTAGTATCAGTTAGTATCTGTCAGCTTTTTTAAATTACATTATGTCTTGGATGAACTTGACCTAGTCGTTCAGACTGCAGTCGCATTGGATACATATAAAGTTAAAGTTAAAGTTAAAGTACCAATGATTGTCACACACACACTAGGTGTGGCGAAATTATTCTCTGCATTTAACCCATCACCCTTGATCACCCCCTGGGAGGTGAGGGGAGCAGTGGGCAGCAGCGGTGGCCGCGCCCGGGAATCATTTTTGGTGATTTAACCCCCAATTCCAACCCTTGATACTGAGTGCCAAGCAGGGAGGTAATGGGTCCCATTTTTATAGTCTTTGGTATGACTCGGCCGGGGTTTGAACCCACAACCTACCGATCTCAGGGCGGACACTCTAACCACTAGGCCACTGAGTAGGTATATCTGATTCAGGCCTCAAATTGTAACTGTTTAAGGTCAAGGCAAGTGTTGCCTTAAAGGAGGGCTCATATTTTAAGTTATGTACATTTATATGTACATGCAGATTCTGTATCGGGACAGGTCCATTAAGAGTTTGAGCAGAAAAATGTTGTATAGGAATTAACTATACACAATAAAACATTAACAAAATGATGTGTCAAATGTTTTTTAACCCTTGTGTGGTGTTGGGGTCTGTGGGACTCGTTTTCGATTTTTATTAAAAGAAAAAGTATACAATTAATTAATTTTTCAAACTGAGACTCACTGGCTTTGGCTCATTTTCTGTGAAGAACATATCAGAATACATATTTAATGAACACACACCATACACCCCCCCAACACATTTCTATTACATATAAGATGTCCGGGTCCACTGGACCCGGGGCTAATAGAAGTGTGGAAATTGATGTTCTGTGTACCCCACACACACACACACACACACACACACACACACACACACACACACACACACACACACACACACACACACACACACACACACACACACACACACACACACAGCAGGCCTAGACAGGGGGAGGACAGAGTGTAGGTACACAGAACATCAGAGGGTCAAATGTGCGAGAAAATGAGAGCAGACAGTGTTGACAAACAATGTTGCAACCTTGTGTGGAAACCGCAGGTGCAGAAACACAAAAGAAGAATCCCTGTGGGATGCAGAAACTGGCAGAGTAATTTCCATGCAACGTTCATATTGTTGTTACTCAGCCAGTGTTTGTGGGTCTTAGACTTAGACTTACTTTTTATTGTCATTCAAATTTGAACTTTACAGTATAGATAAGAACAAATTTTCGTTGCATTAGCTCATGGTAGAGCAGGATAAAAAAGCAATAAGGTGCAGATATAAATAAATAGATTACTGTACAGATAAATATATTGCACTTTTGCATATGCATCCACTTCTATGGATGTTTGTTATATTGTCTTTATATTCCAGCGAGTTAATCCATTTTTGGGGGGAGTTGAGGGGATTATCATGATGCGTTAAAGAGTCTTATGGACTGAGGGAAGAAGCTGTTACAGAACTTGGAGGTTCTGCTTCGGAGGCTGCGGAATCTCTTTTTAGAGTCCAGCAGTGAAAACAGTCCTTGGTGGGGGTGGGAGGAGTCTCTGCAGATTTTCTGAGCTCTGGTCAGGCAGCGGCTTTTTGCGATCTCCTGGATAGGAGAAAGAGGACTCCTGATGATCTTTTCCGCCGTCCTCAGCACTCTCTGGAGAGACTTCCAGTCTGAGGCATTGCAGGCTCCAGTCCAGACAGAGATGCTGTTGGTCAGCAGGCTCTCTATAGTGCCTCTGTAGAATGTGGTGAGAATGGGGGGAGGGAGCTGTGCTCTTTTCATCCGACGCAAAAAGTGCATGCGCTGCTGAGCTCTTTTACAAGAGCTCCGGTGTGTAGGGACCAGGTCATATTGTCAGTTATCTGCACCTCCAGGAACTTGGTGCTGCTTACCATCTCCAACGCTGTGCCGTTGATGAAGAGTGGAGCGTGGCTGGACTGGTGCTTCCTGAAGTCAACGATGATCTCCTTGGTCTTGTCGACATTCAGGACCAGGTTGTTGGTTCTGCACTAGTCAACCAGATGTTTCACATCTTCCCTGTAGTCCATGTCGTTGTCGTCACGGATGAGTCCCACTACTGTTGTGTCGTCCGCATACTTCACAATGTGGTTAGTAGTGGACCTGGCGCAGCAGTCATGGGTTATCAACGTGAACAGCCTCAGGACACAGCGCTGTGGGGAGCCGGTGCTCAGGGAGATGGCACTGGAGGTGTTGTCGCCCACTCTCACAGACTGGGGTCTGTCTGTGAGGAAGTCAAGCAGCCAGTTGCATAGGGGGGTACTGAATCCAAGGGGGCACAGTTTGCTCACCAAGTGCTGCGGGATGATGGTGTTGAATGCCGAGCTGAAGTCCAGGAACAACATCCGCACGTGTGTCCTTTCCTTCCAGATGTTCTAAGCTCAGGTGGAGGGTAGAGGAGATGGCGTCCTCTGTGGAGCGGTTAGGGTGATAAGCAAACTGGTATGGGTCGAATGTGGGGGGAAGTCTGGAGACAATGTATTCCTTTACCAGCCTCTCGAAGCATTTCATTACAGATGTTTTTTGGGATAAGCTAATCATCTGTTCAGTATTTTAACATAAAAGTGTTTGATTGTGAGGCATTAAAAGCCACAAAATGCAACGGGTCCATCAGACCCACAAACACTGGCTGAGTAACAACAATATGAACACCACACAAGGGTTAAATTAATACCTTTGTGACATGAAAAAAAAACATGTAAAAAAAAAATTAAAAAAATTGGCGTTTAATTGTTGATATCAAAATAAAACACAAAGCAGTTTGGCAAATGAAGGTAAAGTCTAATAAATAAGATGTGATCTTCTCCAACGCCCCGTGTGGTTCAGTACAACAGTTTGGCCAACAACAAAATAAAACAGGAGGGACACCTCGCACATCGAATACACAATCTTCACAGCCAGTGTTAAATTCGATGAGCTGACAAAACATTTTAGCTAGTACTGATGTTATTTGAACACTGATAGTTTGCAGTTAAATAAAGGAGTGAACAAACCCCAGTAAACAAAGTAAAGACTTTATAAACAAGTTGTGACAACGTTCTCCACACATCAACTGCAGCATGTTTCCTCACCTCATTAACTCTCAGTCACAGCAGCTGATGGACGCTGTATTGTCAAAATGAAAGCAACATCATATAGTTTTTCTCATTCGCTGTTTACTTTTAGTGTGGGGACAAGTGTGTATGTCTCCAATATTGTCCACACCTGTCTCCATCTAACAACAGTGCGCTCTTAAATGCACAGCGGGAAGCAAGGGAAAATTACTGTAGCGTCCCGGAAGAGTTGGCGCTGCAAATAATTCTGTGAATTTGTTTTGTTGTGTTTATGTTGTGTTGCAGATATTCTCCCTAAATGTGTTTGTCATTGTTGTTAGGTGTGGTCTCACTATATGGCACAGCTTTATGACAGTGTTGGCATTGTTTATACGGCAACATGATCATTAAATATTACCATGGCTATTCAGAGAGGCAGCTATTCTTGACAACCTCAATCAAAAAACTTTATCATTCTGTCCAACGCTACCTGGCGGTAAACCAAACGCTTAGCTCCATTTGTTCGTAGGGGAAATTTCCGGAGCAAAGTTTGTGTGTTGATGGTCCTCAATGATTATAAAGTCCATGTACGCATGCGCCTGACTTCATGTTGCCTAAAATAGATTAATAAATGACAGGGTTTCTGTAATTATTAACGTAGACGGTATTACTAACTGTCTGGATCACAAATTAGCATTATGACGTTGACCATTACATCCCTCGTCCATTAACAAGTAAAAACTCAAAGGCTGTAACGGCATGTGTTGCCGCAAATGTTGGTAATAATGTAGGGCATTACGGCAAATGAGAGGGTGGTCACGGCTTTTGCCGCAGTTGCCGAGGTTAAATTCGAGCCCTGCTGATTATATAGCCACATACGAAAGTGGCCTGGGTCGAATTTGAAAAATTCTGAATTGTACTGTTCACATTGACATTAAAAAATCTAATACAAGTCACACGAGACATGGGCCGATAGCAAGTGGGCAGCCTAAGATGGCAGCCTGAGATGGCTCTTTTGGTTGCTTTGTTGGGTCTGTTCCTGGTCTCTGGCCGTGCTGAACCCAACCCCAGCTCTATGCATGGTGCAATCTTATGTGCGTAATTTGTGTTATTTATTTCTCCTTTTTTTTTTCTCGTTCTTTTTTTGTAGCTCTGTACTCCTTTAATGTATTTTATGTCCTTTGTGTTCTTTATTGTTTGGTCTTTTGTTTCATGGCAAGATGGCGCCGCAGATGGCTGCCATGGCACTGTGCTCTCTCACGTTTTTCTTTGTTTCTTGCATTGAAGAAGGAGAGCACAGTCTACCAAGTCAAATTCCTAATGTGTTGCACATACTGTACTTGGTCACTAAAACTGATTCTGATATGGGCAAGAAAATTCGGAACTGACCTGCAGTGTGAGCAACGCCTAAATGTTGTGTTTCAACTTCTATGTAAGTGTTGGCCATATTTCTTTATTCTCGGCTCCACTTAGAGCTACAGTGTGTTAGGGGAAAGAGGCACAACAGTGATTGGACATTATGTATGTCGTGGGGAGCCTGACTTTCGCGACGGTGGACAGGCACGCTTGCAAAAACACATGTACACTAACACACATAGGACCATAGTCCACAAGGGCGCATTGTCCCGTGCAGGTTTATGCCAAGTACCATTGCATCCCTACTGTTTAGTACTGCTGTATCTTGTAACAGTAATTTCCGCCATGTTTTATCAAGTTAATGTATACTAACAGCTGATCACCGTAAGCGACCTGAAATTAATGATGATCAATTTGCCGCGGGCCAATAAAAAACAGTCATGGGCCATTTGGCTTGCGCTTTGAAATTCCCCGGCTTTTATGGCTCTTCATTGAGGTTCAGCGTTTGACGTGGCGTTAACTCCGAGCAACTCTCATTAGCTTTTTAGCTTATTTTGTGGTGATTAAACAAGGAAGAGGAGTGTTATTGCCACTGGAACTAATCAATGCCTTACAACACTAATTTTATTGCAAACAATCTAAAATCAGAGAATGCCTTCTGATTGACACAGGAAATTATGTTCCACAAGTCAACCAATCACAGCCCTTTTCTTGGCTTGGCGAAAGGACTTACAAGGGGAAGAACGAGACAGTGTAGCATATGCTTGCCTCTCGACACAGACGTGATGTTTTGTTTTATGGCACTCATAAAGCCTGCAGTGAGAAGAAATCAGCAATGAAGAAAAAAAGCAAATGTTGTGATGCATTTTTTAAATTACCGTATTTTCCGCACTATTAGCCGCACCTAAAAACCACAAATTTACTCAAAAGCTGACAGTGCGGCTTATAACCCGGTGCGCTTTATATATGGATTAATATTAAGATTCATTTTCATAAAGTTTAGGTCTCGCAACTACAGTAAACAGCCGCCATCTTTTTTCCCCGTAGAAGAGGAAGTGCTTCTTCTTCTACGGTAAGCACCGCCAAGGTAAGCACCCGCCCCCATAGAAGAAGAAGCGCGCGGGTATTACGTTTCATTTCCTTTGTGTGTTTACATCTGTAAAGACCACAAAATGGCTCCTACTAAGCGACACACTGTGGTTCTAGCTTGCCATGCTAATGGCCAGAAACTTCCACCCATGGTGATATTCAAAAGGAAGACCTTGCCAAAAGAGAACTTTCCAGCCGGCGTCATCATAAAAGCTAACTCGAAGGGATGGATGGATGAAGAAAAGATGAGCGAGTGGTTAAGGGAAGTTTACGCGAAGAGGCCGGGTGGCTTTTTTCACGCAGCTCCGTCCATGTTGATATACGACTCCATGCGCGCCCACATCACAGATGGTGTCAAAAAACAAGTGAAGCACACAAATACAACACTCGCCGTCATTCCGGGTGGATTAACCAAAGAACTCCAACCGCTCGATATTGGTGTCAACAAGGCATTTAAAGCATGACTGCGAACGGCGTGGAAACAATGGATGACCGAAGGCGAACACACATTCACTAAGACAGGGAGACAGCGCCGGACGACATACGCCAACATCTGCCAGTGGATCGTAAATGCCTGGGCGGATATTTCGGTCTCAACTGTGGTCCGAGCTTTCCGGAAGGCAGGATTCACGGAACTGCTGGAAAAACAACAGCGACACTGACTCTGATGACTTCGACGAGACGGAGCCGGCCATTTTGGATCCCGTATTTGCCCAACTTTTTAATTCGGACACCGTAGGAGAAGAATTCGAGGGATTTATGAATGAAGAATAACTTCAGAAAGTGAGTGTTATGTTTATTTTGTGTGTTGTGACATTAACGTTCGAGCAACATTAAGTTATTGCTATTGCTCTGCACTATTTTGAATTTTACTATGTTTGTGATTGCACATTTGCACATTACCGTACATTTTGGGAGTGAACAGAGTTGTTAGAACGCTGGTTTTTAATATATTATTAAAGTTTAACTGACCTATCTGACTGTTTTTTTGATATTCCCTGTAGCGCAGTTAGATGCGGCTTATAACACGGGGCGGCTTATAGGTGGACAAAGTTTTGAAATATGCCGTTCATTGAAGGCGTGGCTTATAACACGGGGCGGCTTATGGTGCGGAAAATACGGTAATGTGCCGTGTATGCTTAAAATGATCAAAATACGTAAATATTAAAATGTTATTAGAAATGTGCCCATTACTACATTACATATATACTTACATCATATTTATATACCTCTAACGGAGGTATATAAACACTCCCACAGGCTCCATTGTAAGTGGACTTTTGATCCATTTATTTAATATTTAGAATGCATTAAAATAAATAAATCCATCGTCATGTCTTTCATAGTGATTCTGAACGATAGGCAAAATTCCAAAATACTGGGGTTTCCCTCCAATCTCACAAATCACAGGAATGCAAAAACAATTGGAAAACAAATACTGTATTGTGTTATATGTTTTATACTGCCCAGAAGTAGACACTAGATGGCAGTAAAAGCTAGGAATGTAACGATATTAAATTTCACATACGGTATTTTTGCGGTGTAGGTCTAAAAAAAAAAAAAGCTTGGAAAAAATGCCATAGTGTGTAAAAGGAAGTGTCAGGAATGTTTAGGATAAGCACACTTAGGCCACTACTCAGTGGCCTAGTGGTTAGAGTGTCCGCCCTGAGATCGGTAGGTTGTGAGTTCAAACCCCGGCCGAGTCATACCAAAGACTATAAAAATGGGACCCATGACCTCCCTGCTTGGCACTCAGCATCAAGGGTTGGAATTGGGGGTTAAATCACCAAAATGATTCCCGGGCGCGGCCACCGCTGCTGCCCACTGCTCCCCTCACCTCCCAGGGGGTGATCAAGGGTGATGGGTCAAATGCAGAGAATAATCTCGCCACACCTAGTGTGTGTGACAATCATTGGTACTTTAACTTTTAACTTTAATTGAACACAAACAAAGTAAAATGTTCCAGTCGTATTTATTATAAGTATTTCTAAGTGCAAATGTTTAACAGAATAATGTCTTTAAAGTAACTGTAAACATCCAGTGTTAGAAGTGTAAAAGATTAACGTACAATTTAGTGTCTTTCAACTTTTACTTAGTGGGAAGCAGTGTCCATACAGTGGTAATTTTTTGTATTAGCCTGGAAAATGTTTCTCAGAAAAGTAAACTAACAATATAACTTTTAATAACGAAAATACCTTCACAAACTGATGTTTGGCTTCTGTGGCTTCAAATATCTTTTCAGCGTGACGGTGTATCAGGCGGCGACTTGTCCAGCCCTGCCTTACGCCTAGGGATGATGTTCGAAATCGGTTCTCCCGGTTGTTCGATAAGAAAAGAACTGATTCCATGGACCGGAATCCCTTTTTGAGAACCGGTTCCCGTTATCGAGGCCACTATAGTAAAGAAAAAGATTTGGTTCTTTATTCGAACCCCTTCCCACATACAGGAAATGCCCTGTGGGACCTGCAATGTTATGCCCAATTGATTGTAGACTCTTACTGACACCTTGTGGCGATATGAAAATACTACGCGTCATTAGTTTGGGCACTTCCGGGTTGAGACAATTGAGAAGTAGACAAGTTGTGTTAGCTCTTACAAGCCTTGGAAAAGCTAAGTCTGTAAGTAAACTGTTTAACTTGTTTATGTAACTCAATATTAAGGTGGAAAGTGGTTAAGTTTGATACTAAGATGTTTATTGAAAAACGATTTGTGTGCACTGTTTCAATGGATGTTTTGAGGACTTAAAATGGCTGCCAGTCGTAGATTTCCACCATCGAAATAGTTTTAACACTCAGAAGTATTTGTTTGATGATAGTACTGTATATTTGTGTGAAGCTAATATTTACATATTGTGTATTACATTTCAGTATGTTAATTGAATCACATAGCTTATACATTTGTCATTGTGTGTATTTCAGTTTAAAAAAAAAAAAAACAGTCCAGTGCAAGACAAAAGTAAAGATAGGAAAAGACAAAGCAAGATCAACAACAATAAAAAGCCTAAATGGATTAATCTGCTTTGGATTGTTTGTTAGCTGTCTGCCAAGCTGTATAACATCAACACGTATAGTGAGGGCAGAACAGGCAATATGCAATTACTGCCAGGCTTCGCACTCGTGTAAGAGGGGAAGAATTGTTGATTGATGACTGCGGTGTTCTTAATGTCATAGTGTGTGTAGTTAATATGTTCCAATAGCAGCAGAAGTGCACTTTTTGGAGAGCTGTATTATTTTCAGTTTTGTGCCCAAGGGACTGATTTTATTTAACACTATATTATTATTTATACACCTATAGTGATCACAGAGAAAGGTTGTTTTTGTGTTACTGTATACATTTGTTTTTCTGAAAAATCCCACTTAATATACTTTGGGCAACAACAGTCAATTTATATATATATATTTTTTAGGGGGGTAACAGTCAATATTTATTTATTTATTTTATTTTATTTTTTTCTTATAAAATAAAAGTGAGCTTTTGTTAAACCAAATATTGTGGGTTTTTTCCATATACAACAACCTATCTGGTTTCGATAAGAGAATCGATAAGGAATCGGTTCGATAAGAGGATTTGAGAATGGGCTCGAACTCAATAATTTCTTATCAAACATCATCCCTACTTACGCCCGAGTCAACTAGAATAGGCTCCAGCCCCCCGCGACATCGAGAGACAAGCGGTAGAAAAATAGATTGATGGATTTAGGACATGTCAAGTAGATTTTTCATTAATCGTATTTCCTGCGCTGAACATTTTTTTGGGGTGATTTCCCGCAGTGCGGCGAGACCAGCTGGCCGTGTCGCCTTGGAAACACTCAAAACAAAAGTGGCGCGGTTCGCTTTGCAGAACGCAAACTTGCTTACCTCTGCCAAAGACTATGTTTTGGCCTGTGCCTATTTGTCTGTTTGTTAGCAACATAAATCAACCAGATATGGACAGATTTAATGTGCAAAAAAACAATATATTTGATCTAACGAGTACGAACATACTTCAATTCCTGCTTACGTCGTTCAATGCCCCCACCTTGCCGGTCCTGAGATGCGCAAAGGATTCTGGGAGATGTAGTTTATGTACAGACCCAGCTAACGCTAACACGCCAGAAAGAAAACTACACTCACAAAGTTTGTATTTGATACAGTCACACGTCACTGTATTTTTGAAAAAGCTTTGAAACCGAAAGACTGCAGTATTTATAATACGGTTACATCCCTAGAAAAAGCACATAGTCTGAGTTCACTGACACATTACTGTACTGTTTTAATTAATTACAAAGATGAGGTGGCGACTTGTCCAGGGTGTGGATGCAGCTGAGATAGGCTCCAGCCCCCCCCCCCCCAAAAAAAGGGACAAGCGGTAGAAAATGGATGGGAACTAAGCAATAAGTTATTATAATTACAAAAAGAAACATTATCAAAGGCTCTCTTGTCTGTGATCTGCTCTGTTGTGCACAATTTGCAGATATTCTCAGTATATATTCAAAGATGGCGGCGCGCACAGACGCAGCGGCTTACGGCTCTCCATTTCAGTGCTCTTTCTTCCTTCTTTTCTTCATGTTTTTTTTCCTTTTGTGCACCACCTGTACTGCAAACACCCGGTACACCCGCCAGTCACTCTTGGATATCGGTAACTCGCACCAGATATCTGTTTCGAGCGACTTTCACCACGAGCACAACATCCCAGATGACATAGCGAGAGCACAGGGCTCTCCGTGGTTTGTTGTCGGGTCTGGGGGACGGCGCAGACGGAGAAGGGAGAGGAAGCAGAAGCGTGGCCGCAGGTCCGGCGTCTTGCTCAGGCTTAGGAAACAACCCCACAAGCCACCTCTACCGAGCCTGTTCCTCTCTAATGCCAGATCCCTTGTACAGAAGATGGACGACCTGGAGTTACAACTTGCTGGAAACCGCTATGTTCGGGACTGTTGTGCTATGATTATCACCGAAACCTGGCTTCACCCGGAAATACCCGATGCTAGCATGCAGCTAGCCGGACGCACTCTGCTCCGCCGGGACAGAACTAAGGACTCTGTATCTACGTGCATGAGAACTGGTGCAACAACGGGACAATCACTGAACAGCACTGTTGCCCGGACGTGGAGTACATGTCTGTTAGATGTCGGCCTTTTTTTCTCCCGAGAGAGCTGTCTGTTGTTATCATCACGGCTGTGTATATTCCACCGGACGCCAAAGTAAACACAGCGCTCTCTCTTCTGCTGAACACCGTCAACGAACAGCAGCGGGCCCACCCCGACGGTGTTCATATCATAGCAGGGGATTTTAATAAGGCCAATCTGAAGACTGTACTCCCTAAGTTCTACCAGCACGTGAAGTGTTCTACAAGGGGCAAGAACACCCTGGACCACGTGTATACCAACATAAAGCACGCGTACAGAGCTACACCCCTCCCCCAGCTTGGACAGTCAGACCATCTTTCCCTCATGCTCTCTCCTACCTACACCCCCATCAGACGCCAGGCCAGGCCTATCACAAAGACTGTTATGACCTGGCCTGACGATGCACTCCCCAAACTTCAGGACTGCTTCCAACACACAGACTGGGACCTCTTCCAACAACAGGAGCTGGAGACAGCCACAGGAACGGTGCTGGACTACATAAAGTTCTGCATCGGGAATGTGACTGTGGAAAAAACCATCCGGGTTTACCCCAACAAGAAACCCTGGATGACCAGCCAGGTCCGCACACTCCTCAGGGCCCGCGACGCAGCCTTCAGGTCAGGGGACAGGGCACTGTACAGTGTTGCTAGAGCCGACCTGAAGAGAGGGATTAAAAAAGCAAAGGCGGACCACAGGAGGTGCATAGAGTCCCATCTGTCCAGCAAAAACTCACGGGAGGTGTGGCGGGGCATTCATGACATCATGAACTTCAGAGGCTGCAATATGACAACTGCGGATCAGAGTGCGACACTGGCAGAGGAGCTTAACTGTTTCTTTGCCCGTTTCGAAACCCCCCAGCGACACTCATCTGCTCCAGCCCTGCCCCCGCCCCCACCGGGCTCCGGCGCCACTCCACTCACTGTACAGGAGCACAGTGTCAGACGAGTGCTCCTGGCTGTGAACCCCAGGAAGGCTACCGGACCAGACGTAGTACCTGGAAAGGTGCTCAGGACGTGCGCCCACCAGCTCGCTCCCCCCCTCACCAGGATCTTCAACCTCTCCCTGGCTCAGGCAGTCATCCCATCCTGCCTGAAGTCATCTACAATAATCCCGGTGCCGAAGAAGTCTCCCATCACCAGCCTGAATGATTACCGACCAGTGGCCCTCACTCCGGTAATCATGAAGTGCTTCGAGCGACTTGTTCTCCAGCACATCAAGGACCATATCCCTCCAGACTTCGACCCCCACCAGTTCGCATACCGGGCGAACAGGTCCACAGAGGACGCCATCGCTGTTGCTCTCCACTCTGCTCTGAACCACCTGGAGCAGCAGCAGAGCTACGTCCGGATGCTCTCTGTGGACTATAGCTCTGCCTTCAATACAATAATCCCGGACAGACTCTGCAATAAACTGGACACTCTTGGCCTCCCCCCTCTCACAAACGCCTGGATAAGGGACTTCCTAACGGACCGACCCCAGAATGTGAGACTTGGCCCGCACCTCTCATCCTCCCGCACGCTGAGCATCGGCTCCCCACAGGGCTGTGTGCTGAGCCCCCTCCTCTACTGCCTTTACACCCATGACTGCAGTCCGGCCCACAGTGACAACCTTACCGTCAAGTTCGCCGACGATACCACAGTGGTCGGGCTCATCTCCAGGGGTGACGAGGCTGCCTACAGAGAGGAGGTCCTGAAGCTGACGGCCTGGTCTTCGGAGAACAACCTCGCTCTCAACACCAGCAAGACCAGAGAGATCATCGTCGACTTCAGGAGGAGCAGCACCGACCCTGCCCCCCTCTACATCAACAGCGAGCGTGTAGAGAGGGTCCACACCTTCAGGTACCTTGGAGTCCACATCTCTAATGACTTCTCCTGGACAGTCAACACCACATCAATCATCAAGAAGGCTCAGCAGCGGCTACACTTCCTTAGAGTCCTCGGGAAGTACAATCTGAAGCCTGACCTGCTGCTGACCTTCTACCGCTCGTCCATCGAGAGCCTGCTGACCTACTGTATTACGGTATGGTACGGCAGCTGCACTGCAGCAGACAGGGAGAGGCTGCAAAGAGTGGTCAAGACGGCTCAGAAGATCATCGGCCGCCCTCTCCCCTCTCTGACGGACATCTACACCTCCCGCTGCCTCAACAGAGCCAGTGCCATCATCAAGGACAGCACCCACCCTGGCTCTGACCTGTTCCACCTGCTGCCCTCTGGGAAGCGCTACAGGTGCATTAAAACCAAAACAAACAGGCTAAAGAACAGCTTCTTCCCCAGGGCCATAACCATCCTGAACGGACTGCCCCATTGTCCCTCATAACTGCCTTCTCTTCGGTGCAATAACCCATTCCACCAACCACCCTGTTTTTGTTTTTTGTTTTTTTCATGTATATATTCATTTCACACCATATTCATTGCACTTCTACATTTTTTATATTTTTATATATTTGCACATTGTTTTTCTAGCATGCACACATCGCACTGTATGGAATGGCCTCAATCTCGTTACCTTGCGTAATGACAATAAAGCTGATTCTGATTCTGATTCTGATTCTTAAAAAATATGTGTCCATCTTAAACATTAATGTATGTTCCAACACATTTACCCCCGTTTGTTAAGAGCATTTGTAAACTGTTGAGCGCAATCTATGGCGCAAATCTTGATTGGTAAATGAGAGATGATGAGACATTATCATTACACTTGCATACCTGCCAACTTTTGAAATCAGAAAAACCTAGTAGCCAGGGTCCAGGGGCCGCAGGCCCCGGTAGGTCCAGGACAAAGTCCTGGTGGGGGGTTCAGGGGGGCGACGCAAAATGATTGATTGCATTCAGACAGGTTAAAATGTTGCTAAAACCATCACTTTTCTATCAGTCACAGTGACTTTTCAAAACAAAAATATTACAGCAAAAATCATATGAGTTGATTGACATGTTTATTCTGTAAGCTAACTTCAATAGCTTGAAATTATTTTGACAGTTAATGCCAGTTATCCTGTCAACCTTTCACAAGACTTCAATTTGTTAATTGAAAGTATAAACAGTATAAACACTTTTTACAGTAAACAAATGGTAAAACAGTACTAAACAATTCCATTAAAAAAAAATTGGTGTCATTATTAACTTTCTGTCCAAGCTTGTATAATCTACTGCCTTGTTCAATTGTAAAAAATATTCTGTGCCTAAAATTCACATTTCTATCACAATTATCATACTGTAAACATGGTAAACTAACTTCATTAAAATTAATAGTCCTGTCAATAGCATGGAATTACAATTCAAATGTAGTTTTTTTGTAAGCCTTTCAAAAGAATTCAAAATATGAAAAATTAATGAAAATTAATTTAAGCCATCAGACACTTGAAAAGTGGCACATCACATCTCTAATGTAATCATTTTAACTTTTCAACAGAAATAGCACTGCAAAAATATTAAGGACATACTTCTGTATTTTGGTAGTTATGCTGTCAACATTTAACACGATTTCTTCAACTTGGACTTGAAAGCAATAATAGTATAAACACTTTTAACAGTATAACAGTACTAAACAATTCCAATAGATAACATTGGTGTCATTACCTTTTTGTGGCTAAAATCCAAATTTAGCAACGGCATTAGACTTGTGTTTTTTTGTCCCAACGTGGTCTTTTACATCGCCAATTCCTCCGTGTCCGATCGAAAAATCTTGTCTGCACAAGGTGCAATTCGCGTAGTTTTCACCCTTTTTGGAACGGATAATTATTCCTGGATAGGCTTTTGAATATTCTTCACGGAATGACTGCAGTTTTCTTTTCGGTTTAAGACTTGTTTGCGATTTTTCTCCGGCTGATTCCATGATCGTTCGCTCGTTTGGAAACAATGGGCAACAGGTGCCTCGTGCTTGGCAGCGGTGCTATAAATAGCCTCACGCATGGCATTCGGAATGGCTCGATAGGAAGTTACGGGAAGCAGTGTCGATTGTGATTGTTGTTACGCAATTTCGTGAATAAAACTTTAAAAAAAAAAAAAATGTAATTAATGAAAAACCGTATTTTTTATCACTGCAACCGTAACCCGGAATAGGTTGATGAAAACCGTACTAATTACGGGAAAACCGGAGTAGTTGGCAGGTATGCACTTGAACATCTCTAACATGTAAGTCCTGCCTTTTTGCTAGGTCAGCATTGCAAATGAAAATATAATCCTAAATGCCTAACCCTGGAAAAACAATCAGATCTGTATCTTGAGGGCAAAAAAATCTGATTTGGAGTGCAGTATAAACAGGGCCAAAGTTATGGAGACACGAATTGTTCGTGGGTATTGGTTATAATTGGCATGTTCGAAACATTGTGAATTCCTGGGGTATTAATAAACAAGGTTTCAGAGACTAAACAACAGACAAATGGCAAAATGCAACAAAATGCGCTGTTGAAGACCAGCAAAGCAAGCGTATTTCAAAGGTCAAAATGGTAGCAGGTCTGCTTGTGTATAAATTTACTTGGATATCATGTGGAATGAAATCAAACCAAAACAAATAAAGCAAAGGACAATAACATAAAATACATTGTCAAAAGACTCAATGAGCAACACAAACGTACAAAAAGCGAGAGCCACCACCGTTTAGAAAAAGGTGATCCAATTGCTGAAAACAACAGCACTGCATGGATTGTCATGTTTCCCGTTGCTTGGATAGCGAGACAACGTGATTTCTGTTCAAATGAAAAAACAAACACGCTGCAACCGTCGTGCAGTAATGACAACTCGGTTCAAGCAGAGAGACAGGGAGGAGTGTGTGGATAGAAGCTTCGGAGAGCGGCACACCCATCATGGTTTAAAAGCCCGTCATTACGGAGGCTCACAAATGATAGCTCTGGCTAAAACAACAGGCTGCACCGCAAAGACTTCTGATTCTTACAGACAAAATGGCTTAGAATGAATTCTTGCAAGCCAAAGAAACATTTTAAACCTCTCGGATAAGGGAAAGAGTCTGAGCATATTTGAAGAAACAGCTTGTTCAAACCTGCCCTCAATATCTGGCATCTCTGTTCCAGCAGGTAAACGTTGTCATACCTGCGGGCCAGATGCAAAGCATGTCAGTAACACAAAAACTAACCGAGTACTTTTCAACCACTGTGCCGCGGCACATTAGTGTGCCGTGAAATACAGTCCGGTGTGCTGTGGGAGATTATGTAATTTCACCTAGCTGGGTTAAAAGTATTTTTTGCAAACCAGTAGTTATAATCCGCAAATAATGTGCCGTTGTGAGTGTCTTTGCTGTCTAGAGCTTGGCAGAGTAACCGTGTAATACTCTTCCATATCAGTAGGTGTCAGCAGGTAGCTAATTGCTTTGTAGATGTCAGGAATGACAACGATGGTTTGTCATTATCCCAATATGCAGACGACAGCGGGAGGCAGAGTGAAGGTAAAGCAAAAATAAACAAAAGGCAAGTGCCACTAAGAAAAGGCATTGAAGCTTAGGGAAGGCTATGCAAAACGAAAAACTAAAAACTGAACTGGCTGCAAAGTAAACAAAAACAGAATGCTGGACGACAGCAAAAACTTGCAGCGTGTGGAGCAGAGAGGGCGTCCACAAACTACATCCGAACATGACATGGCAATCAACAATGTCTCCACAAAGAAGGATAGTGTACACACAACTGAAATAGTCTTATTCTTGATTGCTAAAACAAAGCAGGTGCGGGTAATATCGCTCAAAGGAAGACATGAAACTGCTACAGGAAAAAGCCACTAAAATAGGAGTGCAAGACAAGAACTAAAATACTACACACAGGAAAACACCAAAAAACTCCAAATAATTCACGGCGTGACGTGACAGTACTTTGAGACAAGAGCTATTGTGATGCATGGTTGGTTATGGTTCGAGTTCAACAATTGCGAGAACAACTTTTTACTGTCAATATCGACTGCCGAGTTTAATTTTTTTATGTTTTCTGCTGGTGGTGCCGGATTTTTTATATAAAAAAAATTGTGCCTTGGCTCAAAAAAGGGTGAAAAATACTGCACTAACCAACTGGCGGACAGCATGTATCAATGTGACATATATGCACGCATGTTCTGCATTGATTTGAAGGCAGTGCAAAACTTGTCAGCCTCACTCCACCAGCAATCCACAACAGCAGATCCCTGCCGATCCCACTGAAAGTTGAGAAGGTGCAAGCCTGCACAAAAGACATTCAAAAATGAAATGAAGCACGCCTGTTATCTCGCCACACCCCACACGTCCGGACCCACGCAACAGGTTCTTGCTTTTGTTGCGCCAGGTGAGTCTGCACCAAAACAATAATTCCTGCTCTTCCTCAAACCAATGAAGCACTATGAACAACATTTGAAAAAAAAAAAAGTTGAATGAGCGAAACTTTCAGGAAGAATTCATCATGACACAAGCGATAAGAAATCCAGACTGGACTTTGACCTCACAGTCTGTGACACAGCGGGCGGGCTGGTCACTTCCGTGTATTCTAGTCACTCTGACTAATCCGTATCCAACTATCCAATTATCGAATAAAAGCGTACAAATGACCGTGTCCAATAATCGAACAGAATATATATATATATATATATATATATATATATATATATATAGATTCAAATGTCACTATTTTACCCACATCAATCATAAAGTTGAAAGTTATGTGTATTTATATTGGGATACACTTTATATAAAAAATTAAAGTTACGCATATACTGAGGGAAATATTAGCCCAAAATACAACAACTCACAACAATTCGAACCAACAAATGCAGAAACTTAGCATGTAGCTCCTGTTAGCTATTACGCTAACAACTTTTACCAAATTAGAACCAGTTTTGTTTCATTGCGGCGACAACACATCTCAAACAAACGCAGCCAACATATTAATCACGAACCGTTTCTGGAGAATGTTGCACTTGTCAATGTTTTGTTTTTTATCATTCCGTAAGTGCCGGCGATGTAGTTTCAGGCCTAGCCTAGTCAAACCTAGCCTAGCCCGACTGCACATACGTTAAATCCGAATCTCAAACCGGAAAAGGAGTGAGTTTGGCCGTTATGAAAACCGAAAACCAGTATGTAAAGTCGAGCAAAATACCTTCAATGTAGGAAATAAACAATCCACCACGGTAATATCGCTGAAATTAAGGTCAGACAAAACACCCACCTATGCAACTTCCTCTGTGTCCGGGTTGTTGTTCATTCGACTGGGCTCTTCCTTCTCCACTGTGGGGAGAAGGAGGAAGAGGTGGGCGGTAGCTGAGCAACGCCTGGACGAAGGAGGGGACATGTATTCAGCATTTTTTTAGGACATATGAAGATACATGTAAATATGATTGTAATTGTAACGTGTTCATTAGTTAGGACTATTGTTACATGTTACATGCACTTTTTTGTAACCTGGCGGAACATACTGTATTCACCCCCAACGTCTTAATTTCAAAGTAAAGTTTTATCAATTGTGCATTACACCGAATGCGTCATTTAAGTTGTACTTTAATATCGGACAGGTAATGTAAAGTTTAAGCGACATTCTGTATTTTCAGTTGCTTTCAAATACCGCCCTCACGCGGTTTTTCCTCCACTTTTTTATTATTGTTATTATTTTTATTTTTATTCATTTTTTTATTTTATTTCAACATTTACAAACAGTTGAGAAATAATAATCGAAGTAAGTACAGAAACAGTACAACAACCGTACAAAACAGCGCTAGGGGTTTGTAAAGTCAAAGTAACTAAAATAGAATGCAAAATATAACAAAGTGCAAAGCCATAGGCTCACTCAATTTCAGTAAATAACTTAAATTTGGAACACAGCATCATCGTTTTTACAGCTGTTTGGTTGTTAGCGGTAGAGAGTGTTTTAACGTAGAGTTCTAATTCTTTTTTAAAGGCACAAAAAACAGGGTCGGGTATTGAGAAACGTACATTTATGAATATAAAACTTAGCCAATAATATAAAGAGGTTGCAAAGGTAAAATTCATTTAAAAAAATGTTTCATACAGTGTAAATCCAAATAGCACATCTTTAAAACAAAGCACAAATTTGTCATGAATATTGTCCAGGATGAAGCGACAGATGCCCTGCCATAGTGATCGAGTGCTTTCACAAGTCCAAAACAGGTGCTAAACAGTCTCTGGATGCATGTTACACAAGGTGCAGGTAACATCAATGTCCTTCTTGTATCTAACTATCATAGTCTTTACAGGGTAATAACGATGAATGATTTTAAAAGATATCTCTTTGACTTTGTTGGTAAGTAAAACCTGTTTGGAAAGGACCACGTTTTGACCCAGCAGATGTCATTCACAACATTATTCCAGAGCGCAATTACATAGGAGACAGACACACAATCATTTTGGAATAAGCTGCAGATTTTTCTGATCAAAGCAAAGTTTCTCCACAGGAGTGTCAAGTGGATCATTCACAATTTTTACAGCAGAAAGAGGACACGAATAAGCCCTGTACAACATAACAACACCTGTTGGAATGGCATCAAATACAATGGCAAATTGTTTGGGAGTCACAGGGACCTTAAAATGGTTGAGAAATTATTGGTAATTAAAAAGTTTACCTTCCTTATTGAAAAGCTGACTCACTAAAATAATATCATTCTTGAACCAATTGTTGAGTAAAAGAGATTTCCTTTTGTAACATATGTCTTTATTGTTCCAAATGAAATATTTCATAGGTGAGAAATTGTGCTTGTATATAAGAGAGCATGCTAGAAGGGCTTGTTTGTGGAAGTTTGAAAGAGCAACATGAATCCTATCAATGTTGTAGTTACACAATAGCAACAATTTTAAGCCTCCAAGGTTAGAAAATACATCATGAGAAATTAAGTTCCAAATTGAGGTAGGGTCTTTCAAATAGTGTCGTATCCAATTAATCTTGAATGTGTTGTTGAGTGTAGTGAAATCTAGATAGTTTAGACCACCCTGATTGTAATTGTTCATTATAACGGATTTCTTAATATAATTAATTTTGTTTTTCTAAATAAAGTCAGCTGCGATCGGTTCGCAGCTGAGTGTGAAGCGACTGGGATGGGAATCAGCACCTCCAAGTCCGAGTCCATGGTTCTCGCCCGGAAAAGGGTGGAGTGCCATCTCCGGGTTGGGGAAGATATCTTGCCCCAAGTGGAGGAGTTCAAGTACCTCGGAGTCTTGTTCATGAGTGGGGGAAGAGTGGATCGTGAGATCGACAGGCGGATCGGTGCGGCGTCTTCAGTAATGCGGACGCTGTATCGATCCGTTGTGGTGAAGAAGGAGCTGAGCCGGAAGGCAAAGCTCTCAATTTACCGGTCGATCTACGTTCCCATCCTCACCTATGGTCATGAGCTTTGGGTTATGACCGAAAGGACAAGATCACGGGTACAAGCGGCCGAAATGAGTTTCCTCCGCCGGGTGGCGGGGCTCTCCCTTAGAGATAGGGTGAGAAGCTCTGTCATCCGGGGGGAGCTCAAAGTAAAGCCGCTGCTCCTCCACATCGAGAGGAGCCAGATGAGGTGGTTCGGGCATCTGGTCAGGATGCCACCCCAGCGCCTCCCTAGGGGGGTGTTTAGGGCACGTCCGACTGGTAGGAGGCCACGAGGAAGACCTAGGACACGTTGGGAAGACTATGTCTCCCGGCTCGCCTGGGAACGCCTCGGGATCCCCCGGGAGGAGCTGGATGAAGTGGCTGGGGAAAGGGAAGTCTGGGCTTCCCTGCTTAGGCTGCTGCCCCCGCGACCCGACCTCGGATAAGCGGAAGAAGATGGATGGATGGATGGATAAATAAAGTCAACTGAAAACCAGATTGATCACATCTGCATTAGCCGGAAATTCAGGCGCTCACTGCTTGATGTCAGAGTGAGAAGAGGAGCTGACGCTGCATCTGACCACCACCTAGTCACAGCAAGGTTCCAGTTGAAAGTGAAATGCATGAAACAAAGAGGAGGGAAAATCAAATTCAACATACAACAATTCCAAGATATAGGTACTTCAGAACTATACCAAGTCACATTACACAACCGGTTTCAAGCACTACAGGACCAGACAACACAAGCACCAGGAACTGTAGAAGGGATTTGGGAAGGTTTGAAGACCACATGGAAGGAGACTGATTGATTGATTGATTGATTGAGACTTTTATTAGTAGGTTGCACAGTGAAGTACATATTCCGTACAATTGACCACTAAATGGTAACACCCGAATAAGTTTTCAACTTGTTTAAGTCGGGGTCCACTTAAATTGATTCATGATGCAGATATATACTATCATATATACTATCGTCATAATACAGTCATCACACAAGATAATCATCAGGGTATATACATTGAATTATTTACATTAGAGAGAAGGGAGAAAAAGGAGGTAGTTAACAGATGCAGAACTAGAGCAGGAAAGGTAGCAGCACAAAGAGAATATGAAGTCGTAAACAAGGATGTGAAGAAGAGTGTCAGAATGGACAAAAATAAGTACATCGAGGATTTAGCACAGCCGGCAGAGGAAACAGCAGGAAACAATAATCTGAAAGAACTCTATCCAACCACAAAGATGCTCGCCGGCAAATTTAAACAAGCCCAAATGCATATTAAAGACACAAATGGTACACTCCTCACAACCAAGGAAGATCAACTCCAGAGATGGACTGATCACTTTCAAGATCTATTCAACAGAGAGCCCCCTCAACTGATTGCAGATATTCCACCAGCTCCAATCATGCTTGAAATAAACTGCCCCCCCCCCAAACTGGAAATCAGGAAGGCCATCAAAGCCCTGAGAACAGGAAAGGCAGAAGGGCCAGATGAGCTAGCAGCAGAAGCTCTCAAAGCAGATATCGAAACATCCTCCAGCATGCTTTTCCATCTCATGCAAGCTATCTGGGAGGAAGAAAAAGTCCCATCAGACTGGAGAGATGGCAACATCATAAAGATTCCCAAGAAAGGAGACCTCAGGGAGTGTAAAAACTACAGGGGAATTATGCTCCTCTCAACGCCAGGGAAAGTGCTCAACCACATACTACTAGAAAGGATGCGGAAATTGGTCGATGCACAACTGAGGGAAAACCAGGCTGGTTTCAGAAATGGAAGATCTTGTGCTGACCAAATTGCCTCCTTCAGGATTATAATAGAACAATCCATGGAATGGAACTCACCGGTATATATTAATTTAATAGACTTTGAAAAGGCTTTTGACAGCGTCGACCGTGAGACACTGTGGAAGCTGATGGCACACTATGGCATACCACCGAAGCTCATCAACATCATCAAGAGCACCTACCAAGGGATGCGATGTCGTGTCCTACATGACAAATGCCCATTGGAGGCCTTCGAGGTCCTGACTGGGGTGCGGCAAGGATGTCTGCTCTCGCCTTTCCTTTTCCTCCTCTGTATTGACTGGACCATGAACCAAACAACCAAAAACAGCAAAACCGGCATACAGTGGAGCCTTACCGAACAACTGGAGAACCTAGACTTTGCAGACGACCTAGCTCTCCTGGCTCACACTCACCAACAGATGCAGGACAAATCACAAAAACTACAAAGAGCTGCTGCATTTCTTGGGCTTAAGATCAATTCACAAAAAACAAAGGTCATGGGTATCAATAACAAGAACAATACACCAATAACAATGGACCATAATCAATTAGAGGAGGTAGTCAGTTTGACATACTTGGGGAGCATAATCAGTGTAGATGGAGGGGCAGATGAAGATGTCAAATCCAGAATAGGGAAAGCAAGAACATCATTCAACATACTAAACACAATGTGGAGAGCAAAAAACATTTCTCTCAAAACCAAACTGAAAATATTTAACTCAAATGTCAAATCCATCCTGCTGTACGGATCAGAAACATGGAAAACCACCAATAGCATACTCACTAAACTACAGACATTCGTAAACCGTTGCCTCTGTCGGGTCCTAGGAGTCTACTGGTCAGACACCATCACCAATGCCAACCTGTGGGAACTCACCAAACAAGAACCAGTGGAACTGCAAATCAGGAGAAGGAAGGGGAGCTGGATAGGCCACACACTCAGAAAACCCAATAAATCAATCACCAAACAGGCACTAACATGGAACTGACGGAGATAGATATCTACATATATCCATATTTAAGAGTTATTTCTTTCTATAGTCATGTTGGAAATAACTAGTGTTTTCTCTTTGTGCTCTTTCTATTTTTTCTCCATCTCATGACCGAGGGTACACTGTGGACTACCTTGAGCTCGGAATGCAGGGAGTAGCAATACTCCCTTTTATTTGTTACCTTATCCTGTCTGTAGCTAAGGAGAACAATAGACATGTGTATTCGTTCTGGAGGGTGGGGGCGAGGGACATATTGAAGAACACAGCACTTGGGTAATGTTTGGCAGATCAACTTGGCTGCGCAATTGAATTTGTTGTCCGAGGCTGGTCTCTCCAAAGCTTTGGAAGTAAATTGCAAAATACCTATTCCTGTTCTGGGTGATCATTTAAACTCAGTTTATATGTCATCAAAAGAACTTGGGATTGACCAGTAACTTAAATTCCCTTGGAGGAACATCTGGTCTAAACGCAACAGAACCCACAGGGAAAAAGAAACAGAGTGAGACCAAGAACAACCTGGAGAAGAAGCACGGAACAGGAGATGAGGGCTGAGGGGCTGTCATGGCAACAACTCGACCGAAGGGCACAAGACCGGAATGGATGGAAGGCTTTCGTTGGCAGCCTATGTTCCTCAGGGAATACTAAGGCCTAAGTAAGTAAGTAAGTAAATAAAGTCAACAAGTATTTTGTCAATAGTCTTACATATTTTTTGGTTAATATCTAAAGAAATAGCCGCATACATAAGCCTGGGGATACCTTCTGCTTTGGAAAGCAAGGTTCTGCCTTTTAAGGATAAATCTCTCTGTAGCCATTGGTTAAATCTTTTCTTAGTTTTTTCTACAATTGGAGTAAAGTTCAAGACCGATCTAAAACTCTGATTTTTAGTGATAAGTATTCCTAGGTAATTAATACTATCCTTAACTGGAATTTGACATATAGACATAATTTCACATCTCTTCACAGCCATTAGTTCACACTTATTCACATTCAGACAGAGACCAGAAGCCAAAGAGAAAACATGAATCACATCCAAGGCAAGAGGAATTTGAGAAGAGTTCTTCAAAAAGAGTGTTGTGTCGTCAGCCAGTTGGCTGATAGTTATTTCTCTGTCTAATATAGAGATCCCCTTTAAACGACTAGTTTTTATATGAACCGATAACAATTGGGTGGCTAACAAAAATAAATATGGAGAAATAGGACATCCTTGCCGTATCCCACGTTTTAATTCGAACCTTGGAGATGTACCAGATTTTAGCTTTATCGAGCTATTACCATTGCAGTACAAGGTCTTGATTGTTTTGCGGAAAAAATTGCAGAAGCCAAATTTGTCAAGTGTCTTGAAGATAAATTCATGTTCGATCGAGTCAAAAGCTTTGTAGAAGTCCAGGAAAAGAAGGAAGCCTTCATCATTAATGACCTCTGGGTAATCCAGTATGTTAAGTACAAGGCTGATATTATTCGATATGTGTCTCCCTCTCATAAATCCTGACTGTGTCTCATCAATTATGTCATCCAGAACCAATTTTAAACGTTTAGCAAAAATAATAGCTACAATCTTATAGTCATTGTTTAGAAGGCTATAGACGCCAATTATCAATGATTAGTAAATCTTTGTTTGGTTTGGGTGTAAGGATAAGGAGGCCCTGTGTTAAAGTTGGAAAAAGGGCACCTGTATCAATACTTTCACAAAACACTTCTAGTAAGAAGGGAGCTAGCTCTTCTGAAAATAATTTATAGAATTCAGATGTAATACCATCCACTCCAGGAGATTTGTTATTTTTTAAACTATTAATTGATTCCACTACTTCCTTGAGACAGATTGGACGGTCACAGAATACTTGGTCAGCTGTGCTGATTAATTTAGTTTCAGTTAAGGCATCCATAAACGAAACAGCATCACTTTCACAGTATTGACTGTTGTATAATTTTTTGTAAAATTGAGAACAATAATTTGCAATCTGTTTTGCATCATTGCCAACCAAATCGTTTATTTTCAGTTGATCAATGGTGTTGTTTTGAGCTTGCGATTTTTCTAAACGAAAGAAATACGCAGAATTTTGTTTATCTTCCTCCAGCCATTGTTTTCTAGATCTTACAAAGGCTCCTTCTGCTTTCGATTGATACATTTTGTCTAATTTATTTTGGCTTTCTAACAGACTTTCAATTTCTTCTGCTGACATATTATCTGGACATATAGAGGATAATGCAGTAATGATGAAAATCACATTTTCTTCCTCAGAACGCTTATTGATTGATTACTGATTGATTATTGGTTGATTACTGCAATATTTTGTAATAAATTTACTTACCTCATATTTGGAGTTTCCAATTACTACATTAATTGTTTTGGGTTTTGGCTTTATTAAAAAAAAATTGTATTAGATCTTTAATCTTCATTTTAACTGCTTCATGACATAAAACCGAACTATTGAGTTTCCAGTATGAGCTTTTTGAACAATTGTGAGAGGGATGTAGAGAGATGTGACTCTGTATAGCCCTATGATCAGTCAAATGAGTGGAGAGAATTTGAACACTAACATTGTTTTGCAGTGATTTAGAAATTAACCACATGTCTATTCTATATTTTCTTGAGCCTAACTTATTAGACCAGGTAAAGGATGTCTTATCAGGATTTGTATATCTCCAGGTATCAATTAAATCAAGCTTTTGCATTAGTAACTTTAGATTAAGCTGACACTATTTTGAGAGCATGGTGGCCATCTATCAAGTGAATTGTCAATGACAGTATTGAAGTCACCTCCTACAAGTATATAAGCATTTGGAAATTTGGCAAGCCAGTGTATAATTTTATTTTACACTTCATTAGATAAAATAGTATTGTCAGGCACCGAGTTATATCCATAAATGTTAGCAACTATAAAGTTAGTTTTCTGAATCTCAAAAACCTGACAAATATAATGGCCATTTTTATCACAGTCACTATGATGCAATACGACTCCTGTAATATTGTTTTTGAGTGTGCCAACTCCACCAGAACGCTGTGATGCATGAGAGCAATATATTTAATTACCCCATTGAGATCTCCAAAACTTTACATCATCATTCATACTGTGTGTTTCCTGTAAAAAACATAAATCTGTTTTACATTCTTTAAGAAATAAAAATAAAGCTTTGCGCTTGAAGTTCTGCCTTAACCCCCTGGCGTTGAGAGAAACTATAGATAAGGACAAGTTTAAACAAAAATGAATTAGAATTAGAAAATGCTTTGAGTTAGAAACAAAGCAACTAGACCAGGGGTGCTCAATACGTCGATCGCGATCTACCAGTCGATCGCAAAGGTAGTATTGGTAGATCGCATTACATTATTTAAAAAAAAAAAAAAAATTTTTTTTTTTTTTTTTTTTTTTTTTTTTTTGGTGTCCTGTCCAGCTTCTCAGGCAAATCATATAGTTGATGTAGATGCCCATTTCGGCTGTTCAGATTTACTTTACAAAAGAGAAGTGTAGGATACTTCTCTTGTTGCCTTATTTGTATTTGACTTTATTAAATGTATTTATATTATCATTTAGTGCAGCCGGGCCGGAGCAGGAGGGGATAGAAAGAGAAAAAAAAGAAGACAGAGGGGGAAATTGTGGGGATTAGAGGGGGATTAGACAGAGAGACAAAAACAACAACAGCAAATAACAACAACAACAACAATAGAGCAACATCAGCAAATACGACATGTACAAATATGATGGTAAAAGAAATAGCAAATAAGCAGTTAGCGAAAAATAAAAAATAATACAGAAATGACAATGAGCATTATTACACTACAAATGGATCAATACAAATACCAATAGAAATAGCGCTATTGATAATGAACAATACCAATAATTTACCTTTATTATCAACAATACAGTTGTTTAAATGCAACAATACATATACGTAATGATAACTTGAGATACGAAAGAATGCAGAAAAATGGAGGGGGAGAAAGAGAAGCAACCTACATTAACCTTGTAGATTGTTATAGTCACAATAGGTTAAGCTTTGTCAGTGTGCCGTGTGTTACACCCAGTTTACCCTAGGGCAGGGGTGCTCATTACGTCGATCGCGAGCTACCGGTCGATCTCGGAGGGTGTGTCAGTCGATCACCAGCCAGGCATTAAAAAAATAGTCCTAAAAATGAGCGATCATAAATCTTCACAATGACGTCATTTTCGTCACTTGATTGACATTCACGGCACCCGAGGGTCTTCTGAGATGACACTGGCTGCTGCCAGCTCATTAAAATTACCGACTGGAAGGCGAGAAACACTTTATTTCAACATACTCTGGCGCCGTACCTGTCGTCAAAACTCCAAAGACCGACTGCACAGTTGCACAGTTGCGCTAACAAAATAGGAGTCTCAGAAAGCTGGCGTGCACAAGCTAGCAAGCTACGGAGTTTGCCGACAATGTATTTCTTGTAAAGTGTATACAAAGGAGTACGGAAGCTGGACAAATAAGATGCCAAAAACCAACCACTTTCATGTGGTATTGGACAGAAAGGAGGACTTTTTTTCTCCTCCATTCGAAAATGCGGACTTTATCAGCACCACTGTCTGATTCCTATCAATGCAAGTCATCAGAATCAGGTAATACACCAACTTATATTCTTGTCTTCATGAAAGAAAGGAATCTATATGTGTTAAACATGCTTGTATTATCTTTAAACACCTTTAACTTATTAACAATATTAACTATATGTGTTAAACATGCTTGTATTATCTTTAAACACCTTTAACTTGTTAACAATATTAACTATATGTATTAAACATTCTTGTATTATCATTAAACACCTTTAATTTTTTAACAATAGTAACTATGTGTTAAACATGCTTGTATTATCATTAAACACCTTTAACTTGTTAACAATATTAACTATATGTATTTAACATGCTTGTATTATCATTAAACACCTTTAATTTTTTAACAATATTAACTATATGAGTTAAACATGCTTTCATTATCTTTAAACACCCTTTACTTGTTAACAATATTAACTATATGTATTAAACATACTTGTATTATCATTAAACACCTTTAATTTATTAACAATATTAACTATATGTGTTAAACATGCTTGCATTATCATTAAACACCTCTAACTTGTTAACAAAAACATATATTTCATAAATAAGTAAATATAAATTATATATATGAATGAGGTAGATCCCCACGACTTGATCAATTGAAAAGTAGCTCGCCTGCAGAAAAAGTGTGAGCACCCCTGAACTAGACGCTGCGGGAACAACATCATATTAATATTCAGAAAAGGGACAAAAACTGGCTGTGCGTAAGTTGTAACTCCAACCAACACTCTATCCACCTCTTTTAACAAAATAAAGACAAGAGTAAGTTAATGTCTGAAAGGTGTATCTTCAGACTGGAAGAGGGATTTCTTTATTCTCGATAAATGCCCGACCGCCTATAAAGTAGTAAATGTTCCCTGTCTTGCGAGCTTCATCCACCAGTGGCCATGTCGACTTACAGAGATCCTCGGCGAGGATTCGGAGGTAAGAGGAATTCTTTGCAGCGGCCCAGACTGCAGCTCTGTGCACCCTGGAGGAAAACTGCAGCAAAACACACCTTTTACCTTTCGGCTTCTTCACTCCAACGCGATGCACGGTGTCGATAACATTCGGGAGCCGTTCAGCATCAGACGGCAGCAGAGCCTGGCAAACTCGGATAACCTCTTCACGTACATCTCTGTCCTCCACACGCTCGGCCACACCATGTCGTCTCAGGTTCCATCGTCTTGAATATCTCTCCATCTCGGTGATGCGTTTTTGAAGTACATTGATTAGCTTCTTGTGCCCCTCCACAGCCAGTTCCAGCCCAGAAACTCTCCCCATAATCTCGCTTACTTGTTTGCAAACTTGTTCCACTTTAGCATTTCCGCCAGCAATTTGAATGGCATTGGCCTGGATCAACTTCTTCAGCTCTTCTGAGTGGACGTTCAGCTCATCTGAGCGGGCGTTCAGCTCGTCTGAGCGGATAGCGTAGCAACAATGTCGCTATTGCCCATTTCATCTTTACCTTTCTTGGCGGGAGGCTTCTCCGGTGTTACTGGCAGGGAAGGAAAAATGTTTTCATTCATGGGATGTATTTTCATGCTGTCCCCATTGATGATATAGTCATGGCAGTTGTCAAATAGAAGGTTTGAAGCTCCGGTTGTTGTGTTATCCGCCATTTTCCTGGGCACACCTTTTCTTTTTAAGCCAGAAGACGTTGACATAGTTCAAAGGAGCAGTCGTTAAAGTCTAGCCAAATTAAATACAAAATGAACTAAATACTATAGGGAAACTATCCATCCATCCATTTTCTACCGCTTATTCCCTTTTGGGGTCGCGGGGGGCGCTGGAGCCTATCTCAGCTACAATCGGGCGGAAGGCGGGGTACACCCTGGACAAGTCGCCACCTCATCGCAGGGCCAACGCAGATAGACAGACAACATTCACACTCACATCCACACACTAGGGCCAATTTAGTGTTGCCAATCAACTTATCCCCAGGTGCATGTCTTTGGAGGTGGGAGGAAGCCGGAGTATTAAGTCTCTTTTCAATCATATACGAGCCGTTTTCGCAGGATTATATTCTTTTTTTAGATGCTGCTCCCGCAAGTAAGACCGTTCACGGCGCCATCTTGGATCCCCCCCCATTTCCTCCACTTATACAGCAGGTGAAGTTTTGTTTTGACATCATACCCATGTTCGGTCGAATCGAGCTGCTCTGTCAAAAAAAGCTACCAGTTGCCATTCCTGTTTAAACAACAGCGATGAAAACAAAATGTCGGCTACTGTTATTTGCACCGATGTGAACTTCCTTACGCTGTAATTGTCTACATGTTTGGCTTACTGTCCGTTAATACAGGGGACCCCAACCACCGGTCCGGAGACCGGCACCAGCCCGTGACGCATTTGCCACCAGGCCGTACAGAGACATTAAATAATTTATAACCGACCGCATTTTCTCCTAAAAATCTTTCGCCAGCCCCACCGATAAGCTTGTTCGTCGATGTATCATAATAAATAAAAATTACATAACATTATAAAACTCCTGTTAGGAAGTCGCCATTTGCTATATTTGTTACAGTTTGATGACCTAGGATCAGGGCAGATCAGGAACAAAGTGAACATAGTAGTTCAAGTGCATAAGGCAGTGGAGAACTGCTAAATTGTTGCATTTAATAATTGCGCAGAAGGAAGAATATACACATTTCCTTTTGCCTAGTAAGTTAAAGTCCTGGTATTATTGCACATAGTCCTATTACACAAGTAGTTAGCAATAACAGATGTATTTACACATGGAAAATTGGACCAAAAGACCTAACTATGTATCTACGAATGAAATATTGCACAAAATATGAATACATACGTTTTAGAATGGAAATAGAAATCCACAGAAATGTATACATTTTTCATGCACTTATTTGCTATATTGATCTGCCACACGTGGAAGGCCGGTCCGTAAAAATAATGCCTATAATGGCCCCTGGTGCAAAAAAGGTTGGGGACCCCTGCGTTAATATACAATGTGAACTTCCTCATTCTGCGAGTGTATACATGCTTACCGGTCAGGAAACACAATGATTAAAATATGTCATGATCTGTGGTCTAGATCATGTTTTGTTAAGTTATGTTCTGTTAGTTTTGGACTCCTTTAGTTCCTGTTTGTGCACCTCCCTGAGTTTGTTTTGGTTGCCATGGTTGCTAATTATGTTCACCTGTCTCTGATTAGTGTTCGGCCGTTCACCTGCTGCCCGAACACTAATCAGAGGCATTATTTAAGCCTGCCATTGCCGGTCAGTCGGCCTGGCGTCATTGTTTCATGCAATGCCATAGTTTATGCTGTTTGTTCACTTCATGCCGTGTCCACGTGAGTTTTATTTGCTTCATGCAACCCTGCTACGTAAGTTGTTTGTTTCATGCCAAAGTTACGTGTTTATTTCTTGTCCATAGTCCATGCTAATAGTAGCATTAGCTTCGAGTGCGACTTGTTTTCTGTTTTTTCGTACTACTTTGATATTTTGTGGAATAAATAATGTTCCAACCTGCATGCCATGTCCGGAGTGGCCCGTCTGCATTTCGGGAGAACGAACTCCCGCAAGCTGCGACCGAAACGTAACAAAAACATAGTTTAAATAATGACTAGTAGCGCAAGTGACAAAGTCTACACAAGGTAAGTCTACACAAGTGGATAATTTTTAATTTGAAATTGTCCAGAAAAAAAAACATGAGCGCCGATGCGCCTACGCAAAAGCGTTGAGTCGCTCTTTTTGACAAAGCAGCTCGATTCGACAGAACAGTTCCTTGAAGTTATTTTTCTCCAGTGTAAGCACTGAAGTGCTTTCAGGCCATACTTGCCAACCCTCCCGGATTTTCCGGGAGACACCCGAAATTCAGCGTCTCTCCCGAAAACCTCCCGGGACAAATATTCTCCCGAAAATCTCCCGAAATTCAGGCGGAGCTGGAGGCCACGCCCCCTTCAGCTCCATGCGGACCTGAGTGAGGACAGCCTGTTTTCACGTCCGCTTTCCCACAATATAAACAGCGTGCCTGCCCAATCACATAATAACTGTAGAATGATCGAGGGCGAGTTTTTGGTTTCTTATGTGGGTTTATTGTTAGGCAGTTTCATTAACGTCCTCCCAGTGCGGTAACAACACACAACAACAGCAGTCACGTTTTCGTCTACCGTAAAGCAGTTTGTCTGCCGTAAACAGCAATGTTGTGACACTCTTAAAGAGGGCAATACTGCCATCTACTGTACATGCATATGTGACAATAACTCTACGGTTTTTAGAGAGTGCAGTGCACAACTGCGCACACAACAAGGAGACGAAGCAGAAGAATGAGGAAGATACAGCCATGGCGACGCCGACGACGAGTAAGATGAAGAAATACGCTTGTAAGTTCCAAGCCGCAGCCGCGATTGGACCTGGATAGCCTCCGGGAAGAAGTAGTGGACTACCAAGTGCTTGGCAGTGAAGATCTTCCTCAGGAAGCAAGGATTGACCGGTTTTGGGCCATGCTAGGGAGAGATGGAAGATTCCAGACTCTAGTGCATTTGATGAAAGCACTTTTGTGCGTGCCACACAGCAATGCATCATCAGAGAGGGTGTTCAGCATGGTTATATATATATATATATATATATATATATATATATATATATATATATATATATATATGAAATACTTGACTGTATTGACAAGTAATTCTTATATATATATATATGAAATACTTGACTTGGTGAATTCTAGCTGTAAATACACTCCTCCCCTCTTAACCACGCCCCCGACTACCTCCCGAAATCGGAGGTCTCAAATTGGCAAGTATGTTTCAAGCGCAAATGGCACTCTTGGCCATACTGAAAATCCTGCTATCGATCCCAAACACACTCAAAAGTAAACAAACAAGTGGTGGGTGGTCAGCGCCCTTTTCTTTCCACCAGCAATATGGAGCTGTATTGACAAGTACGCAAAGCACTTGGGACAATAGCAAAACAGGACAAACGGCGCCTCACCAAAAGCTTACAGCACCTGGTATTCCCAGGCGGTCTCCCATCCAAGTACTAACCAGAAACCACCTTGCTTAGCTTCCGGGATCTGACGAGATCAGGCCTGCTCAGGGTAGTATGGCCATAAGCCCGGAACTATCCCTCAAAAACACACTTTTAAACTTGACAACATGTCGAAGCGCTTTAAGGTGCAAATGCCACTCCTGGCCATACTGAAAATATTGCTATCAATCTCAAACACACTCGAAAATAAACAAAAATGTGGTTGGTAGACAGTGCCCTATTCTTTCCACCAGTATTATGGAGGTGTATTGACAAGTACGTATAGCACTTAAGACAATAGCAAAAGAGAACAAACGCAGCCCTTTGCTGGAGCCTCACTAAAAGCTTACTGCACCTGGTATACCCAGGATGTCTCCCAACCAAGTACTAACCAGGCCCAACCCTGCTTAGCTTCCAAGATCAGGTATGCTCAGGGTAGTATGGCCAGAAACTGCCCCTCACCAAAAGCTTACAGGATGGTATTCCCAGGCGGTCTCCCATCCAAATATTAGCAAGACGCTGACACCAGACACTGCTTAGCTTCTGAAATCAGACGAGATCAGGGGTGCTCAGGAAGTATGGACGTAAGCTGAGAAATGTACCTCAAAAACACACTTTTAAACTTGACACCCTGTCGAAGCGCTTTACGGCACAAATGGCACTCCTGGCCATACTGAAAATACTGCTATTGATTCCAAACACACTCGAAAATAAACAAACATGTGGTGGGTGGACAGGGTCCTTTTCTTTCCACCAGGAATATTGACAAGTACAGAAAGCACTTTTGACAATAGCAAAACAGGACAAAAGACGCCTCACCAAAAAGTTTACAGCACCTGGTATTCCCAGGCTGTCTCTAATCCAAGTACTAACCAGGCCCGACCTTGCTTAGCTTCCAAGGTCTGATGAGATCTGGCATGCTCAGGGTAGTATGGCCGTAAAACGAGAAGAGCCCCTCCAAAACACACTTTTAAACTTGACACCCTGTTCAAGCGCTTTCAGGCGCAAATGGCACTCTTGGCCATACTGAAAATCTTGCTATCGATCCCAAACACACTCAAAAATAAACAAACATGTGGTGGGTGGACAGCGTCCTTTTCTTTCCACAAGCAATATGGAGCTGTACTGACAAGTACGTATAGCACTTGTGACAATAGCAAAACAGGACAAATGGCGCCTCACCAAAAGCTTTCAGCACCTGGTATTCTTAGGCAGTCTCCCGTCCAAATACTAACCAGAAACCACCTTGCTGATCTGACGAGATCGGGCTTGCTCAAAGTAGTATGGCCGTAAAACGAGAACTATCCCTGAAAAACACACTTTTAAACTTGACACACTGTCGAAGCGCTTTAAGGTGCAAAAGGCACTCCTGGCCATACTGAAAATATCACTATCGATCCCAAACACACTCGAAAATAAAAAAACATGTGGTGGGTGGACAGCACCCTTTTCTTTCCACCAGCAATATGGATCTATATTGACAAGTACGTATAGCACCTGTGCCAATATCAAAACAGGACAAACGTCGCCTCACCAAAAGCTTACAGCACCTGGTATTCCCAAGCGGTCTCCCATCCAAGTGCTAACCAGGCCTGACCCTGCTTAGCTTCCTCGATCGGACGTGCTCAGGGGAGTATGGCCGTAAGCTGAGAAGTGCCCCTCTTATCCACACTATTAAACTTGACACCCTGTTCAAGCGCTTTCAGGCGCAAATGGCACTCTTGGCCATACTGAAAATCTTGCTATCGATCCCAGACACACTCAAAAAATAAACAAATATGTGGTGGGTGGACAGCACCCTTTTCTTTCCACCAGCAACATGGAGCTGTATTGACAAGTACGGAAAGCACTTGTGACAATCGCAAAACAGGACAAAAGGCGCCTCACCAAAAGCCTTAAAGCACCTGGGATTCCCAGGCTGTCTTCCATCCAAGTACTAACCAGGCCCGACCCTGCTTAGCTTCCAAGATATGACGTGATCGGGCGTGCTCAGGGGAGTATGGCCATAAGCCAAGGACTACCACTCCAAAACACACTTTTAAACTTGCCACCGTGTTCAATCTCTTTCAGGCGCAAATGGCAGTCTTGGCCATACTAAAAATCTTGCTATCGATCCCAAACACACTCGAAAATAAACAAATATGTGGTGGGTTGACAGCGCCCTTTTCTTCCCACCAGCAATAAGGAGCTGTATTGACAAGTACGTATAGCACCCGTGCCAATAGCAAAACAGGACAAACCTCGCCTCACCAAAAGCTGACAGTACCTGGTATTCCCAGGCAGTCTCCCTTCCAAGTACTAGCCAGGCTCGACCTTGTTTGGCTTCCGAGTTCGGACACGATCCGGTGTGCTCAGGCTAGTATGGCCATAAACCGAGAACTCTCCAACCAAAACACACTTTTAAACTTGACACCCTGTTCAAGCGCTTTCAGGCGCAAATGGCACTCTTGGCCAGACCCTGTTTAGCTTCCGAGATCTGACAAGATCGGGCGTGCTCAGGGTATTATGGCTGAAAGCCAAGAACTTTATCTCCAAAACACACTTTTAAACTTGACACCCTGTTTCAAGCGCTTTCAGGTGCAAATGGCACTCTTGGCCATACTGAAAATCTTGCTATCGATCCCAAACACACTCAAAATTAAACAAACATGTGGTGGGAGGAGAGTGCCCTTTTCTTTTCACCAGCAATATGGAGCTGTATTGACAAGTACTAGTACAAAAGCAAAACAGGACAAACACTGCCCTCTGCTGGGAGCCTCACTAAAAGCTAGCAGTACCTGGTATTCCCAGGCTGTCTCCCATCCAAGTACTAGCCAGGCCCAACCCTGAGGCGCAAATGGCATTCTTGGCCATACTGAAAATCTTGCTATAAATCCCAAACACACTAAAAAATAAACAAACATGTGGTGGGTGGACAGCGCCCTTTTTTTTCCACCAGCAATATGGATCTTATTGACAAGTACGGAAAGCACTTGTGACAATAGCAAAACAGGACAAAAGGCGCCTCACCAAAAAGCTTACAGCACCTGGTATTCCCAGGCAGTCTTCCATCCAGGTACTAACCAGGTCCGACCTTGCTTAACAGCCGAGATCAGGCATGCTCAAGGTAGTATGGCCATAAGCCTAGAAATACACCTCATACACACACTTTTAAACTTGACACTCTGTCAAAGCACTTTACGGCGCAAATGGCCCTCCTGGCCATACTGAAAATAGTGCTATTGATCCCAAACATCCATCCATCCATCCATCCATTTTCTACCGCTTGTCCCTTTTGGGGTCGCGGGGGGTCGCTGGAGCCTATCTCAGTTGCATTCGGGCGGAAGGCGGAGTACACCCTGGACAAGTCGCCACCTCATCGCAGGGCCAACACAGATAGACAGACAACATTCACACTCTCATTCACACTTGATCCCGATCCCTAACACACTCGTAAATAAACAAACATGTGGTGGGTGGACAGCGCCCTTTTCTTTCCACCAGCAATATGGAGCTGTATTGACAAGTATGTAGAGCACTTGGGACAATAGCAAAACAGTACAAACGCCGCCCTCTGCTGGGAGCCTCACCAAAAGCTTACAGAACCTGGTATTTACAGGCGGTCTCCCATCCAAGTACTACCAGGCCCAAACCTGATTAGCTTCCGAAAATCTGACGAAACCGGTGTGCTCAGAGTAGTATGGCTGTAAGCCGAGAAGGTACTGTCCAAAAAACACTTTTAAACTTGACACCCTACACTAAATGGTCCCTAGTGTGTGAATGTGAGTGTGAATGTTGTCATACAAATGTATTCAAACATAACTCCTAAAGCAAACATGCAAAATATCTAATAATGCCTGAAGAAATGTATTTTTGTGAGTTTTACTAGAAAATTCTCTTTTGTAAGGTTTGCAAAGACACAAGTTTTTTTTTTCTCAATATGACAATATAACTGTCATACCATATATGAAAGTTATATAAACATAATTCCAAAACCAAACATGCAATCTGTCTTAAAATGCCTGTAATATTATATCTATGTGAGTTTTACTAGAATCAGTTGTTTTTGTAAGGTTTGCAAATACAACAATTAGGTTTTACTCATCATGACAGTGTAACTTTCACACTCATTATGACAGTTATTCACTCAACTCCTAAACGACACATAAAAAATGGCTAAAAATGCCTGAAATGCATCCTTGTGAGTTTTACTCGAAACATATACTTTTTTAAGGCTTGCAAACGAAAAAAGTAGTTGTTTTACTCAATATGGCAGTAATATTCTTAGAAACCTGATATAATGCGAAAAAAGCAATAACAAACATAACTCCTAAAGCAAACATGCAAAATGTCTAATAATGCCTGAAGAAATATCTTTGTGAATTTTACTAGAAAATATATATTATGTAAGGTTTGTAAAGACACAAGTTGTTTTTTTTACTCAATATGACAAACAACTGTCATATTGAGTAAAACATAACTCCAAAACAAAACATGCAATCTGTCTAAAAATGGCTTATGCCGGAAATAATGCATCCTTGTGAGTTTTACAAATGTGCTTAGAATCCTGAGATAATGTGAAAAAAACAATAAAAATGCATTCAAACATAACTCCTAAACCACACATGCAAAATGTTTAATAATGCCTGAAGAAATGTATTTGTGAGTTTTACTCGAAAAAAATATTTTGTAAGGTTTGCAAAGACACAAGTTTGTTGTTTTAACTCAATATGACAGTATAAATGTCATACTAAATACTACATTTATATTAACATAACTCCAAAACAAAACATGCAATATGTCTACAAATGCCTGTAATATTGTATATATGTGAGTTTTACTCGAATCAGATGTTTTGGTAAGGTTTGCAAATACAAAAATTAGGTTTTACTCGTAATGACAGTGTAACTATCACACTCAATATGACAGTTATTTAAACATAACTCCTAAACCACACATGAAAAATGGCTAATAATGCCTGAAATAATGCATCCTTGTGAGTTTTACTCGAAACATATGCTTTTTTATGGCTTGCAAACACAAAAAGTAGTTTTTTACTCAATATAACATTCATGTGCATAGAATCCTGAGATAACGCGACAAAAGCTATAAAAATGTATTAAAACATAACTCTTAAACCAAACATGCAAAATGTCTAATATTACCTGGCATAGTTTATCTTTGTGAGTTTTACTAGAACCAGTTATTTTTGTAAGGTTTGTAAATACAGAATTTAGGTTTTTAACTCACTATGACAGTTATTTAAACATAACTCCTAAACCACACATTCAAAAAGGCTAATAGTGCCTGAATAAATGTATCTTTGTGAGTTTTATTAGAAAAAAAGACTACTCAACATGACAGTATTACTGTCATACTATATATGAAAGTTATATAAACATAACTCCAAAACCAAACATGAAATATTCATAAACATGCCTGAAATAGTGTATCTATTTGAGTTTAAATAGATTCAGGTGTTTCTCTAAGGTTTGCAAATTCAAAAATGTTTTTTTTTTTACTCATTATGACAGTATAACTGTCACACTCAATATGACAGTTATCTAAACACAAGTCCTCAACCATAGATGCAACATGGCTAGTAATGCCTGACATAATGTATCTTTGTGAGTTTTATAAGAAACATAAGATTATTTAAGGTTTTCAAATACAACATTTCGTTTTTTACTCAATATGACAGTCGAACTGTCACACTCAATATGACAGTTATTTAAACATAACTCCTAAACCATACATGCAAAATGGCTAGTAATGCCTGACATAGTGTATCTTTGTGAGTTTTAGAAGAAACATAAGATTTTGTAAGATTTGCAAATACAAAATTTCGTTTTTTACTCAATATGACAGTAATGTTCTTTGAATCCTGAGATCATTTGAAAAAAGCAATACAAATGTATTCAAACATAACTTTAAAAGCAAACATGCAAAATGTCTAATAAGATCTGGAATAATGTCTTTTTGAGTTTTACTTAAAAAAAATATATTTTGTAAGGTTTTCAAAGACATAAATTAGTTTTTTTTACTCAATATGACAGTATAACTGTCATACTAAATATGAAAGTTATATGAACATAACTCCAAAACTAAACATGAAATATGTCTAAAAAAATCCTGAAATAAAGTTTATGTAAGTTTTACGAGAATCAGGTGTTTTTGTAAGGTTTGCAAATACAACAATGTGTTTTTACTCAATATAACAGTATAACTGTCACACTCAATATGACAGTTATTTAAACATAAGTCATGGAAAATGGCTATTATTGCCTGAAATAATGAATCTTTGTGAGTTATAAAGAAACATAAGATTTTGTAAGGTTTGCAATTAAAAACAATTCGTTTTTTACTCAATATGACAGTAATGTTCTTAGAAGAATAACAATGTATTCAAACATAACTTTAAAACCAAACATGCAAAATTCTAATAAAGCCTTGAATAATGTGTCTTTGTGAGTTTTACTAAAAATGTTTATATTTGGTAAGGTTTGCAAATACATACATTAGTTTTGTTACTCAATATGACAGTATAACTGTCATACTAAATATGAAAGTTACATAAACATAACTCCAAAACAAAACATGTAATATGTCTAAAAATGCCTCAAATAATGTATCTATGTGAGTTGTAATATATTCAGGTGTTTCTGTAATGTTTGCAAATACAAAATTGGGTTTTTTACTCAATATGACAGTATAACTGTCAACTTTGTATTATTTAAACATAACTACTAAACCAAAGTTGCAAAATGTCTAATAATGCCTGGAATAATGTGTCTTTCTGAGTTTTACTAGAACAATTATCTTTTGTAAGTTTTGCAAAGACACACATTATTTTTTAACTCAATATGACAGTATAACTATCACTTTAAATATTAAAGTTATATAAACATGACTCAAAAACCAAACATGTAATATGTCTAAAAAAGCCTGGAATAATGTATTTTTGTGAGTTTTACTAGAAAAATTAGCTATTGTAAGGTTTGCAAATACACACATTAGTTTTTTTTACTCAATTTGACAGTATAACTGTCATACTAAATATGAAAGTTATATAAACATAACACCAAAACCAAACATGTAATATGGCTAAAAATGCCTGTAATAATGTATCAATGTGAGTTTTACTAGAATCAGGTGTTTTTGTAAGGGTTGCGAAAATAAAAATTAGGTTTCACTCAATATGACAGTATAACTGTAAAACTAAATATGACAGTTATTTAAACATAACTACTGAAACCAAACATGCAAAATAGCTAATAATGCCTGAAATAATGCATCTTTGTGGGTTTTTCTCGAAACATATGCTTTTTTTAAGGCTTGCAAACACAAAAATGTGTGTTTTACTCAATTTGACAGTAATGTTCTTAGAATCCTGAGACAATGCGAATAAAGTCTAATAATGCCTGGATTACTGTGTCCTTGTGAGTTTTACTAGAAAATTGAACTTTATGTGAAAAATGTGTTGTTTTTTTACTCAATATGACAGTATAACTGTTAAAGTACCAGTGATTGTCACACACACACTAGGTGTGGCGAAATTATTCCCTGCATTTGACCCATCACCCTTGATCACCCCCTGGGAGGTGAGGGGAGCAGTGAGCAGCAGCGGTGGCCGCGCCCGGGAATCATTTTTGGTGATTTAACCCCCAATTCCAACCCGTGATGCTGAGTGCCAAGCAGGGAGGTAATGGGTCCAATTTTTATAGTCTTTGGTATGACTCGGCCGGGGTTTGAACTCACAACCTACCGATCTCAGGGTGGACACTCTAACCACAAGGCCACAAAAGTTGTATAAACATAACTCCAAAACCAAACATGCAATATGTCTAAACATGCCTGTAATAATGTATTTATGTGAGTTTTACTAGAATCAGGTGTTTTTTTAAGGGTTGCAAATACAAACATGTTGTTTTACTCAATTTGACATTAATGTTCTTAGAATCCTGAGATAATGCGAAAAAAGCAATAACAATGTATTCAAACATAACTCGAAAACCAAACATGCAAATTGTCTAATAATGCCTGGAATAATGTATCTTTGTGAGTTTTACTAGAACAATTATCTATTGTAAGGTTTGCAAAGACACAAATTAGTTTTTTTTACTCAATATGCCAGTATAACTGTCATACTAAATATAAAAGTTATATAAACATAACTCCAAAACCATAGATGCAAAATGTCTAAAAATGCCTGTAATAATGTTTCTATGTGAGTTTTACTAGAATCAGGTGTTTTTGTAAGGTTTGCAAATACAAAAATTAGGTTTTACTCAATATGACAGTTTTATGTGAGATCATTTCAGTAGTGTATGTAAGAGTGTTTCAGTAGTGTGTATAAGAGTGTTTCAGTAGTGTGTGTGTGAGAAAGAGATTTTAGTTGTTTATGTGAGAGCATTTCAGTGGTGTGTACAAGAGTGTTTCAGTAGTGTGTATAAGAGTGTTTCAGTAGTGTGTGTGTGAGAAAAAGATTACAGTTGTTTATGTGAGAGCATTTCAGTAGTGTGTATAAGAGTGTTTCAGTAGTGTGTATGCGAATGCTTCAGTAGTGTGTGTGAGAGAAAACATTTCAGTTGTTTATGTGAGAGCATTTCAGTAGTGTGTATAAGAGTGTTTCAGTAGTGTGTACAAGAGTGTTTCATTAGTGTGTATAAGAGTGTTTCATTAGTGTGTGTGTGAGAAAAAGATTTTAGTTGTTTATGTGAGAGCATTTCAGTAGTGTATAAGAGTGTTTCAGTAGTGTATAAGAGTGTTTCAGTAGTGTGTATGCGAGTGTTTCAGTAGTGTGTGTGAAGAAAAATATTTCAGTTGTTTATGTGAGAGCATTTTAGTAGTGTATGTAAGAGGTCTTTCTGAATAATGTCCCTAACGGCCCCTCATAATTTTCTCCAATTGCTTACACACTAAATTTTACATTTTCACACAGTTAACAAAAGTCTACACACAGTAAACAAAACCACTGTGCAGATTTGCCTAATTTCAGGCATAGACTCTGCTTCACATTTTTTGCGAAATATTACACACAATTGTCTGCGATGAGGTGGCGACTTGTCCAGGGTGTACCCCGCCTTCCGCCCGAATGCAGCTGATATAGGCTCCAGCACCCCCCGCGACCCCAAAAGGGACACGCTTTACACACACCTTCCCATCTTGCACACAGATAACGATTGTGATACACACATCTTTACACCTTACACAAATATAAGGATTGTGAAGTTACTTCCTGATCAATCCAAAGGACTGGCTTGCCAACAACCATACAATTGAACACATTGGATAATCACATCCACCAGGTGTAAAGACACACAGGTGATAAATAAAAAATACAGCTTTCAAGTGGGTGCTACAGCTTAACAGTTTTTTTCTATTTGTAATTTTTATCTCCAGATTTTTTTTCAAACCTTTTTATTTGTCTCAGATTTTAATTTGTACGGCATATCATTGTTGACTACTGTGATATGTTACTTTACCTGACTGTGGTAAAAATAAATATTTGCAGTTTGCAGCATCATTGTTGAGCAGTTCTTGAAACTTTCTCTTTAGGTTCTTATGTATAGGCCCACTTCAAAGTAAACAATGACGATTGCTATGGATTTGCCAATATATTTTGTCAAGTTACAGTAATCATTCATCACATATGCTAAAAAGGTTGGGCAAAATGCCCCAAACATGTGATTTCTTATAGTAAAATAGGGGTTTTTACAAATGTGTTTTGTATTTATCACTGTTCTGGGTAACTCACTCCAATAGTGTCTAATCATTTGAAGTCTATGTGAGTGAGATGACAGTAAAACTGCATTTTTACAAATGCTTGCTTTATTTTGATGAATGGGCATATGTTTTGACCGAAGTGTATAATTTTGCAAATAATATAGGAATTAAGAACATGTAATGTTGTGATTGGAAAAGTGTGTAAATCCTTTTGAAAAAAGACACACAGTTAGTAAAATTGTGTGTAGGCACATGGAAAAAACTGTGTTAGGCAAATCTGCACAGTGGTTTTGTTTACTGTGTGTAGACTTTTGTTAACTGTGTGAAAATTTACAATTTAGTGTGTAAGCAATTGGAAAAAACTGTATTAGGCAATTCTGCACAGTGGTTTTGCTTGCTGTGTGTATACTTTGTTAACTGTGTGAATATTCAAATTTGAGTGTGTAAGCAATTGGAAAAAACTGTATTCTGATCGGTTTTGTATGAAGGTTTTAATGTAAAGTTACATTTAGGGTTTGCCATTATGGTTTCAATGTATGGTTAGAGTTTTTAATGTTTTTAATTTCACTTTTGGATTTTGAATTATCATGATTATTCCCAGGTTATTTCTCACTTGCATTATTGAAATGATTTTTAACAACATTAATCAACCTTGCTGAGATTTGACCCCTTACCCACTTGTTCAGAGAGAGTCTAGCTGAACCCACTACCACCATTAAGCCTTTAGATTTTGAGCGACAGTTAGGGTTACTGTTTTCCAGTAGGGTAAGGGTTAATTTTGGGTTGTCCTGAAAGTACTGTTAAGGTTAGGGTTTTTCATTAGGGTTTCAATCTATAGTTAGGGATAGGGTTTGTCATTAGATTTTCAATGTGTAGTTAGGGTTTCTCAATTGTGTTTGAATATACAATTAGGTTTTGGTTTACCCAATAGGGTTTCAATGTAGTTTTGGGGTTGTTAAAATGTTTAGACTTTTGAATTTGGATTTATCCTGATTATTCCCAGGTTATTACTCAATTGCATTATTGAAATGATTAAAAATAAAAAAAATAACAATACTAATCATTGTTGTTGAGCTTTGAACCTTAAACCACTGAACTATTCAGCCTTAATATTTGAGCTGCAGTTAGGGTTAGGGATTGCCATTAGGGTTCCATTGTTCAGTGAGGGTGTCCCTTTAGGGTTTCAACATACAGTTGGAGTTGGAAACATTTTTAAATATACTTTTGCATTTGGATTTACGATGATTGTTAACTGGTTATCACTCACTTGCATTATTTAAAGTATGAACATTTTTTTAACATAGCTAATTACCCTTGCTGAGATTTTAACCCGTTTCCATTTGTTCAGAGAGCATCTAGTCCAACCCACTGTTCTATTAAGCATCTAGATTTTGAGCTACAGTTAGGGATGGGGTATTTCATCAGGGTTGAGGGTTAGGTGTTGTCCTCAATGTACAGTTAGGGTTGGGGTTTAATTAGGGTTTCAATGTACAGTTAGGGCTAGGGTTTGCCATTATGATTTCAGTGTACAGTTGGGGTTGTTAATTTTTTTCAATTAGATTTCTGAATTTGGATTTATCATGATTATTCCCAGTTTATTTCAGACTTGCATTATTCAAATGATGAAAAAAGCAAATTTTAACAACTTTAATGCATACTTGCCAACCTTGAGACCTCCAATTTCGAGAGGTGGGGGGCGGGGGGCGGGGGCGGGGGGAGTGGTTGGGGTGGGGGCGTGGTTGGGGGCGTGGTTAAGAGAGGAGGAGTATATTTACAGCTAGAATTCACCAAGTCAAGTATTTCATATATATATATATATATATATATATATATATATATATATATATATATATATATATATATATATATCCCCGCGACCCCGAAGGGAAAAAGCGGTAGAAAATGGATGGATGGATGGATGGATGGATGGATATATATATATATATATATATATATATATATATATATATATATATATATATATATATATATATATATATATATATATAAGAAATAATTGACTTTCAGTGAATTCTAGCTATATATATATATATGTATATATATATATATATATATATATATATATATACAGTGTTGGGACTAACGCGTTACAAAGTAACGCGTTACTGTAACGCCGTTAGTTTCGGCGGTAACTAGTAATCTAACGCGTTATTTTTTATATTCAGTAACTCAGTTACCGTTACTACATGATGCGTTACTGCGTTATTTATGTAGTATAAAGTGTGTTTTATCGGAGCGCTGCTGTGTCATCGTTCTGATTCTTCTTGTGTCACAAGCCGGAGAAGAGAGAGAGACATATGCGCTCTGTGTGGGTGAGTGTGAGTGTGGGGAGGGAGGAGAGGTAGGAGAGGGAGGGAGGGGAGAGGGGGGAGGGGGGGCGTGTCTGATTATGGCGGAGCCAGAAGTCGAGTTTGCTAACATGGAGATATTTTCACTACTTTTCTTTTGTCGAGCACAAAGAAAAGAACATTTTAGTTAAATGTAAATTGTGCTTTGGATCAAAGATCCCATCTACTGCCCAAAACAGCAATTCAAATCTGCTGAAACAAGCTACATAAGCAACATGCTTCGACGAAGCTAGTAAAGAGAGATGGAGACTCCAATGACACTTCACCTCCACCACATAAGGATTAACTCTGCCTCTGCTCATCTTTCAGCACTGAAGGTACACACACTCTGTCAATCAATGTTCCCTCTAATTGTTCATGTGTGTGAGCAAACGCAAAAACTCCCTGAGCATTGAGTGGAGCCCATGTGAGCAACATCACACGTGCACACTGTGGCTACACCAGCAGCACACCTGTCCCAAACCTGACTAAATAACAAGTTCAATCTCCATCCATCCATCCATTTTCTACCGCTTGTCCCTTTCAGGGTCGCGGGGGGTGCTGGAGCCTATCTCAGCTGCATTCGGGCGGAAGGCTGGGTACACCCTGGACAAGTCCCCACCTCATCACAGGGCCAACACAGATAGACAGACAACATTCTCTTATTATTATAATCAAATGACAGCAGTCATTTCCATTTCTAATATAAGTGTTTAGGCCCACTTACAATGACAATAACAACAAATATTGTTTTTCATGAACTGTGTACTTGTATTGTTTGTCTGGGTGGAGGGCCTGCTTTGGAAATAGTTTGTACCCCTTTCAGACATTGTATTTAGTTACCATTAAAACATTCACATGTTGCACAATGAGATGTAAGCAGGGGATCATGTGTACATATCCCTGCAACTTCCTGTTTGTAAAAAATATATTTTTATTAGTATGTATTTAATATATTAACAGCATTTAATGATTAATATTTATAAATTAAGATTTCTAATAAATGACACTAGAATAGGCACACATTTGATTGGTAAATCATAGAGTAACGACCTGGAATTACACTTTATGTGTGGTGTTGGAGTTGTCCGACTTTTTGTGTGGCTGTAAAGGCATCACTGGCTAAGTGCCATATGTGCATGTGTTGGTGCAAGTGAGAAAGAGCGAGCGGCTGCTGTTGATATAACAGTGATGTGTTTATGGCCGACAATAAAGAGTTTTGCTCAGTAAAGTGATGGATGGAATTCATGTCCTCAAAGCGTCTCGACAGACATATTATTATATTTGAACAATGATGACGAAAATGGTTTTCTCTGTCGTGTCCGTGTCGTGTCGAAAAATTGTTATGCGCTTATTTTTTTATTTGATTTTGTGCGTGGCATAGATTTGTCGTGCGCAATTGCACAGGCGCGCTCCTTAGAGGGAACGTTGCTGTCAATTCTCTTATATACTCTTTCATTTTAGACTTCTAGAGTGTTTGATTATCACATCACTCTAAATGTATAGACTATAAAGTTCACAAACAAAAAGAGGGATCCTAGTGGGCCAGGCCAATCTTTCCTTATCTCTAAACTAAAACTGGGGAAATGTGTAGAGTGTTCTGGGCTTCAGACATGATTTTGTGTCAGAATTTCTTGAGGAAAAAATGCCTGGTTGGGCTTTGTGTATGTAGTGTGTGCCTTTCTTGCTTTACAGCTATGCTGTTATTATGCTGTTTGTTACTTATGTACGTTATGTTGCAGCTATTTAAAATAGTTTTGTCAATTTGTTCTGGCCAGAAACAAATTGGCTTTTGTAACATATCTTTGTCTTTGTGTGTTGTATGTAGAGCACATTGCTTAGCAGAGTTCAGTCAGACAAATGTATGTCAAGTTGATTAACACATTGCATTATTCTCCAGTGCAATAACAGTACTGAAATAAAGGCTAAAAGGGCATTAATTGGAGCTTTAAAAAAAAAAGAAGAAAAAAAGAAGTAACTAAATAGTTACTTTTCACAGTAGCGCATTACTTTTTGGTGTAAGTAACTGAGTTAGTAACTGAGTTGAAATGAAGTAACTAGTAACTATAACTAGTTACTGTTTTTCAGTAACCAACCCAACACTGTATATATATATAAATATATATATATATATATATATATATATATATATAAATATATATATACTGTATATATATATATATATATATATATATATATATATATATATATATATATATATATATATATATATAAAATAAATACTTGAATTTCAGTGTTCATTTATTTACACATATACACACACATAACACTCATCTACTCATTGTTGAGTTAAGGGTTGAATTGTCCATCCTTGTTCTATTCTCTGTCACTATCTTTCTACCCATGCTGAACACCCTCTCTGATTATGCATTGCTGTGTGGCACGCACAAAAGTGCATTTATGAAATGCAGTAGATGGCAGTATTGTCCTGTTTAAGAGTGTCAAAACATTGCTGTTTACGGCAGACGGACTGCTTTACTGTAGACGTTCTTTATATTGTGGGAAAGCGGACTCAGGTCTGCATGGAGCTGGAGGCCACGCCCGCTCCGCCTGATTTTCGGGAGATTTTCGGGAGAAAATTTGTCCCGGGAGGTTTTCGGGAGAGGCGCTGAATTTCGGGAGTCTCCCGGAAAATCCGGGAGGGTTGGCAAGTATGCTTTAATCAATCCTGCTGAGATTTTAACCCTTTCCCACTTGTTCAAAGATCAAGTATCTTAACCCACTGAACTATTCAGCCTTAATATTTGAGCTTCAGTTAAGGTTAATAATTGCCATTCGGGTTTTAATGTGCAGTTAGTGTTTCCCATTAAGTTATCAACATACAGTTAATAAATAAATTGCAACGGTATGGCATCAGAGGGTTGGTCTTGAACTTGGTAAGAAGCTACGTAACCAACAGGAAACAATATGTAAAGATCGGAGAACAAATGTCTACAGCCCCACACAGCAGAAGACTCCTATGCGGATCCGCCTTCAAGTCGCCCAACCCGCGTTACTGTCACATTGGTTTTGGCTCCGCCTAGAGGATCCGCTCCGCCTCTGAAAATTGTACGGTCAGACAGCGGATCCTGAGCGGACCCGTGTCTGATTTGCGTACGCGGACGCGGCAAACTAAACCGGCGCGTGCCGCCTAGAGTATAGGCTCCGCCTACACGGATACTGAGCGACCAATGTCTTCACCCGCGGACGTGGACGCGCCTACTGGTGTGTACGCGCATGAGCCAAGATCGATCATTTGCGGACTTTTTTTGCTGGAACACGAACGTAAGTAAGATTTATTGATTTATTGCTAGATTCACAGTAAAGATCGGCCTTTGTGTTTCCATCATCATTTATGTATGATTGTAATGACGTTGTTTGATATTAGGACTAGCAGTAAAACTTTATATTCTGTAAAAAAGGCTATTTTATTTAAAAATGGAAAAGCAATGTTTTCATCCAATCGCACCCAGACCTTGGCCATAGGCAATGACTTGCAGGCTGGTGGACTGGCGAATGACAGGAGAGGAGGGGCGCGACAAGGAGAGAGAGGGAAAACAGAGAGGGACGAAGATGGCGGCGTCCGTCCTCGTTAGGGAGGGAAAATTGTTTTTTACTCAAGTATATGACTAACCGTCGTCAACGTGGAAGTCTCGTCACGTCAGAGAAGGACGACGCCAGCCTGTTGACTGCTGCAGTACGGAAGTGTTTGTGGCTAATTTTATATTCTGTAAAAAAAAAAGGCTATTTTATTTAAAATGGAATAGCAATTTCGGCAGAATATGTTATGGTAGTTAAGTAAAGTTTCGTTGCTGTGTATTTTTCTTGATGCGACGCTCGGAACTGGTAAGTCACGTTTTTTATGTCTCATCTCCTTTTATTTTTTTAAAAACTTTTTGGTTGTCGCTCTTAAAGTATTATATAAGAATGCACACTGTTTTGTGACTTGTTGATAAGCATGTGGGTTAAATTCCGGGATTAGGGGTGTTAAATTGTTGTAAAAAACAGACTTTTATATGCTAAATGCTGCCGCTAGCACTAAGCTAACCACGTGGATTAGCTTAATGGTAGCTAGCGGCAGTTATTACGGTGTTTCCTGGTCTCGTGAGTTTGCGCACGGGCCAAAAACTCCGCTGCTGTGTGGACATCTTGTGTGCCGCTGTCGTATTAATGTGAGTGTGTATTATTTCTTTCTTTATTCTTTAGTGGAGAGAGATCCTGTTTACTGTGGACTGTGTGTGACGCCCTGTTGTTTTTGTATTCATTCAAAAAAAGGTATGTCTGTTATGAGTTTTTTGGCATAGTTAATTGTAGAAAAAAATATAAAATGAGTTGATGTGAGTGGGAAAAATGAAGTATATTGCTGCACATATTAAGGATCCCTTTTCTTAATATATATTTTTGTTATTTGCTGATGTATATATTTTATATACTGTTTTTTATTTAATTAATTTATTAGAGACTATTTTATGCTTTATTTACTTTTTATTATTATTATTATTTTATGTATTATTATTATTATTTCCACATGTAAGCATAAATAATTGAGTAGAGTGAGCACTGATGATGCTGGGAGCTGTGGAGAGAGATCTTGTTTACTGTGGACTGTGTGTGACGCCCTGTTTTTGTTTCCATTCAAAAAAAGAAAAGGTGAATAAATCCTCCACGACTCAACTCCTGTGTGTGCATCACTATAAAAGACACAACACAGAACAGTGACTGTTACATATATAATGTGTAATGTAAAGTGTCTATCTGCAATCTTTATAATTAAAATGAATGAATTAGAAGTTATTTTAATCACTGTTTACATCAGTTCAGACAACTAATGTATTTTGCACCTGTTCATAATTTCTTATGCGACTGTATGGAACTTGGTCCCATCTTCTATTTTGTGTGTTTTGCAGCATCATCTACTGCCTGGATTTTTGCCTACAACTGCTCCTGCTGCGTTCGCTTAATCAAGTAAGATACTTTCTAGTTTGTTAAAATGTAATGTTGCTTACACATTTTTCTAGAAGCTCTTGGCCTATTCAGGGGGCCGAATCAAGAAGTGCACCCACAATTTAACGTTGCCCTATATCTTGTCTAGTTTGTAGCAATGAAACAGACAACACCACCATTTAACAATGTATTTATTTAAATATAACATTAGAAACAATGATCAATGATAAACTTTACTGTATTTTCTTGTCTTTTAACGCAAACATGAATAGAAAGACTGTGCCTGTCTCTTTATCAACCTTAAGACGAAGGACACGTGTAGACGTTCAAAAAAGGCTTCATCATTGTGGTATGCAAATTCATAAATATCTTGTTTAAAAATAACGTCATAGTTGCTTCTCTTTCTGCTTGGAATAACCTATTCTGTCTATGTTCTGACCAGGTCTCTTGTAAGAGAGAGACCTGATGCATCATCATCAATAATAATAATATTCTGTTCAGCTCTACAGCTAATTTGAAACTCATGTTAATTTTAACATATTCAATTTTATACAACTACAAAGACGCATTAAAAATAATGCAACAATATCGAAACGGCTGCAACACCTCAGACCTGCAATCTGAGGCAGAGAATGAGGTTGAGCTGCCAGAAAAAAAGGAACAGGTAGCCAGTGTAAGTGTGTTCTGTCTTGTTTTTGTCATGTTTCTACAGTAATAAGAAGGAGCCTGGATCCAGCCTGGCCTACAGGCCAACATGGCGAGGGGGAAGAATGGGCGACAACATTTCCTGCTCTGGTGAGCAATAACTGACAAATACCGGATGGTCATTCTGTGCCACAGATTTTGGAAAAAATTCAAATTCACAACCAATCACATATTTTCTTCAAACTTTGTCAATAACTTTTGTCATTAACTAAGGTCAATAGCTAATGTCAGGATTATGAGTAATGAGGATAAACACTGAAACATGATACATTTTATACTGCTGTTTGTCAACAGTGGCTGAGGTCCAGATCCTTAGCCTGCTGGAAACTATTAAACACACCCAAGACCAGCTGATGGCGAAGGTCAACTTCTTAACCAGCAGGTTGACCATTACCCCGGGGCGAGAAGTTGAAATGCCGGCCAATATCCAGTTTCCACTGGAACAGTTGGAGGCAGTGGAGGCATTTTTGAATGAACCATCAAATGGCCCAGCTTGACAAAGAGTGGTGAGGTTTCTTACTTAATATGAATGGTGCCATTAGGTTTATTGATTGTCCATGATTATGCACATATTCTATTGAATCAGCCCTGACAACCAGGCCTGTTGTGAACCGCCTTTTCCCAGTGGTAAAATGATGTCAGTGAGCCACAATCTGCCTGATTTGACATCGTGTGTAAAGGTAGCATAGGTCCAAGAGCCAAGAGAACAGGTTCTGTTTTTTTTACATTTCTGGACGCTTTCAACAGGAACAAAAACATTTTAAATGCAACTTAAGCTTAAAAATGTTTATCTGTTTGTTTAAAGAGATGTCTTTGCCTTTTAGATTTCTTCTTTGGCCACCATTGGAGGCCAGGATGTGAAGCGGGTGACCTGGAACATCCTGGGCAGGGTGTTCACAGATGACGTTTCAGATCAGATCAATTGAAAGGGTGTCAACAACAAAAAGGCCTTTAGCAGAATGGCAACAAAGACCTTGCTTTTCAGTAAGTATATAATTCAAAGTAATATTACATACGTTCAAAGTCAATAGTGGGGGCAGCCTTAAAAATCGTAGCAACCATCATACCTGTAGCTGCTCCCAAACTTATTCTCTTGGTCAGATTAACGTAACGCTTTAACTTTTTTGTCGACTTCCTTTATTGCGTTTCTTCGCATTCATTATTATTTTTTAAAGAAATAAACAGCCTACATGGCAGCTTTGTGTGATTAGAGTAACCATTGCTACATTTTCTTGTTACATTTCACCTGTTTGCTCTTTAAATACCACTTTTAATGTTATTTATTTTTTTCAATCGTATTTTTAAAGTGTGCCGTGGGGCCGTTAAAAAATGACCTGCGGGCCGCAAATGGCCCCCGGGGCGTACTTTGGACACCCCTGGCCTACACGAATACAAACATAGAATGATAGTACAAATATAATAAGAAAACAATGTCAACTTCCCAAAGTTGGGTTATGGATATTTATTTTTGCCCCCCGCCGCCGTCATCCAACAGAATCAAACAAACATGACAAAACTACACAGATTTATCAACATACAGGACTCTGATCAAGGAACCAAATAATGATATTGTTTGAACATTTTGGATTGTTTCTTTTTCAAATGTAATCTCCTTAATACCTAGAGGCAGATGAGGTGGTTCGGGCATCTGGTCAGGATGCCACCCGAACGCCTCCCTAGGGAGGTGTTTCGGGCACGTCCGACCGGTAGGAGGCCACGGGGAAGACCCAGGACACGTTGGGAAGACTATCTCGGCCTGGGAATGCCTCGGGATCCCCCAGGAGGAGCTGGACGAAGTGGCTGGGGAGAGGGAAGTCTGGGCTTCCCTGCTTAGGCTGCTGCCCCCGCGACCCGACCTCGGATAAGTGGAAGAAGATGGATGGATGGGATATTGTGTATTGTGTAAGCATACTTGGCTTTGGATGCTACATACCATAAAAATAAACATATCTGTCTTGTAATCTTGTTTGATTACAGGTGCTGTGAGAAAAAATGTGGTGACAAGGTCAGCCACGGACGCTGAGGTCACCAAACACGCCATCAGGTGGTTCAACCTGGCGGAGGATCGGGCAACCAGGAGACGAGTCCCGCCTCCACCTCCTCAGGAGGAATAGAAATGTATCAATTAAACAACCTTTTATTGAACTTCTTGTCATTCACCAGTTATTCATTTTCTGATATGTTAGCTGTGCATGGAGCAGCATTTCGTTGAAGTTGTAGCCTAATAGATTAAATATGTATATTTACTATATTTACTATTTATATATATTTATATATTATATATTTACTTTATAGAGTGAATTGACCATTTTCTGTTTCTGCCTATTGACAATATTGTTAGTTTAAAAATACAAGGCAATGCATATGTAAGCCTATATTGCTGTAGTAGGGCCTAGTGAATTTTTTAGTTTCCTATTTTATCCTACAGCAAGAACAGAAGGGATTTTGAAAATAAGAAAAACGGGTCCAAAACGGACCCGGGCCAGATGAGCCAAGGTTTTTATGAGTCCGTTGCTGGTCCGCGGCGGGTTAGGTTTTGATCATAGATGCGGAGCGGATCCAGCTCGGCACCACGGCGGGTCCGCGCCACGCCTTCGTGGCGGATCCGTTCCTGAGAGCAAGTGGACGCCGATACGGGTCTGTTTCGCGGGTCCGTTCCGGAAAGCGCGATACCTCCGCGGAGTCTTTTTGCTGTGTGGGGCGCTGAATGTATCTTGTGGCGTACCTCAGGGATCAATACTGTGACCAAATATGTTCAATTTTCATATAAATGACATTTGTAAAGTTACAAAGAACTTAAAGTTAGTACTATTTGCAGGTGACATGACTGTTTTGTTCGGGAGAGAACACACAGAAGCTATTACATATTCCGTACAATTGACCACTAAATGGTAACACCCGAATACGTTTTTCAACTTGTTTAAGTCGGGGTCCACGTTAATCAATTCATGGTAGTAGCAAGAAACACGTCAATAATGAAAAAAGCAAAACATGTTCCGGACCAAAATTCACTCTATATTCTCTACTGCTTGCCAGTGTTATCATATCTGAGTCATCGTGTAGAAATATGGGGAAACAAATACAAATGTGCGCTTCATTCTCTAACGTTATTAAAAAAGCTAAATGGAATCAGCTCCAGCGCCCCCCGCAACCCCAAAGGGAATAAGCGGTAGAAAATGGATGGATGGATGGAATCATACATCTGTTGGATATAGAGAACATACAAACCCTTTACTTATTGAATCAAAATTATTGAAATTCAACGACTTGGCGCATTTGCAAACAGCTTAAATTATGATCAAAGCAAACTATAATCTGTTACTCAAGAATATACAACAATTCTTCTCAACATAAGAGGAGAACTATAACCTTACAGGAAAATCTAATTTAAAACATGTGTATGCACGTTCAACAGTATGTGGAATTAAATTATGGAATGGATTAAGCAATGAGAGCAAACAAAGCACTAATATGATTCAGTTTAAGAAATTGTTGAAACTACAAGTGTTCACAATGTACAAAGAAGAAGAATTATGGTAAACATCTTGAACATTTAAACAAAAAAAATCTCATTCAACTCATAGGTGAACCAAAAATGACTTAACTATTATTTTATGTGAACTTTAATTATTGTGTCTATGTTTATATGTGTAACACTTATTTGTTTATTTAATTAAGTTAAGTGAAAGTTAAAGTACCAATGATTGTCACACACACACTAGGTGTGGTGAAATTTGTGCTCTGCATTGGACCCATCCCCTTGTTCCCTCCTGGGAGGTGAGGGGAGTAGTGAGCAGCAGCGGTGGCCACGCCCGGCAATCATTTTTGGTGATTTAACCCCCAATTCCAACCCTTGATGCTGAGTGCCAAGCAGAGAGGTAATGGGTCCCATTTTTATAGTCTTTGGTTTGACTCGGGGTTTGAACTTGCAACCTACTGATCTCAGGGCGGACACTCTAACCATTAGGCCACTGAGTAATTTTAGTAAGTTTATTCACTGTTCTGTTACAAACAGAGAACAGAGACATGGGACAAAACTGCTACGATATGAAAAGGGATACGATTATAAAATCTCTGCTTCGTCTTTCTCCTTTTTGGACATGCTGTAATGAAACAACTGGAAATATATGATGATTTAATTGAAATTATATTGTATGCATGTTCAAAATAAACTGAAGCTAACTAACTAACTAACTGACTAACGTGCAACCAACACTTTAGGTTGAATTAACAGGAGGAAACACTTTCTGCTCACATTTTAAAGATTCAAGCAATTTTCACTGGAAGTACAGTAACCAACATTTTAACAGTAGATTTACCTGCTAAATAAAGTTCCTCGACTGGGCCATACAGTATCTGTTCTCCACCCTGGCATCGCCAATTAAGGTCAGCATCCCAGTTGTGCAGAAGAATGTATGCTCTAATCCCTATTGATGACGTTGGTCCCTCACTTCCTAATTTCCATAGGAATCAATCAATCAATGTCAATCAATCAATCAATGTTTATTTATATAGCCCTAAATCACAAGTGTCTCAAAGTGCTGCACAAGCCACAACGACATCCTCAGTTCAGATCCCACATCAGGGCAAGGAAAAACTCAACCCAGTGGGATGACAATGAGAAACCTTGGAGAAGACCACAGATGTGGGTGACCCCTCCCTCTAGGGGAGACCGGTGCAATGGACGTCGAGTGGGTCTAGCATAATATTGTGAAAGTCCAGTCCATAGTGGATCTAACATAATAGTGAGAGTCCAGTCCATAGTGGGGCCAGCAGGAGACCATCTCGAGCGGAGACAGGTCAGCAGCGCAGAGATGTCCCCAACCGGTCCACCCCGGGTCCCGACTCTGGGCAGCCAGCACTTCATCCATGGCCACCGGACCTGTGCCCCCCCCCCCCCCCCCCCCCCCCCCCCTCCACAAGGGAGAGGGGGGCAGAGCAGAAAAGAAAATGAAACGGCAGATCAACTTGTCCAAAAAGGGGTTCTATTTAAAGGCTAGAGTATACAAATTAGTTTTAAGATGGGACTTAAATGCTTCTACAGAGGTAGCATCTCTAACTGTTACCGGGAGGGCATTCCATAGTACTGGAGCACGAATAGAAAATGCTCTATAGCGAGCAGACTTATTTTGGGCTCTGGGAATCACTAATAAGCCGGAGTTCTTTGAACGCAGATTTCTTGCCGGGACATATGGTACAATACAATCGGCAAGATAGGATGGAGCTAGACCGTGTAGTATTTTATATGTAAGTTGTAAAACCTTAAAGCAGGGGTCTCAAACAGGCGGCCCCCACCTTAATATGAAAGTTTAATGTTAGTGCGGCCCGCAAGTTTTAAATGAATGGCGCTTGACAGCGTTGTGTGCGGAGCTAAAGGAATCTACCAATCATGGTGTGGTGTAAGGCTCTCGACAATATTGAGGGCCTGCAAGGGCCTGCCGTGATGGCACTGCCTTTAGTGTCCACTAGAAACTGTCACCGCATCATATTTTTCTCCATACTAACAGAGTGCCGGCCCAGACACATGTTGTATGAGGCTTCTGCAGACACACGCAAGATATTGCAAGACATACTTGAGGAACAGCCATACATGTCACACTGAGGGTGGTCATATTTTGTTTTATTTATTTTTTAACACGGGCAGCACGGTGGAAGAGGGGTTAGTGCATCTGCCTCACAATACGAAGGTCCTGAGTAGTCTGGGGTTCAATCCAGGGCTTGGGATCTTTCTGTGTGGAGTTTGCATGTTCTCCCCATGACTGCGTGGGTTCCCTCCGGGTACTCCGGCTTCCTCCCACCTCCAAAGACATGCACCTGGGGATAAGTTGATTGGCAACACTAAATTGGCCCTAGTGTGTGAATGTGAGTGTGAATGTTGTCTGTCTATCTGTTTTGGCCCTGCGATGAGGTGGTGACTTGTCCAGGGTGTACCCCGCCTTCCGCCCGATTGTAGCTGAGATAGGCTCCAGCGCCCCCGCGACCCCGAAGGGAATAAGCGGTAGAAAATGGATGGATGGATAGATATTTTTTAACACTGTTACAAATATGCGCCACACTGCGAACCCACACCAAACAAGAATGACAAACACATTTCGGGAGAAGATCCGCACCGTAACACAACATAAACACAACAAAACAAATACCCAGAATCCTTTGCAGCACTAACTCTTCCGGGCTACAAAAACACCCCCACTACCCCCAACCCCGCCTCCTCACAAATCCCCCCCCCCAACATTCCCCCTCAGTTCCCCTCCCCCCCATCTCCCGAATTCGGAGGTCTCAAGGTTGGCAAGTATGCATTGACGTCACTTGCGTGATGCAAGCAGAGAAACATTTTGCCACTTTTCCACGACACCCGCACACACTCTTCCTCCCTCCCTCCCTGCCTCCCTCGCTCACCCGCCTGCTCGCTCCCGCCCCCATTGTAAACAGTCCGGGCGGGGAAAACAAGCGGTCCGGTAGCTTCCAAAGCACTCCGCCGAAGGACCGAGCGACAATACAAAAGTGTGGTGCACTGGACCCCGGCGCTGATACTCCGACAGAGAGTTGCTGGGCAAATTAGATGTGTAACACGTTAGTGGTGATGTTAGCCCATTCGGGGCTAATTGTGCTACCGTAACTGTAAATTCCACGGCGAGAAACCAGTATACTGAGGCAACAAGATTTCGTCAAGAAAGCAAGCGAAAAGAGCGATGCAGCAGTCAAAGCTAGCTACATGGTGAGTGAGATGGTTGCTAGGGCGGGAAAGCCTTTCAAAGAAGGTGAATTCATTAAAAAGTGCATTTAAGATTTTTTTTAAGAAATCTTTTCTTGCGGCCCAGCCTCACCCAGTTTCTGCATCCAGTGGCCCCCAGGTTAATTGAGTTTGAGACCCCTGCCTTAAAGTCACATCTTAAGTGCACAGGAAGCCAGTGCAGGTGAGCCAGTATAGGCGTAATATGATCAAACTTTCTTGTTCTTGTCAAAAGTCTAGCAGCCGCATTTTGTACCAACTGTAATCTTTTAATGCTAGACATAGGGAGGCACAAAAATAATACGTTACAGTAATCGAGATGAAAAGTAATGAATGCATGAATAATGATCTCAGCGTCGCTAGTGGACAAAATGGAACGAATTTTAGCGATGTTACGGAGATAAAAGAAGGCCGTTTTAGTAACACTCTTGATGTGTGACTCAAACGAGAGAGTTGGATCGAAGATAATACCCAGATTCTTTACCGAGTCGCCTTGTGTAATTGTTTGGTTGTTAAATGTTAAGGTGGTATTGTTAAACAGGTGTCGGTGTCTAGTTGGACCGATAATCAGCATTTCCGTTTTCTTGGCGTTGAGTTGCAAAAAGTTAGCAGACATCCATTGTTTAATTTCTATTGAAGAACTATATGGATAAACTGATGTTGTTGTTGTGCTGGGACTCTTCACCCGTGAGCGTACTCCGGTTAGGGAATAAGGACACCGTTTTACGTTTCAACTTCTTTATATATGACTTTGTAGCAGCAGCAGCTAAGCACACTCTGGTACACACTGTTCAATACACTGCCCGAAGGACCCCGAGAGGTAAACATAGCTGCCCGGTAAACTGCCTGACTCAAAAAAACTCAACTTAAAGGTGCATGACTACATTAGTAACTTGTTTACGTCAGCAATAATATAGTCAATTATATTCAACAATTAACATTAACTAGGGAACTTTATCTTCTATCTTAATCACTGACAGAGGGAATTTATAACAGCCGCCCCCTAAATAGCATGGCAATTTTGAAACAAACATAAATTCCCACAGCAATCCTTTAACCAGGATTATCTTCAGGAAGAGCTGACAGCTGGACCAGCCGAGCAACTGGTCTCAGGTAAGTCTTCTCGCCAACTTTGACTTCAGCAGTCCGTATACATCCATCATCACTTGCATTCAGCTTTACCACCCTCCCCATTGGCCAGTGAGCACGTGGAAGCTGAGGGTCAACAATCATCACAACTGTGTCCAGGGGGTGATGATCTGTGTGTTGGCGCCATCTCTGGCGGGTTTGAAGAGAGGGCAAGTAGTTCCTGATAAATTGTGTCCAGAAGTGGTCGGCCATCATCTGGCAATGACGCCAGCGCCTCCTGGTGAGGGTGTCAGGGGCACAGGTAACTTGTGGAAGAGAGGCATCCTTCCGCCCCATCAACAACATGCTGGGCGTCACTGGGTCTGGATCGGCCACATCCGAGGATACGTATCCTAAAGGCTTGGCATTGAGGATGCCTTCCACTTCGATGAGGAGTGTGAGCAGAACCTCTGCTTGGAGCACTTGTGCACCTATGACCACTTGTAGGGATTTCTTGACTGATTGGATCTCACGCTCCCAGACACCACCAAAGTGGGGAGATGCTGGCGGGTTAAGACGGAACTTAATCTGTTTTTCTGCAAGCCGCTCCTGCAACTGTGACTCCATTGCTGCAAATGCCTCCTTCAGCTCCTTATCTCCCCCTCGGAAGTTAGTCCCTTGGTCAGAGAGGACCTCAAAGGGAGTGCCTCTCCGTGCGATGAACCGTCTCAGTGCGAGGAGGAAAGCATCTGTGTCGAGGCTGGTGAGTAGATCCAGATGTATACATCTCGTCGTGAGACATTTGAAAATGATCCCCCAGCGCTTTTCGCTTCGCCTCCCAGTCTTGACCATGTACGGCCCAAAGCAGTCCACGCCTGTTGAGAAGAATGGAGGTTTGAGCAGCCGCAGACGGGCTGAGGGCAGGTCTGCCATCCTCGGCACCACTGGCTTCCCTCTCCACTTCATGCAACCAGTGCAAGCTCTCTGATACTTCTTGATAGCCTGCCTTCCTCGCAGAACCCAGTAGTAGCGCCTCATCTCTGCAAACACCCTATCAGGTCCAGGGTGGTGTAGCTGAGCATCCATCTCTTTAATGAGGAGTGTGGTGACTGCATGACGGGGATCCAACAGTATTGGGTGAATGTCAGTGGGGCTAGAGCTGTCTAAACGGCGCAGGCGTCCTCCAACCCGTATAAGACCCAATGTAGGGTCTAATTCTGGGGCGAGCGTACTCAGCCTGCTGCTGGGTGGTACAGGCTTGCCGGCTCTGAGGCATCTGATTTCTTCAGAGAAGCCGTCTGCTTGGCTGGTTTTGAGCAGGTGGACTTCAGCATCTCTTAGGTCACACAGAGGTGAAGCAGGGTCAGCTGCCGCCCCATGAAGAGACTGTTGCGTAGCCTTTACCAACTCTCTCCAGCTGCTGAATCGGGTGAGATCTGGTATCTTGGGTGGTGGGCTGGTCTGTGTGAGAGCACAAAAAACACTGTGTTTTAACTCACCACGGTCCTCTGGCTCTGTGATGCTAGGACATGATGGCCATTCATCCGGTGGACGGCGAAGGAATGCTGGTCCCTGGATCCAACGATTTGGCGCAGCCAGCTCAGCTAACGTCTTGCCACGGGTGAGATCGTCGGCCGGATTGTTAGCTGTATCCACATACCTCCAGGTGTGTGAGGCAGTCAGCTCCTGGATCTCAGAAACCCTTGTTCCCACGAAAACCTTGAACCTGCACGACTGAGATGTCAGCCAGGTGAGAACTGTTGTGGAGTCAGTCCATAAGAAGGTCTGGGCAATACACAAGGTGAGCTCTTTGTGAAGGAGGGAGGACAGCTGGGCTCCTGTCAGCGCGGCACAGAGCTCCAACCGTGGCATTGACTGCTGGCGTTTTGGGGCCACTCTAGACCTTGCCATCACAAATGAGACATAGACAGTGTCATTAGTTCTTGTGGTGAGATATGCCACTGACCCGTAGGCTTGCTCAGAGGAGTCACAGAAGACGTGGAGAGTGTACTCTGTGGTGTCAGTAGCAAGCTCCAATGGTGCATAGGTTCGAGGGAGGGAGATGTTGGCCAGCTCGGGGGGTTCTCTCTCCCAGCTGGACCAGGCCTGGAGGATGTCAGGAGGGAGATTCGGGTCGTCCCAGCTCCTCTTCTTTGCCCACAGTCTCTGGACAAGAATCTTGGCCCGTGTAGTGTACGGGATAATGATCCCGATCGGATCATACTAGTGGGCGAGTACCTTATAGATGTACCGCATAGTAGGGGTCTCACTCTCTGGAGGCTTTGGCTTGAAACCGAGCCGATCAGATGGACAATACCACCGCAGACCAAGGGCCGGCTCCTGTGGATCGTTGCTCTTCTCGGCCAGCCACAGCTCTGTACTTTCAGATTGGGCACTGGAAGGCAAGTGGGAGACAACACATGAGAAGTTACTTGCCCACTGTCGAATCTCAAATCCTCCTGAGGCCAGACATTGTCGCATCTTGTCCACCAGGAGCTTGGCTGACTCAGTCGTTGACAGGCTCTGCAGACAGTTGTCCACGTAGAAAGACTGTTCGATGGACTGCAGGACGTCTTCATTTCCTGCAGCACATTCTTTAACATGTTTTTGCAGAGCAAATGTTGCACAACACGGGCTGCTCGTGGTACCAAATGGCAACACCTGCCATTGGTATACGTCAGGCTGTTTCTCCCTTTGCAGGTTTCTCCAAACAAACCTCAGCAACGGCTGGTCCTCCGGTAGCAGCCAAACTTGGTGGAACATGGCTCGAATATCTTCACTGATGGCGACAGCGTGCTGGCGGAACCGCAGGAGGACCCCGATGAGAGATGGGCCGAGGGTTGGACCTGGGAGAAGCTGCTCGTTGAGAGAGAGACCACCATGATTAAAGGAGCAGTCAAAGACAAGGCGATGTTTGCCATTGTGATGGACGAGGTGATGAGGTATGAACCATGACTCACTGGAGTGGTTTCCCTCTCCCTCCTGGAGCTTGGTGACACACCCACCATCTATAAGCTTCTGGATCTCTGCTTCGTATATTTTAGCTTTGACAGTGTCTTTAAGCAGTTGTCTCTCTGTGCTGCGTAGCTTTGGCATCACTGCTTCAACATCTGCTTTTGGTGGTGGTGCGCCTTTTACCCGGAGCAGGGGTGTAGTGTAGCGAAGTGTGTCACCAACCTTCACTCTCTTAGTGCGTGCTTCCAAGACGCTCACCGCTTCCTGGTCCAGCCGAGACCGCACTGCTAGCCGCTCGCTGCGGAATGGGAGCACATCAAGCTGCCAGAGGCGTTCGACTTGTTGGTAGATGTCATCTGGTGTAGGCTTGAAGGCGGTGTAGTAGCATGATGCAGCGGGGGACTGTGAACCATCTGGGCCTTGGAGTGTCCAGCCGAGTGCTGTATGGATAGCCACGGGTCCTCCCTTTGGGCCAAACCTCACAGGTTCCGTAGCAGTGATCAGGTGAGTGTAATCTGCACCAAGGAGCAGCAGTGGTTGCACCTTATTGAAGCTCTGCAGTTGTAATCCTCTCAGGTGGCGGTAGCGTCTCTGGAGCGCTGCTATTGGATAAGATTGCTCTGTCAGGGTAAGTCGACCTGCTGTGTAGGCCCTCTCAACCAAATGCTGCTGTGATGGTGATGCTGGAGAAGCTACATGAAAGTCGACTGATGCTCCAGTGAGGTGAACCACATCCTGACGAACAGTCCGCAGGGTGAGGGACTCTGCTCTGCCTCTGAGCTTCAGGTCTCGAACTGCAGCCGGGAGTATTATAGTGCGTTCAGCTCCATCATCGAGGATTGCATAGGTCTGCAGTGATCTGGTCCCATGACTGATGATGATTGGCACCACCTTGAGGTATACTTTCTCTCCCTGCATCGAGTTAGCCGCTGAGGTGCAGTCTTTGGGTGTGATGAGGAAGATTTGGGGGCCCGGCCTGGTGATGTCATGCAGCACTCTCAGGTGGATCTCCTGACACTCACTGCAAGGTTTCTTTAACGTGCAGCTCTCTTCATCGTGGTTAGTACGGCCACAGTTACGACAGCGCTTTCCGCCTGTTATCCACTTCTCGATTTCCTGTGTTGAGCGTTGAATAATATCTGGACACTGCGACAAGTAGTGCTCTGTACTCTTGCAGAAGAGACACATCCTTTTAAACTTTTGTTGCTTAGCTGCTGGCCGAGTCGTTTCGGCTGATTTGGGCTGGTCTGCACCGTGATACACAGAAACAGGCCGAGTCCGAGGCCGGGGAGTAGGGACAGGTCTGTCTCGATTGGCAGGCTGTGCTCCTTCAGCTCGATGGCGCTGTGCCATTTTTGCGGACAGTCTCTGAGCTTCTGCCTTTACCTTGAGCCACTCTGCGAGGTCTCTGAGGTTGTATGGATTTAGGCTGCTGGTGCTAAGGCGCCCCTGAACCTGCAGATGCTCCACAAAGTTGTCTCTCATGTGTCTAGGGAGTTTGCTAAGTAGCCGGTCAACATGGCCAGTAGACATCACTTCCATCCCATTAGGCCCTTCCAATGAGGTTAGCATTCCCACCAGCAAGTCAACGTTGAGGGCGAAGCTCTGGAAAGATTTAGGGTCTCCTGATTTGAGATCAGGAGAGTTCAGGATGTCTGCAATCTCACTTTGTGCCAACTGATGTGGCTGCCCGTACTGTCTCTGCAAAGCCTGCATGGCGGCAGTGTAGGGCTGTACATAATGTCTATGTGACTGAGCTATTAGCTTGGCTTCATCCAGGACCAAGTGTTCCATAAGCACACGGTATTTGTAATGTTCAGAAAGTTCAGTGTGTGGATTGAGCAGGTGATCTAACGCCATTTTTAAGTCAGCAAACTCTCTCTCACTGTCGTGCACCAACTTAGGTAGTTCAGGTATTGGAACAGGCTGTCTGGGGGACTGGGTAGTGTACGGTACCTGCAGTGGTGTATACTGAGACTGGGGGCTGTACTGAACCTGTTGAGCTGATGGGGGCTGTTGCAGAGTGAAACCAGCAGGGGGAGACACCAGTTGATATGCTGGCTGAGTTGACGGCGGAGACACAGGCTGGTAGAGTTGCAGCTGTTGGTTTTGCGGTGGCAGTGGTGACTGGTATAATGGCTGTGTAGCGATGGTTGATGGAGGCTGATAGACAGTCCCCAGGGGAGTGGCAGCGCTGTAGGGCGATGGATTGATAACTGGCTGAGTGCCAGCCGCAAGAGGTAGCTGTGGTGTAGAATATGGCGCTGTTGCTATCTGGGGGGGTTGATAGGCTGGTTGTGCAAACAGTGGAGCGTGTTGCTGCACGGGCTGTGCAGGCGGGAGTGGGGTGGATTGCCACACTGGCTGTGCGGACGGGAGTGGGGTGTATTGCTGCACTGGTGCTAGATTTACTGGTGTTTTCTGCATGGGCAGGTATTGCAGTTGTGCAGCTGGTGGCACTCTTTCCTGTACATTGTTAATCATTACTGTGGTAGGCTGGTTAGACGGGTAGCCTGATGTAACTGATGTCTGTGGGCTGGCATAACTCACTGCTAGTGAAGCTTGAGGAGTAGGCTGCAGCATAGAAACGTTCAGCGTAGTGAGGGGAGACGGTGCCCATGCAGATGTCACAGTTGAAGGCAGAGACTGCGTCAGTGTGTAGTTCTCCTGTCTACTACCTGGTGTAGGAGTCATCGCTGCTTGAAGCTTTAGTGGTGTAGAGGTGGTATGTGGCAGTGTAGACAGGTGTGGCTCATGCTGAAGCAGCCTAGATGATCCAAGATGGAGGCTGGATGGCTGTGACAGAGGGGTGCTGTGAACTACTGGACAGCTTAGCCAGGGTGATTGATATGTTGGGACGCTCATATTGAGAATAGCTGGTGGCCGTAAGACAGGAGAACCCTGCCTGCTTTGATAGCTCCGCCCCGCGTGTGCCGCCGATGGATGGCTCATATGGCATGTTAGCTGGCTGGGCAAGTCTCTAGCATGTATCGCCATGTTCCACTCGCTCACCTTGTCGGCCGCTCCCAGCGATAATGGACGATCGGGGATAGCGTGTGCTCCGTGCGGCTGATCCTCCATACACACAGACTCGGTCTGTAGGCTGAGTGACTGCAGCCGCTGGGCGACGACGCTCTCTCCTCGGTCCTCCGCGCGGGCACCGTGAGGAATGAGGGACTGTGGAAGGCTAACCTGGTAGCTTTCTAGACGAGTTGGAAGCTGTCGCTGTCTTGCTCCGAGTGCGCCGCCGTCTGCCGCTGTTGTTAGCGCGGTGTCCATTTCTCCGTCGCGAATGAAGCAATCCGGCTCGAAGGACCAATATTGAAGAACTATATGGATAAACTGATGTTGTTGTTGTGCTGGGACTCTTCACCCGTGAGCGTACTCCGGTTAGGGAATAAGGACACCGTTTTACGTTTCAACTTCTTTATATATGACTTTGTAGCAGCAGCAGCTAAGCACACTCTGGTACACACTGTTCAATACATTGCCCGAAGGACCCCGAGAGGTAAACATAGCTGCCCGGTAAACTGCCTGACTCAAAAAAACTCAACTTAAAGGTGCATGACTACATTAGTAACTTGTTTACGTCAGCAATAATATAGTCAATTATATTCAACAATTAACATTAACTAGGGAACTTTATCTTCTATCTTAATCACTGACAGAGGGAATTTATAACAATTTCATTAAGACGCGCCTCCAGCTGACTACAATTCGGCGTGTTGGTCAGCTTTAGGGGCATGATGGTGTCATCAGCATAACAGTGAAAGCTAACACCGTATTTGCGTATGATGTCACCTAGCGGCAGCATGTAGATGCTGAAGAGTGCAGGGCCAAGAACCGACCCCTGAGGAACTCCACACGTTACCTTAACATAGTCCGATGTCACATTGTTATGGGAGACGCACTGCATTCTGTCAGTAAGATAAGAGTTAAACCAAGACAAGGCTAAGTCTAACATACCAATACGTGTTTTGATACGCTCTAATAAAATATTATGATCGACGGTATCGAAAGCAGTGCTAAGATCAAGAAGCAGCAACATAGGTGACGCATCAGAATCCATCGTTAGCAATAGATCATTAGTCATTTTTGAGAGGGCTGTCTCCGTAGAGTGATTTGCCCTAAAACCGGATTGAAAGGGTTCACAGAGATTGTAGACGTAAGTGTTCATTTAGCTGCTGTGCAACAAATTTTTCAAGGATTTTCAAAATAAATGGAAGGTGGGACACCTTGATCCTGACGTCATGGTAAACTACCGGCCGGTAGTTTACCATGAGGTCAGGATCAAGGTTAGGTCTTGATGAGAAATTACTTATCAGGAGACGGTGAATCGCCGTAACCATTACTTCCGTTGTGTCGGCCACGTCTTTTGTGGTTTAAAGTTGTTTTGTGGCTGTTAGGTTCTGGTAAACACGTGAACAGAGCAGAGGGTGGAGACCATATTTACAAAGTATTTTATTCTTACAAAGTAACAAAAAGAGTACAAAAACTTAATTAACAAGTAACTAAGAGAGATGACACAGAAAAAAAAGTAACATAAAACTAACAAATATCAAAAGGACAAAAAATGACCTAAATAGACAAGTATGGCTGGAGGCGAGGTAAAACAGCACCAACGCAGGGGAAACGCCGGAGTGAAGAGAAGTCTGCAATATGGGAGTCAGTGAAACTGATGTGGATAGCACCTTCAGGAAGATCGTGTCATCTGCGACAAAGTGTGGACAACACGGGATCCTGAAGCCACACCTCTAACCGGCCTGAGAACGTCTGGGGATAGAGAGAGGAGAAGACAGGATTAACCAGGCAGGGTGGCAAAACCCAACATGTAACAGTACCCGCTCCCTTAATGGTCAAAACCTGTCGGCCGACCAGGCTTCTCCAGGTTTTGTCTATAAAAATCGAACAAAAGGGATCGATAATATGGGACTGAGAAAACTCAGACCGGTCCTCTGGCCCATAACCTTATCAGTCTACCAAATACTGAAAACCCATTCCCCTTCTTCTAACATTTAAAATGCCACTAACCGTAATTACGGAGCGACCGTCGACTGGCTTTGGAGGGGGAGGAGGCACCTCCGAAGGGCACAGAGTGCTGTATGTCACTGGCTTGATGAGAGAGATATGAAAAGCAGGGTGGCTCTAAAGCGAGTCAGGCAGGCTGAGCTGTACAGAGCAGGGGTTGATAACACATTCAGCAGCAGATGGTTCAATATACCTGGGTTGTAGCTTCATAGAGATAGTGTGCAGCAGTAAATCCCGGTACGAAAGACAAACTGTTATGGTTTACTAAAGGGGAGGTGACGGCTCAGACACCAGGGGTCAGTAAGTACAATAATTTATTATATATATTGCTAATATATATAATAATAACACAAAACAATACAAACTAAACTAATTAAATGGAGTGTGTGACAAAACCCTTGAGTGAGTGGTGTTAGACTATGTGTGTAGTTAGCTGTTGTGTATTACCGTGATGTTGGATGAGGAAGCAGACAAGTCCAAAGAGGGTAAGGCAAAAGGGGTCCAAGATGCGCGAGGGGTCCGTGGGGCAGAGAGAGACGTCAGATTCCGGGGGCGAGCGAGGAGTCGAGAAAACGAGGAAGGCAGTCCAAAACACAGGGGGGACAACAACGGGAGATCTCAAAGGGGATACTCGGGAAGGCAAGTACAACAAGAGGTAACTAGGGGAGAACAAACAAGGATGTCAGACATGAGAGAAAAACGCAGAGAGAGAGCATAAGCCTTACGGTGTCCAAAGGGTAAACTAAGTTTCCGTGTGGATCCATGGTCTTTTATCCAGCTCGCCTTCATCAGTCCCAGGTGTGCGGATAGGCAATTGCGTGCAGGCTTGTCGCTGCGTGGGCGTGCAGCGCTCAGCGTGAGCAGGGGCGTGTCCGAGCGCGCTGTCAGCGGCGAGAGAGCGCATGTGGGCGTGGCCCGCGGTGCGCTCGTCAGGATGAACAGATGAGGGCGCATTGGAATGCGCCCTGGCCGTGACAGTATCCCCCCCCATGGACAGATTCCAGATGTCCTAAGACAGACAAATGAACAACATACTCATGAAACAAGGGAGGGCGGAGGGGAGAACTGGTGGTGGGTCGCCGGCCCAAGTGTCTCAGAAGCCATCGGGGACAAGTCTGGTGGTGGCGGCGAGCAGACCGCCGCTGCGGCTGGCGAGGTGGACGACCAAGGAACGGTCGACTTCTTGGCCGTCGGGGAGGCGGACGCGAGTGGCGCCGTGGTGCGTCCCGCCGGAAACGAAGAGGAGGCCGGCGCCATGGTACGGCCCGCCGGACACGAAGAGGAGGGCACATCGTCGTCTGAGGTGAAGAGGAACAGGAAGATGCCGTCGTGGAAGCAGCGGACGTCATCGGCGGCGTGGAAGCAGCGGACGTCATCGGCGGCGTGGAAGCAGCGGGCGTCATCGGCGGCGTGGAAGCAGCGGGCGTCATCGGCGATGCAGGCGTTGAGGAAGATGTCATCGGCAATGCAGGCATGGTAGCAGCAGACGTTGGCGGCGCCGGAGACGAGGAGGATGGCTGAGGATCAGGCTGAGGTGCTGAGGTCGGCGCTGCAGGCCGAGGTGCTGAGGTTGACGCTGCTGGCCGAGGGGCAGAGGTCGAGGCCAGCCTGGAAGCTGGCGGAGACGCGGGGGTCAGCCTGGAAGCTGGTGCTAGCTCGGAGGCTAGCTCGGGGACAAGTGCTAGCTCGGAGGCTAGCTCAGGGACAAGTGCTAGGTCAGAGGCTAGCTCGGGGACAAGTGCTAGCTCGTACGCTAGCCTCGGGTCTGGTGCTAGCTCGGACGCTAGCCTCGGGACTGGTGCTAGCTCGGACGCTAGCCTCGGGACTGGTGCTAGTTCGGAGGCTAGCCTGGGGACTGGTGCTAGCTCGGAGGCTAGCCTGGGGACTGGTGGCTGCGGCTGGGAAAAGCGGAAAACAGGTGGAATTAGTCTGGCAGGGGGTAGCCTGTCTTGGTGCAGCTGCGCCACCCCATCAGCACAGCCACCAGTACTACCCCCCCTCTCCGAAAGCGGATGCCAGACGCTTCTTGCTGGCTGAGGAACAGTCACTAAGGGTGGGAGGAGGGTGTCCAGGCGACGGGTAAATTCCTCCTTGCTCATATCACTGCTAAACATGCCTTTCCACGACAGTTTGGCAGGACAAGACAACTCCTCTGGTGTGGAGCGAAAAAAATAAAAAGACATGGTGAATGGGGCAAGAGGCGAAAAAATAAAAATACAAAATTCACAGGGGGCGGAACGAAAGTCACTGGGGGCGGGGCTAAGGAACTGTGCCGTCAGGTCCCTAATCAATTGGCGGGAACTTACTGTTATGGTTTACTAAAGGGGAGGTGACGGCTCAGACACCATGGGGCGGTAAGTACAATAATTTATTATATATATTGCTAATATATATAATAATAACACAAAACAATACAAACTAAACTAATGAAATGGAGTGTGTGACAAAACCCTAGAGTGAGTGGTGTTAGACTGTGTGTAGTTAGCTGTTGTGTATTACCGTGATGTTGGATGAGGAAGCAGACAAGTCCAAAGAGGGCAAGGCAAAAGGGGTCCAAGATGCGCGAGGGGTCCGTGGGGCAGAGAGAGATGTCAGAGTCCGGGGGCGAGCGAGGAGTCGGGAAAACGAGGAAGGCAGTCCAAAACACAGGGGGGAAAACAACGGGAGATCTCGAAGGGGAGACTCGGGAAGGCAGGTACACCAAGAGGTAACTAGGGGAGAACAAACAAGGATGTCAGACACGAGAGAAAAACGCAGAGAGAGAGCATAAGCCTTACGGTATCCAAAGGGTAAACTAAGTTCCCGCGTGGATCCATGGGTCCACTGGTCTTTTATCCAGCTCGCCCTCATCAGTCCCAGGTGTGCGGATAGGCAATTGCGTGCAGGCTTGTCGCTGCGTGGGCGTGCAGCGCTCAGCGTGAGCGGGGGCGTGTCCGAGCGCGCTGTCAGCGGCGAGAGAGCGCATGTGGGTGTGGCCCGCGGTGCGCTAGTCAGGATGAACAGATGAGGGCGCACTGGAATGCACTCTAGCCGTGACACAAACCTTCTGACCAGGCCCGGCCCTAATCAATCTGGCGCCCTAGGCAAGATTTTAGGTGGCGCCCCCCCACATCGGCAGTGAAGTGTATATACTCACAAGAACCCGAATAGCTTTGTCTTTGACCTTTTTTTTTTACTTACAACTATACCTAATATATAAAGGGGTGGAAAAGTGACTATTACCTGCAGGGCAAACATTAGCTAACCAGAAGGCAATAATGTAAACAAAAAACACCTGCTTAAAAGATCTAATACAAATGTCCCTGAGGAATTTAAGGTGGGAGTATTGTAATTACCTAACGTTACATTATTATTTTCCATAACAATTTAGCCCCCTCCACAATATTAACCCGACGTTAAAACAGAACTAGCTATTTATTGATTAGCAATTGCCGAATCATGTAACATTAGCTTAATGCTAAAAAGCCAGGTTACTATCACATTCTGTAACAGACAAATAATTTCATGTAGGCTAACGTTACCTACCTGCTACCTCTGTCTTTTCTCGTTTCTCCTCTTCTTTTCTCTTTTTTCTTCCCTGGGCACCTGACAGTTTTGGCCGTTTTGACATCTTGTGTTGATTTTTTTGATGTGGTGACGTCCAAAAAGAGTCATGATACGGGAAGGGAGGGGGCGCACCGTGCGGGGGGAGGAGGGGGGGGCGTAATGTTGTAACAAATAATATTTCTATTAAATAGGCTTTACTTTGCATTTTAATTAACGTGAGATTATTTTTTGTATTTAGAAATAATAGTAACAACTTTTTTTTTCTTTTTTTTTTTTCTCCAACATTTGTGGCACTGGCATGGCGCCCCCTGATGGACGGCACCCATAGCATTTGCCTATACGGCCTATGCCACGGGCCGGCCCTGCTTCTGACCAATCTTTTATTCCGGTGCCACGGAGTATGACATTTAGCAATACGTTGGTTCCGTTGCGAGGTGCGTACCAGGGCTGCTTGAGTGTGGCTCCAGGCGAAATAAGCACGGCAGAGACTGATGGAACAGCTGATTCTGACCCCAGTGAGAAGAAGGCGGGAAGCTGGCACCCAAATTCTGCTTTAAATGTAAAAGTGCCTTTGGCAGAGCTGACAAGAGTGTTATGTTCATACTCAATCCATGAGAATTTAGTAGACCAGGAGGCAGGTTGCTAATGGCACGCACAGCGGATAGATGCCTCTTGGTCCTGATTGGCCCGGTTTGTCTGACCATTGGATTGGGAAGGGTAAGCCCAAGACAGGCTGGCTCTGGCCCAAAGAGCTTTTCAGAATGCCTTCCCCACTGCCAAGGAAAATTATGGGCCCCTATCTGAGACAATGCCCATGGGAATACCATGTAGCTGGAATATGTGATGGACCAGGAGGTCTGCTGTCTCGAGAGCATGGGAAGTGCCACAAAGTGAGTCATCTCGGAAAAACAGTTTACCAAGGTGAGGATGACCAAGTCCTGTTACGAAGTCCAAAGCAACATGAGACCAAGGCCTGGAGGGGTCAAGCATCTTTTTGTGTCGTCCTCGCCAGTTTCGAGTCCTAAATCGCTGTCAAAGTGTCCCAACTTGTCGGGATACCAACTCAGACGCCTTCTGTCCAGGTAAGATACATGATTTATCATATAGAATAAACATTTCAGTTAGCAAGGAAGTGAGGAAGCAGCAGACTCATGATGTAAACATAGGGACACATGGAAGTGATCACGGCGCTGCTATAAATAGTTTGTCTGTTTGTCTGTGTTACTGCAGAAAAAACTTTAATATCACTAATACTTGGTTAATATTCAAATCACGAAATGTAAATGGAGTATCGCTGGCGGTAAAATGGTTATTTATTGTATTTTATGGGCGAAATAGAGGACCCCCCATTGGCTGCGCTGTGAGTGGACTTTTATTTACTTTTATTTACAAGTTTGAATGCATTAAAAGAAAAAAATCCATCCGTCCTCATGTCTTTCATTATGACTGTGAACAATAGGCGAAATTCCCCCCAAAAAGTACAGTTTCTCTTTAAAGGGGATGTTTGCAACATTTACACAGATGGCTAGAGGACGCCAACTTTCCATATTTTTATATACTGTATTTTACAAAGTATATCCCGCCCTCTTACAACTTCTCGTAAATAGTGACGTAATAACGTATCATGTACGTAACACATTCACGCAAATTAGCTTTAGGTGTTGTTAGCTAATCATAGCAATTCGGATAGATAGTGGTAGTTGTCATTGAATGTATATTCCATCATAACAACAAATTACTGCAAATTGTTTGTTGCTTCTCTTGGCCTGCTTTTGTATGTGTGTACGTATTGACGTGACCGGGTAAGTGACACAAAACACCAATAGATTGATTAGGGCCGGTAAAAAAATATATTACATTAACTTTCTAATTCTGAAAAACATAGACAATTGTCAAACAAATGTGTTCTGTTAAACCACTAAGGAGAACATAACATGGGGGTGCAGATAACTGACAATATAACCTGGTCCCTACACACCGGAGCTCTTGTAAAAGGAGCTCAGCAGCGCATGCACTTTTTGCGTCGGATGAAAAGAGCACAGCTCCCTCCCCCCATTCTCACCACATTCTACAGAAGAACTATAGAGAGCCTGCTGACCAACAGCATCTCCGTCTGGACTGGAGCCTGCAATGCCTCAGACTGGAAGTGTCATGATCCGTGGTCCGGATCATGTTTTTGTGTTTTCTGTTAGTTTTGGACTCCTTTTGTTATTGCTTGTGTACCTGTGAGTTTGTTTTGGTTTCCATGGTCACCCATAAGTTTCACCTGTTCCACGTTTTGACTCACACACACCTGTCACCAATCATGTCACTGTTATTTAAGCCTGCCTTTCTGTTCACTCGTCCTGTCCTCCTTGTTTGCGGTAAGCTACAATCACGTTGGTTTGTTTTCATGTTCCATAGTCCTGTGCTAAGTTTAGCCTTAGCTTACCGTGCGTTCGGCACGCTTTTATTTTGCTTGTTTTCTGTTTGCCTATTATTCATGTAATTAAATCATCTCTTACCTTCACGTCTTTGTCCGGAGTGTCCGTGTTGTGCACTGAAGGAACGATCCCGCATGAATATGCGACCCCCACGTGACAGAAGGAGGACAGCATACAGTTCCTTCGCCCCGGACTTCGAGGAGCGGGACTTGGGTGCGTGGTTGGATTTGGAGGCAATGGAGGCTGAGACGCTCTGCCATTCCGCCTCGGAGCGCCAGGACCTCATGTGGGGTCTGAATGGGAAGTTGATCCCACTCAACTCCGAATGGCCCGAGGACATTGCCACACCTCCACAGTACCGGACGCGTCAGCGAAGACGGAAGCAGTCCAAAAGAGCTTCACCTCGCTGCGAGGACGCGTCACTCCCGAAAGCTCCTCCCTCGGACCGAAGCAAGTTGCAGGCAGCCCAGTATCCTTCCCCGGATGACATCACTCCGTCCACGGCTGATGACGTCATGGACCAGAACTTTTTTTTTCTGAATTCTGCTTCCCTTTGTCAGCCACCGCCTAAAGACTTTATTCCAAAAATAAGATATTACCAGGACATTTTTTCACAATTTAGAGGGGAGGATTCTACCCCCTCCTGACCTCCTGCGACCCACCCTTAAAGACTGTTCTGGTATCCGCCCCTTGAGGGGGGGGGCTGGGGCCGGGAGCTGTGCTGGTGGGGCTGCTCAGCTGCGCCCAGCCAGGCAGCAACCTCCATCCCGGCCGCCACCACCGGTCTTTTGGCATGCCAAGCCGCAACCTCCAGCTAGACCACCTCCACCACGCCAAGACCCACCACGCCAAGCTCCGGTACCAGCTCCACGACACCAAGTGCCTCCAGTCGCAGCTCCACCACGCCAAGCTTTGCCGCCAGTACCTGCACCACGCCAAGCTTTTCCGCCTGTACCTGAACCACGCCACACTTTGCCGCCTGTACTTGAACCACGCCAAACTTTTCCGCCTGTACCTGCACCACGCCAAGCTTTGCCGCCTGTGCCTGCACCACGCCAAGATTTTCCGCCTGTGCCTGCATCACGCCAAGCTTTGCCGCCTGTGCCTGCACCACGCCAAGCTTTGCCGCCTGTACCTGCACCACACCAAGCTTCGCCGCCTGTACCTGCAACACGCCGAGCTTTGCCGCCTGTACCTGCACCACGCCAGGCTTCGCCGCCTGTACCTGCACCACGCCGAGCTTTTCCGCCTGTACCTGCACCACGCCAAGCTTTGCCGCCTGTACCTGCACCATGCCGAGCTTTGCCGTCTGTACCTGCACCACGCCAAGCTTCGCCGCCTGTACCTGCACTACGCCAAGACCCTCCATGCCAAGACCCTCCATGCCAAGATCCAAGTCAAGACCCTCCATGCCAAGACCCATGTCAAGACCCTCCATGCCAAGACCCAAGTCAAGACCCTCCATGCCAAGACCCAAGTCAAGACCCTCCATGCCAAGACCCAAGCCAAGACCTTCCATGCCAAGACTCGTCTGCTGCTGTGTCCACGCCTGCCACGTCTGCTGCTGAGTCCACGCCTGCCATGACGGCGCCGACGCGCCCACCTCCCCGTCGACCACGGATGTGGCCGCTCCCTGGTCGTCCGCCTCGCCAAGTGCGCCCACCTCCCAGTCATTCCCTGGGCGCCCGCCTCGCCTGCTGCAGCGGCGTTCCACTCGCCGCCGCCACTTGACTTTGCCTCGGTGGATTCGGGGACACTTGGCCCCTCAAGTCCCCCCAAAATGGATTAACTCGCTGGAATAAAAAAGGCAATATAACATACATCCATAAACGTGGACGCATATGAAAAAGTGCAATATATTTATCTGTACAGTAATCTATTTAGTAATTTATATATATTTATATATATTTATTTATTTTATATATAAATAATTAATGATAAATGGGTTATACTTGTATAGCGCTTTTCTACCTTCAAGGTACTCAAAGCGTTTTGACAGTATTTCCACATTCACCCATTCACACACTGATGGCGGGAGCTGCCATGCAAGGCGCTAACCAGCAGCCATCAGGAGCAAGGGGTAAAGTGTCTTGCCCAAGGACACAACGGACGTGACTAGGATGGTAGAAGGTAGGGATTGAACCCCAGTAACCAGCAACCCCCCGATTGCAGGCACGGCCACTCTCCCAACTTCGCCACGCCGGAGGAAGTCTAAGTCTAAGTCTAAGTCTATAAGCCTGAGGGAAACATAACCATAAAGGTGGTGTTCTTGTTTTATTTTTTGCTTTGAAGTGAGGAAGTTGCAAACAGCACCTTCAAGTAAAAGTATTTAAATACCTGACATTTACTGTACTCATGAGTATCAAAAAAAATTCTGATATAAAACATATTTAAGTAGTAGAAGTAGAAGTAGAAGTGTTTAAACAAAGTGAGCAATGAGAATGTTGACATTTGTGAATGCATTTGTGTTGATACATGAGTGTATGGATGGAATATACGTAATAATACCACAATACTGTGTTACATCTCTCATCTAACATCATCTAGTTACACTGGTCAATACAGTCGGCTGCAGGGCCGTGTTGTGTTGTAAGCTCACAATTTCTGCAGGTTAATTTCACATTGTTATTCATGTTGTTTTACATTAAACAACACTATCTTATTCATGCTGACTCATCGGATTGTTATTGTTTGACAAGCTTAGTGATGTTTAACAGGCAGAATTATGCGTGAAAGGCTCATTTACTTCACTGTATCCATTTGTAATTTCTTCTGGAAGGAATGTTATCTAATATATAGTACACATTGTAGATATAGAGCAATGATAAATTGATAGAGGATAGCTAATCAGCTTAATACTTCCAAGTTATATGCAAATTAGGGGTTGAGGCATAGATCCACAAATTGTACCAGGGGTAGTGTCAGTATTGGAGTAATACAAGCTCAAGCTCAATATATATAATTTTTTTAAATAGAGCAGGGTCTCGATTTCCGTTCACCCCTCTTTTTATACAGAGCAGTATCTCGATTTTCGTTTGCTCCTCTTTCCGTACAATTCTGTTTTTAAAGGGGAACATTATCACCAGACCTATGTAAGCGTCAATATATACCTTGATGTTGCAGAAAAAAGACCATATATTTTTTTAACCGATTTCCGAACTCTAAATGGGTGAATTTTGGCGAATTAAACGCCTTTCTATTATTCGCTCTCGGAGCGATGACGTTGTGACGTCACATCGGGAAGCAATCCGCCATTTTCTCAAACACCGAGTCAAATCAGCTCTGTTATTTTCCGTTTTTTCGACTGTTTTCCGTACCTTGGAGACATCATGCCTCGTCGGTGTGTTGTCGGAGGGTGTAACAACACGAACAGGGACGGATTCAAGTTGCACCAGTGGCCCAAAGATGCGAAAGTGGCAAGAAATTGGACTAAATTTGTTCCGCACAAAAAAGTGTCTGCACACTTTACCGACGAAAGCTATGCTACGACAGAGATGGCAAGAATGTGTGGATATCCTGCGACACTCAAAGCAGATGCTGACATCAACTCCAAAACTGGACAGATCAGCTTTCAGGAAAAGAGAGCGGATGAGGGTATGGCTACAGAATATATTAATTGATGAAAACTTTATTCATTACTCGCGGTTTTACGTAAATTATTATACATAAACTGTTCTTCGGCAGAGTTTTTATTAACTGGCAAAACACACAGAGAGCAAGTGCATACAAAGTGGAATGAAAATGATAAACAGTACAACAGTGCCATCTATTGGAAAAACTACTGCATTACAACACTCCCACTTAGTTTTTTCAATGACAAAATCCCTTTAAATAATATTACAGAGCCGTGCTCTCCTTTACAATAATATGTCAAACAACAACAAAATATTTTTTGGTTTTTTTTACATTATTTTCACAGGAACACTTTTAGTTTGTTTACAATAATTTCACTGAAACTCTTTCACACATTTTTTTTATTTTTTATTTTTTTATTTTTTTTAACTTGCTTTGATCAGGCAGCGTTCGGCGTACACCTGTCAAGCACAACTAACCACTTTGTCTAAATAGGGAAAAGTCCAATCTCACCCCTGAGATATTCAAACTTCTGTCTAGGCAGTGGTTTGGTAAAGATATCCGCTTTCATGTCATTTGTTGGACACTATTGCAGTTCTATTTGTCTATTCAGCACACATTCACGGATGTAGTGATAGCGAATGTCTATGTGTTTGGTCCTGGAGTGGTTCACAGGATTCTTCGCGATTGCGATGGCTCCTTGGTTGTCTTCCAGGATCACTGTGGACATAGTTTTCACTCCGAGATCACTCAGTAATCTTTTCAGCCAGATTCCTTCTTGAGCTGCTTGACTGAGTGCGATGTACTCCGCTTCTGCTGTTGAAAGTGCAACTGTTGCTTGTTTCTTGCTGAGCCAGCTCACTGCTCTTCCACTCAGTAGAAAAACGTTGCCTGTTGTTGAGCGTCGGTCATCCTGATCTCCAGCCCAGTCAGCATCTGAGAATCCAATCAAGGCTCCAGAGTCTGACTGCTCATACTTGAGAGCAAAGTTCACTGTCCCTTTCAAGTATCGAAGTATCCTCTTCACAGCGGTCAGATGTGCAACATCTGGATTTGCGTTGAACTTTGACACAGCACTCACTGCTTGAGCTATGTCTGGTCGTGTGGCCATTGCAGCATACAGTAGACTTCCCACCATTGACTGATAGGTATGCTGATCCACTTGCTTACTGACACCATCGCTCTTTCTAAATTTGACATTGGCATCAGCAGGAGTTGTCACAGGATTTTCCTTATCCATTCCATATTTCTGAAGTATGGCTTCAATGTAATGCTTCTGATGAAGAATTACACGATTCTTCTCTTTATCTTGGATCACAGAGATGCCCAGGATGTAGGACAGCTCTCCCATGTCTTTCATCTTGTAGCGCTCCTTGAGAGCCACTTTGAGCTTGTTCATGCTCTCAGTTGACTCTGTTATCACAATCAAATCATCGACGTAAACTGCAAGTATCTCAAGCTCTTTTCTTGATCTCACGAACACACAGGGGTCTGATGTGCTCTGCTTGAATCCGATTTCCATCATGAACTCAGTGAAAGCCTTGCTCCAGCAGCGAGGAGACTGCTTCGGTCCATAGATTGATTTTTTTAGTTTGCATACCAGGTGTTCCTGCCCTGGTTTGATGTAGCCCTCTGGCTGCTCCATGTAGATTTCTTCTTCCAGGTACCCATTAAGGAATGCAGTTACAACATCCATCTGGTGTACATGTAAATTTTTTTGAATGGCAAAGGACAATAATGTACGAATAGAGCTGAAACGTACCACAGGTGAAAATGTTTCATCATAGTCAGCACCATACAACTGTGAGTAGCCCTTGGCAACAAGCCTGCACTTGTATCTCTCCACTCTTCCATCACTATGATGCTTGACTCTAAACACCTATCTCGATCCTACTGCCTTTCTTTCTCTTGGTAAATTCACCAAGTCCCACGTCTCATTTTCAAGCAGTGACTCATATTCCAAGTCAGCCGCCTCCTGCCAATCTTTTGCATTAGGACTCACCAATGCTTCTTTTAGTGTGATTGGCTCTGTCACACGACACATATTGGCATGATGATCAACAGTCACTATATCGACAAACTCATCATATCCAAATCTCCTTGGAGCATTTCTGATTCTTCCACTTGTTCTGTCAACTGTGACTTCATCATGTTGTGTTTCATTCTCATCTGTTTGTATGGTTATCTCGTTCTCTGAATGGAGTACTTTCATTTCCTGCTTCCAGCTGAAGTTTGATTCATCGAAGATGACATCACGACGGATTAGAATCCTCCTCTTCTCTTCATCATACAGGCAATATCCCTTGGCATTGTTTGCATATCCCACAAAACGAAGCTTCACAGCCTTTTTGTCCAGTTTCCTTCTTTCTTCATCTGGGATATGTGCATAAGCAATACAGCCAAACACCTTCATGTGACTCATGTCAGGTTTCTTTCCACACCATTTCTCATAGGGTGTCTCTTCCTTCAGAACAGCTGTGGGCAGCCTGTTCTGTATGTAAGCCGCGGTGGCTACAGCCTCTGCCCAGAACATCTTTGACAACTTTGCATGTGACAGCATGCTTCTAGCTGCTTCAACTAATGTCCTGTTTTTTCTTTCTGCAACACCATTTTGCTGTGGTGAGTGAGGTACAGTCATTTCATGGTGGATACCTTGAGACTTCAAATATTCTTGAAACTCCTTTGATGTGTACTCACCACCATTATCTGTCCTCAGCCTTGTGACGCTTAGACCAGACTCATTTGAGAATGTTCTCTCAAAATTCCTGAATTTGATTAGCACCTCATTTTTCTGTTTCAAGAAGTATACCTTGCAGCATCTTGTGTAATCATCAATGAAAGTCACAAAATATTTTGCTCCACCTATAGATTCAGTCTGCATGGGACCACAGACATCACTGTGAATCAGCTGCATCTTGCGTTTGGAACAAATTCCTCCAATCGACTTGAATGGCTTCTTAGCCAACTTGCCTTCCACACATCCTTCACAGAAGGGAATCTCCTTTTTTTCAACAAAGTTCACTCCGTTCACCAGATCTTTGAGTTCTTTAAGCTTGGTAGTGTGACCAAGGCGCTGGTGCCACAGGCTGGCTGCTACAGAAGCACTGTGACATACAGTTTTACTTCCTTTAATATCCAGCTGATATAGTCCTTCAGCTCTTTGTGTTCCCATTCCTTGAAGTGTTCCACTTTTTCCACGTATGTAGCAACGAGACTTTCTGAACTGCACTGTATTCCCTTTCTTGGTAGCAGCTCCCACTGAGAATAAATTCCCAGACAGATTTGGAACATACAGCACATCATACATTGTGACATTTTTTACATCACTTAATTTGAAAGTCATTTTCAGGTTGACATTTCCAATTCCTAGGGCGTCAACCACCCTGCCGTCACCCAGTTTCACAGAATGTGATTTTGTGAACTGCTGGTATTCTTTAATAATGTCTTTATCACACGTCATGTGTTTTGATGCTCCAGAATCAATTAACCACTCAGCTTGTTGTGGTTTGTCACTGTTTGCATCCCTGATCACAAAGGCACTTTCAGAGGAATCTTCTTCATCCTCACACATCATGTGCTTGGCCTTGTGGATTTTCTTTTTTGGTTTGTTTTTCAAGGTTGGACATTCGCACTTGATATGGCCTTCTCTACCACATTTGTAACATCTCCACTTGCTTTTGTCTGCTGCTCCCACTGTCTTGGAGCTATCCTGCACATTTCCCCGAAATTGTGATGACATGGCGGATGCACCACCTGACGTAGCACCACTGGAATCATTAGCATTCACTCACTTTTCCTCTTCATTTATTAATGCTTGCTGAACAAACTTCAGTGTCAGGTTGTCAATCTTTGTTTCCAGTGCAGTGACAATTGTAGCATAACTTGGTGGCAAGCTACCCAACAATGTTACAATTTGGTCTTCCTCTTCAATTACAGATCCAATTGCTGATAGCTGATCAGTTAGCTCCTTCATTTGTTTTAAATGATCAGTTAAAGCCTCTCCTTCCTTCATTTCACATCTGAAATATCTTTTCTTCAGGAACAGTTTATTAGCCAAAGTATCCCTCTCAAAATGGGCTTTCAGCGTGGTCCACGCCTCTTTGGGAGTTAGACAGTTTGTTATCAGGTACAACTGGGGTGTACTTACATTTAGCACTAACATAGAGAACGCTTTCTCTCTCAGTCTTGTGAATTCAGCCTGTGCTGCTGCGTTAGCATCTGCGGCTAACGATTCTGTCTCCATTAGCATGCCCCATAGTCCTTTAGCCTTTAGCAAGTGTTCCATCTGAAACTTCCATGTTGCCCAGTTCTCTGGTCCGCTCAGTCTGTCAATAAACATTTTATCCTCCATTGTGAGTTCCCACAATACCGTTTATCTTCACACAAAGTCCGTGCACAACAGCTTTTTAGCGACAATCTGGGCCCATAACCTGTTCTTCGGCAGAGTTTTTATTAACTGGCAAAACACACAGAGAGCAAGTGCATACAAAGTGGAATGAAAATGATAAACAGTACAACAGTGCTATCTATTGGAAAAACTACTGCATTACAACATAAACTGTGTTTACCAATAATGTAGCTTAAAAACATTTATTTTTTTCAATCATTCGAGTACATTCAGGTAGTCTTGTGTAATGCAGTATTTTGTGTCTATTTAGGTATGGTTAACCTGAGTGCTGAAATCGTGGAAAAATATATGTTCTTAGCGCGCCTGAAATGGGCTGTCTGCACTCTCAAAGTGCATGTTGTTGCCAAATGTATTTCATATGCTGTAAACCTAGTTTATAGTTGTTAATTTCCTTTATTGCCAAACAAACACATACCAATCGTTGGTTAGAAAGCGATCGCCGAAATCGTCCTCGCTTTCTCCCGTGTCGCTGGCTGACGTGTCGTTTTCGTCGGTTTCGCTTGCATACGGTTCGAACCGATATGGCTCAATAGCTTCAGTTTCTTCTTCAATTTCGTTTTCGCTACCTGCCTCCACACTACAACCATCCGTTTCAATACATGCGTAATCTGTTGAATCGCTTAAACCGCTGAAATCCGAGTCTGAATCCGAGCTAATGTCGCTATATCTTGCTGTTCTATCCGCCATGTTTGTTTGTATTGGCATCACTGTGTGACGTCACAGAAAAATGGACGGGTGTATATAACGATGGTTAAAATCAGGCACTTTGAAGCTTTTTTTAAGGGATATTGCGTGATGGGTAAAATTTTGAAAAAAACTTCGAAAAATAAAATAAGCCATTGGGAACTGATTTTTAATGGTTTCAACCCTTCTGAAATTGTGATAATGTTCCCCTTTAACAAGGTTGCCGTAGTTTTTGTATACCGTCTTGATTATTGCACGCCCAATCATTGCGCGTTGAAATAGTCAGATTGTCTGCATCTCATTGAGCAAATAAAATAGAGAATCGCAAAGTATGACTGCAAAAAAAAATGTGAGCGTCAGCACTTTGATAAAGAAGGTGAGAAACAGTAAAGAATTTGAGAAAGAACGCAAGCGGTGTTTGTGTGACTTTCTCCTTCCCGCCTCTGCTCTGCTTATCACCATCAATAAATGTAAAAGTAACATTAAATGTTTATTTATACATATCATTCATCATTTACAGAAAAACCCTTGAAAGAAAAACTGATGTCTACATTCTAAGACTGTTAGTTACAGGAAACCAAATGATTTAAATATGAAGTCTTTAGTCCGCAGAGGTACTCCAATGGGGGCAGGGGGAGGGAATTTTTCCACACACTTAAATGCTTGAAAAATACACATGAACATTGATCAAACACAGGGGCGTCACTAGCTTTTAAGGACAGGGGGGGCTTAGCCCCCAGGAGATGCACAGGATGTGAGCGAACGTAGCGCACGAGCACAAAACCTCACAAACGGCTAACAAAGACTTAGAAATGATTCATTGTTATTATTATTATTTCAGTGGGTTCATTTTCAATCTGTGTACAAAAACAAACAAACGTTTGCACAGTGACATTTTGTTTACAGCATCAACAAGAAACAATGACTTGCATGATCCTTCAAGATACACTGAAACACAATGAAAGTGGTGGCATTAGCCTCTATGTTATTACTTCACAACATAGAGGCTAATGCCACCACTTTCGCTCACAATACAATAATTGTTTGTTCCCAAATATTTTGAAGTTGCACAGATTGCATTTTGGGCACATATGTGACTAAAATGGTTGTAAATTCAAGCCCTGGAAATATTACTTAATTACTTGAATTAAAGTAATATCTGGATCGGGATAATTTGGCTTATATATAATATATTTATATATATATATTATGGCAAGCCGTTAAGGAAATTAAATATATATGGAAGTCTGAATAGAAATGACAAACATTTATAAATACTGTAAATAAGAAAGACTTAGAGTCCGTCTGCTGATCTGAAAAAGAGCCAAAGCTGTCAAATTGCTGAGGGACCATCTTCAAAGTGCAATGCTGAAACAAATAATGTAAACAATAAAATGTAACTTCCAGGGCTTGAGAGTAACGTAGTCCCGTCGTCCCGGGGACGTTAAAAAAAATGCACGGGACGAAATTAAATGCTGTCCGAGACGATGGCTTTTAACCATTTTTTTTCTTTTTATGTATTTATTCATTTTACATTTTATATTAAATGTCTTGGTTTTTCCTCCCTCTGAAAATCCTATGAAATGTTTAACAAGCCATCTTATAACAATACAACAGCTATTAATGTAACAATACAATCAAACAAATATATTTAATGATGTTTTTTTCATTATTTTAACAATAAGCTAATGTATATTACTTTATATGGATTCTACAAGAAACACAAAACTTAAAAACTAAATTATTTACAATTGCAGACACAAGGTTTCGAAAGATGGTTTCTGGGTTTTTCTTATATATATATATATATATATATATATATATGTATATATATATATATATATATATATATATATATATATATATATAAATACATATTAAGTCTTTCATACATATATATATATATATATATATATATATATATATATATAAATACATATTAAGTCTTTCATACATATATATATATATATATATATATATATATATATATATATATATGTAAATATATATTTATATATATATATATATATATATATAAATATATATACAGTATATATATATATATATATATATATATATATATATATATATATATATATATGTATGAAAGACTTAATATGTATTTATATATATATATATATATATATATATATATATATATATATATATATATGCTGTATATATATATATATATATATATATATATATATATGAAAGACTTAAAGGCAGTCCGCTCCCTGTATGATCAGTGCCAGAGCTTGGTCCGCATTGCCAGCAGTAAGTCGGACACGTTTCCAGTGAGGGTTGGACTCCGCCAAGGCTGCCCTTTGTCACCGATTCTGTTCATAACTTTTATGGACAGAATTTCTAGGCGCAGTCAAGGCGTTGAGGGGATCTGGTTTGGTGGCTGCAGGATTAGTTTCTCTGCTTTTTGCAGATGATGTGGTCCTGATGGCTTCATCTGGCCAGGATCTTCAGCTCTCGCTGGATCAGTCCGCAGCTGAGTGTGAAGCGACTGGGATGAAAATCAGCACCTCCAAGTCCGAGTCCATGGTTCTCGCCCGGAAAAGGGTGGAGTGCCATCTCCGGGTTGGGGAGGAGATCTTGCCCCAAGTGGAGGAGTTCAAGTACCTCGGAGTCTTGTTCACGAGTGAGGGATGAGTGGATCGTGAGATGGACAGGCGGATCGGTGCGGCGTCTTCAGTAATGCAGACGTTGTATCGATCCGTTGTGGTGAAGAAGGAGCTGAGCCGGAAGGCAAAGCTCTCAATTTACCGGTCGATATACGTTCCCATCCTCACCTATGGTCATGAGCTTTGGGTTATGACCGAAAGGACAAGATCACGGGTACAAGCGGCCGAAATGAGTTTCCTCCGCCGGGTGGTGGGGCTCTCCCTTAGAGATAGGGTGAGAAGCTCTGCCATCCGGGGGGAGCTCAAAGTAAAGCCGCTGCTCCTCCACATCGAGAGGAGCCAGATGAGGTGGTTCGGGCATCTGGTTAGGATGACCACCCGAACGCCTCCCTAGGGAGGTGTTTAGGGCACGTCCGACCGGTAGGAGGCCGCGGGGAAGACCCAGGACACGTTGGGAAGACTATGTCTCCCGGCTGGCCTGGGAACGCCTCGAGGTCCCACAGGAAGAGCTGGACGAAGTGGCTGGGGAGAGGGAAGTCTGGGCTTCCCAGCTTAGGCTGCTGCCCCTGCGACCCGACCTCGGATAAGCGGAAGAAGATGGATGGATGGATGGATATATATACATATATATATACATATATATATATATATATATATATATATATATATATATATATATATATATATATATATATATATATATATATATATATATATATATATATGTATGTGTGGGAAAAAAAATCACAAGACTATTTCATCTCTACAGGCCTGTTTCATGAGGGGGGGTACCCTCAATCATCAGGAGATTTTAATGGGAGCATTCGCATACCATGGTTTATATAGGGCACAGAGTGGGTGGGGACAGGCTGGCGTAGGGGCGTGGTGATTGGCTCATGTGTTACCTAGGAGGTGTTTCCGTCTATGGCGGCATGCTGTTACAATTTCGCTGCGCTTGTTGAGGGATGACAGGTCTGGACGGTAAATAATAAACAGTTTCTCTTTCAAGCATAGGTTGCATCTTTTATTACCACTATTGTAAGGTGTGCTGGATGCAAGAATTTGCCATGTTATTGAATATTCAACATTATTGTCTTTGAGGTCCCAAATGTGTTTGCTGAGTTCTGTGGTATTTCGCAGGTTTTTGTTCCTGAAAGAAGCCTTGTGATTGTTCCATCTGGTTTTGAATTCTCCCTCGGTTAATCCTACATATGTGTCGGATGTGTTAATGTCCTTGCGTATTACCTTAGATTGGTAGACAACTGATGTTTGTAAGCAGCCCCCGTTGAGAGGGCAATCAGGTTTCTTTCGACAGTTACAGCCTTTGTTGGTTTTGGAGTCGCTCTGTCTGGGGGCCGACGGCTCATTTGCAATTGTTTTGTTGTGGTTTGAGATGATTTGTCGTATATTGTTCATGCAGCTGTAGCTCAATTTAATGTTGTTCTTGTTGAATACTTTTCTTTGGGTGTTGTCTTTGGGAAAGTGTTTGTCAATCAGATTGAGGAATTTGTGTCCAATGTTAGTTGAGACGTTTTTGCTGTATGGGGGGTTGTACCAGATGATGTCGTTTCGTTTTCTGTTCTTTTTTGGCTGGTTTCCTGGCGTGGGTTCATAGGTGAGGGTGAAATTGTATCCGCTTTCATCAAGGGCTTTTTGGTACGGGGGGGTTGCTTGGTCAAATTCAGCTTTGCTAGATGACAGCATCGATAGCCTTTTATTGATTCCGGTAGGTATTCTTTTCGTGGTGGTGGGTGGGTGGTTGCTGTCATGGTGCACGTATTGGAGTGTTGTGTTGGGTTTCGTGAATGGTTGGTAGCTGTTATTTCTCAGGTTGAAAGTGACGTCAAGGAAGTTGACGGTTTGCTTGTTGGCTTCAATCGTGATCCGTAGGCCGTTCTCTTTGAAAATTTGGCATATGCGCTTCTTGGTATTCTCGCTGCTCCTTGGCGAGGCGCGACACACTGCCAGTCCGTCATCACGGTAAATACCAAGGTTCAGATTGAGGCTAGCGAGCTGGGAGAGGAGGAAACTCCCAACGAGTTCACACGTTTCTGCTCCGTCAAAACTTCCCATAGTGACGTCAAATGTTGCATTGTTCTTTTTTTGCCATGGTGTACTGTTGTGGATGAGAATGGAATTTTTTGCGTGGATGATGATGTTTCTTTCGTTGCCTGTGATTGAGTCGTAGTCTGAGGCGAAGTCTAGTGCTTGAGTCAGTAGGTCTTGCGTGATGGAAGGGTAAAATTCCTCGATATCAAAGGAGATAAAGTTGTGCTGTTGTTTGTCTTGGATGTTGTTGAACCATTTGATTACTGCTGCTGTATTTCTCCATTGGTTGAGTGGTGTTTTGTCCTTGATTTTTGTGTTGACTCTGTCCAGGATTATTTTGCTGATTTTTCCTATTTCAGATTTAGTTGGGTTTATTAGTCGGCATGTTGGGTTATTTGCGAAGTTGGGTTTGTGGTCCTTCAATGTGATGAAGGCTTCCTTGTTGGCTGTGGCGTCCACCCTGTCCTCAATGTCCAGTTCAGCCGCGATCCTTTTATTTTCCAGGTGGATGTTCTGTAAGGTGTCGGGTTGCGCTTTTTTGTATGATTTGGTGATGCTTCTGTCCAGTAAGGTGTGGTGTTCTGGTATGTCCATTCTGTAGAAGTTTGTGGTTTTATCGGCAGCTATGATGAGGTTGTTTACTTTCGTAGTCTGAGGCGAAGTCTATATATATATATATATATATATATATATATATATATATATATATATATATATATATATATATATATATATAGACTTCGATGAGGTTGTTTACTTTCGTAGTCTGAGGCGAAGTCTATATATATATATATATATATATATATATATATATATATATATATATATATATATGTTTACTTTCGTAGTCTGAGGCGAAGTCTATATATATATATATATATATATATATATATATATATATATATATATATATATATATATATATATATATATATATATATAGACTTCGCCTCAGACTACGAAAGTAAACAACCTCATCATAGCTGCCGATAAAACCAACATGTCCTTACGTAACATCACCAGAATGATTGACAATTAGGAGGACCATTAGTCAACATGATCCACCCAGAAATAAATAAAACAAATGGCTTATCGATAAGCCATTTAAAAAAAAAAAAGTTTTAATATTTATTTATATGTATCATTATTCTCCTACTCACCTTTCCTCTCCCCTCTCACTTTATGTGCTCCTCTGCTCTGACTCCTACAGGTCAATAGGGGTTGTGGAGTGATTATTATTATTATCTACTGATGATAGTCATACGTGAATGAGCTCAGCTTCTGTTCTCCTCCATGTGTAAAGTGAGAAACACAGCTGATGCTCCTGAAGGAAGTAACCCCAAAGATAGCAAATGGTAAAAAAAGAGTGCACATTTAACTTTATAAATAACCAGGACCTTCATGATGCATTTCAGGCTAACAAGCTAACTAAGTAGCAGCATTGTTTTAGAGTGGGAATGTAACTTTTTGTCAAACACAGACCTGGGGTAAAGTGGAGCTAATACATTTTACTACAAGCAGTGATGAATACTTACTTTCTTGAAAAAGTTTCTTGTGTCCATTTTGCATCCGTTCACGTTCTTGTTCTGCAGTGCTGTGTGCTAATGTGCTTCGTACACCTGCAGGACCGCAAGCAAAGTCGCAGAGAAAATGTGGACTGTATTTTGAGTGATGTGGGCATTTTCTATATGAACAAGTGGAATGGATTGGATACTGACGCACTAAAGGGGCTCTCTACCTTACGCTATGAAGTGAGAGTGAATAATGACAGGTTATATTATTATTTACTTAAACTCATATTCGGGCCACTTTATAATGAATATGTCAGCATGTATTTGTTAAAAAAAAAAAAATTTTTTTTTTTTTTTTTTTTAACACCAAATTATTTAGGGGGGCTTAAGAATATTTTAGGGGGGCTTGAGCCCCCCTAAAATAGGCCAAGCAACGCCAATGATCAAACACATTGTAGTGTAGTTTACAAATGGCAGTGACATATGGCCACCCTACTCACTGTATCTTTAAAATAAAAACATGAATAAAGAATCATATTATACTCTTTTGTTAGCATTTAGGATTGCTCATGATGTGCGCTCCAATTAGCAACTTGTTATAGAAGCTCATAATAAAAGGGGATCCCCGCTTCATCTCTCTATCAGTTTGGAGGTCCTTGGCCTGGACGACGTTGAAGACCACCTATTTAATGAAAACCAATAATATATTTAGCCTTTTTTAAATTTTGAATGTAGTTTGCTTTGTATAAACTAGTGTATGTAATACAAATAAAAAATGTATTATTTTGTTGATGTTGTTACATTGTTGTACATTATTGTATAACATATTAATAAATTGCTTGTTTGTTATTATAAGCCGAGTTCAAGTTTTACAAAAATATTGGTATTTGTGTCGGTTTTACTACTTGGTATCACACCGACACCAAAAAAACATATTGGCCATCGCTTCCGCTGCGAAAGATGGAAGTAGTTGCTCCGTGTACGAAGGGGCCCTGAACGCACCAGCCGCGTGCATCAAACTACACGTGAAGTATCTAGTTTTTACTGCACACGTCACTTCCATCAAAGTACATCGCAGAAGTTACACTTGACAACGTGCTCCCGACTTTGTACTTCCCCAACATGGACGGCAATAGCAAGACACTAAAATATTCAGAGGGAGCGACCGAAGCTTCGGAAGCAAGTGGGGCAGCCTCTCTGGCTTCATGTTTGGGACGATTTGGATGGTGTGTCCCGCTCAGCTATCGCATTGAACTGCTTCAACTCTTCAAGCTAGCCGGGCCAGTGGTAAGTGAACGCACCAGTTTTAAATTGTATATGATTGTCTATCTGTGTTGGCCCTGCGACGAGGTGGCAACTTGTCCAGGGACAAACGGTAGAAAATTGATGGATGTTTTCATTGTATGTAGATCCATCCTTCCATTTTCTACCGCTTGTCCATCAATAACAATGTGAATGTATCATTCAAATTAGCGTCTAAAGGGCATTGTAATAAATTGTAGAGTACAATTTACTTTAATTAATTGAAAATACAAAAATAAATTTCAAAGGAGTTGCACGGATTGTTACCAACACTATTAAACACGCAATTGTTACTGTCTACTCTACATTGGACTGGCAACAAAGGAACCTTTCTGAATTCTGAAGGTCAGACAAGAGTCTGACAGTGGGAAAGAGGAGAGGAAGTTGTAAAAATATATTTTGGCATTACGGTACCCGAATCCTATCATGATTTTGCTTGGTCAGGCCAGAATATGACCATATTGTTCACGGGTCTCCAACCCCTTTTCCTTGTGAGAGCAAGAGAATGGCTGAGAGCTAATGATATTTGTACTAATAATTCCATAGCTCATGGGTGTCAAACTCTGGCCCGCGGGCCATATTTGGCCCGCCGTGTAATTTCACTTGGCCCTTGAGGCGATATCAAATTAACACTAAAGCTGGCTCGCCGATTATATTCAGCGGCGGTGCCGCGGTAACACCGTATTCACCACTAATTCTCATACTTGCCAACCTTCCTGGGAGACTCTCAAATTTCAGTGCCCCACCTAAAAATCATCATGTCTACTTTTAACCCAGTCCAGCGAATGCTGGCCCAGTCACATAAAATGTGCGGCTTCAGCACGCGCACACTCACACGTGAATGTAAATCATACTTGGCCAACAGCGATGCAGGTTACACTGACGGTGTTTGCACCCCAAACCATCACTGATGGTGGAAACTTTACACTAGACTTCAGGCAACGTGGATCCTGTGCCTCTCCTGTCTTCCTCCAGACTCTGGGACCTCGATTTCCAAAGGAAATGCAAAATTTGCATGGTTGGGTGATGGTTTGGGGTGCCATGTCATCTGCTGGTGTCGGTCCACTCTGTTTCCTGAGATCCAGGGTCAACGCAGCCGTCTACCAGCAAGTTTTAGAGCACTTCATGCTTCCTGCTGCTGACCTGCTCTGTGGAGATGGAGATTTCAAGTTCCAACAGGACTTGGCGCCTGCACACAGCGCAAAATCTACCCGTGCCTGGTTTACGGACCATGGTATTTCTGTTCTAAATTGGCCCGCCAACTCCCCTGACCTTAGCCCCATAGAAAATCTGTGGGGTATTGTGAAAAGGAAGATGCAGAATGCCAGACCCAAAAACGCAGAAGAGCAACCTGGGCTCTCATAACACCTGAGCAGTGCCAGAAACTCATCGACTCCATGCCACGCCGCATTAACGCAGTAATTGAGGCAAAAGGAGCTCCAACCAAGTATTGAGTATTGTACATGCTCATATTTTTCATTTTCATACTTTTCAGTTGGCCAACATTTCTAAAAATCCCTTTTTTGTATTAGCCTTAAGTAATATTCTAATTTTGTGACACACGGAATTTTGGATTTTCATTTGTTGCCACTTCAAATCATCAAAAGTAAATGAAATAAACATTTGAATGCATCAGTCTGTGTGCAATGAATAAATATAATGTACAAGTTACACCTTTTGAATGCAATTACTGAAATAAATCAAGTTTTTCAAAATATTCTGATTTACTGGCTTTTACCTGTATACTGTAGTAGGCTATACTTATAGCTAGTAACTAATTATTTAATGAAAATGGATTAAAATAATTTAATAGATTTTCAATATACCTTTTGATACAAATGGTACCACTGTTGCCTTAGTTCAGACGTCAATGTAGGCAAAATACCTCAGCCGAGAGAGCCACACACAGTCATCATGGCCTTGTTGCTTTTGGGGTGCTTAGAAGACATTACTACAGTCAAAATTAGGGCAAAATAACACTATAATATGTATATTGGATGACTATGGAGCAATGCTAACAAATAGGTCACTTCCAAATAAGGCGAAATTGATAAACACACAAGTGTTTACCTTTCAATTTACGAGGGATCGCTCCGCAAGAAGTGCACTAGGAGTGGGACAAAATAATTTGCATTCACGTTGTGATTGGGCAGCCAAAAGCTGGAGCTGGATATTTGATTGGCGCATGGAGAGATAGACCTGGTTACGTGATTGGCCACAGAAATATGGGCTCGGTCCGTTGCGCGTTCCTATTAGTACTGTGATTTGGCGGCCAAAAGATGGAGCTGACGTCACCAGTGGGACGTCACAAATGGTGCGGCTCATGTGGAGGAAGTATGAAGGAAAGCAAGATTGTAATATCTCTGTAATGCCTCCACAGTGTGACTTCAAATGTTCGGGACTTATGCATCTGTTGTGTATTTGGGATCTCCTAAATACACACCAGCATGTACCAATAGGTAAGAAACGTTGGTTTTGCATAATAGAGCCTTAAAATGCATGGGGGGCTGAACTGGGGCTATGTGCAGTGATTAGCTGCTGAGTGTTACCGGTAGTGTTGAGCGAGATGCGGAAGTCCAAGGGGGCAAGACAAGCTCGGAGGTCCGTGAGCAGGCGTGAGGTCGAGGGCAAGAGCGAGGCGTCAGAGTCTGCGTCCAGGCGGGAGGTTGAGATCCAAGAGGCAGCCAGGGAACCAGAGGGAACCAGAGGGAATACGGGGAGACGAGACACGCCGCTTGTGACGCGGGAACGGAGGAATGCTACTGGATGACGACAAGGGACACGAGACAAATGAACAAGGAGGGGGAGAAACACAGAGAGAGAGAGTGTGCATAGAGCTAGAGATGGTCGGCTGACTGTACTGAAACAGGTCGCTACGTTCTTCCCCGGAACGCAGATCTGCACTGGCTTAAGAAGCACAGGGAGCTCGTCAATTACAGATGTGCAGATTGCTGATTGATTGCAGCCGGAGTGGCAAGCGCAGGAGGTTCGCTCAGCACAGCGCACATTGCTGGCCGTGGTGCTGGCACGGGGACCAGTCTGGGTCCTGGCCGAGCAGGGGGTAGCCGTTTTGCTGGTCGAAGCTGTGCCACCCCACCAGCACAGCCATCACCACCACCACCCCCTCCGAAAGCGGATGCCAGACGCTTCCTGCCAAATGCAGTCACAAAGGGTGGGAAGCGGGAGGCCAGGAGGCAGGTAGATTCCTCCTCCTCTCTAGATAATTTAAACAGTTCATCCCTCCTTCCCACAGGAGGCTGTCGAGGAGAGCCAGAAAAATTTTCCAGAGCCATGGGCGGGGCCAAACTCACTGGGGGCGGGGATATAGTCACCGGGGAGGGGCTAGGTCACCGGGCGGGGCTAGAGTTACTGGGGGAGGAGCTTGAATAATCGGGGGCGGAGCTTGAGCCCTGGGAGGCGGAGCATAAGTCACTGGAGGCGCAGCGTCCAGGGAGCGCATCAATGCCCTTCTGGAAGGTCTTTGTCCTCTCCGACGCGACTGGCACGGTGGTGCGGCGATGTGGATCATTGAACCCTCAAAGGGAATACGGGGAGAGGAGACACACAGCTTGTGACGCGGGTACGAAGGAATGCTGCTGGATGACGATAAGGGACATGAAACAAATGAACACACAAGAGGAGAAACACACACAGAGAGAGAGTGTGCATTGAGCTAGAGATGGTTGTCTTACTGTACTGGAACAGGTCGCTACGTTCTGGCCCGGAATGCAAGTCTGCACTGGCTTAAGAAGCCCAGGGAGCTCATCAGCGACAGGTGTGCAGATTGCTGATTGATTGCAGCCACTGGCTGCAGCAGGAGTGGCACATGCAGGAGCACGCTTGAAAGTGCGCTCAGCGCAACGCACAGATAAATGCGCACTGGAATGCGCCTGGGCCGTGACATAACCTGCCGCAGTTTGTAATAAAATCTTTAAACACATTTGCTGATAAACTTTGACACATTTTGTAATAACTTGTTACATATTGCAAAAGGTATTACAACATTTGGGTGCGATACTGGTTTTGAATAAAATGTAGCCTACTCAGTGGTCTAGTGCAGTGGTTCTCAAATGGGGGTACGCGTACCCCTGGGGGTACTTGAAGGTATGCCAAGGGGTACATGAGATTTTTTTTTAAATATTCTAAAAATAGCAACAATTCAAAAATCCTTTATAAATATATTAATTGAATAATACTTCAACAAAATATGAATGTAAGTTCATAAACTGAACATCAAATCAAGGAGGCTATTCCATTCATTACAATGCAACAATGCAATATTCAGTGTTGACAGCTAGATTTTTTGTGGACATGTTCCATAAATATTGATGTTAAAGATTTCTTTTTTTGTGAAGAAATGTTTAGAATTAAGTTCATGAATCCAGATGGATCTCTATTACAATCCCGAAAGAGGGCACTTTAAGTTGATATGTAGCTATGTGTAGAAATCTTTATTTATAATTGAATCACTTGTTTATTTTTCAACAACTTTTTAGTTATTTTTATATCTTTTTTTCCAAATAGTTCAAGAAAGACCACTACAAATGAGCAATATTTTGCACTGTTATACAGTTTAATAAATCAGAAACTGATGACATAGTGCTGTATTTTACTTCTTTATCTCTTTTTTTCAACCAAAAATGCTTTGCTCAGATTAGGGGGTACTTGAATTAAAAACATTTTCACAGGGGGTACATCACTGAAAAAAGGTTGAGAACCACTGGTCTAGTGGACCTACTCAGTGGTCTAGTGGTTAGAGTGTCTGCCCTGAGATCGGTAGGTTGTGAGTTCAAACCCCGGCCGAGTCATACCAAGACTATAAAAATGGGACCCATTACCTCCCTGCTTTGCACTCAGCATCAAGGGTTGGAATTGGGGGGTTAAATCACCATAAAATGATTCCCGGGCGCAGCCACCGCTGCTGCCCACTGCTCCCCTCACCTCCCAGGGGGTGATCAAGGGTGATGGGTCAAATGCAGAGAATAATTTCGCCACACCTAGTATGTGTGTGACAATCATTGGTACTTTAACTTTTCACTTTAACTTTAACAATTTGGTGCAGTATATAATACACCAGGGGTCCTCAAGTACAAATCTTGAAGGTCCACAAATGTTTTTTTGAAACAGGCTGGGTCCGTGTATTATCGGTCAAGCTTATATAGTAGCAGGAGGTACGTAGTAGTTTAACATTTTCTTAAAATTAACAAAAATAAAATAAATATCCAATAAAATACATGAAAGATTTTCTTTGAAACAAAAATAAATAAGAACTTAAATAAAACTTTCAGTTTTAACAAAAAATAAATACTTTTAAACACAACCCTCCTATCCCTGGTAAACAAATGACCTCAACAGATCTCATTCATGTGCAAATATAACTATGGTACAGTACATCCCCATTGTGTAAAACACAGCTGCTCAATGGGAGAATTGGGCTCTTGGGGTTGAAGCCAAGACTTTGAACTTTGGCACAAAAGGTGTGATGGCCAGGCGGAGACACTGATCCAGGTGTTCATTGGTCAGTCTGCTGCGGTACTTGTTCTTCACAATGTTCATTGTAGAGAAGGCAGACTCACAGCTGTATGTTGAGCAAAACATTGTGAGGATGTGACAGGCCATCTTATGCAGCAGAGGTAACTTGGAAGGAATGACCAGCTTTGACCAGAAGGTGATGGCGTCACACTGAGCCTCTTTCAGTGCGACACTTTCTTGGAGGTCAATGAGCTCAGTCTGCAGTGAAGCAGCTCTGGCCCATGGGAAGACTTGTTTTGCTTCTGCAGAGAACGCACTCACATTTCTGATCAGGAATGGGTTTTCACTGAACAGCAGGACTTGTTTTCCCAAAATGAAGCCATCAAAGCGAGTCTTGAAATTTGCAATGAGTTTTTCCAAGAATTCCAAATGGCACTGATGATCTCCCTCTCCTTTGGTCAGTTCCAGAAGTTTGGGGAAGTGGAGCAGTTCCTCCTGTAGATACACAGTTTAAATATATATTAGGAACAATGCTTAAAAATAGGTATGAATTATGAAGTGGAAGAAAATAGTGTGTGTTAGAAAATAATAATAACAAATTAGTTACCTGTATGTCACTTTTGAAAAGCTCCAGCTTCCTCTGGAAGGCACGGACTTCTGACATCAGCACCTCCAACTGTGTTCTTCTTCCCCTGTAGCTTGAGATTTAGGTCATTGAGATGGGAGGTTATATCAGCCAAAAATGCCACAGCTTCCATTTTCCCAGCATTTTGCAGAAATTCCAATAACTGTTTTGCTTTTGCGCTATTTTGCTGGGACAGAAACACTTGCAGCTCTTCTCTAATGGCCCAAAAACGCTCCAGGACCCTGCCTTTGCTCAGCCATCTGACGTTGTTGTGCACGAGCAAATCATCAAAAGCAGCATCTACCTCTGTTAGGAATGTGCGCAGCAAGTGGTGCTGCAGTGCAGATGATGCTCTCAAGAAGTTTATGAGTTTCATCATTGTTGTCATGATTTCAGAGTACACTTCTCCAAGACTTGCACAAAGGACAGACTGGTGGATTATGCAGTGATAAGATATCAGGCCAGGGTGGTGTTCTCTCAGACGCGGAACCAGTCCCTTCTCTCTCCCCAACATGGCTGGAGCTCCATCAGTAGCAATGGACACAACTTTCTTCAGATCTTTTCATTCAGCATTTCTGATATTGTTTTATAGATGTCTTCTCCCCTTGTTTGTCCACTGAGGTTTGCCAGGCCCAAAACATCTTCAATAAACTCCCCCTTTTCCTCATCATAATACCTCACAAACACCAACAACTGAGCATTGTCAGTGGTGTCAGGGGACTCATCCACTGCTAGGGATATGCACTCTGCGTTTTTTATTCCATCACAAAGCTGCTTGGACAAATCACCAGCCAGTATTTCAGTACGTCTGGTAGCTGTGGCATCAGAGAGTGGGATTTGATTTATTTTAGCTGTCATTTCCTCCCTTTCTTTGCCTTCAAACATGGCACCCATCACTTCAGTCAAGCATTCTTTAATTATTTCTGCATCAGAGAATGGCTTCTTGTGTTTACCCAAAACCCATGACACTGAGTGAGCACTCTGTTGCTATTTGTTGTTGTGTCATAGATTTAACAAAAATCTTGCTTGATGTTTCATATGACTTTTTCAGCCTCGTGATTTCTTTTTTTCTTAGCTCTGAATCATGAGGAAATGTCTCTTCAAATTTGCGGTGCTCTTTCAGATAGTGACGTTTCAGATTTTCACTTTTCACCAGAGCAACAGTACTGTTGCATATTAGACACATTGGTCTGGTATTTTTGCAGTAGGTTGGATGAAAACATATTGCTCTGTCCATTCTTCCTTGAAACGTCAGTTTTCCCTGTCCACCTTTCTTTTACCAGCCTGAGCCAACTTGGAGCATGCCATTGTGATTTGATTCACATTCAGTGACTGACGAGTGAACAGTTAGCGAAGTAGCGATACGAGACAACTGTGTGCCTGCAGCGAAAGGTTCCATGCACTGTGCACATGTGTATGACCCAGGTGGTAACAGCCAATCAGCGCGTCGTTGTGATAGAGATGACAACCCATATCGGAATCAGCCAATCAGAGTGGCGTTCTCCCGCTCTCACTCCGTCTCTCTCTCTTTCTCTCTCTGAGAGAGAGAGAGAGAGACGGAGTGAGTGAGACACGGAGAAGTGTAAACGAAACGTGGAGATATTTGACTAAAAACAACAAAGAACATTGACTTGCGCTAGCGATAACTCAAAGATAAATGCAATGATTATATTTTTTTATAATAATTATAATTATAATAATATTTTTTTTATTTTTTTTATTTTTTACTATAATTCGTGCTGGGTTCGGACGGACACGTCGTTGGGTCCGGACATGGACCGCGGTCCGCCTGTTGAGGATCCCTGTAATACACCATCAAATTCAATGCTAACATTTTAAAAACTATCAGAGCAACGCAAAACATTTAATCTTCATTAGAAATAATTTTAATAATCTATTCGGATTTTGCATAGGTCAAACCTAAATTACGACACACAAGCATATGTCCAGATGCATGTTGTTTTTTCAAAATGTTGTGATGGAAATCTTAATATTTGCTGCATTATGAAATCACCAACTTTCCCCACACAGATTACAGCAATAGTGTCATTAACAGGGGGACTTTTATGGATGCAAGCAGCATCAAGTCTTTCCAAACTCAAGCTATAATTTATTGTCCAATAATCATTCAGCGACAAACTGAAGTTCAGAGCAAGATTTCCCCTCGACTGCCAAGATACCTGTGGCGGTAGAGCGTGGTTAGGAGCGTGAATATGGGCGTGGTCACCATGACGTCATAACATAATTTGCGTAATCTGCTATGATATCCATCCATTCATTTTCTCCCGCTTGATATTCTTTAAAAATGCTCAAAAAATGTATACATACATTTAAAAACAAATATGTTATTAATTAGTACTAACATTTATTTTTATATCGTTTTGTCATATTTTCAATTGTTGCTGCTTTGTACAATGTACTTTGGGAATATTTCAACTGTCTACAGACTTAATTACTTTTTTTTAATTAAAAACGACTAGCAACATTTTTTTCTGGTGTTATTATATAATTTACTCAAGTTTAGAGACTCCATTCCTGTCCCTCGATGTCCCCGACGAAAGAGGCGAGCTGCACCGAGCATGATGTCACGCTTGCTTCGAGTTTGGGATGTCCCGATCCGATATTTGCCAAAAAATGCGTATCGTCAAGGCATGGGAAAATGCCGATCCAGATCCAGTTTAAAAAAAAAACTGCGGTCCAACAGTTTTCGTCATCATTGTTTAAATATTGTAACATCTGTCGAGACGCTTATCTCCATTCGGTGCCACACGTCCACACCATCAAAATGCTGACGCAAACATTTCCAAATCAACACCGTATGAAAAAAATAGTGATTTTTTTTTAGTTGGGATTTCCCTCTCTGCATGAAAGTTTAAAAGTAGCATATATTAATGCAGTATGAAGAAGAATGTTTTAATGTAGACACATAGAATCATCATACTGCTGTGATTATATGCATCAAGTGTTCATTCAAGGCTAAGGCAAAATATCGAAATATATATTGTGTATCGCAATATGGCCTTAAAATATCGCAATATTAAAAAAAGGCCATATCGCCCAGCCCTAGTTCAATGATGCCATTTCTGTTTGTCATGTATAATTTTGTCTATTTTGTGTTTATCCTTGAATAAACAGGTCAGTTTCTTGTTACCAACCATTGTGTATTATTCAAACTCCCCTAATTCAGCTGGCTAGTTGTTATCAAGAGTACTAAAACCCTTTTCAACATGATTCTGACAACTAAGTAGGCTAAATAACTTTAAACTTTAATACATGCTCGGATAGGCCATTATCGGTCAGTATCGGTATCGGTCAGTATCGGTATCGGATCGGAAGTGCAAAAACAATATCGGTATCGGATCGGAAGTGCAAAAACCTGGATCGGGACATCCCTAGTTCCAACTGATAAACATTTTTTTTTTGCAAATAATCATTAACTTTAGAATTTGATGCCAGCAACACGTGACAAAGAAGTTGGGAAAGGTGGCAATAAATACTGATAAAGTTGAGGAATGCTCATTAAACACTTATTTGGAACATCCCACAGGTCTGCAGGCTAATTGGGAACAGGTGGGTGCCATGATTGGGTATTAAAAACAGCTTCCCAAAAAATGCTCAGTCTTTCACAAGAAAGGATGAGGCGAGGTACACCCTTTTGTCCACAACTGCGTTAGCAAATAGTCAAACAGTTTAAGAACGTTTGTCAAAGTGCAATTGCAAGACATTTAGGGATTTCAACATCTACGGTCCATAATATCATCAAAAGGTTCAGAGAATCTGGAGAAATCACTCCACGTAAGCGGCATGGCCGGAAACCAACATTGAATGACCGTGACCTTCGATCCCTCAGACGGCACTTTATCAAAAACCGACATCAATCTCTAAAGGATATCACCACATGGGCTCAGGAACACTTCAGAAAACCACTGTCACAAAATACAGTTCGTCGCTACATCTGTAAGTGCAAGTTAAAGCTCTACTATGCAAAGCGAAAGCCATTTATCAACAACATCCAGAAACGCCGCCGGCTTCTCTGGGCCCAAGATCATCTAAGATGGACTCATGCAAAGTAGAAAAGTCTCTGTGGTCTGACGAGTCCACATTTCAAATTTTTTTGGAAATATTCGACATCGTGTCATCCGGACCAAAGGGGAAGCGAACCATCCAGACTGTTATCGACGCAAAGTTCAAAAGCCAGCATCTGTGATGGTATGGGGGTGCATTAGTGCCCAAGGCATGGGTAACTTACACATCTGTGAAGGCACCATTAATGCTGAAAGGTACATACAGGTTTTGGAACAACATATGCTGCCGTCTAAGCGCCATCTTTTTCATGGACGCCCCTGCTTATTTCAGCAAGACAATGCCATGACACATTCAGCACGTGTTACAACAGCATGGCTTCGTAAAAAAAGAGTGCGGGTACTTTCCTGGCCCGCCTGCAGTGCAGACCTGTCTCCCATTGAAAATGTGTGGCGCATTATGAAGCGTAAAATACGACAGCGGAGACCCCGGACTGTTGAACGACTGAAGCTCTACATAAAACAAGAATGGGAAAGAATTCCACTTTCAAAGCTTCAACAATTAGTTTCCTCAGTTCCCAATCGTTTATTGAGTGTTGTTAAAAGAAAAGGTGATGTAACACAGTGGTGAACATGCCCTTTCCCAACTACTTTGGCACGTGTTGCAGCCATGAAATTCTAAGTTAATTATTATTTGCACAAAAAAAAAAAAGTTTATGAGTTTGAACATCAAATATCTTGTCTTTGTAGTGCATTCAATTGAATATGGGTTGAAAAGGATTTGCAAATCATTGTATTCCGTTTATATTTACATCTACCACAATTTCCCAACTCATATGGAAACGGGGTTTGTAGAATTTGGCAAGTTAGTTTCAATGTCATTTAACACAGTGGCACTCAATGCCTCTAGCGTTTCATCTCTGGTTTCGTGATGGCCATACAGTGTTTCCCACAGGACAGGCATCTATTTGTGGTGGTGTGGTCGGGGGATGACCAAGAAGAACGCGGAGTTGGAATATAATTACAACATTTTATGTACATATTTATATACAGATTTGAACAATTAGTGATTCACTGAAATATATTTATTAATTGTGGTTTTTACAAAAAATATATCTTATAAAATATAAAAGCTAAAATGTCTCTTAAAGCTCTGCCCCTTTAATTAGTGAATACTAAATAATTTAACTTTAGCCTACTACTACAACCATATTATTTACCAGCAACATGAAGTGAAACAGAGGCAGAGGTGTCCTGCCACAGTCAGTCAACCTCCTCCTCCTCCTCCTGCTGCTGCGGAACAGGTCGCACCTGTGGTCCGGACTGTAGGCCTACCTCCTCTCCAAGTCGAGCCCTTTTCGGCCGTTGAAAATATTTTTCTATACTCATCTGTGTGAAGGAGTGAACATCCAACATTGGAATTTATTACTAACGAGCAGAACCGCTCTATGTACAGTGCCGTCTAACCTTAAGCGGCAGCAGCTCAACACATGCAGGGTTCAACGTTAAGGTTTTTTTCTACTTGCCCGACTTCTCAAATCTACTTGCCCCAATATTTTTACTTGTCCTGCCTAGGTTTTTTTCTGGCTGTGTAGTGCTCATGGCTTATATCTTACTAAAATCCTTCCCGTTGACTATTTACAACACTACACAGTATTTATTATTATTATTATCTATAATTACATTTAAATGGCATTGCATACATGTAAAATTAAATGCTATTTCACATTATTTGACCAGTAGCAGTTACACTCATCTGAACAGGTCAGCCACCTGTTTAAAGCCCGATCACAGTTGAAATCTTGAAATGAAGGGCCTTTAATGGCCAAAACATTAAACTGGACAACATTTTAACAGCTGGTTGGCTCAGATTTTATTCTTTTCATTGCATTTACATGCTGCAGTGGACAGTGGACAATTTAGCTTCAGTCCATGTGTGTTTATTGACAACATGGTTATAACCTGGACACGTTAGCTCGTCGGTATTGTAACACGTGACTGTTACTACGTGCGTCTGCCCCGGGCCACGAGTCAAACAGCGGCGGTGTTAATGAAGCAGCGTCAAGCTGCTCACCGTCAGTGAAACGCTCGGTGAAATCACGGATTAACGTTAAATATATGACGAGCCGCGAGCGATGCAGCTATAACCTATCTACTAGTGATGGGTTGATGAGGCGTCATGAAGCGTTTCGACACATTGCAAAACTGTATTGATACTGTGTCGATACTGTGTCACTAAATACTGACATCTGCTGGACATTAAAAATCCCTACAGGCAACCTATGGACCGACTCAACTGACTGATTTTATGACCTAGTACAGTGGTTCTCAAATGGGGGTACGCGAACCCCTGGGGGTACTTGAAGGTATGCCAAGGGGTACGTGAGATTTTTTAAAAATATTCTAAAAATAGCAACAATTCAAAAATCCTTTATAAATGTCACTTTGCCCTGGAGGGAACGTCTCCTCCATGCTCCTCGACCACGGTCTGGGAGCAAACAAGCAGGAAAGGTGTAACATGATGCCTTGTGAGGCTGGATCTTTGAAAATCAGTGCACCTGGTCATAAAGGTGATCTTTTTCTCAGCTGGTTTAAATGGTGCTCAAAACATCTTTCCATCGTCATAAGTTATCCATTTGCTGAAAAGTGGCTCCTGAAGCCACTTTTCATTGAAGCTTCGCTTCTTGGGTTTATTGCTCGCCATGACCAAAACAATAACAAGCGGGAGTCCTAATACCGCAAATGCAGTATTTCTGATCGATAAAACTTTTGGCAAATTAAAATTTAAGAAATTGTGTAAAAAAAGACAGATTCTCAAGTGACAATTTCACAAATCCACTATACAGGTCACTTTACCAGATCATTTAATGTGGCCCGCGTACGCCTGGAAATAACATGCGTCAAAGTACTCTACTTTATCTTTTCTAACTCAATGTATTTGTTTTTTCCATTTTGATAGAAAAAAATATATGTACTGCAAAAATTGCATACCTTTTTAAACTTTTATAGTATCCAATACCAACACCAAATTAAACCAATATTGCAACAAATGCTTTTTAAACATTATTAAAATGTTAAATGTTAAATATCTGCTTGACTTATAGACTTAGACAAACTTTATTGATCCACAAGGGAAACTGTTCCAATGAGTATGATTTCTAAGGACATTATCCATCCAATTGTACACTGAAAAATATCAAGATTTTACAATAAATTGTACTGATGTGTATTTCTGGTCTTGTCACCCCCTCCCGGGCAGAAGGGCGACACGGCAGTGCGACTGGATTAAAAGAGACGTCGGAGACGTTCTCCAAGTTGAATATAAACATTCACCATATGTAGAACATAATATGAGTTAATCATTTCACTTCAGTACAAACGTTTTTACAGTATATTGAAAAGAACTATTACTGGCTTTTTCTACAATAAAATTCTATCAACTGAGCTGCTAGTTTTTTACTGTAAAATGTATTGTTTTTACTGTGTATGGTTAGTTGATAACATTTTACCATAAAAACAGTGGAAGAGTTTTTTCAATTTACAGTTTAATGTTGTAAAAACTACATACATTTTACTGTAAAATTTCGAAGTCGACCAATAATTAATAATAATGGTCCCGACATCTACAAAGCAATTAGCTACCTGCTGCCACCTACTGATATGAAACTATTAGAAATAGTTTATGATAACTCACAAGTCAAACAAACTTTAAGCAAAATAGGAATACTTAAATTAGACTTAAGAAAAATAATTTCAAAAGAAACTCAATTCCAATTACCAAGGTTATGCTTGGAAATGTTTGAGCATGACAATAAACCAGGCAAATATTTTGCCAACCAACTTAAACTAAATAAAGAAAAATGCTCTTTTTATCAAAGGGCGATACTTGCCCAACAATCTTTGCCGTTTAAGCAATCTGACTATTATGTTAGTCATGATCTCAAAACCGCTTTTGTTTCATTAGATGCTAAAAAAACATTAAACAGAGTAATTTAGATTTTTTTTCTAGCTACTCTATGGAAATTTGGACTGGAATCAGAGACTCATTCATACCATAGATCAAGGTTCTCCATACGGCTCTGTTAGAACTAAAAACTAAGGCTGTCAAACGATTTAAATATTTTTAATTGCATTTTGCTCATAGTTAACTCAAAATTAATCGCGATAATCGCAGGTACGTATGTTTTTTCATTATTAATAAGTGAACCCTAGACCAGGGGTCCCTAACCTATTTGCACCAGGGACCGGTTTAATGTAGGCATTATTTTCATGGACCGGCCTTCCACATGTGGCAGATAAATATAGCAAATAAGTGCATGAAAAATTAATAGATGGAAAAAACTCACCATGACGTTCAATTAGTAGGCCATAAGGTGAACCAGGAAAAAGTGTCTAGAAAGTGATTTTCGTTCCTACGTTTGGGCACTACTCTTTTTTTGCATTTTTGCATAGACAATGCCATTGTGGACATTAGGTTAAAAGTTATCCGCAAAATATCCTGGCGTTTTTTTTTAGAGCCATAAATGTATAAAAATAGGAATTACAAAAAAACGAAAATCTTATGCAGCTGGTTTTTCTTGTAAATGTATTTACATTCATTCTGGAAACAGAATCTCTCTCACAAATTGACATTAATACATATACCTAACATTTGAGACAAGTATTTTAGCATTGGTATACTTTAATTTGAATTTAAACCATGAAACATACATGGTTTATACAAAAAAAAAAGAAAAACATGCTTCAAAATAAGTGAATAGCAACCTGTACAATTGAACATACACATGGTACATTTTGCTAAACAATCATGTTTTATACATTAAAAAATTCAGTAGACACTGTGTTATAAGAGGAAGTAAAAAATAAAATTAAATAAGGAACACTTTGGCCCAAAATGGCTGACATCAATCAAAATATCGAATAATGCAGAAAAATGGAAATACAACAAAAACTGCATTACAGTTTAGTATCTGTACACAATATGGTATAAAACAATATTTACATGAACAAAACAATGTGTTGATGTCACAGCAGGTCTTGGGTATTTTTTTAATAATTTTTTTTATTATTTTGTCTTAACTTTGCACATTGTTAAAGCCATATCTCAAGAATTATTTGATAGATTTTCTTCAAATTTGGCACAAACTCAAGCTATGATTATTATATTTTTTTTAAGGTCAAGTGCACTGTAACCTCACATTCTATTTTTAAAGTATTTAACTTAAGTAACTAAAAAAAAAGAAATAGTAAAATACTCTGAGGGATTTTTCTCAAATGTGGCAAAAACTCAAATTTTTATTAGAGAACTAACTGATTAAGTGTGACTCTGCGTATTCTGAACAAGGGATACATTTTTCATCTCTTAGCTATCACTATCATCAGAGCCATCTTCCCATCTGCTTTTACCCTCTGTTTCCATGGAAATATTGGTGCAATTTTGGCACCAACACAAATCAGTACAGACATACAGGAACATCTTCCTGTCTCACATTTGCTCTGCTTGCAGCTGCAGTGGACTACCTTTAACACTATCAGGGGCAGGATTTGTAGTCATACATGTAACTTTTAACTCCCCATCCTCAATGTGTCATCCATTGCCATTGGGTGAAGGGGAAGACATTATACCTTTGAGAGAATGTCTCATTATTGCAGCCTGGTAGTTGTTGGTGCAGGGCGTCACTTGTAGGGGGCATTGAGAGTTTCGGCAAAGCTGATGATGCCATGCAGAATGCTCTGTACCTTGCAGCGTTGACATTTTCTGCAGATGATTGGCCTTACCTCCTCTCTGAGCTGCCACCTTACCGTGGTAGAGGAGTTTGCGTGTCTCAATGATCCTAGGAGCTATGTTGTCCGGGGGCTTCCATGCCCCCTGGTAGGGTCTCCCAAGACAAACAGGTCCTAGGTGACGGATCGGACAAAGAGCAGCTCGAAGACTTCTATGGAAATGCAAGAACCGAGACTCAGATTTCCCTCGCCCGGACGCGGGTCACCGGGGCCCCCCTCCGGAGCCAGGCCCGGAGTTGGGGCACGATGGCGAGCGCCTGGTGGCCAGGCCTGTCCCCCCGGGCACATCCCGAAGAGGCAACGTGGGTCCCCCCTCCAATGGGCTCACCACCCATAGCAGGGGCCATAGAGGTCGGGTGCAATGTGAGCTGGGCGGCAGCCGAAGGCAGGGCACTTGGTGGTCCGATCCTCGGCTACAGAAGCTAGCTCTTGGGACGTGGAACGTCACCTCGCTGGGGGGGAAGGAGCCTGAGCTAGTGCGAGAGGTAGAGAAGTTCCGGTTGGATATAGTCGGACTCACCTCGACGCACAGCAAGGGCTCCGGAACCAGTTCTCTCGAGAGGGGCTGGACTCTCTTCCACTCTGGCGTTGCTAGCAGTGAGAGGCGACGGGCTGGGGTGGCAATTCTTGTTTCCCCCCCCCGGCTCAGAGCCTGCACGTTGGAGTTCAACCCGGTGGACGAGAGGGTAGCTTCCCTCCGCCTTCGGGTGGGGGGACGGGTCCTGACTGTTGTTTGCGCTTACGCGCCAAACCGCAGCTCAGAGTACCCACCCTTTTTGGATTCACTCAAGGGAGTACTTGAGGGTGCTCCCCCGGGTGATTCCCTCGTTCTACTGGGGGACTTCAACGTTCATATTGGCAACGACAGTGAAACCTGGAGAGGCGTGATTGGGAAGAATGGCCGCCCGGATCTGAACCCGAGTGGTGTTTTGTTATTGGACTTTTGTGCCCGTCACGGATTGTCCATAACGAACACCATGTTCAAGCATAAGGGTGTCCATATGTGCACTTGGCACCAGGACACCCTAGGCCGCAGTGCTATGATCGACTTTGTAGTTGTGTCAACGGATTTGCGGCCTCATGTTTTGGACACTCGGGTGAAGAGAGGGGCGGAGCTTTCTACCGATCACCACTTGGTGGTGAGTTGGCTGCGATGGTGGGGGAGGATGCCGGACAGACCTGGCAGGCCCAAACGCATTGTGAGGGTTTGCTGGGAACGTCTGGCAGAGTCTCCTGTCAGAGAGAGTTTCAATTCCCACCTCCGGAAGAACTTTGAACATGTCACGAGGGAGGTGCTGGACATTGAGTCCGAGTGGACCATGTTCCGCACCTCTATTGTCGAGGCGGCTGATTGGAGCTGTGGCCGCAAGGTAGTTGGTGCCTGTCGTGGCGGTAATCCTAGAACCCGTTGGTGGACACCGGCGGTGAGGGATGCCGTCAAGCTGAAGAAGGAGTCCTATCGGGTTCTTTTGGCTCATGGGACTCCTGAGGCAGCGGACAGGTACCGACAGGCCAAGCGGTGTGCGGCTTCAGCGGTCGCGGAGGCAAAAACTCGGACATGGGAGGAGTTCGGGGAGGCCATGGAAAACGACTTCCGGACGGTTTCGAAGCGATTCTGGACCACCATCCGCCGCCTCAGTAAGAGGAAGCAGTGCACTACCAACACCGTGTATGGTGCGGATGGTGTTCTGCTGACCTCGACTGCGGAAGTTGTGGATCGGTGGAGGGAATACTTTGAAGACCTCCTCAATCCCACCAACACGTCTTCCTATGAGGAAGCAGTGCCTGGGGAATCTGTGGTGGGCTCTCCTATTTCTGGGGATGAGGTTGCTGAGGTAGTTAAAAAGCTCCTCGGTGGCAAGGCCCCGGGGGTGGATGAGATCTGCCCGGAGTTCCTTAAGGCTCTGGATGCTGTGGGGCTGTCTTGGTTGACAAGACTCTGCAGCATCGCGTGGACATCGGGGGAAGTACCTTTGGATTGGCAGACCGGGGTGGTGGTTCCTCTCTTTAAAAAGGGGAACCGGAGGGTGTGTTCTAACTATCGTGGGATCACACTCCTCAGCCTTCCCGGTAAGGTCTATTCAGGTGTACTGGAGGGGAGGCTACGCCGGATAGTCGAACCTCGGATTCAGGAGGAACAGTGTGGTTTTCGTCCTGGTCGTGGAACTGTGGACCAGCTCTATACTCTCGGCAGGGTCCTTGAGGGTGCATGGGAGTTTGCCCAACCAGTCTACATGTGCTTTGTACACTTGGAGAAGGCATTCGACCGTGTCCCTCGGGAAGTCCTGTGGGGAGTGCTCAGAGAGTATGGGGTTTCGGACTGTCCGATTGTGGCGGTCCGCTCCCTGTATGATCAGTGTCAGAGCTTGGTTCGCATTGCCGGCAGTAAGTCGGACACGTTTCCGGTGAGGGATGGACTCCGCCAGGGCTGCCCTTTGTCACCGATTCTGTTCATAACTTTTATGGACAGAATTTCTAGGCACAGTCAAGGCGTTGAGGGGATTCGGTTTGGTGGCTGCAGGATTAGGTCTCTGTTTTTTGCAGATGATGTGGTCCTGATGGCTTCATCTAGCCAGGATCTTCAGCTCTCACTGGATCGGTTCGCAGTTGAGTGTGAAGCGACTGGGATGAGAATCAGCACCTCCAAGTCCGAGTCCATGGTTCTCGCCCCTAAAAGGGTGGAGTGCCATCTCCGGGTTGGGGAGGAGATCTTGCCCCAAGTGGAGGAGTTCAAGTACCTCGGAGTCTTGTTCACGAGTGAGGGAAGAGTGGATCGTGAGATCGACAGGCGGATCGGTGCGGCGTCTTCAGTAATACGGACGCTGTATTGATCCGTTGTGGTGAAGAAGGAGCTGAGCCGGAAGGCAAAGCTATCAATTTACCGGTCGATCTACGTTGCCATCCTCACCTATGGTCATGAGCTTTGTGTTATGACCGAAAGGACACGATCACGGGTACAAGCGGCCGAAATGAGTTTCCTCCGCCGGGTGGCGGGGCTCTCCCTTAGAGATAGGGTGAGAAGCTCTGTCATCCGGGGGGAGCTCAAAGTAAAGCCGCTGCTCCTCCACATCGAGAGGAGCCAGATGAGGTGGTTCGGGCATCTGGTCAGAATGCCACCCGAGCGCCGAGGTGTTTAGGGCACGTCTAACCGGTAGGAGGCCACGAGGAAGACCCAGGACATGTTGGGAAGACTATGTCTCCCGGCTGGCCTGGGAACGCCTCGGGATCCCCCGGGAGGAGCTGGACGAAGTGGCTGGGGAGAGGGAGGCCTAAGCAGGCTTCCCTGCTTAGGCTGCTGCCCCCGCGACCCGACCTCGGATAAGCGGAAGAAGATGGATGGATGGATGGATTGGCCTTACAGGTGGCACACATATTTGCTCAGCACATCAAATGTTGACTTGTCCAATTCCAAACTGCTTCCCAGATGTCTACATGCAGACAGGTATTCTTCCTTTACGCAAGCAACAGAAAACGTCTTTCTTTTCTTTCATGAAAGACGCTTGTGGAGTCGCAACCTGAGAAAGTATGAATTCCAATAAGTGCCGAACACACAATGTTTCCAAGGGCTGTTGACACCTTACAAGGTCAATGATTCTTGTCCTGTTGCCAACTCTCGTGAAGAAATACAAGCAAGCTACATGGAAAATCTCTCGGCAGACTTAAAGCAAAAACTGCCACATTTGTATCAGGGTTCTTAATGATGACTGTTTCATGTTCCTGTGCAGCATGATGTGCATGTAAGTACACCCTTGTGTCACATTCCTCATGATCACATTCAAGATCCTTAACAGCATTTACAGTTTGTGAACCATCTGTTACTTTCAAGCTGTGACACAGTTCTCCATGTGCTATGTACACAGTCAAGTCATTGCCCACATTTGTTAGATCAGCATCTTTCCACACATCAAAGAGGAATTCAGCAGAATTGTGTTTACTGTTGACATCTCTGTCGGTGAAGCCTCAATGACTGGAAGATAATGCAGTGCTGACTTTTGCAGAGTAGCATCACCTTGAAGCAATGTATGGAAACCTGACCAGCTTGGGACTGTGCATCATTCATCATCTATGTATTTTACAAAAACATATGCCAGTTCAGTTTGGGCTGCAGACACGGTGTTCAATCTGTATGTTTCCAGCTGAAGTGGAATACTATGATGATGACACAAGTTCTGTGGCCCTTGTCTTTTAGACTGTTGGTAGTGTTCTACAGGAGAGCTAGGGGGTGCTTTGAATGAGGACACGCCCTTCTGTAGTGGTTGTCTGTGTTTTCTTGATGCAGGTTCAGCGAAAGAACTTTGCAGCATAATGCCATTTGTATGGTGAGTAGTTCCACGACCTGACAGTGTCTCCTCCCCAAAGTCAATATTGTCCCACACCAGTATTGTAGGAGTCTTCTTCGAGAATCCAATCGGGATTTTGTCTCTGCCCTCTAGTAGTTGTAATTGGGCAAGGCTAGTGTCTAGACTGACAACTGTGTCCCATGAAGCACAATGTCCTAGTCCACTCAGCAGTGACACAACTTGTGAGGAACCTGTTAAATGCCGAATACTTAGACCAAGACATAATGATTTTGGTGTCTGCCTCCGATCTTCAGATGCAAGATACATAATGTCTTGACAAACAGATATCACTTTTAGGTTCACATCTTCTGGAATATCAACATAACAGGCTAATGTTGGTTCCTTTGTTGCACCTGTCACGTTGGGGTCGCATCTGTATGTGGGGTCGTTCCTCCCAGATGCAGAACGTACAACTCCGGACGAAAGGGTGAAGGTAGGAGATAATTTATTTCTCATAAATCATACACCGTAGATACAAGCAGACAAAAACAAGAATAAACAGAAAAGCGGGCCGATAACATGCGAAGCTATGGCGAAGCTTAGCGCAGGAACAAGAATCAAGAATCACAGGAATAACTAACTTGTTGCGTGGAGCAAACAAAGAAGTCAGGACGAGTGTGGCGAGAGAGGTGAATAAATAGCTCTCTGATTAGTGCTCGGCAGCAGGTGAACGTGCCAAACACTAATCAGAGGCAGGTGAAACCAATTAGTACCCATGGTAACCAAAATTAACCCAGAAGTGCACAAAACAGGAACTAAGGAAATCCAAAACTAACAGAACATAACTAAACAAAACATGATCCAGCCGACGGATCATGACAGCACCTACAATCCACGCAATAACATTGTACAGTTCAAGTGGCACAACAGATTTTGCATCGGACACATTTAAATCATCTGATGTGGGTGGCCAGGGGCACGTCATACCGAGTCACATAGTAGCTGCTTCAATATCAGCACTGCACTATAACGTGTCCTCAGCTGCGGACCAGCTGTTGTTCTTGCCATGTGTTCAGTGTGACTTTCACCTTGACTTACTTCAGTTGACTCAGTTGTGTCTGTACCTGATGGATGAGGTAGCCTGTCTATCAGCTTATCTGCAGACAATGTCTCAACAAAAAACAGTTTGCAGATGTTGCGAACACTGATGTCGCTGTTTGATGCAGTACCGCCTGAGGGATCGAAGGTCCGTAATATCATCGCTTACGTGCAGTGATTTCTCCAGATTCTCTGAATCTTTTGATGATATTAGATGGTGAAATCCCTAAATTCCTTGCAATAGCTTGTTGAGAAATGTTGTTCTTAAACTGTTTCACAATTTGCTCACGCATTTGTTCACAAAGTGGTGACCCTCGCCCCATCCTTGTTTGTGAATGACTGAGCATTTTATGGAAGCTGCTTTTATACCCAATCATGGCACCCAATTAGCCTGTTCACCTGTGGGATGTTCCAAATACGTGTTTGATGAGCATTCCTCAACTTTCTCAGTCTTTTTGCCACTTGTGCCAGCTTTTTCTAAACATGTTGCAGGCATCACATTCCAAATGAGCTAATATTTGCAAAAAATAACAACGTTTTCCAGTTCGAACGTTAAGCATCTTGTCTATTCAGTCTATTCAATTGAATATACTGTAGGTTAATAATCATTTGCAAATTATTGTATTTTGTTTTTATTTACGATTTACACAACGTGCCAACTTAACTGGTTTTGGGGTTTGTACATATATACTTAAATTATGTATATAAAACCTTAATGGAGGTGTTAAATGTTTTTAAGGGCTTTATAAGCGGAATAGTTCGGCTCCCTTAGGCTCCATTGTAAGCCGACTTTTGATCATCTCTTTGTTAAAGGAGAAGTACACTTTTTGGGGAATTTTGCCTATTGTTCACAATCATTATTAATTTAGTGTGCCTTTACTTTGGCCCAACCCTATAATGCTATTTATTTTCTCTGTCTACAGTAAATAAAAACAGCGTATATCTATAATTTTGACATAAAAACAATGACTTGTGTGTTGTTTGGGAACAGTTGAACACGCACTCTCCAAAAAGCGTATTAAAACATAAAGGGGTGCACGGCAAAAAGTGTTCTTAAAGAAAAAGCAAGGCCAGCAACACTTGTGTTCTTCTAATAATTTTAATACAAACTACGCAGGCGCTACCAAACACGTACCGGTTTCGAAAATGTCTTCATCAGTGTGCAATTTTCAACAGGAAGTGATGCACTTAAATAGTCACAGCTGTGATCAATCAATTGACATAACAATAAATCAAGAACAACTTAAAAAGTTAAAGTGCACAAATAATAGGAAAATTGTACAAAATAAATCAAAGACTCAGTACAGTATCATAGGAAAATAAATAAAACAATAAAAAAATGTGTAGGCAACCCTTATAATAAAAGGAGACATAGCTCATCAGCACAGTGGAAAAAAAAATAAAGCGCTCGAATAGCTATAGCTCCCTCCATATATAATACTAATAAAGTACCAAAATGAAGCACCAACCTGAAGCCCTATGTCAAGCCACAAAAAAAAAAAAAAAAAAAAATATATATATATATATATATATATATACATCAAGCCACCAAAATAAAAATTATATATATATATATATATATATATATATATATATATATATATATATATATATATATATATATATATATATATATATATATATATATATGTATATATATACTACCGTTCAAAAGTTTGGGGTCACCCAAACAATTTTGTGTTTTCCATGAAAAGTCACACTTATTCACCACCATACGTTGTGAAATGAATAGAAAATAGAGTCAAGACATTGACAAGGTTAGAAATAATGATTTGTATTTGAAATAAGATTTTTTTTTACATCAAACTTTGCTTTCGTCAAAGAATCCTCCATTTGCAGCAATTACAGCATTGCAGACCTTTGGCATTCTAGCTGTTAATTTGTTGAGGTAATCTGGAGAAATTGCACCCCACGCTTCTAGAAGCAGCTCCCACAAGTTGGATTGGTTGGATGGGCACTTCTTGCGTACCATACGGTCAAGCTGCTCCCACAACAGCTCAATGGGGTTCAGATCTGGTGAAGCCCTACGTCAAGCCACAAAAAAAAAAAAAACAACAAAAAAAAATATATATACAGGTAAAAGCCAGTAAATTAGAATATTTTGAAAAACTTGATTTATTTCAGTAATTGCATTCAAAAGGTGTAACTTGTACATTATATTTATTCATTGCACACAGACTGATGCATTCAAATGTTTATTTCATTTAATTTTGATGATTTGAAGTGGCAACAAATGAAGATCCAAAATTCCGTGTGTCACAAAATTAGAATATTACTTAAGGCTAATACAAAAAAGGGATTTTTAGAAATGTTGGCCAACTGAAAAGTATGAAAATGAAAAATATGAGCATGTACAATACTCAATACTTGGTTGGAGCTCCTTTTGCCTCAATTACTGCGTTAATGCGGCGTGGCATGGAGTCGATGAGTTTCTGGCACTGCTCAGGTGTTATGAGAGCCCAGGTTGCTCTGATAGTGGCCTTCAACTCTTCTGCGTTTTTGGGTCTGGCATTCTGCATCTTCCTTTTCACAATACCCCACAGATTTTCTATGGGGCTAAGGTCAGGGGAGTTGGCGGGCCAATTTAGAACAGAAATGCCATGGTCCGTAAACCAGGCACGGGTAGATTTTGCGCTGTGTGCAGGCGCCAAGTCCTGTTGGAACTTGAAATCTCCATCTCCATAGAGCAGGTCAGCAGCAGGAAGCATGAAGTGCTCTAAAACTTGCTGGTAGACGGCTGCGTTGACCCTGGATCTCAGGAAACAGAGTGGACCGACACCAGCAGATGACATGGCACCCCAAACCATCACTGATGGTGGAAACTTTACACTAGACTTCAGGCAACGTGGATCCTGTGCCTCTCCTGTCTTCCTCCAGACTCTGGGACCTCGATTTCCAAAGGAAATGCAAAATTTGCATGGTTGGGTGATGGTTTAGGGTGCCATGACATCTGCTGGTGTCAGTCCACTCTGTTTCCTGAGATCCAGGGTCAACGCAGCCGTCTACCAGCAAGTTTTAGAGCACTTCATGCTTCCTGCTGCTGACCTGCTCTATGGAGATGGAGATTTCAAGTTCCAACAGGACTTGGCGCCTGCACACAGCGCAAAATCTACCCGTGCCTGGTTTACGGACCATGGTATTTCTGTTCTAAATTGGCCCGCCAACTCCCCTGACCTTAGCCCCATAGAAAATCTGTGGGGTATTGTGAAAAGGAAGATGCAGAATGCCAGACCCAAAAACGCAGAAGAGTTGAAGGCCACTATCAGAGCAACCTGGGCTCTCATAACACCTGAGCAGTGCCAGAAACTCATCGACTCCATGCCACGCCGCATTAACGCAGTAATTGAGGCAAAAGGAGCTCCAACCAAGTATTGAGTATTGTACATGCTCATATTTTTCATTTTCATACTTTTCAGTTGGCCAACATTTCTAAAAATCCCTTTTTTGTATTAGCCTTAAGTAATATTCTAATTTTGTGACACACGGAATTTTGGATTTTCATTTGTTGCCACTTCAAATCATCAAAATTAAATGAAATAAACATTTGAATGCATCAGTCTGTGTGCAATGAATAAATATAATGTACAAGTTACACCTTTTGAATGCAATTACTGAAATAAATCAAGTTTTTCAAAATATTCTAATTTACTGGCTTTTACCTGTATATACATCAAGCCACCAAAATAAAAATTCTATATATATATTAGAGATGCGCGGTTTGCGGGCACAACCGCGGAGTCCGCGGATTATCCACGGATCGGGCGGATGAAATTTAAAAAAATTAGATTTTATCAGCGGGTCGGGTCGGGTCGGGTCGGGCGATTGAAATTAAAAAAAATTAGATTTTAAATAGATTCAGGCGGGTGGCAGTTAAACCAATTCGGAAATATATATACATAGTTAAATGTTGTTACCCACATACGAAAAACGAGCAGGCACCTGCTGCATATGCCACAACAGAAGAAGAAAAAAGAAAGAAGAGATGGACACTTTTACGGAGCGGAGAAGGCCCCCGACGCCTCGCCGGGGTCCGGGACCGAGGCCCCTTCCCCCGAGAGGGCCCCACCGGGAGCCGTAGCTGAGGCGATCCGCGAGAAGGGCCCGACGCACGTCCAGGGTCACCACGGCGCCCACCGCACCGACACCCCGCCTCGTCGCGGCCGGCGTCACGCGCAGCAGGTAAGCAGCTTACCTGCCCGCCACCCCCGTGGCCGGGGGCTCGTAACAGGGGTCACTCCGCGCGCTCCACCCGCGCAGCTTACCTGCCCGCCACCCCTGTTGCCGGGGGCGCGTAACAGGGGTCACTCCGCGCGCAGTGCGCTCACGAAAGGGGTGGGGCTCACCCTGGTTGATATAGACAGCAGCTAGGACGGTGGCCATGGAAGTTGGAACCCGCTAAGGAGTGTGTAACAACCCACCTGCCGAATCAACTAGCCCTGAAAATGGATGGTGCTGGAGCGTCGGGCCCATATACCCGGCCGTCGCCGGCAGCGAGACGCGCTTGCAGGTGCGCTCAGCGCGGCTCCCATATGATTGCGCACTGGTGTGCGTCTGGGTCGTGACAGCGTGGCACACGAATGTCTGTGCTGCGTTGGATCAGTCTCCTTTCTTTAACAGGCAAAAGCTTTATAACCTCACTAATGCCTTGCATCGTCTATATTAGATATATAACAACGGGCGGGTGCGGGCGGATGGCGGGCGGATGCAGTTCTGATCAAATGTTAGATCGGGTGGATTGCGGATGGTTGACGACTTTCTGATGCGGTTGCGGATGAAATAATTGCCTATCCGCGCATCTCTAATATATATATATATATATATATATATATATATATATATATATATATATATATATATATATACTACCGTTCAAAAGTTTGGGGTCACCCAAACAATTTTGTGTTTTCCATGAAAAGTCACACTTATTCACCACCATACGTTGTGAAATGCATAGAAAATAGAGTCAAGACATTGACAAGGTTAGAAATAATGATTTGTATTTGAAATAAGATTTTTTTTACATCAAACTTTGCTTTCGTCAAAGAATCCTCCATTTGCAGCAATTACAGCATTGCAGACCTTTGGCATTCTAGCTGTTAATTTGTTGAGGTAATCTGGAGAAATTGCACCCCACGCTTCTAGAAGCAGCTCCCACAAGTTGGATTGGTTGGATGGGCACTTCTTGCGTACCATACGGTCAAGCTGCTCCCACAACAGCTCAATGGGGTTCAGATCTGGTGACTGCGCTGGCCACTCCATTACCGATAGAATACCAGCTGCCTGCTTCTTCTCTAAATAGTTCTTGCACAATTTGGAGTTGTGTTTTGGGTCATTGTCCTGTTGTAGGATGAAATTGGCTCCAATCAAGCGCTGTCCGCTGGGTATGGCATGGCGTTGCAAAATGGAGTGATATCCTTATTCAGAATCCCTTTTACCCTGTACAAATCTCCCACCTTACCAGCACCAAAGCAACCCCAGACCATCACATTACCTCCACCATGCTTAACAGATGGCGTCAGGCATTCTTCCAGCATCTTTTCAGTTGTTCTGCGTCTCACTAACGTTCTTCTTTGTGATCCAAACACCTCAAACTTGGATTAATCCGCCCACAACACTTTTTTCCAGTCTTCCTCTGTCCAATGTTCAGTGTTCTTTTGCCCATCTTAATCTTTTTCTTTTATTGGCCAGTCTCAGATATGGCTTTTTCTTTGTCACTCTGCCATGAAGCCCAGAATCCCGCAGCCGCCTCTTCACTGTAGATGTTGACACTGGTGTTTTGCGGGTACTATTTAATGAAGATGCCAGTTGGGGACCTGTAAAGCGTCTGTTTCTCAAACTAGAGACTCTAATGTACTTATCTTCTTGCTCAGTTGTGCAACGCGGCCTCCCACTTCTTTTTCTACTCTGGTTAGAGCCTGTTTGTGCTGTCCTCTGAAGGGAGTAGCACACACCGTTGTAGGAAATCTTCAATTTCTTAGCAATTTCTCGCATGGAATAGCCTTCATTTCTAAGAACAAGAATAGACTGTCGAGTTTCAGAGGAAAGTTCTCTTTTTCTGGCCATTTTGAGCGTTTAATTGACCCCACAAACGTGATGCTCCAGAAACTCAATCTGCTCAAAGGAAGGTCAGTTTTGTAGCTTCTGTAACGACCTAAACTGTTTTCAGATGTGTGAACATGATTGCACAAGGGTTTTCTAATCATCAATTAGCCTTCTGAGCCAATGAGCAAACACATTGTACCATTAGAACACTGCAGTGATAGTTGCTGGAAATGGGCCTCTATACACCTATGTAGATATTGCACCAAAAACCAGACATTTGCAGCTAGAATAGTCATTTACCACATTAGCAATGTATAGAGTGTATTTCTTTAAAGTTAAGACTATTTTAAAGTTATCTTCGTTGAAAAGTACAGTGCTTTTCCTTCAAAAATAAGGACATTTCAAGAAATTACCTTTGGGAAGAGATGATAGAAAATGTTGTGGACGAATAAAACAATCTGCTCTGACTAATTTGTCTCTTAAATTAGGAGTATGTTTATGAGCAAAAATGGGGAGATCCTGAAACACAGGACCTATCTGAGGATTGCCCTTTGAAATGTACCAGTGCGACTTATAATCCGAAAAATACGGTAATATTAGAAAACGTAGTAGCTTGGGGATTTGGAATAACAAACACTCGATTTCAATAAACACTTCCAATCAATATTCCTCACCTTGATCAAAGATTCTAAACTCTCCATAAAAGTGAAATTTTCTGAAAGAGGACCTGTGTCAACGTTTTCACCGAAACACAGTGGGATAAAAGATGTGGCCGTGAGGACAGGTTGATAACCAAAGAAAAAGCGTATTTTCGGGACGCCATCCACTTTAATGGGGGAACCCTGATGGCGCTCGCCTCCTTGGGATGGCCATCCAGCCAAAACCAAACATTGGACGTATAAACGTTTTAGTCAGGGTTAAAGTAGACAAGTGTGTGAACAAAATGAGACGTTACGCACCGAGCTACGTGAAAGAATGGCTGAGCTACAAGAAGAGGTAATCTTGCAGTTTGGAGCGTTCTGCTGGAAATATCCGCCATTATAAAGGTTGCGTACCTGTTCAATAGGCTCATAGCGATTAGTTTTTGGAATAGCGTTGCCATGGTAACCCAAAATGTACCCCGCTTGAAGTGCCTCTGTTGCCTTTATTGAGACCTTTCCGACGGTATAAGATTGGGTTTGTTGGTTGGTTCGTCGCTTATTATTCGTGAGAGTTTAGGATAGAATCAGGATAAAATTATAATAATAATAAACGGTGAAGTATCAGCAATAATAATATGGGCTGCTTGCATTGCAAGCACTAATTCACTGCTGCTTAGCAGCATTTGAATGGGTGCTTGCATTGCAGCAGGCCCATAATAATAAATAGATGAATTTTGGTGTCGAAAACCATAGGCGTGAATGCTTTGGAGCATTCACACAATTATGCAGAATTGAGTTAAGCCTTTTGGCCCAGCCCTCCACAATATTTTCTGTTTCTCATGTGGCCCTATGGAAAAAATAATTACTCACTACTGGTCTAGCCCTTGCTCAAATAATTGATTCCACATTCTGTAATTCAATTCAACATAGCCATTTTAATCCATCCATCCATTTTATACCGCTTATTCCCTTTTGGGGTCGCGGGGGGCGCTGGAGCCTATTAGCCATTTTAAATCAAATATTAATTATTTGAATGAATTAAATGAAAACTCCAAATTCTGAATTTTGAACAAGTCTAATACATATCTAAATGTAATCATGTGTTCTGGTGTTTCAGGTTTAAATGGAAACTAAAACAACTATGTTTATTGTTCTACTCCAGGTCATTTCTCAGTTGATGGTGTTTATGATCGGCATCGTCAGCACGGTGTTCTGTGGCCACCTGGGGAAAACAGAACTTGCAGCAGTGTCATTATCAATAGCGGTAAGGATGTATGCTCAAGTACCCTAATGTCTATCTTCAATTCAGGTTATGACCACACATAAGCCAAATGCATATGGAAGCAATAGGTGGTGCTATAATTTCTAACATATTTCCTTAACATAATGTATTTATTTAATGTGTGCCAATGCAGGTCAATTAAAATGTAATAAAATAGTATTAGACGCAAATGGAAATCATGAATTGGTAGTTGTGCTTTATCCCTAGCTAAAACTGGCAACAACAACAACAACAAAAAAACAATGTACAAAACTGTACAAAACTATTTACAATATCCAAATATGGTTTTACCTTGGGATACACATTTAATATTTATGTGACAGGTTGTGCCTTGAACAAAACGTAATGCTAAACAGCAATTGAAATAAATTAAGTTGGTGCTTGGCACCCCCAATACAGCCTAACGTTAACATGTAACATCCCCTCTAAAAATATAAACAAACTTTTGGATGAGAAATATTGTATAAAAATGAAGGCTGTTAATGTTAACACATTAACACATGTTAATGTTAACAACACATTAACGCATGTGATTAATAACAAAAACAAAAAATATTGCGTTATGCTCATCAGTTTGCCTTTAAACGCTGTGTTATCTAACTTTTTAAACAAGTAGCGATTTCCGTAGCTTAGCTCTTTTTAGACCCATGTAGCGGTTAGCTAAGCTACATGCTACAAAAGAAGAGAGAGGGAGAAGAGAAAGAGATAAATGGACTAGTGCAACTCCACGGCAGGAGACAATATATACGGGAGAAATCAATGATGATTGGTTGGTTTACGTATAAGAACATCTATGATTGGTTGGTTGGTTTACTATGATGAGTCTCGATTGGTAGAGATTAGGGCACATTTCGGAGGCAATCAGAAGCAAGATAGGGCGAGTCATCAAACCATGAAGGGAAATCACAACAGACACGCCATCCCAAATGACGGCGATAGAGTCGGAGAAGAGATTACTTTTGCTACAGTATTGCCAGTCTAAATGCTAAATTTAATTTTTATTGGTGTTTTAGAAGAAGGCAGTAGCTGACACTTTGTTAATTATTTCTACTGTGTATATTTTGACTTTGAAGAGTTGAATCATTTTGAAACATAAACAACATGACTGCAAGATATTTGTTATTTCATGCTATAAATCACAAATGGCTATTCAGATAAAGGAAGTTAGCTAATAGAATAAACAATGTTTGTACTCTTTGTGATTTTTGCATTTGGAGCAGTTAGAAGTAGAGAGGGAGTCGAAGAGACAGAAATTGGCTATAAAATCCAAGGCAAAATCCACTAAAGCAGAAACAAAAAGGAAAATGCAAGATGCTCAGAAATTTGCCAGAAAGGCTCATGTCCTGCACTGCCCTAGACCCGTCTTTTTCATTAAGTTCAAATCACATGCCTGGGTGCACAATGTGCATCGCAGAGCACTTAAGCGCATTTATTCAGAAAAGTGGTAAACAGACTACAATTAACAGAGTGAATCCTTTTGTCAGCCAGCCATAATCTGTGTCTTGACTGGGTTAGGGTTACTCGCTAGTGAAAAGCACCACAAAGTAATAAACATTTGGAGGAAAAAAAAAATATTTCCAAAACTAAATGTATCTGTATGGGAATATTCCGGCTTCAAAATAAATGAGCAAGATGAGTCTATCAACACTGCGATGAGGTGGCGACTTGTCCAGGGTGTACCCCGCCTGCCGCCCGATTGTAGCTGAGATAGGCTCCAGCGCCCCCCGCGACCCCAAAGGGAATAAGCGGTAGAAAATGGATGGATGGAGTCTATCAACACGGACAAACAAGCAAGTATGCCACATTTGGCATCGAAAACTGGGGAAACAACTGCACTTCAAGCCATTCAATATTTATTAAAGTGCACTTTATGCTAAAGGAGATTGAGAGACAGTTTTGTTTTTATTTATGTGTAGCCTTTTAGGATAATTAAAAGCCTTCTAATTAGGCAGCATGATGGGGAAGTGGTTACCGCTCGTGCCTCACAGTGAGAAGACTGGGTTCGATTCTTGGGCTCGGGGTCTTTCTGTGTGGAGTTCGCATGTTCTCCCAATGACTGCGTGTGTTCCTTCTGGGCACTCCGCCTTCCTCCCAACTCCAAAAACATGCACCTGTGTATTTTTTGTAAATAAATATATGAAAATATTATTCTTCTGTAGATTTTAATCATGTGCATATTCCCCAAACATGTAACATTTGGTGACATGTATTATTAAATAATAAATAAATAAATACACCATAAGTAAGTTAACACATTTTAAATACATAAATAATAATTATCTTTTTTTTTCTTTCTTAAAATTTCAAGATGTTCATCATACTTTTTCTTCTTTGTACTTTGTGAACACTTGTAGTTTGAACAGCCTCCTAAACTGAACATTGGTGCGGTGTTTGATTTCTTTGTTTAATCAATTCCATAATTTAATTCCACATACGTATATGCTAAAGGTCTTAATTGTTGCATGTGCATACAAATATTTTAAATTAGATTTTTCTCTAAGGTTATATTTCTCCTGTTTTGTTGAGAATAATTGTTATGCATTCTTGGTTGGCAGGTTATAGTTTGATTTGTACATAATTGTAGCTGTTTGCAAATGCACCAAGTCGTTGAATTTCAATATTTTTGATTCAATTCAAAGGATTTGTACGTTCTCTATATCCAACATTACCTATTATTCTAATTGATTTGTTTTGTAACACCATTAGTGAATGATGTGCACATTTGTAGTTGTTTCCCCATATTTCTACACGATAATTCAGATATGGTAACACTAGCGAGCAGTAGAGAACATGGAGTGGTTTTTGGTCCAGAACATATTTAGTCTTATTCATTATTGACGAGTTTCTTTCTACTTTATGTTGTATATTTTTACATAAATATACAACCTCTTACACCCAAAAATGTGTTTTCTTTTACCCTTTCAGTCTACTCCATCTATTTGTATTTGTGTCTGACTTTTAGGGATGATGTTCGAAAACCGGTTCTCCCGATGCTTCGATAAGAAAAGAACCGATTCCATGGATTTGAATCCCTTTTTGAGAACCGGTTCCCGTTATCAAAGCCTCTATAGCGTATTTTCGCAACCATAGGGCGCACCGTATTAAAAGGCGCCGTTTCAGTTCTGAGTGCTATTTCTGTATTTAACGCATAAATAAGGCGCAGCGTATTTTTGGGCGCAGGCATGGTTAAACATACGCTAGCTTAAAACATACGCTAGCTTAAAACATAAGCTATCTTAAAACATACGCTAGCATGCATGGATGCTGTTTTAAAAAGGCAGCAGGAGCAAAGCTGAGTTTGGTTGTACTAGGGACGGCGTGGCGCAGTGAGAGAATGGCCGTGCGCGACCCGAGGGTCCCTGGTTCAATCCCCACCTAGTACCAACCTCGTCATGTCCGTTGTGTCCTGAGCAAGACACTTCACCCTTGCTCCTGATGGGTGCTGGTTAGCGCCTTGCATGGCAGCTCCCTCCATCAGTGTGTGAATGTGTGTGTGAATGGGTAAATGTGGAAGTAGTGTCAAAGCGCTTTGAGTACCTTGAAGGTAGAAAAGCGCTATACAAGTACAACCCATTTATCAGTGTACTCACATTATTTTTTGATCAATCCTCATCCACAAATCCATCAAAGTCCTCATCTTCTGTGTCCGAAATGAACAGCTGGGCAAGTTCTCAATCAATCACACCAGATTCCCTCTCGTAATTTTCAAAGTCAGTCTTGTTGCCGTGGGGCTCCTCGGAAAAAGTAAAAACCGACTTCTCTTGCCCCGTTGTGCGTATCGATTCGCTACCGTGCTGGTCCTCTTCTTCTCCACAGTGTGCTTCACCGGGATGTCGAAAGTGAGCGGCATCTCGTCCATGTTGGTGATGTGTTTGTCGGCATTTTTTTTATTTACAACGCACATAGCAGCACTATATGCTCACTGGGGGCGTGCCTTTAGCGTTCTCTCTCACCTAAAACCTTCACCCTTTAACGTCCGCATTCTGTTCTCAGTCACGTCCGCCTTTCCTTCATATGAATAGCGTGCCGGCCCAGTCACATAACATCTACGGCTTTTGGAACTCAGTGCACACACAAGGTGCACACAGAACAACCTATCTGGATTCGATGAGAGATTCGATAAGGAATCGGTTCGATAAGAGGATTCGATAATGGCATTGACATCGATAATTTCTTAACGAACATCATCCCTACTGACTTTCCCTTCTACTGTTACCAAATAACATTATTTTTGTTTTACTGAGATTTAGAGATAGTGTTTTTGTCAAACTGTATTTTTAATTTGTTAATTTTTTTTGGGTTATTATTTGTATTAGCTTCTGTCTGTTTTCTCCTGAATAAAACACAGATGTATCATTTGCAAATAATATTAACTTTAAGTCCTTTGTAACATTACAAATGTCATTTATATAATAGATTGAACAAATTTGGTCCTCATATTGTAGACGTGTGTTTGCCTAGCTTCCCGCATTGCTTCCTGTTTGTTAAGTAGCTTCTTACCCAGTTCAAGACCAACCCTCTGATGCTATACCGTTCTAATTTGTTTATTAAGATATTAGGATTGATTGTGTCAAATGCTTTTCTTAAGTCAATAAATATTGCAGCAGCACATTTTTTGCTATCGATTGCATTAGTGATCTCTTCCATTATTTCGATTAATGCCACTGATGTTGAAATGTTGGCTCTGTATCTGTATTGGTTGTCTGTGAGTGTTGCATTTTTATTTTTGAATTTGTCCAATCTGTTGTTAAACAATTTTTCAATAATTTTTGAAAATTGTGGAAGTAAAGTAACAGATCTGTAGTTTGTAAACTGGTGTTTGTCACCAGTCTTTTGCTATTTTCATTTTATCTAGGAATTTGCCTGTTTGAAATGGTAGGTTGCTGATATATGTTAAAGATTCTGAAATCTCTTCAATAACCTTTTTTATTGTTTCCATATCAATTCTGTGACAATCAGTTGAGGTCTTGGATTTACATTTGACACAATATTGATTATTTCCTCTTTTGTCGCACCCTCAAGGAACATCGAGTTGGGATTAATGTCTATAGTGTCATTTAAGTCCTCAACTGACTTGGGATCTGGAATCTTCTCCTCCAGATTTGGTCCAATGTTCACAAAGTACTTATTGAAGCTTTCAACTACTTTGTTCATATTGTAATTTTTTACGTTTCCATCTGAGAATTATTTAGGATCATCCTTCTTAGCACCATGTTTAATAATGCTATTTAGGATGCCCCATGTTGCTCTCATATTGTTTTTGTTCCGGTCCAATAATTGATTTGAATATTATTTCCGACGTGCTCATAGTAGCCGGTTAGCTTGTTCTTATACGTTTTGTACTTGTCTTCTGCCGCTGTAGATTTTTGTGTCATAAATGTTCTACATAATGTATTATTCTTGTTGCAAGCGTTTTTCAGTCCTTTTGTCATCCATGGTTAATTGTTTTTCTTTTGCTTCCTACCAAGTTTTTTTAATGGACAATATTTGTCATAGAGCATCTCGAAAGTTATAAAAAAAAATGACCATGTGCATGATGTACATCATTTTGAATTGTCCCAACTTTGATCTCTCAGAGCATTCTTGAGGGCTGTCATACTTTGTTCTGTGCATCCATCCATCAATTTTCTACCTTTCGGGGTCGCGGGGGTGCTGGAGCCTATCCCAGCTGCATTCAGGCGGGAGGCGGGGTACACCCTGGACAAGTCGCCACCTCATCACAGGGCCAACACAGATAGACAGACAACAGTCACACTCACATTCACACACTAAGGCCAATTTAGTGTTGCCAATCAACCTATCCCCAGGTGCATGTTTTTAGAGGTGGGAGGGAGCCGAAGTACCCGGAGGGAACCCACGCAGTCACGGGGAGAACGTGCAAACTCCACACATATTGTTCTAAATGTCTTTTTTTCATCAATGTTCCTATTCATTTAGTTTATGTCATAGATTATTAAAACTTGCAGACGACCATTGATATCGGATACTAGCAGACTACTTGTGGTATTATTATCAAAATCATTGGTAAAAATATTATCAATACGTGTGGCACTGTGTTCTGAGATTCTGTTTGTCCTTGTGATTTAAGGCTATAAACTCAGACTGTACATTGTGTCCATAAAGTATTTTAATTACAGCAAGGTGGTCTTGCCGCTAGGCCTTAGGCCTGTCGCACCTCCACCTGTGGTGGACTGTGCATGGCAGGGACGTCCTCTTCCCTGAGGCAGGCCTAAACCTGACCGCATTCCAGAAAAAGTTTTGCTGCAGGGTCTTCAGCTGGGGACCACTTCTCATTGATGTTTCGCCCCTTACCCAGAACATCTCCCGGTGGCGGGGCAGTGAACAGGGACGTCTCCCTGACACCCCCTGCAGCAAAACCTGCTTGGATGTTGCTCTCGCATCGTTTCAGCCAGAGCCAGTGGCTAGTTTTCTCTGCTACTTCTGAAAGCTCCTTGGTGGATCTGCTCAGGGTGGCTCCACGTAGTCCCAGGTCCTTGAGCAGGCGTGGTGTTGTTCTGCCCACAAAGCCTCTAGCTCCCACCTCCACCGGATACAGTCTCACCCTCCATCCACTTTCTCTGCACTCCGCGATCAGGTCCGCATACTTTGCCTTCTTTCTCTCGTAGGCAGCTTCCAGTCCCTCCTCCCATGGCACTGTCAGCTCAATCAATACTAGTGACTTCAGAGCTGCAGACCACAGCACCACATCTGGTCTTAAGGTGGTGCTGCATATCTCCTGTGGGAACTGAAGCTGCCTACCCAGGTCCACTTCCATCTTCCACGCCGCCCCTGGTGTTAATAGCTTGGCGGGTGGTCTCTTGCTGGAATGTGTCGCAGGTTCCCCCTGCCTTAGGAAGTCGATCCTGCATTGGCTAAGTAATCTATGGACTTTGGTTGTTAGGGTTCAAGAGGTTAATGTTGAAGTCTCCACATAAAGTATTTTTTTTATCAACACATGTTGCTTTAATCCAGTTCTCAAACCTGTCATTGTTTGATTTAGGTGATCTATATATATATATATATACAACTGATCAGTAAGTTTTTGATTTTTTCATTACATATTTCAATGATTATACATTCTAAGATATTATCAATAGCTAATGACATATCTATGAATGTTCTCATTCATCCAGGTCATTGTCCTCTCAGGGTATCGCCACTGGACAGTTTGAAGACGTTCCGCCTATCATCCAAGTAGGCTTCATCGTGCTTATAGACCTGACCTTATTGGTCCGGTCTAGTCTAGCGGCTGGTGTCAAAACCCCAAATATTTATAATCCAAAACCAGGGTGTGCCTGGGCAAGAATGGTTTCGTCCTGATGTAGTGAGAAAAAACAACTGTTTTGATGAAAACGAGAAATCCTACTGTCAAAGCCAATGATCGTCGTTGAAGTTTAATTTCCCCTCAATAGCATTGAGGTATTGTGTGGCAGAAAGATTGCTCTGGATCGACTACTACCAGTCCAAAGTAGTCGGAATCCCCCACGTAAGCCTTCCATTCAGTTGTAAACAAATGGCATTCTGGTCAACCTCTGTGACCAATACATATTTTTCTGGTTGGGTAATATTTCTTTTGGACAAATTATTTACCCATGTATTGTGTGATTTTATTATCATTTGAGTTCCCAGTTTTTGCCTTCAAATGAGTGATTTGAGCTCTTTTAAGGGAACTGCACCAAGTCATTGGTACAGATATGTAGATGACACATGGGTGAAAATCAGAAACAAAGAAGTGCAAGCCTTCACCGAGAAAATTAACTCAGTGGAAAAAAACATAAAGTTCACACATGAGGATGTCAAAGACAGTAAGTTGCCTTTTTTGGACTGTGATGTCCACATTGGAGAAAACAGGGGCCTACATGTTAGGGTTTACTGAAAACCCACATATACCGATCAATACCTACTTTTTGACTCACAAACTGGGCGCTATCAGAACCCTGCAACACAGAGGACTTCCTGCGCTTCGTGCACCTTACTCATGGATAGGTTGGCTCTGCTAGAGGGCCGTGTCCGCCAGTTAGAGCAGAGTAATCTCGTAACTTTAGATGTTGCAGACACATCTGCTAGCGTTAGCTGTAGTGAGCTAACTAGCCCAGCCTGTAGTAGTCCTAAGCGACCTACAAGCTGCGGTGTACCGGTTGAGACGCATAATAGGTTTAGCTCTTTAGCTAGTCCTACACCCTAGTCTACCGGGCACCACACCTTAGTCATAGGGGACTCCATCACCCGAAACATAAAGCTTAGCAAACCAGCCACAATTAAGTGTATTCCCGGGGCCAGAGCACCTGACATTGAAGCTAATCTTAGGGAGCTAACTCGCAACAGGCCTAGTAAACACGTAAGGCAGGCTAATCGCACCACTAGTTATGCGAATATAGTTGTACACGTTGGCTCCGATGACACTAGGATGAGACAGTCAGAGATTATAAAGAGAAACATAGCCAGGACTTGTGATCTCGCTAGAAAGATGTCCAGGCATCGAGTAATTGTCTCTGGCGCCCTGCCTGCGAGAGGCAATGATGAGAGATATAGCAGATTAGTCTCGCTTAACAAGTGGCTGGCTAGCTTCTGTAGACAACAGGGACTAACGTTTATTGATAATTGGCCCTCTTTCTGGGGCAAACCAGGCTTGCTGATGAGAGACGGCCTTCACCCTAACCAGGAAGGCGCCGTCATCCTGCCTAAAAACATAGACTACTGTTTAAGTCACACTTGACTAACTATACTAGAGCAAGCCCGGTCACAGGCAATTACAGAGCCTGCTAGTCCGGGTGAGGAGTCAGTTAAACTACAACTAGCCAGCGGCAGGCTGGATAATCCCTGTACGCATAGCAATTCTCATAGAATAATACACAACTCACATAATGTTTTTTCTGTTGTGACTGTGTCAGAGGTAGATATGCATTCTACTGAGGTGGCAAATTATGATGCGTTCAGTTTATCGCAGCACCAAGCAAACAATCTGAAAATTCCCGTCATATCAATTCCTAGATATGGTCGAAACTATTTAAAGTGCACTACGCATAATAAACGCAACATTATTAATATTGCTACTACGGATAATTTCAACAAAAACTCGTCAAAACAGCCCAATACTTATAATATGGGCTTTTTAAACATAAGATCATTGTCTCCCAAAACGTTATTAGTTAATGAGGTCATTAGAGACAACAATCTTAACGTCATTGGTCTTAGCGAAACCTGGCTCAAACCAGACAATTTTTTTGCGCTAAATGAGGCATCTCCTCCTAACTGTACGAATGCATATATTGCCCGTCCCCTCAAAAGGGGTGGGGGGGGGTCGCACTAATATACAATGAAAACTTTAACCTTACCCCTAACCTAAATAATAAATATAAATCATTTGAGGTGCTTTCTATGAGGTCTGTCACACCACTGCCTCTCGACCTGGCTGTTATCTACCGCCCCCCAGGGCCCTACTCGGACGTTATCAATGAATTCTCAGAGTTTGTTGCTGATCTAGTGACGCACGCCGACAATATAATCATAATGGGGGACTTTAATATCCATATGAATACCCCATCGGACCCTCAGTGCGTGGCGCTCCAGACTATAATTGATAGCTATGGTCTTACACAAATAAGAAATGAACCTATGCATCGCAACGGTAATACGATAGATCTAGTGCTGGTCAGGGGTGTCACCACCTCCAAAGTTATGGTACTCCCGTATACTAAAGTAATATCCGATCATTACCTTATAAAATTCGAAGTTCTGACTCATTGTCAAAAAGCTAATAATAATAATAACTGCTATAGCAGCCGCAACATTATTGCTGCCACATCGATGACTCTTGCTGACCTACTGCCTTCGGTAATGGCACCATTCCCAAACTATGTCGGGTCTATTGATAACCTCCCTAACAACTTTGACAATGCCCTGCGCGAAACCATTGATAGTATAGCACCGCTAAAACAAAAATGGGCCCCTAAAAGGCGCACCCCATGGTTTACAGAAGAAACTAGAGCTCATACATTATCATGTAGAAAGCTGGAACACAAATGGCGCGCGACGAAGCTTGAGGTTTTCCATCAAGCATGGAGTGATAGTTTAATAACTTATAAACGCATGCTTACCTTGGCTAAAGCTAAATATTACTCAAATCTCATCCGCCTCAACAAAAACGACCCTAAATTTTTGTTTAGTACAGTAGCATCGCTAACCCAACAAGGGACTCCTCCCAATAGCTCCACCCACTCGGCAGATGACTTTATGAATTTCTTTAATAAGAAAATTGAACTCATTAGAAAGGAGATTAAAGACAACGCATCCCAGCTACAACTGGGTTCTATTAAGACAGATACGAAATTGCTGGTATTGTTCATTATCAATAGCGCTATTTCTATTGGTATTTGTATTGCTCCATTTGTAGTGTAATAATGCTCATTGTCATTTCTGTATTATTTTTTATTTTCACTAACTGCTTATTTGCTATTACTTTTACCATCATATTTGTACATGTCGTATTTGCTGATGTTGCTCTATTGTTGTTGTTGTTGTTGTTGTGTTTGCTGTTGTTGTTTTTGTCTCTCTGTCGAATCCCCCTCTTGTCCCCACAATTTCCCCCTCTGTCTTCTTTTTTTTCTCTTTCTATCCCCTCCTGCTCCGGCCCGGCTGCACTAAATGATAATATAAATACATTTAATAAAGTCAAATACAAATAAGGCAACAAGAGAAGTATCCTACACTTCTCTTTTGTAAAGTAAATCTGAACAGCCGACATGGGCATCTACATCAACTATATGATTTGCCTGAGAAGCTGGACAGGACAAAAAAAAATGAAAGCTGCACGCTTGATCTGTTGACTTTGCACGAGCCCTTACATTAGGTTGTTGTCATGCCAATACGGCTCTGTGTCACCCCCAAGAGGACAGTGGTGCATCGGTCCATCATGCCGGGAGGTTGTCGTTTTAATGAACATTGGATGGAAAATGACAAATACAAACTTTGGATAAAACGTGGACCAAATCCATGTGTAGCCTGCTGCAAAGTATGCAAAAAGGAAATACAGCTTTTCGCAATGGGAGAGTCGGCTCTCTCGAGTCATGAAAGGTAAGCCACAGAGATTACTAGCCCTACAAGTTAAAGTTAAAGTTAAAGTACCAATGATTGTCACACACACACTAGGTGTGGCGAGATTATTCTCTGCATTTGACCCATCACCCTTGATCACCCCCTGGGAGGTGAGGGGAGCAGTGGGCAGCAGCGGTGGCCGCGCCCGGGAATCATTTTTGGTGATTTAACCCCCAATTCCAACCCTTGATGCTGAGTGCCAAGCAGGGAGGTAATGGGTCCCATTTTTATAGTCTTTGGTATGACTCGGCCGGGGTTTGAACTCACAACCTACCGATCTCAGGGCGGACACTCTAACCACTAGGCCACTGAGTAGGTGTAACGTTAGCTAAAGTTTTGTTTTCTAACCTTTTGGTACATGCAAGACCTAAACTTTGAGATCAGCGCTAGATTACATGTTAATTACGGACAGTTATTACGAGCTATGAAAGGAAAAAAGCGAGCGTTTGTCAATGATATATTATAATGTTAAGAACTTCCCTCAATTAAAAATCGATTTGTTACCATAGCCACAGTTATAAGGCTAGATATGGTTAACGAAAGGTGACTGAGGTGTTATATTTTCCTTTTATTTATTATCCTTATATTAATGTGGAACAGTTTTGTTAATAAATGAGTGAAATTGGCATTTTGAGGGTGCATGTATTTATATCACATTATGCAGTTTACAAGCACAAATACGGTGTGAACCAATCCGTGCTGTTCAATGTCATTGAGTAAGTAAGAAAAAGAACAAGACATTTGAAAAACAACACAAATTGAGACATGTTTGCAAACACCAATGACATTGAATAGTCTACAGAAACACTGCTTCATTTTCTATGCCCCATTCAGTTAATGACAACTGCTGGTTCAATGTTAGGCTTAAGTTTTAGCAGATTTTCCTTATTTTTCCTTCAGACAGCATTTGGTGACCTCAAACAACAAGGCTATGGATTGATTCACACTGGTTTTTGCCTTTTAAAGGGTACTGGAAAAAATGGAAAATGTATCTTGAAAGTCCTTAAAAAGTACTTGAATTTGGCCATGGAAAAGGTGTACGAACCCTGTGCAGCCACACAAACCCCGAAATACAATTTTGAAAATAAAGACTACATTTCCTGCAATTGGGTGTATGTCTACACTTTTTTTTTAACCATTAGATTAGTTTTCATCTGCCAACTTATTTTGGCTGTCTCTTAGACACATGTATGTAATGTAATGTAATGTACCACAGCATTTTTTGTGTCATTCGTAGATAATTCACTAACATTATTATCATTGAAAATGTACTGTAAAATTCTATAACGTATATAATGCACGTCCCGTGTCGTGACCTGTGTTTACAATTCGTCATCTTAAAATATACCTGGCTGGCTACTAATACATCTCTACAACTTTAACTGGTTCGGAACTAACAGTGTTCGCATTGTAATTATCCAAATACAAAACCCAAAACCAGTGAAGTTGGTACGTTGTGTAATTCGTAAACAAAAACAGAATACAATGATTTGCAAATCCTTTTCAACTTATATTCAATTGAATAGACTGCAAAGACAAGATATTTAACGTTCGAACTGAAACACATTTTTTTTGTGTGCAAATAACCATTAACTTAGAATTTGATGGCAGCAACACATTGCAAAAAAAGTTGGCACAGGGGCATTTTTACCACTGTGTTACATGACATTTCCTTTTAACAACACTCAGTAAACATTTGGGAACTGACGAGACCAAATTTTGAAGCTTTTCAGATGAAATATTTTCCCATTCTTGCTTCATGTACAGCTTAATTTGTTAAACAGTCCCGGGTCTCCGTTTTCATATTTTACAAGCGGCCGAAATTAGTTTCCTCCGCCTGGTGACGGGGCTCTCCCTTAGAGATAGGGTGAGAAGCTCTGCCATCCGGGGGGAGCTCAAAGTAAAACCGCTGCTCCTCCACATCGAGAGGAGCCAGAGGAGGTGGTTCGGGGATCTGGTCAGGATGCCACCCGAACGCCTCCCAAGGGAGATGTTTCGTGCACGTCCGACCGGTAGGAGGCCACGGGGAAGACCCAGTACACGTTGGGAAGACTATCTCTCCTGGCTGGCCTGGGAATGCCTCGGGATCCCCCAGGAGGAGCTGGACGAAGTGGCTAGAGAGAGGGAAGTCTGGGCTTCCCTGCTTAGGCTGCTGCCCCCGTGACCCGACCTCGGATAAGCGGAAGAAGATGGATGGATGAATATTTGCTTCCACCACTTCTCTTGTCTGTGCGCTGCATCCCTCACCTGCCTCTGATTGGGAATCAGAACACACCTGTCTCTGGTTGCCTATCAGGATGTTTTTTATGCCAGAGGACAGGGCTGGCACAAAAAGTACATCATTTTGATTTACTTTACCTTTGCTGTACATCTTTCCAAGCCCACTCTTCACCTTAGTGCACTTCATTGTTGCACCTTTGTTTTGTTCTTCCTGCACTGTGACTAATAAAAACGCCTCCTACCTGCACAAACACCAACTCTAATAATATGGCTTGCAATGTATATTGTAATATATATCTAAATCTCTTGTGATAATGATACATATAAAAAAAAAGTGGCATTTAACTGATAATATACCCATTTCAAAACAGGTTACAAAGGCTCCTAATTTAGTAGCTGACATATGCGGTAACATATTACATATTTTCCATTTGTATTATTTTCTCAAAACTATTATTAATCCACTTGCTTATTTACTGTAAAATGTTACATACATATACTACAGTGCATCCGGAAGGTATTCATAGCGCTTCAATTTTTCCACATTTTGTTGTTCCAGCCTTATTCCAAAATGGAATGCATTATTTTGTCCTCAAAATTCTACACACAATATCCTATAATGCCAATGTGAAAATTTTTTGTTTGTTTATATTTACAACAGTTTTGCAAATGTATTAAAAATTAGAAAAAATAGGAAATAACATACATAAGTATTCACAGTCTTTGCTCAATACTTTGTTGATGCACTTGCAATTGCAATTGCTGCTTTCAAGTCTTTTTGAATACGATGCCACAAGCTTTGCACACCTATCTTTGGGCATTTTCACCCATTCCTATATGCAGCATCGCTCAGCCTCTATCAGGTTGGATGGGAAGTGTCGGTGTTCAGCCATTTTCAGATTTCTCTTGAGATGTAAATCAGATTCAAGTCTAGGCTCTGGCTGGGCCACTCATGGACATTTACGGAGTTGTCCTGAAGCCATTCCTTTTATATCATGGCTGTGTGCTTAGGGTTATTGTCCTGCTGAAAGATTAACCGTCACCCCAGTCTGATTTCAAGAGCGCTCTGGAACTGGTTTTTATCCAGGATGTCTCTGTAGATTGCTGAATTTATCTTTCCCTCTGTCCTGACTAATCTCCCACTTCCTGTCGGTGAAAACATCCCCACAGCATGATGCTGCCACCACTAGGCTTCACTGTAGAGATGATATTGGTCTGGGTAATGAGCGGTGCTTAGTTTCCTCTAAACATGACAACTGGCATTTATGCCAAAGAGCTCAATCTTTGTCTCATTAGACCAGATAATTTAGTTTGGTCTTTCAGGTACATTTGGCAAAATTTTACAAAGGAATGGATTCCATCTGGCCACTATACCAGAGAGACGTTGCATGTAGAGGCATGTGACCCTCCTCCCTTAGTTCTTGCCGCTGACCAAACCAGCCTGGGTAAAGGAAGCCGAGTGCGTAAGCCTTCCGAGGTCGGTACATAGCCTCTCCCTCACCAAGACTCTTATTGTGCCTCCTCTTGACCACGCATGGTAACTGGCATCTCGCGAAGCCAGGCTAAACCAGTAGGGGATCTTGGAGCTGCAGTGGTTCCTAGAGGTGGGGTGTGCAGGCCCACACAAATGTGGAGACGCCCTGGCTCCCCACCAACCACTGCGCCACTGCCATGTGGGTAAACCTGGTGGGGTTTATGGCTACGGGAGTAAACCACGAACAAAAAATCTGTGTTTCGGGGATTCACATTGGGCAGGATACCGACAGACTGGATCTCTGGCAGTTCCCTGCAACTTCAATCAGCAGAAGGTTGTTGTGATTACTCATGCCACTGGAAGAAGCTGGTTGGAACCAAGACGGTGAGAGTAACAACTGCGCACCCCTTCTCCTCCCATCTGGAGGAGAAGAGAACCCAGAAACGTAGACAACGACATGAGCGGGCTGCAAGAACTACCCAACCAGGTCCAACACACACCTGCCCCACGTGTTGAAAAATGTGTTGATCAGCAATTGGTCTTCACAGCCAAATGAGGTGGCACGAGCGAACCAAACGCTAAACACCCACATTCCCCCCGGGAGTTATGAACTCATCATCTACAACGATGGACTGCCATAAGCAAGTAAGCATACCATACAGACCTGATTGGTGGATTGCTGCAGAGATGGTTGTCCTTCTGTAAGGTCTCCTCTCACAGAGCTCTGCAACAGTGACCATCAGGTTCTTGGTCACCTCCTTAAATAGGGTCCTTCTCCCCCGATCTATCAGTTTAGACGGCCAGCCAGTCCGGAAAGAGTCTCGGTGGTTCCAAACGTCTTCCATTTACAAATGATGGAGGCCACTGTACTCATTGGGACCTTCAAGGCACATATATTTTTATGTACCTTTCCCTAGATGTGTGCCTCTGGACAATCCTGCCTCTGAGGTCTACAGACAATTATTTTGGCTTGATGCTTGATTTCTGTTCCGCCATGCACCGTCAAGTGTGGGACCTAATTTATAGACAGGTGTGCCTTTCCAAATCATGTTCAAGTAACTAAATTCACCACAGGTGGACACTAATTCAGCTGTCAGAATATGTTTTGAGATTGTTGGCAAAGGCTGTGAATACTTATGTACAAGTGATTTCTTTGATTTTTATTTTAAAAAAAAACAAACAAAAAAACTTTTCACATTGTCATCATGGGTCTAGAAATGTTTTCATTCATCCAGGTCGTTGAAACCATCCTTGCCCAGGCACACCCTCTTGGTTTTGGAGTATAAATATTTAGGGTTGTGGCACCGATCGATAGATCTGACCACTTAGATCACTTAGATCTGACCAATCTAAGTCTATGAGCAGGAACTGATGTAATCTACTCAAAGGAGTGGCGAAACGTTTTCTAAGACAAACCAAACAGTCCAGTTGCGATCGATGGAATGCCCTGAGATGTCATTACGGGGTATTGTGTGGAGAATTTGGAGGACAAAAATGAATGTATTCCATTATGGAGTACGGCTGTAACAGCAAAATGTGGGGAAAAATGAAGCGCTGTGAATACTTTCCAGATGCACTGTATATCTACTTTTCTGTTAAATTGTAGTAACATGTATTCTTCTGTTTTTTCAATACTTTACATTACTTTTTGGAGATACTACAAATGTGGGTATGAATTCCGATACAAAGTAGTTACAGGGGCAGTATTGGTCATTGCAATGTTTGTATTAAAAATGTTCAGGATCATTGCTAAAATGATAGAAATGAAAACATTGTAACATTTTTGATCTGACCTTAACCTGACAGCCACTCTGCCTCCTTTCAGAGGAACTCGGATCTTTTCCAGTGAAGCTTTTGAATGAAGTCAGCTCTCTTTTTTCTTATTTTTGTATGTGTTAATATCAACATATATAACTTAAGAACACTTTACTCCCTATTTAGTTTTAATCTTAACCTGCTAATATATAACTAAGTCAATACAATTTAAGTTCGAATGAAAATAGAGCCTCACCACTTAAGTCATAATCTATGCGCTTAAGAAATGTTGTCTGTCTATCTGTGTTGGCTCTGCGATTGTCATGTTCTGTTGGTTTTTGGACTCTTTTAGTTCCTGTTTGCGCACCCTGGTTTGTTTTAGTTTCCATGACAATTCATTGGTTTCACCTGACTCATTTGGACTCACGCACCTGTCACTAATCATGAGACTATTATTTTAGCCTGTAGTTGCCAGGTAGTCAGCCTTGCGACATTACCCCTGATACTCTAGATTACTCTTGATTACTCTTGCTACGCTGTTGACATTGTTAGTACTCCTGACATTACTCTGATGACATTTTTATGCTGATTATTCATGCTTGGTTCATGCTGCTTTTTTCTTGCCACGTAAGTTTGTGTTTATTCAAGCCACAGTGTAGTGAGTTTTTTAGTTCATGTTTCATGTCCTAAGTTTTTTGCCTTTGCTTTTACATGCGTTAGGCAAGCTCGCTTTCGGGTTGTTTTTTGTTTCCTGCGTCAAGTTTTTTGCCTCCCCTGTGAGCGCTTTGTGTTTGTACTTTTTGAGTGATAAACTAAATCATGTATTTACCTGCACGCCGTGTCCGGTCCTGTCCGTTTGCACCACAGGAAAACATTCCTCGCAGCGAGCTGCGAAATCCTCGCAGTATGCTGCATCATAGTCCACGTCATGACAGCGATGAGGTGGCGACTTGTCAAGGGTGTACCCCACCTATCGCTCGAATGCGACTGGGATAGGCTCCAGCCACCCCTGGTGCCCCGCCAGGGACAAGCGGTAGAACATGGATGGATGGATAGAAACTTCTCTTTGACTTGAGCTTCAGACTTTTTCTGTTTGTTTGAGATTGCCATTCCTGACACATGTGGCGGAAAAGAGTACTACAACTGAGTACCATTACAGCCCATACGGGCCGCAGCGAGGAAACAGATATTGTTTTGGGAGGGCCGCCTGTGGCCCAACAATGGCAGAGTCATATATATAGAGAGTATGGCCAACTCGGTTTCAGGCGATCTCCTCAATGATTGGTCAAAAAGCACTCATGTGACTACAGGGTGCTACGACTGCTACTAACTTTCAGCTGATGTTTGGGGCGCTTCCTTGTTACTTTTTCGACATGTAAAAATGACCTGTTGGTCAGCATGGGGCTGCTCCACCCACGAGAATTGTGGAAAGATTTTACATCGCTTTTTCCACAACACGGAAAGAGGACAAGTATTGGAAGTGAAGGTTCGTCCTTGTGGAAGGCCACCGATGACAGTGTCTCGTGCGAGGTAAACACGTGACACGACATCTGCGTTTGTTCAGGACAGAACACTAAAACACACAAGCTAATACAAATAACAGAATAAATGGACAAATTCAATAACTCGTTTGACAAAAACAGATTATCTTTGAATCTCAGTAAAACTATAATAATGCAATTTGGTAACAGGAGAAGATAAAGTCAAACAAATACAAATAGACAGACATTGAAAGAGTAAAATAAACCAAATTTGGGGGGTAATAGTACATGAGAGAATTAACTAGAAATCTCATGAAAATATACAACATAAAGGGGAAAGAAACATGTCAAAAATGAATGAAGCAAAATATGTTCTGGACCAAAAGTCACTCCATATTCTCTACTGCTTGCCAATGTTACCATATTTGAGGCGAAATAACTACAAAAGTACACTTATTTACTTATCAAGTTACAAAAAAGAAAGATCAGTTAGAATAATGCATAATGTGATACATACAGTGATTACAAATACATTGAAGGCAGCCACCACAGTTGACATACCTCACAAAAAAGTCACAATTTCTCCGTGATTGTTGGTCCAAAGCTAATAACAGTTTTGGGCAAAATGAAAATAGGTTATTTTAATCATCGGGTGTGTCAGAGTGCCTACTGATCACTTAACACTGCAGCAATGTAGCAGGCGGGTGTGTTAAATACGGCTGCAAAATTCTACTTTCACGAAAAAAAAACATGTTTTATTATAGGTTTATAAGCTGCAATATGTTTAAAACTATATATATATATAGCTGTATTATTTTGCTTTATTTCGTCAGAAAAACTAACGTCAAAACTAACGTCAAAACTAAAGCAATTGTATGCTGTAGTTTTGGCCAAACTCTCTTTATACACGACTCTGAACAATGGGCCCTATGGTTAAGAAACACTGGTTTAAACTGCTGTACCGAAGTTGGTTCCAGAATGTTGGTCTAAACTTAACAGCCCCATTTACTATTATACTATGTTAAATGACTATAGTGAAGGTAGTTATTCAAAAAAATAGAGTGCACAATGTTTTATTTATATTTATATTTTCATTAACAATGGCTCTTTAATTGCAGGTGGTTATTGTGCATTTTCATTAACAATGGCTCTTTAATTGCAGGTGGTTAATGTCACTGGCATTTCCATTGGCACTGGTTTGTCCATGACTTGCGATACCCTCATATCTCAGGTACTTTCATCAGCAAAAGCAACTGTTTCATTTATTTTTTCTTATTGAAACACTTTGCCAGGGCTCTCAGGTTGTCCTGGGGTCCACTTACTCACATTTCTACAATGAATGTTTGTATCAAGTTAGTTTTCTTTGCTTTATCAAAATAATAATTATTGGCATGCTTTCCTAACTCCGCTTATCTGCCTCTTTGTAGACATATGGGAGCGGTAACCTGAAGCGCGTGGGAGTGATTCTCCAGAGGGGCATTCTAATTCTGCTGCTGGCTTGCTTCCCATGCTGGGCTGTCCTCATACAAACTGAACCTCTTCTACTGGCTGTCAAACAGAGCCACGATGTTGCCAGGTAAGTCACTATTTAATTAGCAGAATAACTTTAGCCTTTTAGTCAATCCCTTCAAGATTTTTGTGGCTTTTTGTATGATTGTCGCAGCCTAAAATGGCTGAATTTGCAGACGGTTTTTCAGAAAGTTGTGGCAAAAGTTGCAATGCTTTGATAGCTTTTTATTCTCAATAACGTTGAATCCACTTGTGGATACTTAACTAATTAACATTATGAATTGTTATCATTGTTTCAAGTGTTCTGTAACTGAAACCTCAAAAAGCACAGGATTTCAACATTGGAAAATAAATACTGTATTGATGTTGTATTCATTTTGTACCACACAGCACAGTAGTAACCTTGAGCTACGAACTTGGTTCTTGAATGTTATGATCCGCTGCCTGGATCATGTTCTGTTTGGTTTTTGGACTCCCTCAGTTCACCATTGTGCACCCTTGAGTTTGTTTTCAGTTACCATGGGTGCTTATTGTTTCCACCTGTCTCTGATTGGTGTTCGGGACGCTCACCTGTTACCCGAGCACTAATCAGAAGCACTATTTATACCTGCCTTTGCCGGTCAGCCGGTCTGGCTTCCTAATTTGCTACCCGCAACAGTTGACGACTTTTGATTCCTGTCTGTGTATGCTAGCTCCCGCGCTAGCCTCCTTAGCTTTCCCTCCCGTGCTATGAGCACACCTTTATTTTTTCCCCGTATGATTTATCCTAATAAATCACTTCCTACCTGCACGCCGTGTCAGTAGTCCATCTGCATCTTGTGAGAATGACCCCCGCATCACCATGCGACCCGCTCATCACAGTAGGAAGCCAGCAGCATACAGTTCCCCCGCAACGGACGTCGAGAAGGTGGACAAAGAAGGTACGTGGATGGTATTGAAGGCGATGGAGGCGGAGACTCTCCGCTATTCCCCCATGGAGCGCCAGGAGTTAATGTGGGGTCCTAACGCCTCGTTGGTCCCTATCAACTCCGTATGGCCGGAGGACATTGCCGCACCACCGCAGAACTGGATGCGTCAGCGAAGACGGAAGCCATCCAAAAGGGCTTCGCTTCGCTGTCAGGACGCGCCGCTCCCTCAGACTCCTCCTCCGGACCGAAGCAAGCTGCAGGTAGCCCAGTCTTCCCTTCAGAAGTTTGGTGGTCCAGTTCACCATTTCGCCAAACATTTTGCCGGTTGGGCTGTCAATGAGCTGGACTGCGGCAATAATGATGTAATTTCGTTGGCGCCCCCTGATGACGTCACTCCGCCCACTTCTGATGACGTCAGAGACCAAGGTTTTTTTTCCCTACCTTCTGCTTCCCTCTGTCAGCCGCCTCCTAAGGACTTTAATTCCATAATAAAACATTACCAGAACATTTTTTTACAGACCTGCCAGGTCTGTCCTTGCCCTCCAGGACTCAAGCTGCGCCCCCAGTGGCTGTTTCCCCGCCCACTGCACAGACCTTTTCCCCTGTGCTCCCACCCAGTCTCAAGTGGGGGATGTGAATAGACATTTTGGACAATCAAAAGGGGAGGAGTCTATCCCTCTCCTTGACTCCCCCCACCCATCCCCAAAGACTGTACCAGAGTGCACAGAACACGTCTGGGATCCGCTTCTTGAGGGGGGGGCTAGTGCTGGGAGCTGTGCTAGTGCGGTGGCCCAGCTGCGCCCTGCCAGGCAGCAACCTCCGGCCCAGCCGCCACAACCAGTCCTTCGGCATGCCAAGCCCCAGCTAGGCCACCTCCGCCAAAGTCACGACCAGTACCGGCTCCACGACTGGTTCCAGCACCAGTTGCTGCACCTCGGCTAGCACCAGTTCCTGTTGCTTCACCTCGGCTAGCTTCTGTTCCTGTTGCTTCACCTCAACTAGCTCCTGTTCCTATTGCTTCCAGCTCGAGGTCGCGGAGACAATGATGCCGGAGACGAGGAAGGTGGCGGCGCCGTGGGAAGGCCCGCCGAAGACGAGGAAGGTGGCGACGCCGTGGGAAGGCCCGCCGGGGGACGAGGAAGTTGGCGGCGCCGTGGGAGGGCCCGCTGAAGACGATGAAGATGGAGGCGCCTCAGGAGCTTGAGCGGAAGGCGAAGGAAGTAGCTTTGGAGCAGGAACCGGAAGCAGCCGTGGAGCAGGCGCAGGAACTGGAGCTTGCCTCGGCGCAGGAACTGGAGCTTTCCTCGGTGCAGGGACAGGAACTGGAGCTTGCCTCGATGCAGGGACAGGAACTGGAGCCTCCCTCGGTGCAGGAACAGGAACTGGAGCTTGCCTCGGTGCAGGAACAGGAACTGGAATTTGCCTCAATGCAGGGACAGGAACTGGAGCTTGCCTCGGGGAAGGGACAGGAACTGGAGCTTAATCTCGGGGAAAGAACAGGAGCTTGCCTCAGAGCAAGAACAGGAGCTTGCCGAGGACAAGAACAGGAGCTTGCCGAGGTTCAGCAACAGGAACATGAGCTAGCCGAGGTGCAGCAACGGGTGTTAGTCGAGGTGCCGCAACAGGAACAGGAGCTAGCCAAGGTGAAGCAATAGGAACAGGAGCACAATGAAGTACATATTCCGTACAATTGACCACTAAATGGTAACACCCGAATAATTTTTTTAACTTGTTTAAGTCGCTGTCCACTTAAATTGATTCATGATACAGATATATACTATCAGATATATACTATCACAGTGTTTCCCACAGGACAGGCATCTATTTGTGGTGGTGTGGTCGGGGGGCGGGGGTTGGTGGCGGCGGCGGCAGCGCCGATGACCAAGAAGAACGCAGAGTTGGAATATAATTACAACATTTTATGTACATATTTATATACAGATTTGAACAATTAGTGATTCACTGAAATATATTTATTAATTGTGGTTCTTACAAAAAATATATCTTATAAAATATAAAAGCTAAAATGTCTCTTAAAGCTCTGCCCCTTTAATTAGTGAATACTAAATAATTTAACTTTAGCCTACTACTACAACCATATTATTTACCAGCAACATGAAGTGAAACAGAGGCAGAGGTGTCCTGCCACAGTCAGTCAACCTCCTCCTCCTCCTGCTGCTGCTGCTGAACAGGTCGCACCTGTGGTCCGGACTGTAGGCCTACCTCCTCTCCAAGTCGAGCCCTTTTCGGCCGTTGAAAATATTTTTCTATACTCATCTGTGTGAAGGAGTGAACATCCAACATTAGAATTTATTACTAATGAGCAGAACCGCTCTATGTACAGTGCCGTCTAACCTTAAGCGGCAGCAGCTCAACACATGCAGGGTTCAACGTTAAGGTTTTTTTCTACTTGCCTGACTTCTCAAATCTACTTGCCCCAATATTTCTACTTGTCCTGCCTAGGTTTTTTTCTGGCTGTGTAGTGCTCATGGCTTATATCTTACTAAAATTCTTCCCGTTGACTATTTACAACACTACACAGTAATTATTATTATTATTATTATTACCTATAATTACATTTAAATGGCATTGCATACATGTAAAATTAAATGCTATTTCACATTATTTGACCAGTAGCAGTTACACCGATCTGAACAGGTCAGTCACCTGTTTAAAGCCCGATTACAGTTGAAATCTTGAAATGAAGGGCCTTTAATGGCCAAAACATTAACCTGGACAACATTTTAACAGCTGGTTGGCTCAGATTTTATTCTTTTCATTGCATTCACATGCTGCAGTGGACAGTGGACAATTTAGCTTCAGTCCATGTGTGTTTATTGACAACAGGGCTATAACCTGGACACGTTAGCTCGTCGGTGAAACGCTCGGTGAAATCGCGGATTAACGTTAAATATATGACGAGCCGCGAGCGATACAGCTATAACCTATCTACCTATAACACCTGTAAAAATGAAGCAATGCTACCACACTAGCAAGCGTTAGCTAGCCGGCTATGAGCCACCAAGCTGCTAACTATCGCCAAAAGGCACCATTTAAGTTTTTTTCCCCATGGCATCCTGGATCAAGGCTTTCAGCAGCTTTTGGACGTTTGAGGTAGAAACGTAGGAAGCGCCATCATTATGAAAAGTAGCCGGCGAGTATTTTGATCCCGTCCGTCCATCCGTCCCTCTTCTTCTTCTTCTTCTTCTTCTTCTTCTGGCCCACCAGGTGAATTAGGTGCTATTGGCGGGGTTACAATGCATAGTAGGCTACCGCCACCTACTGCACCGGAGGTGTAACTACAAGCAACATTCACAGACAGTCCCATTGCTTTTATGAGCGGTCGAGCGAGTCAAAAGCAGAAAAATCCATTTGTGGCGGACGTAATTCTTTCGTGGCGGGCCGCCACAAATAAATGAATGTGTGGGAAACACTGTATCATCATAATACAGTCATCACACAAGATAATCATCAGGGTATATACATTGAATTATTTACACTATTTACAATCCGGGTGTGGGATGTGGAGGGGGGGGTTAGGTTTGGTTGTTATCATCACTTCAGTCATCAACAATTGAGAACAGAGAAATGGACATTGAAACAGTGTAGGTCTGACTTGGTAGGATATGTACAGCAAGTAGTGGACATAGAGAGCGAGAGAGAGAGAGAAAGAGAGAGAGAGAGAGAGAGATAAGAAAACGTATCTACATTTGATTATTTACATTTGATTATTAACAATCCGGGGAGAGTGTTAGTTTAGGGTTGAAGTTGCCTGGAGGTGTACTTTTATTGCGGTTTTGAAGGAGGATAGAGATGCCCTTTCTTTTACACCTGTTGGGAGCGCATTCCACATTGATGTGGCATAGAAAGAGAATGAGTTAAGACCTTTGTTGGATCGGAATCTGGGTTTAACGTGGTTAGTGGAGCTCCCCCTGGTGGCGGTCATTTAAGTTAAGGAAGTAGTTTGACATGTACTGCAATCTACTAATAAAAGTCTCAATCAATCAATCAATCAAAGAGCTGACGCTGAACTGAAATGCTAATGGAAAGTAGGAGGAATGTAGAAATGGTTCAAATTTTGAAATTGTTTAAATGCTGAAATGGTTTGAAGGTTGAAATGGTTTGAATGTTGAAAAGCTGACACTAAACTGAAATACTAGTACAATGTAGAAATGGTTTGAAAGTTGAAATAGATTAAGGTAAAATGGTTTGAGAGGTGAAGTGCAGAAGTTTACTGGCACTCATTGAGGGCGGACGCTCCCTTTCCCTCTCCCTTATATCTCCTGCTTGCTTCTTTGTCTTGTCTTGTCTTAACTTTCTTGTTGCCTCTTTTTGCACAGCTCTCCAAATCTAAAAATGGAACTAATTAACTTGCCTCTCAACGAATTTGACAAGATCTTGGGTTTGGGGGAACCTGCCTGTCTTGACAGAGCGGTAGTTGCTGGTCACACAACAAAGTCTTGGGAGAAGAAGGAGTGCCGCGTGGCTGGCGACCCTTTCAGTCGAGGACGTTGACGATATCCAACTATTCGGAATTATGACAGCAGGACATTTGCTGATTGGAGTAAGAGTTGCTCTGGTTTGTCGACAAATTGGAAGTTGCTGGCAGTCTTCAAAGTACCCCAGAGCAGCCACAAATGATTGGAGGATGTGTGCAGAACTGTGGACACTCGGATTGTCTGCCCTGTAGAATGAACTTGAGGACCAGTATTAGACAATTAGGAGTTAAAAACAAATGTTATTTTCGCTCACAAACAAATCATTCTACAAACCCCGTTTCCATATGAGTTGGGAAGTTGTGTTAGATGTAAATATAAACGGAATACATCCATCCATCCATCCATCTTCTTCCGCTTATCCGAGGTCGGGTCGCGGGGGCAGCAGCCTAAGCAGGGAAGCCCAGACTTCCCTCTCCCCTGCCACTTCGTCCAGCACTTCCTGTGGGACCCCGAGGCATTCCCTGGCCAGCCGGGAGACATAGTCTTCCCAACGTGTCCTGGGTCTTCCCCGCGGCCTCCTACCGGTCGGACGTGCCCTAAGCACCTCCCTAGGGAGGCGTTCGGGTGGCATCCTGACCAGATGCCCGAACCACCTCATCTGGCTCCTCTCGATGTGGAGGAGCAGCGGCTTTACTTTGAGCTCCCCCCGGATAGCAGAGCTTCTCACCCTATCTCTAAGGGAGAGCCCCGCCACCCGGCGGAGGAAACTCATTTCGGCCGCTTGTACCCGTGATCTTGTCCTTTCGGTCATAACCCAAAGTTAATGACCATAGGTGAGGATGGGAACGTAGATCGACCGGTAAATTGAGAGCTTTGCCTTCCGGCTCAGCTCCTTCTTCACCACAATGGATCGATACAGCGTCCGCATTACTGAAGACGCCGCACCGATCCGCCTGTCGATCTCACGATCCACTCTTCCCTCACTCGTGAACAAGACTTCGAGGTACTTGAACTCCTCCACTTGGGGCAAGATCTCCTCCCCAACCCGGAGATGACACTCTACCCTTTTCCGGGCGAGAACCATGGACTCCGACTTGGAGGTGCTGATTCCCATCCCAGTCGCTTCACACTCGGGTGCGAACCGATCCAGTGAGAGCTGAAGATCCTGGCCAGATGAAGCCAACAGGATCACATCATCTGCAAAATGCAGAGACCTAATCCTGTAGCCACCAAAACAGATCCCCTCAACGCCTTGACTGCGCCTAGAAATTCTGAAATTCTGTCCATAAAAGTTATGAACAGAATCGGTGACAAAGGGCAGCCTTGGCGGAGTCCAACCCTCACTGGAAGCGTGTCCGACTTACTGCCGGCAATGCGGACCAAGCTCTGGCACTGAGCATACAGGGAGCGGACTGCCACAATCAGACATTCCGATTCTCTCTGAGCACTCCCCACAGGACTTCCCGAGGGACACGGTCAAATGCCTTCTCCAAGTCCACAAAACACATGTAGACTGGTTGGGCAAACTCCCATGCACCCTCAAGGACCCTGCTGAGAGTATAGAGCTGGTCCACAGTTCCACGACCAGGACGAAAACCACACTGTTCCTCCTGAATCCGAGGTTTGACTATCCGGCGTAGCCTCCTCTCCAGTACACCTGAAAACGGAATACAATGATTTGCAAATCATTTTCAACCCATATTCAGTGCTACAAAGACAACATATTTGATGTTCAAACTGATAAACATTTTTTTTTGCAAATAATCATTAACTTTAGAATTTGATGCCAGCAACATGTGACAAAGAAGTTGGGAAAGGTGGCAATAAATACTGATAACGTTGAGGAATGCTCATCAAACACTTATTTGGAACATCCCACAGGTGTGCAGGCTAATTGGGAACAGGTGGGTGCCATGATTGGCTATAAAAACAGCTTCCCAAAAAATGCTCAGTCTCTCACAAGAAAGGATCGGGCGGGTACACCCCTTTGTTCACAACTGCGTGAGCAAATTGTCAAACAGTTTAAGAACAGCGTTTCTCAAAGTGCAATTGCAAGAAATTTAGGGATTTCAACATCTACGGTCCATAATATCATCAAAAGGTTCAGAGAATCTGGAGAAATCACTCCACGTAAGCGGCATGGCCGGAAACCAACATTGAGTGACTGTGACCTTCGATCCCTCAGACGGCACTGTATCAAAAACCGACATCAATCTCTAAAGGATATCACCACATGGGCTCCGGAACACTTCAGAAAACCACTGTCACTAAATACAGTTTGTCACTACATCTGTAAGTGCAAGTTAAAGCTCTACTATGCAAAGCGAAAGCCAATTATCAACAACATCCAGAAACGCCGCCGGCTTCTCTGGACCCGAAATCATCTAAGATGGACTGATGCAAAGTGGAAAAGTGTTCTGTGGTCTGACGAGTCCACATTTCAAATTGTTTTTGGATATATTCGACATCGTGTCATCCGGACCAAAGGGGAAGCGAACCATCCAGACTGTTTTCGAAGCAAAGTTCAAAAGCCAGCATCTGTGATGGTATGGGGGTGCATTAGTGCCCAAGGCATGGGTAACTTACACATCTCTGAAGGCACCATTAATACTGAAAGGTAAATACAGGTTTTGGAACAACATATGCTGCCATCGAAGCGCCATCTTTTTCATGGACGCCCCTGCTTATTTTAGCAAGACAATGCCAAGCCACATTCAGCACGTGTTACAACAGCGTGGCTTCGTAAAAAAAGAGTGCGGGTACTTTCCTGGCCCGCCTGCACTGCAGACCTGTCTCCCATCGAAAATGTGTGGCGCATTATGAAGCGTAAAATACGACAGCGGAGACCCCGGACTGTTGAACGACTGAAGCTCTACATAAAACAAGAATGGGAAAGAATTCCACTTTCAAAGCTTCAACAATTAGTTTCCTCAGTTCCCAATCGTTTATTGAGTGTTGTTAAAAGAAAAGGTGATGTAACACAGTGGTGAACATGCCCTTTCCCAACTACTTTGGCACGTGTTGCAGCCATGAAATTCTAAGTTAATTACTATTTGCAAAAAAAATAAAGTCATGAGTTTGAACATCAAATATCTTGTCTTTGTAGTGCATTCAATTGAATATGGGTTGAAAAGGATTTGCAAATCATTGTATTTCGTTTATATTTACATCTACCACAATTTCCCAACTCATATGGAAACAGGGTTTGTAATTTGGATTGTTTCCGTGGCTTTGAGACTCTACCGAAGGACAGTGCGGTGAAGACACAACAAACTCCCTCATGTCTCTCATGGACGCACAGCTGTTGTTGTTGACTTTGGACTGACTGCCGGTTGCTAAAGCACCAAGGTCGCGGAACAAAGACACGCTGCAGGCTTACACACACATGCATCCTCGAAAAATGCATGCCACACACACATACACCTTCGACGCTTGAATCCCTTAGGTGTGATGGACGACTGAGTAGCGCTTAGATAGCAGCAACCTGCCTCCGTAGCCCCCATTCTCTCCCCTCTGTTGGGAGTTTTGTGAATTATTTGTAACTTGTTTGTGTGCTATGGCTATTGAGTTTTTTTTTTTTCTGGCCTCAGTCTGGACCCCCTCCCCGGGTGTCTAGCCTTAGACTGAATATTTTGTTTTACTCAGATGTCACCAAGTAACAACATGATTATTAGATTTAAATTCTAAAAAAAATGTTAGCATACTAATATTCGCACATTGATATTATCATGCTAACAGGTGAAAGCCTAGCATACTTTTAAGATGGCACCAAGTAACGGAATCCATGATTATTTGGTTTAAAATGTACATCATTAGATAACCTTGTGGTTTGAGTGTCCGCCCTGAGACTGGAAGGTTGTGAGTTCAAACCCCAGCCGAGTCAAACCAAAGACTATAAAAATGGGACCCATTGCCTCCCTGCTTGGCACTCAGCATCAAGTGTTGGAATTGGGGGTTGAATCACCAAATGATTCCCGAGCGCGGCCACCGCTGCTTCTCAGTTACCCTCACCTCCCAGGGGGTGAACATGGGGATGGGTCAAATGCAGAGGATCATTTCACCACACCTAGTGTGTGTGTGACTATCGTTGGGACTTTAACTTTAACTTTAACTTATAATGCTAGCATAAAACATTAAGAATTTTAACATTAACATTCTTACAGCTTGCATACTTTCAAGATGGCGCCATGTAATGAAAGTCATGAGCTGAACATGTTGGTGTTAGAAATAATCAAACCGGTTGAGAAATGTGGGAATTGAGGTACTTGGAAAATGTCCTACTCATTTCGGTGGGAATTTCCTGGTAATTTGGGAATTTTAGGAAAAGCAGGAATTTTTTGAATGCGATAAATAGCATGAATGTCCTAAATGAGCTGAATTGGTTGGTGTTGAAATGGTTTGAATCGGTGAAGAAATGTGTTAGTAGTGACAATGTATAATTGAATAATAGTTTTACAGAATTTCAGGAATTTGTGAATTTACAGGAAAACCGGAATTTGGTTTGGAACTTGGGAATGTATGTTGGAATGTCCAGGGTGAGTGCAATGTGTTGATGTTGGAATGGTTTGAATAGGTTGAAAAATGTGGGAATTGTGCAACTTGGAAAAGTGTCCTATTCATTTTAATGGGAAATTCCTGAAAATTTCAGGAAATGTTGGATTTTTAAAAAATAATTAAGAGCATGATTGTCCTGAATGAGCTGAATAGGTTGGTGTTGGAATTGTTTAAATCGGTCAAGAAATGTTAAAGTAATAACAGTTTTTTAATTGAGAAATGGTATTACAGAATTTCTAAAACCATTTTAAATCCTTAATTATATCCTGATTTAGCCATTCCTTTACCACTTTTGACATGTGTTTGGCATCATTGTCCTGTTGGAACACCCAACTGCGCCCAAGACCCAACCTCCGGGCTGGTGATTTTAGGTTGTTCTGAAGAATTTGGAGGTAATCGTCCTTTTTCATTGTCCCATTTACTCTCTGTAAAGCACCAGTTCCATTGGCAGCAAAACAGGCCCAGAGCATAATACCACCACCACCATGCTTGACGGTAGGCCTGGTGTTCCTGGGATTAAAGGCCTCACCTTTTCTCCTCCAAACATATTGTTGGGTATTGTGGCCAAAGAGCTCAATTTTTGTTTCATCTGACCACAGAACTTTCCTCCAGAAGGTCTTATCTTTGTCCATGTGATGTTAGATGAAACACAAATCGAGATGTTTGGCCACAATACCCAGCAATAGGCTAGAATTATGGTTTTAAAATGGCCTTCCCAAAGTCCTGACTTAAACGTGTGGACAATGCTGAAGATACAAGTCCATGTCAGAAAACCAACAAATTTAGCTGAACTGCACACATTTTGTCAAGAGGAGTGGTCAAAAATTCTACCAGAAGCTTGTGGATGGCTACCAAAAGCGCATTTTTGCAGTGAAACTTGCCAAGGGACATGTCACCAAATATTAACATTGCTGTATATATACTTTTGACCCAGCAGATTTGGTCACATTTTCAGTAGACCCATAATAAATTCATAAAAGAACCAAACTTCAAGGATGTGCTCCAATCACTCTATCACAAACAAATAAGAGTTGTAGAAATTATGGACAATCAAGACAGCCATGACATTATGTTCTTTACAAGTGCATGTAAACTATTGACCACAATATTAGAGCTATATATATACTACATACATATACATACATACATACTGTACATATACAAACGCATATGCATGCATACATATATGAATCATATTAATCCATACACATATATGGATACATGTACCGTATTTTCCGCACTATAAGGCGCACCTAAAAACCACAAATTTTCTCAAAAGCTGACAGTGCGCCTTATAATCCGGTGCGCCTTATATATGGGTTAATATTAATATTAATTTTCATAAAGTTTAGGTCTCGCAACTACGGTAAACAGCCGCCATCTTTTTTTCCCCGTAGAAGAAGCGCGCGGTGCATGCTGGGATATGTGACGTTTCATTTCCATTTGTGTGTTTATGTAAAGACCCCAAAATGGCTCCTATTAAGTGTGTTGTCTGTCTAATTATAAATAATGCAGACGAGGCGTGTTAACTGAGTTCTCAACGTTTACTCACAGCGTGCTCATAACCACATTCTAACTGCCAGCACATACAACAACGCTTCTCAGGGCTACCGCGCATGCTCGTCACTATCGTTGCATGCTGGGTAGTGTAGTTGTTATATTTGCTAGCTCATAACATCACATTAAGAGACACGCTTACGCGCTTAATTCAATACTCGCCGTCATTCCGGGTGGATTGACAAAAGACCTCCAGCCGCTAGATATTGGTGTCAACAGGGCATTCGAAGCTAGACTGCTAACTGCGTGGGAACAGTGGATGACAGAAGGCGAACACACGTGACGTTCACCAAGACAGGGAGACAGCGCCGGACGACATACGCCAACATCTGCCAGTGTATAGTAAATGCCTGGGCAGATATTTCGGTCACAACTGTGGTCCGAGCTTTCCGGAAGGCAGGATTCACAGAACTGCTGGACAACAGCGACACTGACTCCGATTACTTCGACGAGACGGAGCCGGCCATTTTGGATCCCACATTCGCCCAACTTTTCAATTCGGACACCGAAGGAGAATAATTAGAGGGATTTATGAATGAAGAATAACTTCAGAAAGTGAGCGTTATGTTTATTTTGTGTGTTGTGACATTAACGTTCGAGCAACATTATGTTGCTATTGCTCTGCACTATTTTGAATTTTACTATGTTTGTGATTGCACATTTGCGTACATTTTGGGAGTGAACAGAGTTGTTAGAACGCTGGTTTTTAATATATTATTAAAGTTTGACTGACCTATCTGACTGTTTTTTTGACATTCCTTTAGCGCAGTTAGATGCGGCTTACAACACGGGGCGGCTTATAGGTGGACAAAGTTTTGAAATATGCCGTTCATTGAAGGCGCGGCTTATAACCCAGGGCGCCTTATGGTGCGGAAAATACGGTATACACATTTATATGCATACATATACAAATATACATATATGCATACGTATATACAAATATACATATTTATATGCATATATGCATACATCTGTATGCATACATATATACATACACAGTACAGGCCAAAAGTTTGAACACACCTTCTCATTCAGTGTGTTTTCTTTATTTTCATGACTATTTACATTGTAGATTGTCACTGAAGACATCAAAACTATGAATGAACACGTGGAGTTATTTATGTACTTAACAAAAAGAAGAAATAACTGAAAACATGTTTTATATTCTAGTTTCTTCAAAATAGCCACCCTTTGCTCTGATTACTGCTTTGCACACTCTTGGCATTCTCTCGATGAGCTTTGAGAGGTAGTCTGAAATGGTTTTCACTTCAAAGGTGTCATAGTTTTGATGCCTTCAGTGACAGCCATGAAAATAAAGAAAACGCATTGAAATGAGAAGATGTGTCCAAACTGTTGGCCTGTACTGTACACAAATATAAATACACTTTGTGGAGGGGGCGTGGTCGGCGCATCTCCTGCGGGAAGGGCGTGTGCAGGAGCCGGCTCCGAAGCAGCTGACAGGTGAGTGGATTTTCCAGCTGAAGCGGGTTTTCTTATCACCTGTCTCCTTTATTAGCAGCGTCCGAGGCCATGAGAGGGAAGGCAGACACGCATACGAGGAGATAAGGGGCGAGTGAGCGCTGACAAACTTGAAAGAAAGACTCAATAGAAGACGTTGTTGCATCCTGAACTGGAGGTTCCATCCCTATGTGACCAAACCACAGAGAACCCACACAAAGACTTCCACAACTGGCGCCCAACTGATCTGTGGTTGGAAGATGTCGCCACCGGAACCCCGGACAGCCCTGGGACAAGTACTGGCGGACGTGGCAGCGGCAAGCCAACATCAGCTGGAGACGATCCGCTAGCAAGTCGCGCAGCAGAGCAAAATCTTGCTGGCGGGCCGGGTCGGAGCGGCACCACCACCAGGACCAACAGCCTCCATGCAGCGAATGGCGGAGGCCAAACACCCCCAGGCATTCATTGACATTTTCGAGGCCACGGCGGCGGTATGCAGGTGGCCTGAAGAGGAATGTGGGGTATGCTTGCTGCCGCTGCTGGCAGGAGAGGCGCAGCGGGTAGCGCTTAGCCTACCAGCAGCCTCCCGGTTGCACTTCCCGGACCTGAGAAGGGGGGTACTCGACCGAACCGTTGGTGGTCCTCCGCTGGTTCCGGGCGCTACGAATGGGGCCATGGGACCGCCCATTTGTGCTCAGGCAGCAGCTCCGAGATGCACCGACCCGATGGCTGAATCCGAGGGAGAGCGGCAACCCGGTGGTCGAGGTAGTCCTAGTGGAGCAGTTTTTGAAAGTCATCCCAGCGCGAACATCGGCGAGGGTCGGGTACCACCGCCCACGCGACCTGACCGAGGACCATCTGGCGGTGCACCGGGAGGCGCGGTGAGAGGAGGGGACCCGAGGGCGGCAGAGCGCCTCGACGTAACCCCGGCAGGCCGCACGCTCAGCAAGAAGAAGCGGCGCCGCCGGCTCCACAACACCACCCGGCGGACTTGCCCTTTGCCCTCGCCCAGGTCCCGACGCATCCCGTGACAGTGCTGCGCAGGCCGCGCAACCAGCGGCCGAAGGTTCCACCGACAGGGAGGGCACGGGGCTCAAATTGTTCCTCTGCTCTTCCTGTCTTCCAGTGTCCGGCCGCTGCTGAGAGGGGGCTTCTCTGCAGACGGCACCTCGAGCACCAGGGCAAGTGTGCTGGAGGTGCGGACAGCCCGGTCACGTGCGGCGGGAGTGCCCACTGATGGGGGTGTGACAGGTGATGCGGGTTGTCGGCCCTCCAGCGCCTTCCCTCAATCCGGGAGAGACGTACTGCGTCCCGGTAAAGGCACAAGGGAGTACATACCGGGCAATGGTGGATTTGGGCTGTGGGCAGTCCATGATCCACAAAAACCTGGTTCGACCCGGGGCTTTGAGGCAGGCAGCACGGGTGAAAATCAAATGTGTTCATGGGGATGTGCACGAGTACCCTGTGGTGCCAGTGAAAATTTTGTATAATAGGCAAAAGCATCGTGTCAAGGTTGCTGTACGTGTGCACCTTACGCACCCCGTAATTTGGGGTACAAATTGGCCGGGGTTTAACCATCTAGTGCGCTGACCCGTCTCCGCTCGGGATGGTGTCCTGCTGGCCCCACTATGGACTGGACTCTTACTATTATGTTGGATCCACTATGGACTGGACTCTCACAATATTATGTCAGACCCACTCGACATCCATTGCTTTCGGTCTCCCCTAGAGGGGGGGGGTTACCCACATATGCGGTCCTCTCCAAGGTTTCTCATAGTCATTCACATCGACGTCCCACTGGGGTGAGTTTTTCCTTGCCCGTATGTGGGCTTTGTACCGAGGATGTCGTTGTGGCTTGTGCAGCCCTTTGAGACACTTGTGATTTAGGGCTATATAAATAAAGATTGATTGATTGATTGATAGTGACACAATGTGTAGGTGTGCGTTCATGGCCCGTAGGAAAGGGGAATATCCGCGCAGTTCTCAGTCGCGACGCGGGTTCATCCGACACTGCCGAGGGGATAACCGGCGAGGGAGGAAGCCCCCCCCCCGGCCCTCCACTGGCACCCTACCGAGGATTTCCCCCCTCAAGCAGTCCCGGGATGACACTCTGCGTGCGGCCTGGGACCAGGTGGCTTCCATCAACGGTCAGCTGGTTCGCCCGGGAACAGCGTGGGTATTTTCTCATTTATCAATCATTAGGAATAGATTATACCGAGTGAGCCGTGACAGTCAGACAGGATGAGAAATCACCCAGTAGTTGGTGCCGAAACGCCGCCGGGAAATTATTTTCCAGATGGCGCACTTCAACCCCATGGCTGGCCACATGGGGTATGATAAGACCCTCAATCGGGTAATGGTCCGAGTCTATTAGCCGGGCATCCGGGCAGAAGTGCGCTGCTGGTATGCTGCCTGCCCGGACTGCCAGCTGGTCAATCCAGCGGCCACCCCCAAGGCGCCCTTGCGCCCATTACCACTCATGGAGGTCCCCTTCGAAAGAATTGGCATGGACTTCATCGGACCATTCCGCCCGAGCACACGGGGGTATCGTTTTGTGCTAGTCCTGGTGGATTACGCAACACGTTAGCCCGAAGCAGTGGCTGCGCTCCATCTCTGCAAAGAGTGTAGCGCAAGCACTGTTTCGGGTCATCACCCGAGTCGGAATCCCGAAAGAGATCCTGACTGACCAGGGCACGTCCTTTATGTCACGCACGATAAAGGAACTATACGAATTATTGGGAATTAAAGCGGTCCGCACCAGCGTATACCACCCACAAACTGACGGGCTGGTGGAGCGGCTAAATAAGACGCTGAAAACCATGATCCGTAAGTTTACGCACGAGGACAAACCAAATTGGGATAAATGGTTAGAGCCCCTACTGTTTGCAATGCGGGAGGTACCCTAGTCCTCCACAGGATTTTCTCCTTTTGAATTATTATACGGCAGGAAGCCGCGCTGTGTTTTGGACGTAATTAAAGTTGGGAGGAGGGTCCAAGCTCCAGCAAAAACGAAATTCAATACATCATGGACTTGCAAGCAAAACTCCACACGGTAGGGCACTTGTCACGTGAGAATTTGCTCCAGGCCCAGGAACGTCAACAGCGCTTGTATAACAGGGGGACTCAGCTAAGAACATTTTCACCGGGAGAAAAAGTGCTTTTATTACTTCCAACGTCCAGCTCGAAATTACTCGCCAGGTGGCAAGGACCCTTTGTGGTCACACAGCAAGTGGGTGATGTGGATTATGAGGTCCGGTGCTCGGACCGGGGAGGAAACACTCAAATTTACCATATTAACCTCCTGAAGGCATGGAAGGAGGCGTAGCCTGTTTCCATGGTGCCGGTGGTCGAGGAGGAGGAGGAGTTTGGGCCATAGATCCCGCGCTCTGCCCTGCCCTGCCCTCCCCCCTCCTCTGTGATAATCAGCTCACGTTAGCGCAGAAAGCGGATGTTGCCAAGCTGCAGCACCGCTTTTCTGATGTGTTCTCCCCGCGGCCCGGCCGCACGAACCTCCTCCAACATCGCATTGAGACCAGCCCGGGTGTTACGGTGCGGTCTCGGCCCTACAGGCTCCCTGAACACAAACGCAAAGTGGTTCGGGAGGAATTAAAATCCATGCTGGAGTTGGGGGTAATAGAAGAATCCCACAGTGTGTGGTGCAGCCCCATCGTTCTGGCAGGGAAGAAGGACGGGTTTGTGCGGTTCTGTGTGGATTACCACAAGGTAAATGAAGTCTCACGTTTTGACGCTTACCCAATGCCCCTGGTCGACGAGCTCCTGGATTGGCTGGGCATTGCTCGTTTTTTTTCGACACTGGATTTGACCAAGGGCTACTGGCAGATTCCCTTGTCACCAGAGTCCAAGGAAAAAATGGCATTTTCCGCTCCGGAAGGATTATACTAATTTGTGACGCTTCCGTTCGGCTTGGTCGGTGCACCCGCTACGTTCCAGCGCCTCATGGACCGAGTGCTGCACCCCCACGCGACATACGTGATCGCTTATCTGGATGACGTCATCAGACCGGGGACGCAGTTGGCCGTGGCCAACTTCCTCTCCCGCTCTTCTACGAGGGGGCGGGGTGAGTGGGCGCGGCTGAACGGCTTCCCGGCCTGAGTCTGGCAGTGGAGGCATGTGGAGGGGGCGTGGTCGGCGCGTCTCCTGCAGGAAGGGCGTGTGTAGGAGCCGGCTACGAAGCAGCTGACAGGTGAGTGGATTTCCCAGCTAAAGCGGGTTATCTAATCACCTTCCATCCATCCATCCATCTTCTTCCGCTTATCCGAGGTCGGGTCGTGGGGGTAGCAGCCTAAGCAGGGAAGCCCAGACTTCCCTCTCCCCTGCCACTTCGTCCAGCTCTTCCTGTGGGACCCCGAGGCGTTCCCAGGCCAGCCGGGAGACATAGTCTTCCCAACGTGTCCTGGGTCTTCCCCGCGGCCTCCTACCGGTCGGACGTGCCCTAAACACCTTCCTAGGGAGGCGTTCGGGTGGCATCCTGACCAGATGCCCGAACCACCTCATCTGGCTCCTCTCGATGTGGAGGAGCAGCGGCTTTACTTTGAGCTCCTCCCGGATGGCAGAGCTTCTCACCCTATCTCTAAGGGAGAGCCCCGCCACCCGGCGGAGGAAACTCATTTCGGCCGCTTGTACCCGTGATCTTGTCCTTTTGGTCATAACCCAAAGCTCATGACCATAGGTGAGGATGGGAACGTAGATCGACCGGTATATTGAGAGCTTTGCCTTCCGGCTCAGCTCCTTCTTCACCACAACGGATCGATACAGCGTCCGCATTACTGAAGACGCCGCACCGATCCGCCTGTCGTTCTCACGATCCACTCTTCCCCCACTCGTGAACAAGACTCCGAGGTACTTGAACTCCTCCATCTAATCACCTGTCCCCTTTATTAGCAGCGCCTGAGGCCATGAGAGGGAAGGCAGACAGGCAGACACGCAGACGAGAGGAGATGAGGGGCGAGAGAGCGCTGACAAACTTGAAAGAAAGACTCAATAAAAGACGTTGTTTCCATCCCTATGTGACCAAACCACAGAGAACCCACACAAAGACTTCCACACACATATATACACATACATACACATATATATCTTCATATATACATACATACATATACATACATACATTCACATATGCATTTCCTCCCTCTCTGTCTGTCCCTGCTTTGCCCTGTATGTCTCGTCTTGTTTTTACTTTTTAAGAGCTTTGTTTGCACTGTCCTGCGAAATCTAAACACCTAACATGGAAATGCTTAGCTAGACTCAACTCAATCGCCAAAATCTTGTTGACAAGGAAAAGAGGTCTGGGGGAGCCTGGCTGCTCTGACAGAACGATCGCTGCGGGGTACGTCAGATACTCCTGGAAGAAATGGAGAATCATGTGCCTTTCAGTGCTTTCCGTCAAGGACGTGGAAGACATCTATCTTTTTGGAACCGTAATCACAGGGCATCTGCTGATTGGGCTGGGCATTGCTTTGATATATCGTCAAATTTGAAAGATGATTGTAGCCGTTCAAGAAGCCCAATGGCTGTCCGTCGCAATGGAAGACATGGTTCGAGCTATGGGAACACAGACTGGCGATTTCTGAACTGAATCGTATGTTCGATCACGTCACTGAAAGGCTTACTGAAATGCGAAAATGTATCATCTTGAGAGCCAGCATGAACAATTAGATCAGACAAGCCATTGTATGCCTGATCGATTGGAAAACAACATTCCTTACTACGATTCGACTACCTCAGATGGCCTTGACGCTTCTCTCAACAGACGAAGGCTGTTCTGAAAACACCCTCTGAAGGACATCACAGTGATAGCCGCTCTGACATCCCTCCCTTCTCCAATAACACCTGGGATTTGAACTTTGCTCGCAACGCCTGCAGAGGAAGTCTCTAGGTCCACCTAGTACCAACCTCGTCATGTCCGTTGTGTCCTGAGCAAGACACTTCACCCCTGCTCCTGATGGGTGCTGGTTAGCGCCTTGCATGGCAGCTCCCTCCATCAGTGTGTGAATGTGTGTGTGAATGGGTAAATGTGGAAGTAGTGTCAAAGCGCTTTGAGTACCTTGAAGGTAGAAAAGCGCTATACAAGTACAACCCATTATAGACACAACATCACTACACCCTGGTCAACGTGCGTATGCACACACCTACCCACCCCCATCCCACGCCTCTGGGGCGATGGACGGCTGAGCAGCGCTTTAGATAGCAGCAGCCCGCCACTGTAGCCCCGCCCCCTTCTGTTGCAAGTTTTGTGGATTATATGTAATAATCATTCAAGAACGGCATTGACATCAACTGTCCTAGAACGTTTATTACAGGCCATATAAACAAAATAGTGGTAAGATTATCTGCGACACTGTGACATAAGCTGTTAAAATAATGGCATTAAATCATGAGTTTGGCTGTCGCAGATTATTTAATGTCACATCTATGGAATACAAATTTACAGGAGGTAGGCAGTGCATTCACATTGATGTTTATGTGTTGTATAGACTGTCACAACTTTACGTGAAGATCACCATGCCTGCTTTGCCGGTAAGTTCACACTCTTCTCAGTGTGCATTAAGTTTCCAGCAGAACAGACATGAAATATTTGCTTTCTTAGTGTGAGATTATGCTTTTGCGCTGCAGGCGGCATTTATGTACCAGCTACAAGGGAGATATCTTCAAAATCAGGTTACGCCTAACATTGATCTGAAACGTTCAACATAAATAAGAGTATCACAAAAGAGAACCATAAATAACTGGGATTTTTTTGTTTCTTTTTTAGGGAATCATTTGGCCTCAGGTCATAACGGGTGCAATTGGAAACATCCTAAATGCAGTCATCAACTACATCTTCCTCTATCCACTCAATTTGGGAGTTGCGTAAGTTTTGATACTGAAATTACAGAATTGGAATCAGTGTTTCCCACAGGACTGCAATCTAATTGTGACTGTGGTTGGTTGCAGTTGGAGGTATAGGGGGCTGATCGAATTTGTGTAACAGGCACCAGCCAGTGTGGCTGGGCCATGATTAAGTTGGGGCGGTATAGCTCGGTTGGTAGAGTGGCCGTGCCAGCAACTTGAGGGTTGCAGGTTCGATCCCCACTTCCGACATCCTAGTCACTGCCGTTGTGTCCTTGGGCAAGACACTTTACCCACTTGCTCCCAGTGCCACGCATACTGGTTTAAATGTAACTTAGATATTGGGTTTCACTATGTAAAGCGCTTTGAGTCACTAGAGAAAAAGCGCTATATAAATATAATTCACTTCACTTAAACCTCATTCTCTTACAACCTTAAGAGCACTGTTTTTAGCTCGGTAGATAGCGCGCTCATCTCTCATGCCGTAAAATTACTGCCACATTTTGTTCTCCATAACTTCATATTGCATCCAACCTGACGCACTGCATTGTCTTTCATTTACGCACATCACCATCTTTCAGTGCAGAATGCGATTCTATGAGCCTACCCACGTTACGCGAACAACATTTTACGTATAAATCATATAGCCTACTACCAGGTCAATACACAAACTACAAAATCATTACATGTAATGCATTATATGGTGCCAAGCAAATACCACTCAATATGTGCCTGATGCACATACATTACCAGAAACCGCAATTAGCTGTGCTAATGTTGGAACTCATTTCCTCAGCATATCTGCATATTGAGAACAAAATAGGCACTAACACTACCCATATCCACATATTTTTACAGGTTTTATCTGTCGGAAATATATTTTGCCCTGTCAGTTGGATGACTCATCGACATACAAGCTAACGGGCATATAATTCCCCCGTTAGCCTGTATGTCGATGTGTCATTGACCGGGCTAGCACGCTAAGCATTCGTTGCACAAACATACTAGCTTTGTTAGACAAGATCATAGACTGTATTGGACAATATAGTTTACATAAGAAATGTCCATTTCCATGTATTACAAGTAATAAGAAAATGTATATGCATTACTTACCTATCAAGGACGAAATTGATAAGTTTGGCGTCAGATGAAAAAATCTTCTCCGCCTTCAAACATCTCCATCTTTCAAAGGCATCCCCGATACAAATCCTTGTTTTGTTCCTGGCTTTGTCTGAATGAGTTGAGAATCGTAACAACGCCTTTTAGATTTACTATGGTCTTACATGTTTAGTTACTTTACCAGTGGCAGTAGCTAGACAAAGATGGTGCTCCGTAACTGGCAACCTGGATGTAACACACTCACAGACTTTCTAAGTGGTCAAACGGTACAGGGCGGGACATGGACATGAAAACAATAAGATTTCGGGACTGTAAATCTAATTTTGAAATGAGCGTATCCCGGCTGAACTACCTTTATCAGTTATAAAGGTATTCGAAAAGAACATGATTTATTTGTGCTTTTTGACATATCCATCCATTCATTTTCTACCGCTTGTCCCTTTTCGGGGTCGCGGAGGGTGCTGGAGCCTATCTCAGCTGCATTCGGGCGCAAGGCGGGGCACACCCTGGACAAGTCGCCACCTCATCGCAGGCTTTTTGACAAATCAGGGGCATTTAATGATGATTTGACATGAAATTATTACATATTGCACCTTTAACTAAACTGGCCATTTGATGGGCTCTGCTCTCAAGAGATCTGATTACTCACTAAATATAATAATGTCGCTAAGCTGGTAACACCAAGCCTTTTGCTCTGTCTTCTTATTCGCTGGCAGACCAGGTACGTTGTAATGTGTTCACCAGTGAGGGCAAACAGGTAGACCCAAATTTAAACTGTGACTGGCCTCCACAAATAAATCAATGTATGTAAAACAGGAAAAAATTGTCTTGAAAAATGTAATGTGTCCACAAAAATGGAAAAGGTAGCCAATTAGTCAAGCAATGTGTTGCTTTTACAGTGAAGATAAACCTGCAATTAATTTCATATTTTATTCATAATAGAGCTGGGTAATCAAACAATACCGATCTATATTGCATACTAACTTTTCCTCGACAGTAATAAGAGACATATTCTAACAGTCATAAGACAATAAGCAACTTAAGCACAAAGATAAAATGTAGCCAAGTGAACTGCCTGATGTTTATGGCTTTAATAGAATGCGTTATATCCAACGGTGTAAAATGTTCATAATAAACTTAGACATGTTAGAAGGGTGTTAAATGTTTGTTTTGTTTTTAGGGTAGAATAGACGATGCTCCTTTTTGTTTTTTTAGCGTACATTGCATAATTGTATTACAAAAGCTATGGACATAATGGCATCACTTACGGATGTGTTTGGTTCACCATTAAGGCTACAGTGCTTTATTAATGGGGGGTCAAATGTGAACAAATGAAATAAATACATATTTGAATTATTACTTAAATGTTAATTAATTAATTGTATTATTAATTTTATCCTACCTCCAAAGACACGCATCTGGGGATAGGTTGATTGGCAATGCTAAATTGGCCCTCGTGTGTGAATGTGAATGTTGTCTGTCTATCTGTGTTGGCCCTGTGATGAGGTGGTGACTTGTCCAGGGTGTACCCTGCCTTCCGCCTGAATGCAGCAGGGATAGGCTCCAGCCACCCATGCGGTAGAAAATGGATGGATATGGATAATTATAATTGTAATCAAAAATGTAAATAACTGTGTAATGAATTCATTGAACATAAAAATATCGTATTTTATCCAATATTGAAATAATCATGAAATTAATTATTGATTTCATGATTTACATAATTGTTTCATGATTTGATGTGTCAACACTTCATGAAATTGTTTTCTCTAAGCCGTCAAAGTGTGATTGGTTACCCAGCAATTCTAATTGTCTGATTCAGATCCACTTTAATGAATTCCTCTACTTTAACTGCTACATTCGCGAGGTCAGCAGGTATTGCTTCCACGTTCTCCACAAGCACCAACTCCCCCAAAAAGTATGAGTATATCCCCCTTAGCTGCCATGTTTCGAAAAATGTCCAAAGTTCTAAGCTTCTGATCAAAGCAATCATTGGATTAGATTTCATTAGCCCAGCCCACTGACTTTGACAGATACATTCATAAAGCACTGACACACATGTTAGTAAATCACAAAATAATGACATCAATAATTAAATATTGAAAACTTAATCTAAATATTAAAATAATTAATTGAATAATTGTTATAATTAAAATTACTTTTAAATCAAATAAATTAATGTCACATGTATTTATTTAATCCCAATTATTATTAATTAATGGCACATGTAATTGATTATTTAAATATATATTTGCTTAATGTTGTCCCATATGACCCTCCATACGTTGTAGGTTCATCCTAAAATTACAACTTAAAGCCACATATCCCTAACTTTTTTTTAAAGTAATGTATACCTGTGCATCAATATAGTGATGTACAAGGATGTGTACGTTATATTAAAATCAGACCATGCTTATCTGAAGCTTGTTTTAAAAAGGCGCAAACTCGACAAAATGAAACCAACACTAAAGTAAGTCAATAAATCCATATTCTGTCGTTATATAAGGCTCAAAACATGAGATAATGTTGTATATTGTGCAATGCAAATTACTGTTCACACTATTTTGTGCATGAACATTAATGTTAAAGTTAAAATCCCATGGATCGTACACACACACTGGGTGTGGTTAAATGTGTCCTCTGCATTTGACCCATCCCCATGTTCACCCCCTGGGAGGTGAGGGGAGCAGTGAGCAGCAGCATGTGCCATGCTCAGGAATCATTTGGTGATTTAACCCCCAATTCCAATGGGCAAATGGGCAATGGGTCCCATTTTTATAGTCTTTGGTATGACTCGGCCAGGTTTTGAACTCATGACCTTCCAGTCTCAGGGCGGACACTAACCACAAGGCCACTGAACTGGTGGCCTTGTGACCGCCTTAATTAACACTCTGATTCTCCAGCCGTGTGCATGTAACTTACACAACAATAACATTAATTGTAATAACAACATACATATTAAACATATAGATTTGTAAGAAAATCTACAATTGTAAAATAATATTAGCACTGTGTGTAAATATTAAATACACATTTGAATAAAAAAAAAACCTAGCAATGTCTTCACATGTCACTTATTAGTGATGTAACATTCATGCATGACAAAATAGTGATTTCATTGATATCGTTATACATATCCATATCTACTGATATGAAAATAAATATTGCAATGATGTGTTCTCTTTTGCACAGCTCAAATTACATTATAGTGTTGAAATAAAGTTTGCATAGCTACGCTGCTTTTTTTCTGTGACCACTTGGTAGAGATTGCATGACGTTACTTGTAATTGTTCAGTTGTTCAAAAGGTGCTCAGTGGCCTTGTGGTTAGAGTGTCCGCCCTGAGATCGGTAGATGGTGAGTTCAAACCCCGGCCGAGTCATACCAAAGACTATAAAAATTGGACCCTTTACCTCCCTGCTTGGAACCCAGCGTCAAGAGTTGGAATTGGGGGTTAAATCACCAAAATGATTCCCAAACGCAGCCACCGATGTTGCTCACCGCTCCCCTCACCTCCCAGGGGGTGGAATTAGAAGATGGGTCAAATGCAGAAGGTAATTTTACCACTATCAATGGTACTTTACTATTTAAAACGGTTGTAGTTTAACGGCACATGTCAGACTTAGAGTACGTTATCTCATACAAAAGCCTTTTAGAGTTTTTACCTATGTTTCTTTTTTTTGTTTAAGTGGATCCGCAGCAGCCAACGCAATCTCACAGTACGTGTTGGCCGTGGTCTTATTTGTTTACATTTGCTGGAGAGGTTTGCACAAAGCGACATGGGAAGGTCAGTTACCCTTTTACTCACTCTGAACTTGTAAAGATAATTATCAGAAAAAATATATAAATACTTTGTGAGGCCTAAATAATAATTATTATTGTATGCTACGGTATTTTTGTTTCTGACATGCTTATTAAGTTATGTCAAGGAAAATGCGGACAGCCCGGTCTCGTGCGGCGGGAGTACCCACTGATGGGGGTGGGACAGGTGATGCGGGTTGTCGGCCCTCCAGCGCCTTCCCCCGATCCGGGAGAGACGTTTGAGCGTTAATTATTTTGTCTTTGCAGTGTATTCAATTGAATATAGGTTGAAAAGAATTTGCAAATCATTGTTTTCTGTTTTTATTTTTGATTTACACAACGTGCCATTTCCAATTATGGTGGGGTATATGATGTAGCTCTCGGGGTCGGTACATCGACCGGGTTTGATGCAAGCAGAAATACATTTCTCAATGAGTCAAAGTCACAGCAGTGCTGCCTGAGAGAATTTTCTTCTGGAACTGGCTTGCGGCCTCGTTTCTATTGAGCACACACAGACATGTGTCCCAACCTGCTATGTTCACAACACTTCCCCAAAAAAGTAGTTTTTTAAAGTTGCAGCCCAGCGGGACATTATACATATTTATGTCTCTTTCTGACAAAATAATTCAAAGTGATGCGACGAGATAAAAGAAAAACAAGTAACTCAATGTAGCATAATGTAGTCTGCAGTCACAAAGCGACTGTCATGCTGGGGTCACATGATAGCAATGATTTGTGATCCCAGATGCAGAAGGTAGCTGGAGACAGCGTGAGAGTACAAGGCATTTAATACAAACAAAGACCAAAACACTAAAGCACTTGTGAGGTGTACACCAAAAAGACACTAGTGCATTTGGGAATGCACACAAGAACCCTCGGAAGACGCAGGAACTAACTTACTTGGAAACCTCAAACCAGCAAACATTGTTCAACAGCATACATTCATACAATAATCTCCAAACCGAGAATGCAGCACCAATTAACCACTTAAATAGAGAAGACTAAACTCAAAACAGGTGTGCTGGGAGACAAAGGAAAGCTGCTGCAGGACACTCAAAACGGAAGTGAACTACAAAATAAGTGCACAGGACAGGAACTCAACATTAAACAAGGAAAAACCCTAACATACACAAAATAAGGCATAATCTGGTGTGGACAGATCATGACAGCGACACCTGTCCATCAGCAATATATATTATATTTTATCATTATAATATTATATTACTAATAATAATCATAATCTTTATAATAATAATACTATATTTATATTAATTCTTAATTTGTTTATTTTTTCATCTTATTTTGTGTTAAAGATTAAAAATAAAGACATTTTGAGCGGATTGGAACTTTTTTAACAAAGCTTTTCTTGAGGCTGGTCCTCACCTAGACTCTGCTTCCAGCGGCCCCCAGGTAACTTAATGTAGGAGGTGCCTTCGGGTGGATTCTTCCGATCACCAGTAAACGTCACACGAGCCCGGAAGTCAGGGTTTAACCAAGTTTTATTGTGTCCACACACCAGGATGCCACTCGGCTTTTCAGCCCTCCGTCTCTCCTGTTGCTCTACTCCACTCTCCTCTGCTCCGCTCTCCAGCGCGTGTGTCTTTCTCCAACAACCCCTCAAACTCCTGGCCCCGGCTACTACTGATAAGAACAACAGGTGATTAGATATTCAGTCCCAGCTGGGCAATCTAATCACCTGTCAGCTGTGTTTCGAAGCCGGTCCTGGCACACCCCGCTCCTGCAGCAAACGCGCCGACCATGCCCCCCTCGACATAACTCCACCGCCAGACTTAGGCCGGGAAGCCGAACGGCTAAGCCTCCCCCCCCACTCCCTACCCCTCGTATGGGAGCGTTTGAGGAAGTCAGCCACGGCCATCTGCGCCCCAGGCCTGTGGATCACTCTGAAGTTATAGGATTGTAAAGCTAGAAACCAACGGGTGGTCCGCGCGTTGGCATCCTTCATGCGGTGGAGCCACTAGAGGGGTTTCTGGTCCGAGCAGAGGCTGAACGAGTGCCCCAGCAGGTAGTACCGGAGGGCACTGACCGCCCACCGGATGGCGAGGCACTCCCTCTCCACTGTGCTGTACTTCGCCTCCCGGTCCGACAGTTTTCTGCTGATGTACAGCACAGGGCGGTCAACGCCCCCCGCCTGCTGGGACAAAACATCTTCTAGCCCTCTGCCCGACACGTCAGCCTGCAAACAGAACGGGAGGGAAAAATCAGGCATGGCGTGGCGAAGTTGGTAGAGTGGCCGTGCCAGCAATCGGAGTGTTGCTGGTTACTGGGGTTCAATCCCCACCTTCTACCATCCTAGTCACGTCCGTTGTGTCCTTGGGCAAGACACTTCACCCCTTGCTCCTGATGGCTGCTGGTTAGCGCCTTGCATGGCAGCTCCCGCCATCAGTGTGTGAATTTGTGTGTGAATGGGTGAATGTGGTAATACTGTCAAAGCGCTTTGAGTGCCTTGAAGGTAGAAAAGCGCTATACAAGTATAACCCATATAACCCATGTGCAGGACGGGCTCCTCGCAGAGGGACTTTTTAACCTTCTCAAATGCCTGCTGGCACTGCTCCGTCCACCGGACCAGTTCTGGAGCACCCTTTCGGGTGAGGTCAGTTAGTGGGCTGGTCAGGTCCGCAAACCGGGGGTTAAACCTCCGGTAGCAACCCGCCAGCCCTAAAAACTACCTCACCTCTTTTTCCGTCTTGGGAGTCGTACAGGCCGCAATTGCTGCTGTTTTATCTACTTGCGGGTGTTAACTCCTGCTGCTTCTCCTTCTGCTGTGCCACGCCCACAAGTGCTCTCTCTCCGCTGCAGGCGCACCTCCTCGCACCTGCAGACAATCTGCAATCTACACACCTGCCCGTGATGAGCGATCAGCCTTCAAAAGCCAGCGCAACCTGAGATCCGACGCCAGAACGTAGCTTCTCGTACCCAGTACATTCCCCGTCATCCTTCCTTGTTTTCGAGTTGTGTGTCTCATCACCTTGGACTTCCTGTGGATTTTCCCTTGCCTTCCTGGACTTCGACCTCACGCCTGCCCACCGACCACGATGCCACGCTCCTGTCCTCGACCATCCGCCTGTCCTCCGACGCTCGTGCCTGCCTTGACCTTATTGGACTTCCACCTGGATCTCAACACGCACCCTCAACACCCTCTAGCAACCACGCTCAGATAAGTCTCACACTTAGTCACACTACATCTCTTTGGTTTAATTACACACCGCACTTACACACTAAGCTGTCATTTGACATGCTGACTGCTAACGACGTCATCGTTTCCCTGCCGTCTTCTTCACAGCGGGCACACCTGCCCTCCTCCCAAGTGGTACCCCAGATACTGTACCTCCCTCCGGCCAACCGCGCACTTCGCCGGGTTGGTGGTGAGCCCCGCCTGCTTCAGGGACTCAAGCACCGCCCCCACACTCCACATATGCTCCGCCCAACTGCCACTCTGGATGATGATGTCATCCAGGTAGGCGGCCGCATACGCTGAAATGTGGCGGGCACACCGAACAAGCCGAACGGAGGTGTCACAAATTTGGTATAATCCTTCCGGAGTGGAGAACGCAGTTTTTTCCTTGAACTCTGGAGACAAGGGAATCTGACAGTAGTTCTTGGGTAAATCCAGTGTCGTGAAAAAACGAGCAGTGCCCAGCCGATCCAGGAGCTTGTCGACCCGGGGTATTGGGTAAGCATCAAATTGTGGCACTTCGTTTACCTTGCGGTAATCCACACAGAACCACACAGACGCATCTTTCTTCCCTACCAGAACTATGGGGCTGCACCAAGAACTGTGTGACTCTTCTATCACTCCCAATTCCAGCATAGTTCTTAATTCCTCCCGAACCACTTTGCGCTTGTGTTTGGGTAGCCTATAGGGCCGAGACCACACCGTCACGCCCGGCTGGTCTCTATGTGATGCTGAATGAGGCTCGTGCGGCCAGGCCGAGGGGAGAACACATCAACAAAGCGCTGCTGCAGCCTGGCGACGTCCGCTCTCTGGGACGGCGTGAGCTGATTATCACAGAGGAGAGGGGGGGGGGCGGCGCAGGGGACCTCCGGACCCAGCTTTTCGCTCTCCTCTTTTGCCGTCACCATGGAGACAGGCTCCGCCTCCCTCCATACTTTCAGGAGGTTGAGGTGGTAAATCTGTGTTGCTCCGCCCCGGTCAGAACGCTTGACCTCATAATCAACATCACTCACTCGTCGTGTGACCATGAAGGGCGCTTGCCAATTGGCGAGTAATTTGGAGCTGGATGTTGGGAGTAATACAAGGACTTTATCTCCCGGTGAAAATTGTCTGAGTTGTGTTCCCTTACAGGCGTTGCTGACGTTCCTGGGCCCGGAGCAAATTCTCACGTGAAAAGTGCCCCAATGTGTGGAGTTTTGCTCTCAGGTCCATGGCGTATTGAATTTCATTTTTGCTGGGGCTTGGACCTTCTTCCCAGCTTTCTTTAACAAGGTCCAGAACCCCGTGCGGCTTCCTGTCCAACAACAACTCAAAGGGGGAAAACCCTGTGGAGTCCTGGGGAACCTCCCACACTGCAAATAACAGGGGATCCAACCATTTATCCCAATTTGGTTTGTCCTCGTGCCCGAACTTACGGATCATGGATTTCAACGTCCTATTCAGCCGCTCGACCAGCCCGTCGGTCTGCGGTTGGTAGACGCTGCTCCGAATTGATTTGATCCCCAATAATCCGTACAGCTCTGTCACCGTGCGTGACATAAAGGACGTGCCCTGGTAAGTCAGAATCTCTTTCGGGATTCCGACTCGGGAGATGACCTGAAACAGCACTTGCGCCACACTCTTTGCAGAGATGGACCGCAGCGGCACTGCTTCGGGATAGCGAGTTGTGTAATCCACCAGGACTAGCGCAAAACGATATCCCCGGGTGCTCAGGTGAAATGGTCCGACGAGGTCCATGCCAACCCGCTCAAACGGGACCTCCATGAGTGGTAATAGGCGCAAAGGAGCCCTGGGGTTGGCCGCTGGATTGAATAGCTGCCGGTCCGGACCAATAGAACCAGACCATTACCCGGTTGAGTGTTTTATCATACCCCATGTGTCCGGCCATGGGGTTAAAGTGTGCTGCCTGGAAAACCATTTCTCTACAGCTTTAGGTGATTTCCTCTCCCGTCTGTGTGTCACGACTCACTCTGTATAATCTGTCCCTGATTAATGCAAAGTGAGGGAATATCCGCGCTATTCCCGGGCGCATCAGCTGACCATCGATGGATATCACTTGGTCCCTGGCTGAGTGTAGAGTATCATCACGAGACTGCTCAAGTGGGAAATCATCCATGGGGTGCCACTGGGGAGCCGGGGGGTGCCCCCTCCCCCTCGGCAGCGTCGGATGACCTCGCGTCACCACTGAGAACAGCGCAGATACTCCATTTCTCTACCAGCCGTGAACGCACGCACCCCTGCGCTCTGCTTCACCAACTCGCCGAACCACGCCCAATTGGTCCCCAAGATTAAGGGGTGCGTCAGGTGCGAACTTACAGTCACCTTAACACTCAATTTTTTTTTTTCCCGTTCACTATAGAGTACTCATGAATATCCCCATGCACACATATAATTCTCACAAGTGCGGCCTTCCTCAAAACCACGGGTCGAACCCGGTTCTGGAGGATCATGGACTGCTCACAGCTCGAATCCACCATCACCCGGTGCATACTCCCTTGTATCCTTACCGGTACACAGTACGCCTCTCCCGGCCCGGGGGGGCGGGCGCCGGACAACCCAGATCATCTGCCCCACCTCCATGAGCGGGCATTCCCGCCGCACGTGACCGGGCTGTCCACACCTCCAGCACGCCTGCCCAGGCGTTCGAGGAGCTGTTTGCGGGGGAAACGCAGCATCCGTAGCGGCCGGGACCTGTGGGCCAGAAGGAAAAGGAAAGGTACTGGTCCGGGGCCGTGGGACCGGCGGGCCCGCCTCGGCCTGCGGTGCGCGCAGCCTGCGCATCGCCGGCACTGGATGTTCAGCCGCGTCCGTGGCCCTCTCCCCCTTCTGCGTCTCGCAGTGCACTGCCAGATGGTCCTCCGCCAACGCCACCGCTGCTGCCAGGTCTTGAGGGCGGTGGTAGCGGACCCAGGCCGATGTCCGCGCCGGGATCGCCTCCAGGAATTGCTCCAGCAGGATCACTCTGCCGTCGGCCTACCTTGGCTGCAACCAACGCGTTGTCGCGTCCCGCAACTGTTGTCCCAGCACGAAAGACCGATCTTCTAGGCCCAGACATAGCGCCTGTCATTCTCGCTGGAGCACCCTGTCCGGTCCAGCACCGCCCGCCTCAGGTGTCAGAACCTCACCCGGGAAGACGGCGGTAGGTTGAGTGCTGCTCGCTGCGCCTCCCCCGCCAGCAGCGGCAGCAGCCGCACTCCCCATTCCTCTTCCGGCCAAGCGCATGCCACTGCCGTGGCCTCGAAAATGTCCAAGAATGCCTGGGATCCTCCGACTCAGTCATTTGGTGGATGGCCACGGCCGCTGATGTTGGCGCCGCTGATGTAGGTGTCGCTGCTCCGACTCGATCTGCCAGTGATTGCAGGATCTGGCTCTGCTGGGCCACCTGGAGTCGGAACGCCTCCATCTGTTGCTTGCTGGCCGCTGCCACCTCCGCTAAGACCTGCCCCAACGCTGCTAGCGGGTTGGGCGTTGTCATTTTTGGTAAGCAGTTCGTTGGGTGCCAGATGTAGGAGTTGCCTTCGGGTGGATTCTTCTGATCACCAGTAAACGTCACACGAGCCCGGAAGTCAGGGTTTAACCAAGTTTTATTGTGTCCACACACCAGAATGCTACTCGGCTTTTCAGCCCTCTGTCTCTCCTGTTGCTCTACTCCACTCTCCTCTGTTCCGCTTTCCAGCGTGTGTGTCTTTCTCCATCCACTTCTCCCACTCCTGGCCCCGGCCGCTACTGATAAGAATAACAGGTGATTAGATAATCAGTCCCAGCTGGGCAATCTAATCACCTGTCAGCTGTGTTTCGAGCCCGTCCTGGCACACACCGCTCCTGCAGCAAGCGCGCCAACCACGTCCCCCTCCACACTTGAGTTTAGACCACGGCTGCAATTATCGCTTTTTCGTTTAAATAGATTGTAATTCCCAACTTAATTGATCAGTTTATTTGCGATATTATAGTGTTCACTCATTACATTGCTGAAATTGAACATACAGTACATTCAAATTCAGTGGTACCTTGGTATACACGTCTATTGGTTCTATAATGCAGCTTGTACCTAGAAATACTTTTGTGTGTTTTGCGTTGCCTATTGAAATGAATCTATTTATTCCGTTCCAACCAGGGGTGGGGATGCTCTTAACCTGAATTGTTGCTCCTTACCTAAAGCCTAACAATTAGCAGCTCGGGCCAAAAGACTCTTAAGATGGGGCGCTCGTATCTCGAGGTACCACTGTACTAAACTGCATGAGAAGATATGCTGTGTTTTTAAAAACCTTCTTTGATCCACAGGTTGGTCACTGGACTGTCTTCAAGAGTGGGGGCCCTTTGTCAAACTGGCCATACCGAGCATGCTCATGCTTTGTCTTGAGTGGTGGATGTTTGAAGTGGGAGGGATCCTTGCTGGCTTAATTAGTGAGGCAGAGCTCGGAGCTCAAGCTATAATATATCAGCTGGAAACTGTAATTTTTATGGTAACTCTACTTTATCTGATCTATAGTCAATGATTCTCGTTCACCGAATCCTAAATGACTCCGAAGCACCGACATCTTTATTATACTTGCAGTTCCCACTTGGATTTTCTGCTGCTGCCAGTGTACGAGTGGGGAATGCTCTTGGTGCAGGAAACATTGAGCAGGCCCAGCTGTCTTGCAAAGTTCCTATCATCTGTGCATGTAAGAGACATATTTACACGTAAGACACTTGTTTTAAAAGAATAATGGTACCTCAATAGTAGAAACGTTTAAAGTCTTACAATTTGCAGTTATACTAAACTCTCAGAGCATAGAATTGAAAAGAATAGAAAGAGATATGACATAATCACATCTAATTATTTACATTGTATTATTTAAAATATAATTGCTGTACTACTCCTCCATACGTCATCAGACTGATTTATATAAACTACCCAGAACTTTGAAATACGGTGGAAATACAAACCATAAACTTCTACAGGAATTTATAGTTCCTGTAAATAAAGGTTCCAGGAATTTAAGATTTCTGAACTTTTGGTAGAAAAGCCTAAGGGAAGAACATGCAAACACCACCTAGAGAATCTTTTGACAACATGATAACTACTAAGACACTGCGTAATGTTAATAAAATTGTTTTGTTGTTAATCTACATACCACATTCCTTCCACCTCAGCAAACCTTTTTTTTATTTTAGAAACTATGTCTCTCCCCCATTACAGTCATAATGGCCTGTTTCGTGGGAGCTACTCTCAGCCTTTGCAGGAATGTCATTGGATACATTTTCACCACAGAAGAGTAAGTTACAACTTGTAAAAAATTATGTATCTTGTGTTTTTTGTACAATGTACAATCCAGTTATTTGCCGTGCCAGATCTTTCAATATGTGCCTTTTGTATGAACTATGTTGTTTTTTAAGAGTAGGAATCAATTAAATCTTGCGATTTAATTGGTTCTTGAACATGGTGTGTAAATCAAAAAGTTTGTATAGTGAAGCGGAGTTCCCCATTAGAAACAATGTAAACATGAATACTTGGTTCTAGCCTCGGCAAAAGTCACTATTTTAGTAAAATAATATACACTTTGAAGACACGATAATGTGTATAAAACAAACCCAACACGTTCGTAATGGATTAATAACAATCTCCTTATGAAAACAACGCAAGAATAAGGAAAGCTGTTCACGTCAACGTGTGCGCACACACGAAAGTCGCTTTGGTTCTCTCAAAAATGTTAACAACCATGTTGCTACAATAATTACAAAATTAATTAAAACATGTATTAACCTTGCTGCCCGCAAATGTTTTTGGCATGCACCCCACCAGAGGAAGTGAACACCCATCCATCCATCCATCCATTTTCTACCGCTTGTCCCTTTTGGGGTCGTGGGGGGTGCTGGAGCCTATCTCAGCTGCATTCGGGCGGAAGGCGGAGTACACCCATTCAAAGCAAATACTTTATGTGAAGAAGAGAGAATTAATTGAGGTTAATGTGTGTCTTTATAATGAAAGCTTTTATTGACACTGAATTGATGTAACTGCATTTTTTGCATTTGAATGTTTTTTTTACATTAAATTATGCTGACAATTTTAGTGAAAAAACATTTGGTAGTAAAATGCGCATGCAATAATTGATCAGTGTTTTCAAATTCAGTGTATAAAATTCCATTGGTTGAAAAACAGGGTTTAACATTTTGTGTTTTAAAGTTCAGTAATAAAAAATATTATAAAAAAAGTTCATGAGAGAAAAATTCAGTGGAAAAAAATTGGTTGCTTCACAATGCAAGACTCATTTCCGGTAAATCGAGATTGAAGCAATCGATCCTGTCTCAGAACCAGCCAATGAGATGTCAAGTTTGAAGTCACGTGATATGGGCGGGTGCTGGCTGACGCAGCACTATATGCTACAGGCCATGTCATGTGCAGTTTGTGCTTGGATCCCTTTTTATGATCCAAAGCCAGCTCTACGTAGGGTCAAAAGGGGTCAGAGCACCCTCAAATCAATGTTTTCCCCCAGTGTTTCCCACAGGACAGGCATCTATTTGTGTTGGTGTGGTCGGGGGGCGGGGGGCGGTGGCGGCGGCGGAAGCGCCGATGACCAAGAAGCACGCGGAGTTGGAATATAATTACAACATTTTATGTACATATTTATATACAGATTTGAACAATTAGTGATTCACTGAAATATATTTATTAATTGTGGTTCTTACAAAAAATATATCTTATAAAATATAAAAGCTAAAATGTCTCTTAAAGCTCTGCCCCTTTAATTAGTGAATACTAAATAATTCAACTTTAGCCTACTACTACAACCATATTATTTACCAGCAACATGAAGTGAAACAGAGGCAGAAGTGTCCTGCCACAGTCAGTCAACCTCCTCCTCCTCCTCCTGCTGCTGCTGAACAGGTCGCACCTGTGGTCCGGACTGTAGGCCTACCTCCTCTCCAAGTCGAGCCCTTTTCGGCCGTTGAAAATATTTTTCTATACTCATCTGTGTGAAGGAGTGAACATCCAACATTAGAATTTATTACTAACGAGCAGAAGCGCTCTATGTACTGTGCCGTCTAACCTTCAGCGGCAGCAGCTCAACACATGCAGGGTTCAACGTTAAGGTTTTTTTCTACTTGCCTGACTTCTCAAATCTACTTGCCCCAATATTTTTACTTGTCCTGCCTAGGTTTTTTTCTGGCTGTGTAGTGCTCATGGCTTATATCTTACTAAAATTCTTCCCGTTGACTATTTACAACACTACACAGTAATTATTATTATTATTATTATTATTATCTATAATTACATTTAAATGGCATTGCATACATGTAAAATTAAATGCTATTTCACATTATTTGACCAGTAGCAGTTACACCCATCTGAACAGGTCAGCCACCTGTTTAAAGCCCGATCACAGTTGAAATCTTGAAATGAAGGGCCTTTAATGGCCAAAACATTAACCTGGACAACATTTTAACAGCTGGTTGGCTCAGATTTTATTCTTTTAATTGCATTCACATGCTGCAGTGGACAGTGGACAATTTAGCTTCAGTCCATGTGTGTTTATTGACAACAGGGCTATAACCTGGACACGTTAGCTCGTCGGTGAAACGCTCGGTGAAATCGCGGATTAACGTTAAATATATGACGAGCCGCGAGCGATGCAGCTATAACCTATAACACCTGTAAAAATGAAGCAATGCTACCACGCTAGCAAACGTTAGCTAGCCGGCTATGAGCCACCAAGCTGCTAACTATCGCAAAAAGGCACCATTTAAGTTTTTTTCCCCATGGCATCCTGGATCAAGGCTTTCAGCAGCTTTTGGACGTTTGAGGTAGAAACGTAGGAAGCGCCATCATTATGAAAAGTAGCCGGCGAGTATTTTGATCCCGTCCGTCCATCCGTCCCTCTTCTTCTTCTTCTCCTTCTTCTTCTTCTGGCCTACCAGGTGAATTAAGTGCTATTGGTGGAGTTACAATGCATAGTAGGCTACCGCCACCTACTGCACCAGAGGTGTAACTACAAGCAACATTTACAGACAGTCCCATTGCTTTTATGAGCGGTCGAGCGAGTCAAAAGCCGAAAAATCCATTTGTGGCGGATGTAATTCTTTCGTGGCGGGCCGCCACAAATAATTGAATGTGTGGGAAACACTGTCCCCCTCAAATGAAATATTTTGAAGTTGAGAGTGCATTTTAATTTTCTCACAAAATTAATATATTAGAAGTTGAAAAAATTAGCGTCAGTAGCGGAAAAATCCGCTGAAAAAGAGACACGATACACTAGTATCATCTTCCCTCATTTTTCTCCCTCCACTAAGTCAGGCAAGTCCACACACACACAGACACACACACTCTTCCCCTTAGTAAACAAGTGTCGACGAATGAAAACGGAATTAATATGTTGTCAGAAACAAAATCCAATCATATTTAATTTTGTCTTGTAGATTGGTTGGACAAGTTCGGAATACCTGTGTGAAATTGGTCACCCTGCCCTCGAAAAACTTTTTTTATTTATTTTTTTTGTCATAAAGAAATACAATCATGTGTGCTTACGGACTGTATCCCTGCAGACTGTATTGATCTATATTGATATATAATGTAGGAACCAGAAATATTAATAACAGAAAGAAACAACCTTTTTGTGCAAATGAGTGTGAATGAGTGTAAATGGGGGAGGGTGGTTTTTTGGGTTAGTGCACTAATTGTAAGTGTATTTTGTGTTTTTTATGTAGATTTAATAAAAAATAAAAAATAAAAATAATAATAATTTCTTGTACGGCCCGGTACCAATCGATCCACAGACCGGTTCCGGGCCGCGGCCCGGTGGTTGAGGACCACTGATTTAGACCACAAATAAGAATGTTCTGTTCGAAGACAGAAAATCACTCACGACATCACTTTCTAAATTGTTAATGTTAATATTTCATAAAGTATAGCAGCGCAATCAATAGTTTCAATGGCAAAAAATAGCACCAACAAATGAGACTATTTAATTATTGTTTCGACCACAAATTAGACTGTTTTGTTAAAAAACTGAGTTCTGGTGTATTTGTGATGTCACTTCCTAAATTGTTCATCGCTAATAATTCATAAACTGTGGAAGCACAATCCATTATTTTAATTGCACACACCAGCACAAATGTAGCACAAACAAATTACACTATTTTGGCTTAATTTTAGATTTTTTTTGCCTAGTTTGAGGAACCCCGGGAAGGCCAGGTTCAACAATGACGTCACTTCTGAAAATTTTAAACTGTAATATCTCGAAAACGTAAGCACGCCAATCAATATATTTTTCTGCACAAACCAGCACAAACTTAGCACAAACACATTTTGCCTTAATTTGGACTTAGTTTGGAGAACATGGGAGGGTGACCTTTGATTGACATATAAAATAATCTTTAATAACTCAAAAGCGAAAGCAGCACAAACAACCATTTCAACTGCATAAACCAGCACAAACGATTGGGACTGGTTTGGGGAGGTTTTGACATAGTTAAGGACTGTTTATATGTTATAACTTAATGACTTGTTAATAACATTAAAAACAACATAAAACGTTAATAAGTTAAAAACTATAATAGTTAGACCAAAACTTTTTGCAGCACAAACCAGCACAAAGAAGCACAAATGAATGAGACTATTTGGGCTTACTTCGGAATTTAGAGAATGTGGGGCTGGGTGACCTTTGATTGTGACTTATAAAGGAATATTTATTAACTCAGAAACGAAAACAGCACAAACAACCATTTCAACTGCACAAACGCAGCACAAACGAATGAGACTATTTCAACGGAGGTTTGTTGGGGGTGGGGGCCAACTTCACACAGATGTTTGGTATATATCTAATCACAGTTCATACGACAGTCATACAAGAGAGGGTGGGGGTTAGTTACAAAGTAGAGCTAATCAGATGTTTTTCCTTGTGGGATGAGAAAGTTGAATTTCTCACCAGCGGCGCCAAAACAATATATGTGTTAAACGTGTTCTACATCGTAGTATGTGTACACCTGGGAGAAAGTGAAGAGGACACATTTTATTGTTGACACTATATGGATGCCATCAACAGGCGAGTCATCGTGACTTCTACACAACTAAGTTATTTAGCTCATTCTGCCTAATGCCTGGTCTGCATAGAGCTGCTGTGATGTAGTTCCTATGGTTACCATAGTAACCCATATGTCACTCAAAAGTGAAGATTCTAACCATTGGACTCATTTCTGTCACGGCTGGTAACACCAGGCTGTGCCTTATTTTGAGTTTGTTAGTGTTTTTCCATGTTTAATGTTGAGTTCCTGTCCTGCACACTTATTGTGTGGTTCCACTTCCTTTTTGAGTGTCCTAAAGCAGCTTCAGTTTGTCTCCCAGCGCACCTGTTTTGAGTTTAGTCGTTGCTATTTAAGTCCAGCTGGTGCTTCGGTCTTTGTTGGGAGATTGTTATCCGTATGGATGCTGTTGAACGATGTTCCCTCTTCTGAGACTTCCAAGTAAGTTTGTTTCTGCAAAGTCCTAGGTTTTTGTGCATTCCCTAATGCATTAGTGTTTGTTTGGCTCACACCTTGCTGCACATGTGCCTTAGTGTTTTCGTCTTTGCTTATTAAATATCTCGTACCTGCACGCTGTCTCCTGCTACCTTCTGCATCTTGAATCACAATCTTCGCTATCATGCGACCAAGGCGTCACACATTTCTATAGTTTGGAACCATCCATGTTTATTATGCTGGTAGCCCAATTAACTGCCTTTTTTATGCTGTTTTGCAAGACCCATGTCAGTGACTTCAAACGTGACATCTCATTGGCTTGTTTTGAGACACGATCAAGTTTTTCTGCACTGAATTTTAAAACACTAAATTTTTAAACACACATTTTACTCAAATTGTCAGCATAATTGGACTAAATTAAAATGCGAAAAATTCAGTTACATAAACTTAGTTCAAAAAAATGACAAATTAATCTCCATAGAGGAGGGGCAGTGTGTTACTGCTCTGAAGGAGAATCCTCTTTTTCCAAGGTTTTCTTATTTTCCCTCTCTTCTCGAAGTTAACTGTAATTTCACAGCAATTTCCTCCTTCTTTCCAGGAGGGTTTGTTGGCTTTTTTGGGCCGATATTGAGTAAGCAAAATACAGTAGACCATCATAAAAAATGGTGCTAAGAAGGATTATCCTAAATACTTCTCAGATGGAAATGCAAAAAATGACAATATGAACAAAGTAGTTAAAAGCTTCAATAAGTACTTGGAGGAAAAGATTCCAGATCCCGAATCATTTGAGGACTTGAATGACACTATAGACAGAAATCCCCACTTGATGTTCCTGGAAGGTGTGACAAAAGAGGAAATAATCAATAAAAAATGTTTAAATCCAAGACCTCAACTGATTGTAACGGAATTGATATGGAAACGATAAAAAAGGTTGTTGAAGAGATTTCAGAACTTTTAACATATATCAGCAACCTATCATTTCAAACTGGCAAATTCCCAGATAAAAAGAAAATAGCAAAAGTCGTACCAATGTATAAGACTGGTGACAAACACCAGTTTACAAACTACAGACCTGTTTCTCTAATTCCACAATTTTCTAAAATTATTGAAAAAATGTTTTAACAACAAATTAGACACATTCATAAATAAAAATGTAACACTCATCACTGACAACCAATACGGATACAGAGCCAACTTCTCAACATCAATGGCATTAATCAAAATAACGGAAGAGATTACCACTGCAATAGACAGCAAAAATGTGCTGTTGCAGTGTTTATGGATTTAACAAAAGCATTTGACACAATTAATCACAATATCTTCATCAACAACATTTGAAAGGTATGGAATCAGAGGGTTGGTCTTGAACTGGTTAAGAAGCTACTTAACAGGAAGCAATACGTGAAGATAGGCGGACACACATCCCCAGAGCTGAAAATATCTTGTGGCGTACCTCAGGGATCAATATTCGGACCAAAATTGTTCAATCTTTATTTAAACAACATTTGAAAAGTTACAAAGGACTAGTTAGTATTATTTGCAGATGATCTTTGAATCTCGGTGAAACTAAAATAATGTTATTTGGTAACAGTAGAAGAGAAAGTCATACACAAATACAAATAGACGGAGTAGACATTGAAAGGGTAAAAGAAAACAACATTTTGGGTGTAACAATAGATGATCAAATGGACTAGAAACCTCAAGTAAAAAATCTACAACATGAAGTAGCAAAAAACACGTCAATAATGAATAAAGCAAAATATGTTCTGGTTATAAAATCTCTTCATATTCTGTACTGCTCGCTTATGTTACCATATCTTAGTTATTGTGTAAAAATAAGAGGAAACAACTACAAATGTGCGCTTCATTCACTAACAGTGTTACAAAAAAGATCAATTAGAATAATAAATAATGTTGGATATAGAGAAAATACACAAATATTGAAATTCAATGATTTGTTGCATTTGCAAACAGTTTAAATTATGTACAAAGCCAACTATAACCTGCTACCTAAGAACGTACAACAATTCCAAAAGAGGAGAAATATAACCTTAGAGGGAAATGTAATTTACAACATGTGTATGTGTGTACAACACTTAAAACCTTTAGCATATCCGTATGTGGGATTCAATTATGGAATGGATTAAGCAAAAAAATAAAACAAAGCACCAATGTGTTAGGTTTGGTTGATATCAGCACTTCAGTCATCAACAATTGCATCATCTCAGAAATGGACATTGAAACAGTGTAGGTCTGACTTCGTAGGATATGTACAGCGAGCAGTGAACATAGTGAGTTCAGAAAACATAAGAACAAGTCTCTACATTTGATTATTTACATTTGATTATTTACAATCCGGGGATGTGGAGGGGGGAGGGTGTTAGTCTAGGGTTGTAGTTGCCTGGAGGTGTTCTTTTAGTGCGGTTTTGAAGGAGGATGGAGATGCACTTTCTTTTACACCTGTTGGGAGTGCATTCCATATTGATGTGGCATAGAAGGAGAATGAGTTAAGACTTTTGTTAGATCGGAATATGGGTTTAACGTGGTTTGTGGAGCTTCCCCTGGTGTTGTGGTTATGGCGGTCATTTAAGTTATGGAAGTAGTTTGACATGTACTTTGGTGTCAGGGAGGTGTAGCGGATTTTATAGACTAGGCTCAGTGCAAGTTTTACTCTGTCCTCCACCCTGAGCCAGCCCATTTTGGAGAAGTGGGTAGGAGTGAGGTGTGATCTGGGGTGGAGGTCTAGAAGTAACCTGACTATCTTGTTCTGGGATGTTTGGAGTCTAGATTTGAGGGTTTTGGAGGTGCTGGGTTACCAGGAGGTGCATGCGTAATCGAAAAAGGTTTGAATGAGAGTTCCCGCTAGAATCTTCATGGTGCTTTTGTTGACCAGAGAGGAGATAAATATCGTTTGTTGGTTGACCTTTTTGATTACCTTGGTTGCCATTTTATCACAGGAAAGATTAGTCTCTAGAATGGAACCTAGGTAGGTGACCACATCTTTCCTGGTGATAACAATGTCACCCACTTTAATAGTGAAGTCACTGACTTTCTTAAGGTTGATTTGGGACCCCAATAGGATGGATTCCGTTTTACCTAAGTGTATGGATAGCTTATTGTCAGCGAGCCAGGTGCAAATTCTACAGAGTTCAGCACTGAGGATTTTTTCCACCTGTGACTTGTCCTCAGTCATCCGCAAACAGGAACAATTCACAGTCGCATGCTGATGACATGTCGTTTACGTATATTAGGAACAGTAAAGGCCCTAATATACTGCCTTGGGGGACTCCACAGCTTACTGAGAGGGGAGGAGGGACACGGTGCCGTTCACCTCTACCACCTGTTTCCTCCCCTAAGATTGCATCCAGCTTGATGAGGTTTTATCAAATACGATTGCTCTGAGCTAATCCAACAGTATAGCGTGGTTAACGGTGTCAAAGGCCTTCTGAAGGTCCAGCATGACCATGCCACAGTATTTCCTGCGTCCACCTCATGTTTGATGTGGTCGGTCAGATAGAGAAGGCATGTGTCAGTGGAGTGGTTAGTTCTGAAGTTGGATTGGAATTTGTACATGAGTTTTTTAGTGGCAAGGTATCTTATCGACCTGTTCATAAACTATTTTTTCCATTACTTTCGAAATGGAACTGAGAATAGAAACAGGTCGGTAGTTACCAGGTTCTAATTTGCTTCCTTTTTTAAAAAGGGGAGTTACTCTTGCATTCTTGAAATCTTTTGGTACTTGGCCTTGTTTAATTGAGAGGTTTATTATTTGTGTGATGATTGGGGCAATGGTGGTGGCAAAGTCCCTGAGGAATCTGGAGGGGATATTGTCAAGGCCGGTGGCCTTGTTTAGGTGGAGCGCGCTCAATTTTTTTAAGCACCTCGTCAGCTGAGACCATTTCTAATTTGAAATCGTTGTTGAATACTTCTAGCTTTCTGTAGTAGGCTTTAATGTGTTCTACACCAAAACGACCAGAGTGGTGGGACAGCTTGTTAACTAGAGTTGTGGCTATGCTGGTGAAAAAGGTGTTAAGTCTGCTAGCTACCTCCATTTTGTCTGTAATGAGGGAGTCGCCCTCCTTGATGTTGATTATGGTAAGTCTGGTTTTAAGTTTCTGGCTGCAGCCAGGAAGCTGTTTGTTGAGGATTGTCCAGAGCGCACATGGCTTATTTGTGTTTTCCTCTATTGAGGATTTAGTCAGGTTGTTTGCCTTATTTCTTAATTTATTGCATTGCTTTTTGAGTGTTGTAAGGATAAGGTTGGGGGCTCCGCCTCTCCAAAATGGTCATTCCCCATGTGTCATGTACTGTACAGGATATGATATCATCAAAATGGCAGATCCGTAAGGCTTTCACTGGCACACAAAATACAAAACCCAAAACCAGTGAAGTTGGCACGTTCTGTAAATCGTAAATAAAAGTAGAATACAATGATTTTCAAATCCTTTTCAACCTATATTCAATTGAATACACTGCAACGACAAGATACTTAACGTTCAAACTCGAAAAAGTTATTTTTTGCAAATATTAGCTCATTTGGAATTTGATGCCTGCAACAAAAAGCTGGCACAAGTGGCAAAAAGACTGAGGCAGTTGAGGAATGCTCATCAAACACTTATTTGGAACATCCCACAGGTGAACAGGCTAATTGGAAACAGGTGTGTGCCATGATTGGGTATAAAAGGAGCTTCCATGAAATGCTCAGTCATTTACAAACGAAGATGGGACAAGAGTCACCAATTTGTGAACAAATTGTTTAAGAACAATATTTCTCAACCAGCTATTGCAAGGAATTTAGGGATTTCACCATCTACGGTCCGTAATATCATCAAAAGGTTCAGAGAATCTTGAAATAGATAGATAGATAGATAGATAGATAGATAGATAGATAGATAGATAGATAGATAGATAGATAGATAGATAGATAGAAAAATTAAAAATCACTGCACGTAAGCAGCAAGGCTGAAAACCAACATTGAATGCCTGTGACCTTCAATCCCTCAGCCGGTACTGCATCAAAAACCAACATCAGTGTGTAAAGGATATCAACACGTGGGCTCAGGAACACTTCAGAAAACCACTTTCAGTAACTACAGTTCATCGCTACATCTGTAAGTGCAAGTTAAAACTCTACTATGCAAAGCGAAAGTATGTAGTAAAGAGTTTTCCCGCAAGAGGTATGGAGTCGTTAGGAGCCATGGCGGAGCTAGACTTGACGTGGGGGCCAAATGGCAAGCTAATTCCGATTAGCCCCATTTGGTCCGAGGACGGCAATGCGTCACCGAAGTCCCGGAAGCGGCGCTCCAGACCAAGGACGTCAGGGAAGGCTTTCGCGAGCGGACAATACGCGACACTCCCGGTAGCTCCTCCCCCTCTGGGCGGAAATAGGCTGCAGCCTGCCGGTCTCCCCCAGGACAACGTCATGCCACCGTCAGCGGATGACATCACAGACCAAGATTTTTTTTTTCTTGAACGCTTTTACTTTTGATCACCCGCCTCCAGCAAAAGACTCCATGTCCATGATAAGGCATTACCAGGACATGTTTTTGAAAATTAGAGCTTGTCAATCCAAGCCACCCAAATTTAATTCCCCGCCCCCCAGGACTCAAGCCACGCCCAAGTCACAACATTTTTTTTCACCCACAAAAGCCCAGGTGGGGGGGGGGAAGAAAGACAATTCCGACAAGTTAGAGGGGAGGATTCTGCCCCCCTCCTGACCTCCCTCCACCCACCCCAAAAAACGGTTCCAGACCGCGCAGGGCGCGTCTGGTATCCGCTCCTTGAGGGGGGGGGCTAGGGCTGGGAACTGTGCAGGTGTGGTGGTTCAGCATCACCATGCCAAGCCGCAACCTCCGGCCCGGCCGCCGCCACCGGTCTTTTGGCCTGCTAAGCTGCCACCGGTCTTTCGGCCTGCTGAGCCGTGAACGCCAGCTAGGCCACCTCCACCTGCACCAAGGCTATCACCAGCGCCAAGGCTAGCACCAGCATCAAGGCTAGCACCTGTCGCTGCACCACGGCTAGCTCCTGTAGCAGCACCAAGGCTAGCACCTGTTGCAGCACCACTGCTAGCTCCTGTAGCAGCACCAAGGCTAGCACCTGTTCCATCACGCCAAGCTCCATGTCACGTACCAGTACCTTCACCACGCCAAGCTCCACGGCAGGTTCATGTACCTGCACCCCGGCAGGTTCTGGTAGCTGCTCCACACCGCCAAGTGCCGCCGGTAGCTGCTCCACGCCGCCAAGTGCCGCCGGTAGCTGCTCCACGCCGCCAATTGCCGCCGGTAGCTGCTCCACGCCGCCAAGTGCCGCCTGTAGCTGCTCCACGCCGCCAAGTGCCGCCTGTAGCTGCTCCACGCCGCCAAGTGCCGCCGGTAGATGCTCCACGCCGCCAAGTGCCGCCGGTAGCTGCTCCACGCCGCCAAGTGACGCCAGTAGCTGCTCCACGCCGTCAAGTGACGCCAGTAGCTGCTCCACGCCGCCAAGTGCCGCCAAGTGCCGCCAGTAGCTGTTCCATGCCGCCAAGTGCTTCCCGTAGCTTCTCCACGCCGCCAAGTGCCGCCCATAGCAGCTCCACGCCGCCAAGCCAAGCCCCTCCAAGCCAAGCCCCTCCAAGCCAGGACCCTTCATGCGAAGATCCGACATGCCAAGACCTGGCCAAGCTTCGCCGCCTGACGCACCACGCCACCTTCGCCGCCTGACTCACCACGCCAAGCTTCGCTGCCTGCCTCGTTGTCTGCTACCGCGCCTACTTCATCTGCAACTTCCACGCCTGCCACGACGACGGCGACGCGCCCACTTCCTCGTCGTCCACGGAAGTGGCCGCTACCTGGTCATCCGCCACGCCAAGTGCGCCGACTTCCTCGTCGGCCACTGATGTGGCCCTTCCCTGGTCGCCCACCTCCCCAGGTACAGCGACGCTCTACGCGTCGCCGCCACCTGACTTTGCCTCGGTGGATTCGGGGACACTTGGTCTGGCGACCCACCGCCATGTCCCCCTCCCTCCCTCCCAGGACTCTCGATCCTGCCTTGTTTTTGTTTTGTTTTTTGGACATCTGGTATCTGTCCTTAAGGGGGGAGGAAGTGTAATGTCTTTTGGATCATGTTTTGTTTTGTTTAGTTATGTTTGGTTTTTGGACTCTTTAGTTTCTGTTTATGCTCCATTGTTTTTGTTTCCATGACTTGTTGTAATCATGTCACTATTATTTAAGCTTTCAGTTGCCAGGCAGTCTGTCTGGCGACATTATCTTAACTCTGATACCTCCATGATTACGCGTCTATGCCATAGTTCTATGATCTTTCCATGCTTGACCAAGTAAGTTTTGTTTCATGTCCTTAGTCTGTTTATGTGTTAATTTTGTTTTCCGCCTTTGTGCGCGCCTTTAGTTTGTTCTTTTTGTTAGTGTTAAATAAATATGTCCTTACCTTCACGCCTTGCCCGCTCCAACTTTACTTGCATCTCGGGAAAACAAAACCCTCACAGTCCACGTTTTGACAAAAAGGTTATTGAAGAGATCTCAGTACTATTAATGTATATTCGTAACCTATCATTTCAAACAGGTAAATTTCAAAACAAAATGAAAATAGCTAAAGTTGCACCAATTTATAAGACTGGAGACAAACATCAATTTACAAATTTTAGACCTGTTTCTTTACTTCCACAATTTTCTAAAATCATTGAAAAACTGTTCAATAACAGATTAGAGAGTTTCACAAATAAAAATAGAATACTTGAAGAGAACCAATATGGATGCAGAGCTAATGTTTCAAGTTCAATGGCCCCATCCATCCATTTTTTACCGCTTATTCCCTTCGGGGTCGCGGGGGGCGCTGGAGCCTATCTCAGCTACAATCGGGCGGAAGGCGGCGTACACCCTGGACAAGTCGCCACCTCATCGCAGGACCAACACAGATAGACAGACAACATTCACACTCATATTTACACACTAGGGCCAATTTAGTGTTGCCAATCAACCTATTCCCAGGTACATGTCTTTGGAAGTGGGAGGAAGCCGGAGTACTCGGAGGGAACCCACGCAGTCACGGGGAGAGCATTGCAAACTCCACACAGAAAGATCCCGAGCGCAGGATCGAACCCAGGACCCTTCGTATTGTGAGGCCCACAGAGGCATCTGTATTGATGCGCTCCAATCCGAATAACTATCGGCATAAACCACCCGTCTCAATCAATCAATCAATCAATGTTTATTAATAAAGCCCTAACTCGATCCAAATTAAATTATAATCCGAACATGTGTGATCCGGTCAAAATATTCCAAATGGCGTGTTTACATGAAGCATTTTTATTCCGGTTAAGCTTTTAATCTGATTAATTTTGTCCATCTGCTTTCTAATTAAAGTAAAATTTATATGGGTCATATTACAATTTTTTTTTTTACATTTAAAACACGTTCTTGTGGTTTACATAACATGTAATGATGGCTCTTTGGTCATAGATTATGTTTTACAGACCTTTTTCAAGCTGCTTTTTGACCCTCTCTTTAGGATGCACCGTTTTGTGGAATGTCCTATTTACGTGCCTACACTTCGACTGCGTCTTCTCTTCCTCAGCCATGTTGTAGTTTGTAGCGCTTCCCTATCGAGTCTACTGACAGATATAAGTGAAAAGTAGGGTTGTCTCGATACCAATAATTTGGTACCGATACCAAAATGCATATCAATACTTTTCGATACTTTTCCAAATAAAGGGAACTAATAAAAATGTCAATATTGGCTTTATTTTAACAGAAAATCTTGCAATATAATAAACACATGTTTCCTATTGCTCTCAAAGTACAATTTTACAAGGTTAAAATATAAATTAAAAGGCATTAAACACATTGGGATTTTCTTGTTGCACTATCTGTGTTGGCCCTGCGATGAGGTGATGACTTGTCCAGGGTGTACCCCGCCTTCCGCCCAAATGCAGCTGAGATAGCCTCCAGCATCCCCCGCGACCCCAAAAGGGACAAGTGATAGAAAATGGATGGATGGAGTTGTGGATACCAAAATTTTTTTAGTGTTCTGGGAAAACGAGCTAAACAGGTTTATTCTTTTTGTGTGGGTTGGAATTAACTATGAAAATAAATATTACTAAAATTAGTAGCTTTCGGCAAATATACTTTTTGTGAAAGTACATAGGAAACTGATTTATAAACTTAATTGGTTCTTGAATAGGCTTCATAAATAGAAAAACATTTATATCGAGGCAAAATTACTCATGAGAAACAATATAAACTTTAAAAGTTAGTATATTTTGAAAACAATATAAAGCGCTTTACTGTACTGTATATCAAACAGACGTATCAAGGGGGTGATGGATCAACTTTCCATTTAATGTCAAAGGTAAAAAAAACAAAAAACTAGCTGAACTGTCCTCCTTACGCAGCCGCCTTGCCTACACACACACACACACACAGTCACTAACACTAAATCACAAAACTCCTTTACTTTAACAGCCAGGTCGCTACAATGAAAAAATAAAATCCAATTGACCTTGTTGGTTAATTTTCTTTGTCTGCAGCGGGGGAAAATCAGTGTCAATGATGCTGTGGATATTGCTGAATGTTTCAAACCACACATTGGTTGTCCACTTTTTTCTTTGAGACTCATATTGAGCTAGCAAACCTATAAAAATGTTGTATAAATGCTTAAACAAAACCGCTTAAAAAACACAAGGTAGTACAGTAGATAAGAGCAGCACTGTGCTGACTGAATGAGCACCGGTGATCAATCAGACCGCCCACAATGGATTTGCTGTCGGGCACACAATGACTGCTCTGCAGGCACAAAAAGGATGAAGACAAGGTTCGTACACCAAAGCATATTTTTATGTGGTCTGTGTTCCATAAACCAAAAAATTGAGGTTCCACTCGCAGAAGAAAAAAGATTGGACACTCCTGATTGAGAGGCAGTATACTTTGTAACAAGGTTGAGAAAGGACTGTTGCCAGAGGGAAGCAGTGACGGAGGCATTGCCCACAGAGTCCAATTTACGGCGAGTCCGACCTAAGTCATGGTGTGCTAGTACTGTGTATATCCGCGGGCTTATCTCGGAGACATTAAATGCAAGTCAATACAATGGGATACTTGTTTTTTTGTGAGTTAGTTACATTTCATACATACATTCTACATTCCTCAGAACTTAATTTTATGTTGTTGTTTTTTTTTTTTTACTAAACTTTAAGGAAATGTAAATGTGCCTGATCCGGATAATTTATTTGCTACCTTAGGTTTACATTATGAGCCTCTACTTTCGTGTGTGTATGCGAGCGGCGCCACAAGGACTAAGACAGTGAAGAGTGACAAGAGGCTTCACACCGTTTATTACATTTTTTATAGATAGCTCAAAAGGTTATGAGCACATTTTGATAGGGATTACATTTTTCGGCTGATCGGATCACTGTCTAGATCAGGCCTGGGCGATTATTTTGACTCTGGCCAAATTTAGAGAAAAAAACCTGTCTGGGGCTGGTATATCTTATTTTAGGAACACTAATATAAAACCTCACAATAATGTCTGATTGAATGTTAAAAACGTTATGACAGACCACCTTAAAAAACGGAATGGAATTTAATAATGTTTTACTGAATGAGACACCCAGAATGTACATGAAAATAAGGAATGTGTGATTTACAATATTAACTATGAACGATAAAACACTGAATATTGACAACATATGAACGTCACACCCCCTCTCGATTGACATATTTTACAATCAAGCGAAACGCTATAAAAATGCAACAAACAGCAAAATATGAACGCAAAGGGTAAAAAAACCCCCACCTACAATCTGATATATCACTAAGCTTTAGAACTTTGTTGTAAAAATCTTTGTTCCGCGTCTGTCCCTGACAACCGCGTTTCAGGCTGGCCGCTCTGGAAACACTCTGTGGAAACGCTCCACCACCCACACTGCTTGGTGCCTCGTCTGAGCTAAACGCATGCGGCCCCGGTCCTTAATTTGCCCAGGTCTGGTCTAGATTGAGCACTTTTTTACTATTGAGAATTAGGGCCTGACTGAGGTATGTGCTCTCCAAGTGTTTTTCTAGGTTTTTTTGTTATGTTTTTATGTTCAATTTTTTTCCAGAGACATTTTGAAAAGGGTTGCTGATGTAGTGATGATTCTCGGCTTCATGCATCTCGCTGATGCTGTTGCGGTGAGAAAAACATTCCTGCGATACATTTGAAATATTGGAAGTGAGCCCAGAGTAACCCTGCACTGATCACTACAGGGAGTGAGTGGAGGTGCCATTCGAGGAGCGGGGAAACAAAAGATTGGCGCTGCATGTAATCTGGTGGGATACTACATTATTGGCCTTCCCATCGGTGTGTCCTTGATGTTTGCAGCAGGAATGGGCATCATAGGTAAGAGGTAACCATTCCAATGTATGTACCGTAAGGGCCTGTCTACTAATGGTTTGCGTATATTAAAATACGTACAAACTTGATAGCACGCCAGACCTACTAAGCTCATGCTCAGAAGATTGCGTCTCTTAAATGAGCAAACTAAGGAGCGCAATCCATTCAGCATGTTTGTCTCCGTGTACTGTAGATGCAAAATATTTGTTGATTATCAGAAAGACCAAAACACTAGGAGGAGGAAATGCAAATATAATCATTTAGCGCTGATTTGTCAAGACTAAAACTGTTCTCTGGCCGCTGTTTGGCGCCTATATATAGCACATCTGAAATGTCTGTCCATGATCCAGACAGTGAAGAGAGAAAATATGCTGTCTGTTCGTATGTCATCATATTGGGGCTGTCAGAAAAAAAAAAAGCATATCGTCTATTCAGCAATATCATTTTAGAATTTTGCTTAATTTTGATTAAAACACATTCATTTCTATTTGTTTTGGTGTCTGCTGTCATTTGTTCAAATGGTGTTCATTTTGTCATGTAAGAAATATCTGTAAAAATGTTGATTATGTATTTTCTTGCATCTGGATCGTTCCAGACATACCATCTCAACCTGGCAGTGCCTCCTAGAGTGCACCTTCAGCATGCTAAATGTAGGTTCTGTTGTATAGTATAGACCACAAAAGATGGTTCATGTGTGTGCTGTATGTCAACAACATGACGAAACACCACACAAATGTTGAGAGAAATGAGCATGCAAAATCCATATTTAATTATTGCGTATGCACAAATTTTGCACATTGTTATCGATTGTACAATCGTGGCACTTGTAATTTGGATCTTAGTAGATCAGGCCCTTAAAGTTTTGCTATCACGGTTTGCTCAACGCTTCTGTCATTTCTTCACAGGATTTTGGACAGGACTTACTGTTTGTGTGTCGATGCAGTCTATTTTCTTCATCATATTTTTGTATAAGCTTGATTGGAAGAAGGTTGCTGAAGAGGTGTGTAATGAGATTCCCAGAAACATGTGTCACCTAAATTAAATGATTCCACTTTAATGTCTTTGATCAGGCACTCTTGAGAGCTGGAATCGAGGTCAAGGTTGATCAGGACATGTCCCCAATGAAAGATTTAGGCAAGTACAGGTGTACAAATGCCACCAAATATTTCGGCCATCAAGTTCAAACACTAACTAAACGCTTATATGATTGAATTTCCAGACTCGAACCCCAAACTGGGTAAGGCTAATGACACTGCATTCAGTTGTGAGAGCGCTGAAGAGGACCACAACCCCCAAGAGTTTCCTGACCAACATAAATTTGGAATCACCATAGTTGGAGATGTTCTCTCACTACCACAGCTGCTGTTGCGCCGTGGCTTGACTTTATTTTTAGTGGTTGTCATCCTTGTGGTCGGAATCTTAGCCAATCAATTTTTCACTGAAAGGCTGAAATGATTCTTTGCCTGGTTTGATTGCTCAATCATCTCCTAAAGCAGTGGTTCTCAACTGGTTTGATTGGGGACCAGAGGTGGGTAGAGTAGCCAGAAATTGTACTCAAGTAAGAGTACTGTTACTTTAGAGATTTAATACTCAAATAAAAGTAAGGAGTAGTCACCCAAATATTTAATTGAGTAAAAGTAAAAAGTATGTTGTGAAAAAACTACTCAAGTACTGAGTAACTGATGAGTAACCTGTTCGTTTAATGATGACTGCAACAAATAATGCACAAAAACATAAAAATAGCAATGAGCAAATTCAGAGCCAGGAATATCTCTTAAGCAACTAAAACAATAATATATATTAAATAATAATACATTAACATAAAAACCATAAACTGATAGGTGTGAGCTGCACGTGGCTTTGGAGCAATCAAAGCTGCTCACACAGTCACTAAGGTGGGCACCTTGTTTGACATGTCAACTTAATGTGTATTTATCCATGAGAGCATTTTTGTTGTAAATTGTGAGGTGTGTCAGTTAAAATCAAGGTTGTTTTTACAAATGATGACAGATGTGAACAAGAGCATGTATTGTCTTTGTGTGATAATGTAAATGAGGTGTGGTTGTATTGTATATTAAGTATGTGTCCATTAAAGGGCATTTTATGACTTTTTTCTTAATACTTGTGTATGATTTCATTGTCATAATTTTATTGCATGATTTTTGTATCCCTTTAATTTAGGTAGCCAGGGACTGCAGATGGAAATTAGCTATTTAGCTATAATCTGGTACAGAACATATCTGTCTGAGCTTAATGTTTCTGTGCATTGTCCCTTCAAATAAAGACTAAACTAACTAAACCTGGGAACACACTGTGCACTTCTAATTGATGTTTCTATGCATGCGTGTGTGTGTGTGTGTGTGTGTGTGCGATTGTGCGTGTCTATGAGGCTGCAGTGCGTTAATAAATGTCCCCACACGATGTACATTTGACAGTGATTCATAGCAGGGAAGCTAACATCTGCCTACGGTGACAGCCAAAATATCTACTAACGTTACTTACCGCGATGTGCTTCCTCAAATTTGACGTCGAGTTTATGTAAGCTTAAGCTTGTTGTTATAAAGATTCAGCGGCGGTCACATGACCAGGCGGTCATGTGACCCCCTGGCTCTGTTTGATTGGTGAAACGGAGTGAAACGTCACCAGTGACTGCATTTGATTGGTGAAACGGAGTGAAACGTCACCAGTGACTGTATTTGATTGGTGAAACGCAGGCATGCGATAAATCCTACTTTGAAGGGCTGTCTGACAGACCAAGACAAACAGTGTGTGCATTAACAGATGGATAAAAATCAGTAGCGAGTAGCGAGCTGAATGTAGATAAATGGAGCGGAGTAAAAGTAGCGTTTCTTCTCTATAAATATACTCAAGTAAAAGTAAAAGTATGTTGCATTAAAACTACTCTTAGAAGTCAAATGTATCCCAAAAGTTACTCAAGTAGATGTAACGGAGTAAATGTAGCGCGTTACTACCCACCTCTGTTGGGGACCTACCATCACTCCTAATGACAAGCAGCCACCCAAATGGTGGATAATTTTACAACTCAAAAAACATGTACCGTATTTTTCGGACTATAAGGCGCACTTAAAATCCTTTCATTTTCTCAAAAATCGACAGTGCACCTTATAACCCAGTGCATCTAATGTACGGAATAATTCTATAAGAGATACGTGTAGACTGCAATAACGCCAGTAAACAACATCAAAACTTTAAATGTTCCATTGAAAATAAAGAACATTACACACGGCACACTCAAAAATCTGTCAAAATGTTTTAGTATGACTTTGAAGCCGCACCGCTTGATGGATTGTCGGCCCATTACAGCTACCGTAGTCAGAGTCATGATGTGTGTATAAGGACCGCAAAATGGTACCCATTAGCTGACATTATCTAACGTTTTGTTTCATAATATTATGCAAAACCAACTTTTTTTACCTATGGTACCTGCTGATGTGTATTTGGGATCTGCATAAGTCTTGAAAATTTGCGCAAGTCCGCTACTGTAGTCCGTGCCAATGCCGTAGTTGATAAGCTCCTTCTTTTTCACTATCTTCTTGTTATGGGGCATTCATACTCTGCTGTTGCCATTTCTAATATAAGTAGCATAAAGTTCTAACTTATATCTCGCTATTGTTGTGATCCGCTGCCCGGATCATATTTTTCATTTACGTTTTCAAGATACTTGTTTGTGGTTAGTTTTGGACTCCTTGAGTACCTGTTTTGTACACCTGAGTTTGTTGCCATGGCTGCTTATTATTTTCACCTGCCGCGTTTGTTCCCTACACGCACCTGTTTGGTCATCACTGACATTATTATTTAAGTCTGTCCTCCCTGTCATTCGTTCTGGCTTCGTAGTTTGTTTTCATGCAACAGTTGACGACTTTTTGTTCTGGCTCTGTACCTGTTAGCTTCCACGCTAAACTCCTTTTTTTTTTACCTTCTAGCTCCCATGCTAGCTCTTTTAGTTTTTGCCTTATGTGCTATGAGCACCCTTTTCTTTATTCCAGTATAAGTTAATTATTAAATAAATACTTTCTTACCTGCACGCTGTGTCTGACGCCCGTCTGCATTCCTGAGAGAACGAACCCCACCATCACAATGCGCCCCGGTCGTCCCAGTACGAAGCCAGCAAGAAGTTCTTTCGCATCGGGCCTGACGGAGGTGGATGAAGAAGGTGCGTGGATGGTCCTCCGAGCGATGGAGGCAGAGACGCTCCGCTGCAATCCAGATGAGGAGATGATATGGGGACATGGAGGTGTTCTGGTCCCGATCGACTCCATCTGGCCCGGGGAGGTCCGCTCTCAGCCCGCTCGCACGCGTCAGCGAAGGCGGAAGTCGCACAAGACGGCTTCAGCTCGCGACAGAGACGCGCCACCCCCGCAATTCTTCCCTCCGGAACACAGCCAAGCAGCTCAGGATTCCCCTCCGCCGATGTTTGGTAATCCCATCACGCACTTTGCCAAACAGTTCACTGATTGGGCTGTCAGTCAGCTGGAGACCCGCGCGGATGACGTCATCCCGTCCACTGGTGATGACGTCATAAACGAAGACATTTTTTTAAATTCAGTCAATTCTTTCTGTCAGCAGCCTCCAAATGACTTTAATTCAACAATTAAATACTATCAGGACATTTTTGTTAATTATAAGTCTAGTCAGTACCAGTCACATTCTGGTTTTCAAGCCCCACCTCCTATGGCTCAAGCTCCGCCCACTCCTCTGTTTTCTCCCTCCTGGTCGTCCCTACAGTCCACTATTGAAGAGCAGAATAGACAATTTGGACAATCAAAAGGGGAGGAGCCTACCCACCACCTCACCTCCTCCCTCCCACCCCTAAAGACTGCTCAAGACGCGTCTGGGATCCGCTTCTTGAGGGGGGGGGCTAGTACTGGGTGCTTTGCTAGTGGGCGGGCACAGCTGCGCCCAGCCAAGCCCAAACCTCCATGCCGGCCTCCGCCACCAGACCTTCGGCATGCTAAGCCGCAACCCCCGGCCAGGCCACCTCTGCCAAAGTCACGCCCAGCACCTGCTCCAAGGCTGGTTCTCGCACCAGCACCGAATCCAAGTCTGGTTTCCACACCAGCACCGACTCCAAGTCTGGTTTCCGCACCAGCACCTGTTTCCACGGCAACGACAACGACAGCCCGGACGCCTGCCACTCTGACGCCACCATCAACCCTGGTGGTCCTGCAAACACCATCCTCTCCACCTCCTGCTCCATCACTGCAATGCACACGAGACCCCGCAGTGACCGACCAAGTAAAAAGGGCATTGCACCAACAGGCCAAACAACTTGGACAACAGGAGGAACAGTTTGGCGTTCTTGGGGCTTGCGTCAACGCCATGGCGGAACGCCAAGACGCCCGCCTTGACGCTTTGGAGAGACAGCTGGGAAGTATTCTCACCGCGCTGCAGGTGATGATTCCCCCTACGGCCAACCCAGCAGCCCAGCTGAGACATCCACCACTCGCAGATACTCCGTTGCCTGCTCCGCCTCTGGCTCCGCCCACGCCGACAGACGAGCCGCCTGCTCCGCCTCTGGCTCCGCCCACGCCGACAGACGAGCCGCCTGCTCCGCCTCTGGCTCCGCCCACGCCGACAGACGAGCCGCCTGCTCCGCCTCTTGCTCCGCCCACGCCGACAGACGAGCCGCCTGCTCCGCCTCTGGCTCCGCCCACGCCGACAGACACGACGCCTTCTGTTTCCACGGCGACGACGCCTTCTGTTTCCACGGCGACGACGCTTCCTGTTTCCACGGCGACGACGCTTCCTGTTTCCACGGCGACGACGCTTCCTGTTTCCACGGCGACGACGCTTCCTGTTTCCACGGCGACGACGCTTCCTGCTCCCACGACGACGACGACGCTTCCTGTTTCCACGGCGACGACGACGCTCCCTGCTTCCACGGCGACGACGACGCTTCCTGTTTCCACGGCGACGACGACGCTTCCTGTTTCCACGGCGACGACGACGCTTCCTCCTGCTTCCACGGCGACGACGACGCTTCCTCCTGCTTCCACGGCGACGACGACGCTTCCTCCTGCTTCCACGGCGAGGTCTGCTCTCTCCTCGTCGTCTCAGCGACCTCAAGTGGTCTGGCTGCGCAAGTGGCGCTCTCGGAGGTATGTGTATGGACGCAAACAGCAGCGACACCCGAGACGTAGTCGCAGAACTCTCCGGCTGCTGAACTTCTGGCGCCACTCACGCCCACCTTCTCGGCAGCCACAAATGTGGCCTTTCCGTGGTCGCCCGCCTCGCCTCCGGCAGCGGCGTTCCATTCGCCGACGCCACCTGACTCGTCCCCGGTGGATTCGGGGACATGTGACCTGGCGACCCTCCGCCAAATCCTCCCTCCACCCTCCCTGGACTCTTGAACTTTGTTATAGTTGGGGGGTTTTAGCTTTTCAAGGGGACATCTGGAATCTGTCCCTTAAGGGGGGGGTACTGTTGTGATCCGCTGCCCGGATCATATTTTTCATTTACGTTTTCAAGATACTTGTTTGTGGTTAGTTTTGGACTCCTTGAGTACCTGTTTTGTACACCTGAGTTTGTTGCCATGGCTGCTTATTATTTTCACCTGCCGCGTTTGTTCCCTACACGCACCTGTTTGTCATCACTGACATTATTATTTAAGTCTGTCCTCCCTGTCATTCGTTCTGGCTTCGTAGTTTGTTTTCATGCAACAGTTGATGAATTTTTGTTCTGGCTCTGTACCTGTTAGCTTCCACGCTAAACTCCTTTTTTTTACCTTCTAGCTCCCATGCTAGCTCTTTTAGTTTTTGCCTTATGTGCTATGAGCACCCTTTTCTTTATTCCAGTATAAGTTAATTATTAAATAAATACTTTCTTACCTGCACGCTGTGTCTGACGCCCGTCTGCATTCCTGAGAGAACGAACCCCGCATCACAATGCGCCCCGGTCGTCACAGCTATGGAAGCGCTAAAAACTACCGGTGTAGTGGGTTTACATAATTCATCCACGAAACTTTAGTTATTAGAGAGTTCCGGTCGGACGTTTTTTCACGGGACACATTTCCGGCGTTGTTGCACTAGTGAGCCACAGATGAGGAGATGCTGCTCCGTTGTTGATTTAAGTAAAGTCTGAATGTCATTCTAACAGTTATCTCCATCTTTTGACACTTCTTCAACTCCCGTCCTTGCACGCTACACCGCTACAACAAAGATGATGGGGAGAAAACGGTGCGGAAAGTGAGCCACGTAAATAAGACCGCCCACAAAACGGTGCACCCTGAAGCAACTGTCAGAAAGCGACTTGATGATGATCTGTAAAACATAATCTATGCAACATTTTAACCAAAGAACCACCATTACATGTTATGTAGACCACAAGATAGTGTTATAAATTTAGAAAAAAAATCATTATATGAACCCTTTAATGCACCCTATTATCTGGTGCGCCTTTTGTATGAAAAGTCCTGAATAGACCCGCTCATCAGCAATGCGCTCTGTGGTCCAGAAAATACGGTAATTAAACTATACGGTGCGAGCATTTTTGTGGCATTTGCGACTAAAAATAAGTCATGCAAGTTTTGGAGAAAAGAAAGTACCACGTGCAAATACAGATTTGAACCCTTTCATCGCATTTTGCTCCCAAAATATAGTTTATCAAACTAGATTAAAATGTTTGCTTAACTGTGTAGCATGTATGAAATAAACTGAAACCATAACCATAACCAAATGCACTGTGATTGTGAAAGTGATTGAGGCAGAAGTGTCATTGATCACTCTGTGTGTGCTGCAGAGCTGTGTTTTGGTGTCCCTGCCTCCACCTCCTCATCCTCCATGCACAGAGGGGAGCGGGGCTCCAGTTACATGGAGAAAGTCTTAGCTTGAGGAACTGGTCAGTAAAAGACAACATTTTTTTCACCACCTTAAAACATGATACAAACTGCACTGCGCGCTAGTAACTACGAGAGTTAGTTAGTTGACTAACTCTCATAGTTACTAACTAACTAACCAACTGTTAGTTAGTTTCAGTTTATTTGAACATCCAATACAACTACAACAAAGGGAATAGTGAACAACAAATCAATGATTGACAAACTCGCCATCCAAATAACTCCCCGTTTGTTGACAAGAACATACAGCTATGGAAGCACATTCAATCTATTAATTAAGCAGAGGTAACACAAACCAGTGAAAGATTCAAAAGAGATGCCGTCAGAGCCAACAAACTGCCGCTGCTGGCCTGCTAAGCTAACAAAAACAGCTCCCACTGAGTGTGGACTCGCTGACGTCGCACGTCACTAGGCAACAGGCACTGCCTTTTAAAAGCCACACACACACTACTCAGAAGCTGATCTCAACTGCATTATGCCAGGTATTAGAATGTTTTTAAAAATAGCGCAATAATTACTTTCCCTACAAATGAATTACATTTATTAAAGAGTAGTTAAATAACTTTTTTGGTAAAGTAACCATAATTAATGACTTTTTAAAAATAATTTTCAGAACACAGCCTGTCACACAGCATCATGAAGCAGTTGGCAGGTTGGTGTTCCTGCCTCAAATCTTTGTGTGTATGTCCTATAATAATGTTTACCTATAAAAACACCATTGTTAGAGGTCAATTATTTTTATGTTGCTGACGTTTGAACACGTCCTCTTAAACCAGGGCACTTAATTTCACATTGTTATTTTGTATTTTTGTTAGCTGAAGAATTGAGCATCGCTAAATGTTTATTTTTTTTAAAAGATTGGAAATTATATTTGACTTTTCTTACATTATTTCCAAGGCTTTTTCTTTTTTCTTATCTCAAAACACCTCAATTTGAGATCCTATTATGCAAAACCTACTTTTCTTACTTGTTGGTACCTGTTTTTGTGTATTAGGGATCCCCGCTAGTCCCGAAAATTTAAAATCAAGACATGGTGGAGATATTTCCATGTATGGGTTAGTTTATGGGTCAAAGTATATCGGGATGTGAGTTTTGGTCCATATTGCCCAGCCCGACACTCGTGTTAGAGAGTATAGGGATGTTCCCTGTGTTTAGTTGAGCGTTACATTAGGCCTCATGATGGCATTGTGTTTATATGTATGAGTGCACGTGTACGTTCAGTGTTAATAATGAAAGTGTGATATTTGAGACATTTCATAGTGCTGCAATATATTTTCTGTGCTCCAAAAAATGTCAGTGCTGCTAATTTTTTTCATTTAGTAGCACCGATGATACAAGTGAAATAGCTAAGCGTACAGTGCTGCATTTGATTGCACAAACTCCAGCCCCTGGGTTATACCCAGGGCTTGAACCTGCATCCACTGAATGAGAGTGCGAAAGCGCGAATGACCGAGCTTAAAGCCATAGCGCAAACTCTTAACTTGAGGTTTACCAAATTACAGTATATTCGGTACGGAAAGTATTCAGACTCCTTTAAATGTTTTACTTTCTGTTTATTTGCAGCCATTTGTTAAAATCCAAAAAGTAGATTTTATCATGCACCTGGGGATAGGTTGATTGGCAACACTAAAATTGGCCCTAGTGTGTGAATGTGAGTGTGAATGCTGTCTGTCTATCTGTGTTGGCCCTGTGATGAGGTGGCGACTTGTCCAGGGTGTACCCCGCCTTCCGCCTGATTGTAGCTGAGATAGGCTCCAGCGCCCCCCGTGACCCCGTAGGGAATAAGCGGTAGAAAATGGATGGATGGATGGAAGGGAATAAACGGTAGAAAATGGATGGATGGATGGATTAATGTAAACTCAGCACCCCATCTTGACAGAATTTTTGCAAATGTATTAAAAAAGAAAAACTGAAATATCACATGGTCATAAGTGTTGAGACACTTTGCTCTGACACACATATTTAACTCCCTTGCTGTCCATTTCTTCTGATCCTTCTTGAGATGGTTCTGCTCCTTCATTGAATTCCAGCTGTGTTTAATTATACTCATTGGACTTGATTAGGAAAGACACACTCCTGTCTAAATAAAACCTTACAGCTCACAGTGCATGTCGGTACAAATGAGATTCATGAGGTCGAAGGAACTGCCCAAGGTTCTCAGAGACAGAATTGTGGCAAAGCACAGATCTGGCCAAGGTTATAAAATAACTTCCGGAGCACTCAAGGTTCTTAAAGGCCTACTGAAATGCGATTTTCTTATTTAAACAGGGATAGCAGGTCCATTCTATGTGTCATACTTGTTCATTTCGTGATATTGCCGTATTTTTGCTGAAAGGATTTAGTAGAGAACATTGACGATAAAGTTCGCAACTTTTGGTCGCTGATAAAAAAGCCTTGCCTGTACCGGAAGTAGCAGCCGAGTAGCGTGACGTCACCGGTTGTGGAGCTCCTCACATCCGTGTAGTGAGTCTTATTCTGCGTTGTGTAATTTTTTTAAATAAAAGACACTTCACCATGCCGTCGGTTCAGTATTTATTGGCAACCTGTGTTGGAAACATGAAACACACAGGTCTCAACTTTCTGGCGGAGTGATATCTGCTCCTTCTCATTCAAAAGTCCGAAGGAAGAGGAAGTAACAAACATTCATTCATATACAAATAATAATAAATTAAATTACATTAACAAAAACGTTTTCTCACAAAATAATAATGCACAAATCCACATACCTGTGTTGGAAACACGAAACACATACACAGGTCTCAACTTTCTGGCGGAGTGATATCTGCTCCTGTGTGGTGTAAATACCATGCGTAAATACTACCAAACAATTCACACAGTCGACGCTCTACGTCTAAATAAACGAAATTGTGCATAGAAATTACTCAAAACAACACATCACTTGTACCCACAACAATATTGGGTTAACTTTTAAAGTATCTAGGAACGTTTAGGAATAATATTTACAATATGAAGAAACACGGAGCAGTGAAGAACTATTACTTTCTCATTCAAAAGTCCGAAGGAAGAGGAAGTAAAGCAATCGAAAAAACAGCAAAGACACTTCCCGCACCGGACATCCGGTTCTTCAAAATAAAAGCGATACTTCAAAATAAATATAACACCCTGTCTAGTTCATAATATAGCGCAACAACATCACACTATTACATTCGCACATTGTTTACAATCATGGCCACCAGCAGCGAGAGCGATTCGGACCGAGAATGTGACGATTTCCCCATTAATTTGAGTGAGGATGAAAGATTTGTGGATGAGGAAAGTGAGAGTGAAGGACTAGAGGGCAGTGGGAGCGATTCAGATAGGGAAGATGCTGTGAGAGGCGGGTGGGACCTGATATTCAGCTGGGAATGACTAAAACAGTAAATAAACACAAGACATATATATACTCTATTAGCTACAACACAACCAGGCTTATATTTAATATGCCACAAATTAATCCTGCATAACAAACACCTCCCCCCTCCCGTCCATATAACCCGCCAATACAACTCAAACACCTGCACAACACACTCAATCCCACAGCCCAAAGTACCGTTCACCTCCCCAAAGTTCATACAGCACATATATTTCCCCAAAGTCCCCAAAGTTATGTACGTGACATGCACATAGCGACACGCACGTACGGGCAAGCGATCAAATGTTTGGAAGCGTACTCACGGTACCGTGTCTGCGTATCCAACTCAAAGTCCTTCTGGTAAGAGTCTCTGTTGTCCCAGTTCTCCACAGGCCAATGGTAAAGATTGACTGTCATCTTTCGGGAATGTAAACAATGAAACACCGGCCGTGTTTGTGTTGCTGAAGTCGGCCGCAATACATCGCTTCCCTCCTACAGCTTTCTTCTTTGCTGTCTCCATTGTTCATTGAACAAATTGCAAAAGATTCACCAACACAGATGTCCAGAATACTGTGGAATTTTGCGATGAAACAGACGACTTTATAGCTGGCCACCATGCAGTCTCAAAATGTCCTCTACAATCCGCGACGTCACGCGCTGATGTCATCATATCGAGACGTTTTCAGCAGGATATGTCGCGCGAAATTTTAAATTGCACTTTAGTAAACTAACCCGGCCGTATTGGCATGTGTTGCAATGTTAAGATTTCATCATTGATATATAAACTATCAGACTGCGTGGTCGGTAGTAGTGGGTTTCAGTAGGCCTTTAAGAGCACAATGGCCTTCATAATCCTTAAATGGAAGAAGTTTGGGACTACCGCAATTTACTAGACATGGCTGTCCAGCCAAGCTGAGCAATTGTGGGACAAGAGCCTTGGTGAGGGAGGTAAAAAAGAAGCCAAAGATCACTGTGACTGAGCTCGAGTAGGGAGATTAGCAAAAGTTCCACAAAGTCAACTATCACTGCAGCCCTCTACTCGTTGGGGCTTTACAGCAGAGTGGCCCGGCGGAGGTCTCTCCAATACATATGAAAGCCCGCATAGAGTTTGCCAAAAAACCCATGAAGAACTTCCAGACTATGAGATACAAGATTTTCTGGTCTGATGAGACCGAGATTGAATTTTTGGCGTTAATCCTAAACGGTATGTGTTTCACCAAGCACTGCTCATCACCTGCCAGATAAATCCCAACAGTGAAACGTGGTGGTGGCAGCATTATGTTATGGGGGTGTTTTTCAGCTGCAGGTACAGGATGACTGGTTGCAATTGAAGGAAAGATGATCGTGGCCACATAAATTTCAAATAAAATTAACTTGTTTTTATTTTAGCAAATGACTGCAATGAAGCAAATATTAAAAAATTAAAGGGGTCTGAATACTCTCTGTACCCACTATACATTTGCATAGCCACACTGTCTGGCCTCTGTTACAGCAGCCGCAAGTTTTAAGGTTTTCTATCTCGCTTTCAGTCATGTAAAATCTCTAGTAGAGTTTCATTTCAGGACTGTGAAGCACTGTAGAACTAGACAGACAGAAATAAGGCAAGGTAATTATAACTTATATAAGATACACAAATTATTCCTGTGACATTCAACCAAATGCATATGCGCACATGTGCTAGCTCGATTCAAATTTACACTGAAAATCACATCTACACGCACGCAATTAACATCAGATATTTAGCACGACGATTTCGAAAACTCCAAATACAACAAAACATTAAACAACGAAGATGCACATTCCAGTCTAAAAGCTGATGTATATTTAGAAAATCTATCAGAATACGCATACTTTTCCAGGCCCTATCTCCTACTAGTAAAAAAAAATCCTGAATCTAGATGGTGATTCAAATAAGCCCCAAAATGTTAATCACTTGTTCCTTATCCGATTTCTGAAATGTTCTAAAAGTTTAATAAAATGTACCCTCACCTTTTTTAAGCTATTTTTAGCTGAATAAAAAACATAGTGAAGCCTCTTGTCTGTTTCCCACTGTCTTTGTCTCTGTGGGGCCGCTAGCACAAGCACACACAGACACGGAAATAAAGGTTAAACGTAAGCTAACGGAGTAGAAATTATGCAGATCAGCTCAAAATCTAATCATTTCTTCCTTATACCATTTCTGACATTTCTTAAAAGTTTGATAAAAATCGGCTTATAACTTTATGAGCTGTCTATGGTGGAATGTTGAGGACGTCCCTGCGCTGCTGACTTGTCTCCACCCAAGACGATCTCCGACTGGGCCCGCTATGGACTGGACTCTCACACTATTAACTAGATCCACTCAACGTCCATTGCACCGGTCGCCCGGGGGGACATCTGCGGTCCCCTCCAAGGTTTGTCATTGTAGCCCATTGGGTTGAGTTTTTTCTTGCCCTGATGTGGGATCTGTGGGATGTCGTTGTGGCTTTTGCAGCCCTTTGAGACACTCGTGATTTAGGGCTACATAAATAAACGTTGATTGATTGATTGATTGATTGATTAAATAAACAGACTAAAGCCTTGCCTGGCTCTACTATCTGTGTCCTGTATTTAAAAACAAAGTACATATTCCGTATGTAACTGTCAAGGGACGCACTTTGTCTCATATTTTTATTATCGTGAAAATAACAATAGTCTGTAAAATATCAAGGCAAGGCAAGTTTATTTATAGAACACAATTCGTACACAAGGCAATTCAAAGTGCTTTACAAAAAATTACAAAAAGGCAAAAAAAAAAATTGTCATAAAAAATCACAAATGAAATTAAAATTATAAAATATAATCATCATGAAAATCAAAGAGAGTATTTGAAATATTTTCAGTTGTCATATGCACAATTAAATTAAATTAACAGACTTTTTCCAAACGACAATAGCTTAACTGCGACAGGCTAAGCCTGGGGTGTTGAACACGGTTACACTGAGGGCCACATCGCAGTTATGGCTGCCCAAAGAGAGCCGCTTGTAACCGTATATAATTTATGAATATAAATGTATAAGAATTCACCTCATGATATTATAAAATTAATTGCTGTGCATTTGATTATTATATTTCTATACACTGTAAAAAAAAATAAAATATATTTTTCAGTAAAAAAACAAAAACAAAACTGGCAGCTGAGTCGCCACAACTTCAGCGTAAAATTTACGATGTTTTTTTACAGCATATTACTCAGGGGCGTCACTAGCTTTTAAGGACAGGGGGGGCTTAGCCCCCAGGAGATGTACAGGATGCGAGCGAACGTAGCGCACGAGCACAAAACTTCACAAACGGCTTACAAAGACTTAGAAATGATTCATTGTTATTATTATTATTTCTGTGGGTTTATTTTCAATCTGTGTTCAGTACAACAACAAACATGGGTTTGCACAGTGATATTTTGTTTACAGCATCAACAAGAAACAATGACTTGCATGATCCTTCAAGATACACTGAAACACAATGAAAGTCATGGCATTAGCCTCTATGTTATTACTTCACAACATAGAGGCTAATGCCACCACTTTCGCTCACAATACAATAAGTGTTTGTTCCCAAATATTTTGAAGTTGCGCAGATTACATTTTGGGCACATATGTGACTAAAATGGTTGTAAATTCAAGCCCTGGAAATATTACTTAATTACTTGAATTAAAGTAATATCTGGATCGGGATAATTTGGCTTATATATAATATATTTATATGTATATATTTTGGCCAGCCGTTAAGGAAATTAAATATATATGGAAGTCTGAATAGAAATGAGAAAGGTTTATATATACTGTAAATAAGAAAGACTGCTGATCTGAAAAAGAGCCAAAGCTGTCAAAGAGCTGAGGGACCATCTTCAAAGTGCAATGCTGAAAGAAATAATGCAAACAATAAAATGTAACTTCCAGGGCTTGAGATTAACGTCGTCCCGTCGTCCCGGGGACGGTAAAAAAAATGCACGGGACAAAATTAAATGCTCCCCGGAACGATGGCTTTTAACAATTTTTTTTCTTTTTCTTTTTATGTATTTATTCATTTTACATTTCATATTAAATGTCTTGGTTTTTCCTCCCTCTGAAAATCCTATGAAATGTTTAACAAGCCATCCTATAATAATACAACAGCTATTAATATAACAATACAATAAAACAAATATATTTAATGATGTTTTTTTCATTATTTTAACAATAGGCTAATGTATATCACTTTATATAGATTCAACAAGAAACACAAAACTTAAAAACTAAATTATTTACAATTGCAGACACAAGGTTTTGTGCAGCTTCACTCATGGTGCACAGGAGAAAAATGACTACAAAGATGGCGTCTGGGTTTTTCTTATATATAAAACTTTCTAAAAATGTCCTAAATAATTTCATACATTCACATATCCTTCAATAAAGTACTGTAACTTTTCTTACTAAATATATTCTCTCTTTCTATTTTTTTGGGGAAAAAAATATATGTACTCCATTTAATTGGAAATGATGTTAACTCAAATATTAATTAATCATTTAATAATACTAATTATGCAAAAATATATTATCAAACATTCTAACTATTTTTTAAATAAAATAAATACTACTAATAATAAATTCAAAGCAAGTTATCCATCAAATTGTGCAATGTAAAAGTATCAATAAATTTAATGGTAAAATTGTGAAATTTACTGTGTTTTTTACAGTTTTGGCATTTTAGTAATACACTGAAAAATCTACAGTTGTTGATTTGCGGTTAAAAAAAAAAAATCAATAAAACTTGTAGCTCAGGTGCAAAAATGTTACTGTAAAATTGCTGTTTTTTTATCTACAGTAAAAAAAAGTACATTTTACAGTACAATTCTGGCAACTGAGCTGCCCGTTTTTTTTAAACCATAAAAACAGCAGTACTGTTTTTCCAATTACAGTAATATACACTACATTTTGAGGTGAAATGATTGCAACTTACCATATTTTTTTGTACATTTTAGTTTTTAAAAATCTAATAATAAAATGTATTAAAAAATTGTGTAACAATATTATTTACTGTTAGTTGCGGCCCTCTGGGGTCAAACATAATTGCGATGTGGCCCTCAGTGAAAACGACTTTGACACCTCTGACTTATATTGTCTAAAGGCCTATTGTGAGTAACACCTTTACAATTACTCAGTATGCTAGAACACTTTTTCGTGTTGTGTTGCGCAGTTCTTATTTTGATTGTGCAGAAAAGAGACGCATTGTTGTTCATTGTTGCCTGTGTTCATGATAAAGACGTGACTTTATTGTCAAATGTAGAGTGCATTTACGTTGAAATGAAGTGTTTTTACTTTGTACTGCTGTAAACTTGTTTGAATGCCTTTCGAGTCAAATGTGGAGATAATTGGTTAAATTTTACCTCCATTGTTCATGGATTAGTATATTATGATACATTTTTGGTGTACTTTTTATCTTTGTTTTCGCCCTCTTTTTGTGCGCTTATGCGCATTATTATTTCCAGCCTTTGTAACTGAGGTAATGTGTGGAACAATTTCCCTTGTGGATCATTAAAGTTTGTCTAAGTCTAAGTCTAATTAGTCACTTGATAGCAATTTCAAATGTAATTGATGTGTTTTATCACTAGATGGCTCTAGAGACCACATAATCCCCCTGTCAATGTTTTGAGTCTTAAAAACTGTTTGATCTGTATTTATGTTTCATGCCAATGTCATTCTTTCTATGTGTTTGTCAAGAACACACACAACAACAAGACATAAAATTAATTAAAGGATTCTCTGGCTAGAATCTGTCTGTAGTGTCCCAAGTATAAACGAACCAATAGCCATTCTTCAAAATAGTAATAATAGTACTAATAGAAGTCATGATAGTGATAACAACAATGGCTATTGTAACTCCACATTGAACAGCCAGTCATAATGACTTTATTACGATGCTCATTGTCATCAAATCTGTATTTACAGTATTCATGAAATAGTTACTAATAGTAAATTATTTCTGCCCGTGTTTGACTTGGATTTACTGTTGAAGACGACTTTTTCAAGGATTCAGGGAGCTTTATTTGTCATTTGCACATGTAAGCAGGAAACCCTTAACAACTTGTCATTGTTCAAATTTAAGTTTAAACAACATATGTTTTTAAACATTTCTCACATAAATTATTCTATGCATAGATAATAGTTCCAATGATCTATACTAGGAATAAATTCATATGTTTTTGGATCCTTTTATTTCCAACTTGTCATGCTACCACTTTTGAACGTCATCGGAGGCACAGCATCAACTTCTATTGTTGTGATGGCGATACACTGTTTATTATTTGTATTTTGGACATCAAGTGTTGGCTGCCGCAACATTTTTACCGCTCAACCAAAACAAAACCTGGTTGTTGTTTTCGGTTGTGAAGCGCAGATAGAGAAACAAATCTGCCCTTTAAGTCACATGTCAAAAATATTTTATCAGCCTAAGAATTACATGCAGGTTTGATTTCTTCTCCTTTGGTTAGTTTTTTCCTTTTTTTGCTGCATTTTCGCTCGTCACTTTTACTTGTTGGTATTTTATTAAATACTTCTGACACCTTTGAAGAACAGATTTCTGCTTTGAGATCTGTTGTGTAGGACTAGATGTTACTATCTCCCAATGCATACTTGAGACACCTATGCGACTTTGTGGGATGGTCAAGTGAGTGAAGGCATCCTCTGGGTTATCAAGTGGGCACCCCCCTTCCTCAGTGTTTCGCTGATAGGCCCACGACACCTCCAGAGGGTTCAGCAGTGAGTCCCAGCGTCCCAGGATCACTCCCTAGATGCCATCACTCACTTGAAAGCCCAGTCCCTTCGCTTGACCCACAGCCACTGACTCCCCTTTTCAGCGGCTTTTGAGAGGTTTTTCACTGCCTGCCGGTGGGCCTTCCCTCGTACTCCCGTTTCCCTGAGGAGCCTGGATGTTGAGGTGGCCACGAACCCTCTGCAGCCTACTTCCACTGGGCGTACCTCACTTTCCAGCCTTGTTGTTACGCATCAGCTGCAAGCTCAGTGTAGCTCAACTTCTTGCGCTCGTAGGCCTCCTCCATTGCACTCTCCCAGGGCACCGTGAGCTCTATGATGTACACGAGCCTGAGCGAAGCTGACCACAGAACAAGATCTGGCCGCAGGTTGGTGGACGCAATCTCAACTGGGAAGCAGAGTCTCTGGCCCAGGTCTGCCAGCAGTTTCCAGTCCCGTGCCCCGCCTATCTGTCCAGTGTCTGATCTTGTGGGGGTGAGGTTGGCTTGACCCTCGCCCTCCCGGACAAATGTTGTTGCTTGCCAACGGGATGACGGGGGAGGAAGGGCATTGACACTTGTCCTTCGACTTTCCAGCACTGCTGCAAGACACTTTAGCTCCTGGTTGTTCCGCCAGGTGTAACGGCCTTGGGTGAGGCTGGTCTTGCAGCCCACCAGGATGTGCTTCAGTGTTGCAATATACTACGTTCAAAATTCATTTAACATGTTCATTAACATTAACAATGAACTTAACTTGAGTTTCTCTAAACTTTTAAAGGGGAACTGCACTTTTTGGGGGAATTTTGCCTACCGTTCACAATCATTATGACGACGGATGGATTATTTTTAATGCATTCTAAATATTAAATAAACGTAAATAAAAGTCCGCTTACAATGGAGCCAATGGGACTCCACTATTTCGCCCATAAAATCCAATAAATAACCATTCAAAAAGCGCCAGCAATACTCCATTTGGATTTTGTGATTTGAATATTAATCAAGTATTAGTGATAAAGTTATCACTGCTAAGGCTAATATACAGGCGACCTATTTATAGTGGCGACGTGATGACTTCTTGTGTTACAATGTTTACATCATCGAGTGGTCTGCTGCTTTATCGCTTTCCTGCTCCCTGTAAATTTATTGCAGATCATAAGTGATGCATCTCACCTGGACGAAAGGTGGCTGAGAATATAACCAGCAAGTTGGGACACTTTGACCGCCACTTAGGACCTGGAACTGACGAGAATGACACAAAAAAGTGTTTGTTCCCCCCCGGCCCTCACCTCGTTTCTTTGCAAGGATTATGAGACATTTTTCATCTAAAAGGGAATATAAGAACAGTCGGCATCCTCATGACAGCGGACTTTGCACAGTGAGTGATGTTTTATTATGATTGTTGGCTCTCATAAAGTCTGCAGTGAACAGAAATCAACGATGAAGAAAAAAAAAGGAAACGTGATATGTTTTGGAAATTATTACGCAAAATACGTAAATATTAAATATTGTTATAAATGTGCTCGTTACTACATTACATATATACTTACATCATGTACCGGTAAATAAAACCCTAATCAAGGTGTTTGGATGTTTTTTTAGGGGCTTTAGAAGCATAATTGAACAACTCCCACAGGCTCCAGACTTTTGATTGAATTTATGTAATATTTACAAAATATGTTTAAAAAATCGATCCGTCATCATGTCTTTCATAATGATTGTGAACAATAGGCAAAATTACAAAAAAGTGCAGTTCCCCTTTAAATGTCCAACTGTTTAATTATTTGGTACTTGGTGGTACGCAGGCTTCTTCTAGTGCAGGGGTCGGCAACCCGCGGCTCCGGAGCCGCATGCGGCTCTTTGACCACTCTGATGCGGCTCAGCTGCATACTTGCCGATTTTCCCGGGAGACTTCCGGATTTCAGTGCCTCTCCCAGGACAAATATTCTCCGATTTTCACCCTAACCATATTAATGAGGGTGTGCCGTGATGGCACAGCATTTAACGCCCTCTACAACCTGTACTAACAGCATGCCAGCCCAGCCACATGTTGCATGCAGCTTCTACTTGCACACGAAAGTGACAGCAAGGCATACTTGTTCAACAGCCACACAGGTTACACTGACGGTGGCCATATAAAACAACTTTAACACTCTTATTAATATGCGCCACACTGTGAACCAAAACCAAACAAGAATGACAAACACATTTTGGGAGAACATCTGCACCGTACCACAACATAAACACAACAGAACAAATACCCAGAATCCCATGCAGCTCTAACTCTTCCGGGCTACATTATACACCCCCACTATCCCCAACCCCCCCTCCCCTGCCCCCCCCCCCCCCAACCCTGCTCCCCCACACATGATTACTTGTTGAGTTTCAGCCACTTAAAGATTCTGTCTACCCTCCATTCTATTGACTGCTCTTTCAGCAGTTGAATAAAATTCTCAAAATGTATATGTTTTTGTGTTGCAAATATAAATCTAATTTAGATGATTGGATTCAAAATGCAGATAAAATATAAAAAGTAAACTAAAAGTCCATCCCTCACACACGAGGGGTGCGTGGATTAAACCCAAATATCGATATTGTTGACTTTGGCTCAATACAAGTGTGGGTTCTCTTCTATGTTTATTTTCACAAATTTGTGTTTTGTTGTGTTGTGCAGGTCAAATTGTTTATATTGTTGTATTTGCCTAATATATTATCATGTTTGTGTTGATAATAAATATGTCCTTAGACACAGGAAGGCTTTGAAAGGTTTATATGAGAGCCAGTAGTTATTTTGCTCTGTTTACTTTGTTTTGCTTAAATAATTGTAATACGTAATATAGAGAAAAACTTTGATTGTTTTGTTGATATTGCTACATTTACATACCCGTTATTGTTTGTATACACGTATTATTTTTTTAAACAAGTGCTTGGAGGCAGGATGGCTATGAAACTTTTGATGAATGTATGTAATTTAAGGGAATATGCAACCATTCATCCATTTTCTACCGCTTGTCCCTCTCGGGATTGCAGAGGGTGCTGGAGTAGTGACGTGCAGTCAGGGGAAGGAAGTGAGGCAGTGCCTCACCTTGCCACCAGGGGGGTAAAAGGCTTAACCATGAGATGTTCAAAAACGAAGTAATAAATAAAATACATTTCAATATTTCTCTTTTGGTCTATGCTTTCTATGTGATTTTGGTGTGCTTCCTGTATATTTATATAATTTATATAATCTGATCAAAAAAACGCGGCATACGAGAAGTGAGGCAGCCACAGGTGGTGCCTCCACGACTACACACAAAGTGTATTGAGCGCGTGCGTGCGAGGGGGCGCGTGCTTGTTGCCACGGGGGAAAGTCAGGCCATGAGGCAGCAAGTACCTCTGCCTCAAAGCAGGGGGCGATATATCAAATGTTCATGAACTGCCAACACCCGTTAACCCTTAAGAAGTAGAAGAAGAAAACAGACAACAACTGCTATGCTTCCCGCAAACTGTAACGCTTTTTCGCCCTAAAAATGGAGGATTTGATTTCTAAAATAAGGAATTTTTCAAGACTGGACTTTCAATCAAAACAAGAAGTCATTAATACTGGGAGACCAACGCCAGAGCTGCCAGATTTGATTCATACATGTGTGGTCCGAGGACAGAAAATAACGCGTTCATTTAAAAAGGATTGGTATCATTGGCGTTGCTAGGCCTATTTTAGGGGGGCTCAAGCCACCCTAAAATATTCTTAAGCCCCCCTAAATAATTTGGTGTTAAAAAAAATAAAAAATAAAAAAAAAAATATATATATATATATATATATATATATATATATATATATATATATATATATATATATTTTTTACAAATACATGCCGACATATTCATTTTAAAGTGGCCCGAATATGAGTTTAAATACATAATCATATAACCTGTCATTATTCACTCAGTTTCCCCTCACTTCATAGCGTAAGGTAGAGAGCCCCTTTAGTGCGTCAGTATCCAATCCATTCCACTTGTTCATATAGAAAATGCCCACATCACTCAAATCCAGTCCGCATTTTCTCTGCGACCTTGCTTGCGGTCCTTGGACTTGTTCATATAGAAAATGCCCACATCACTCAAAATCCAGTCCGCATTTTCTCTGCGACCTTTGCTTGCGGTCCTGCAGGTGTACGCAGCACATTAGCACACAGCACTCCAGAACAAGAACATGAACGGATGCAAAATGGACATAAGAAACGTTTTCAAGAAAGTAAGTATTCATCAGTGCTTGTATTAAAATGTATTAGCTACACTTTCATACTTGCCAACCCTCCCGGATTTTCCGGGAGACTCCCGAAATTTACCGCCTCTCCCGAGAACCTCCCGGGACAAATTTTCTCCCGAAAATCTCCCAAAATTCAGGCGGACCTGAGTCCAGCCTGTTTTCACGTCCGCTTTCCCACAATATAAACAGCGTGCCTGCCCAATGACGTTATAACTGTAGAATGATCGAGGGCGAGTTCTTGGTTTCTTATGTGGGTTTATTGTTAGGCAGTTTCATTAACGTCCTCAAAGCGCGGCAACAACACACAACTACAGCGTCATGTTTTCGTCTACCGAAAAGCAGTTTGTCTGCCGTAAACAGCAATGTTGTGACACTCTTAAACAGGACAATACTGCCATCTACTGTACATGCATATGTGACAATAACATCTAGGGCTTTTAGAGAGTGCAGTGCACAACTGCACACACAACAAGGAGACGAAGCAGAATGCATCATCAAAGAGGGTGTTCAGCATGGTTAGAAAAATAGTGACAGAGAATAGAACAAGGATGGACAATTCAACCCTTAACTCAACAATGAGTAGATGAGTGTTATGTGTGTGTATATGTGTAAATAAATGAACACTGAAATTCAAGTATTTCTCTTATTTATATATATATATATGTATATCCATCCATCCATCTTCTTCCGCTTATCTGAGGTTGGGTCGCGGGGGCAGCAGCCTAAGCCGGGAAGCCCAGACTTTCCTCTCCCCAGCCAGCCACTTCGTCCAGCTCCTCCCGGGGGATCCCGAGGCGTTCCCAGGCCAGCCGGGAGACATAGTCTTCCCAACGTGTCCTGGGTCTTCCCCGTGGCCTCCTACCGGTTGGACGTGCCCTAAACACCTCCTGAGGGAGGCGTTCGGGTGGCATCCTGACCAGATGCCCGAACCACCTCATCTGGCTCCTCTCGATGTGGAGGAGCAGTGGCTTTACTTTGAGCTTCCCCCCGGATGGCAGAGCTTCTCACCCTATCTCTAAGGGAGAGCCCCGCCACCCGGCGGAGGAAACTCATTTCGGCTGCCTGTACATGTGATCTTGTCCTTTCGGTCATAACCCAAAGCTCATGACCATAGGTAAGGATGGGAACGTAGATCGACCGGTAAATTCAGAGCTTTGCCTTCCGGCTCAGCTCCTTCTTCACCACAACGGATCGATACAGCGTCCGCATTACTGAAGATGCCGCACCGATACGCCTGTCGATCTCACGATCCACTTTTCCCTCACTCGTGAACAAGACTCCTAGGTACTTCAACTCCTCCACTTGGGGAAAGGTCTCCTCCCCAACCCGGAGATGGCACTCCACCCTTTTCCGGGCGAGAACCATGGACTCGGACTTGGAGGTGCTGATTCTCATCCCAGTCGCTTCACACTCGGCTGCGAACCGATCCAGTGAGAGCTGAAGATCCAGGCCAGATGAAGCCATCAGGACCACATCATCTGCAAAAAGCAGAGACCTAATCCTGCAGCCAAAAAAACGGATACCCTCAACGCCTTGACTGCGCCTAGAAATTCTGTCCATAAAAGTTATGAACAGAATCGGTGACAAAGGGCAGCCTTGGCGGAGTCCAACCTTCACTGGAAACGTGTCCGACTTACTGCCGGCAATGCGGACCAAGCTCTGACACTGATCGTACAGGGAGCGGACAGCCACAATCAGACAGTCCGATACCCCATACTCTCTGAGCACTCCCCACAGGACCTCCCGAGGGACACGGTCGAATGCCTTCTCCAAGTCCACAAAGCAAATGTAGACTGGTTGGGCAAACTCCCATGCACCCTCAAGGACCCTGCCGAGAGTATAGAGCTGGTCCACAGTTCCACGACCAGGACGAAAACCACACTGTTCCTCCTGAATCCGAGGTTCGACTATCCGGCGTAGCCTCCTCTCCAGTACACCTGAATAGACCTTACCGGGAAGGCTGAGGAGTGTGATCCCATGATAGTTGGAACACACCCTCCGGTTCCCCTTCTTAAAGAGAGGAACCACCACCCCGGTCTGCCAATCCAGAGGCACCGCCCCCGATGTCCACGCAATGCTGCAGAGTCTTGTCAACCAAGACAGCCCCACAGCATCCAGAGCCTTAAGGAACTCCGGGCGGATCTCATCCACCCCTGGGGCCTTGCCACCGAGGAGCTTTTTAACTACCTCAGCAACCTCAGCCCCAGAAATAGAAGAGCCCACCACAGATTCCCCAGGCACTGCTTCCTCATAGGAAGACGTGTCGGTGGGATTGAGGAGGTCTTCGAAGTATTCCCTCCACCGATCCACAACATCCGCAGTCGAGGTCAGCAGAACACCATCCGCACCATACACGGTGTTGACAGTGCACTGCTTCCCCTTCCTGAGGCGGCGGATGGTGGTCCAGAATCGCTTCGAAGCCGTCCGGAAGTCGTTTTCCATGGCCTCGCCGAAATCCTCCCATGTCCAAGTTTTTGCCTCCGCGACCGCTGAAGCCGCACACCGCTTGGCCTGTCGGTACCTGTCCGCTGCCTCCGGAGTCCTATGAGCCAAAAGAACCCGATAGGACTCCTTCTTCAGCTTGACGGCATCCCTCACCGCCGGTGTACACCAACGGGTTCTAGGATTACCGCCACGAATCCTTGTTGTTTCATTCCCATAGAAGTTTTCGAGCTGCTCTTTGTCTGATCCCTCACCTAGGACCTGTTTGTCTTGGGAGACCCTTCCAGGGGGCATGAAAGCCCCCGGACAACATAGCTCCTAGGATCATTGGGACACGCAAACTCCTCTACCACGGTAAGGTGGCAGCTCAGAGAGGAGTATATATATATATATATATATATATATATATATAGAGCTAGAATTAACTAAAAGTCAAGTATTTCTTATATGTATATATATGAAATACTTGACTTGGTGAATTTTAGCTGTAAATATACTCCTCCCCTCTTAACCACGCCCCCAACCACCTCCCGAAATCGGAGGTCTCAAAGTTGGCATGTATGTCCACTTTACACCAGGTCTGTGTTTGACAAAAAGTTACATTCCCACTCTAAAACAATGATGCTACTTAGTTAGCTAGTTAGCCTGAAATGCATCATGAAGGTCCTGGTTATTTATAAAGTTAAATGTGCACTCTTTTTTACCATTTGCTATCTTTGGGGTTACTTCCTTCTGGCGCATCAGCTGTGTTTCTCACTTTACACATGGAGGAGAACAGGAGCTGAGCTCATTCACCTATGACTATCATCAGTAGATAATAATAATAATCACTCCACAACCCCTATTGACCTGTAGGAGTCAGGGCAGAGGAGCACATAAAGTGAGAGGGGAGAGGCCTCTACTGGAAAGGTGAGTAGGAGAATAATGATACATATAAATAAATATTAAAACAATTTTTTTTTTAAATGGCTTATCGATAAGCCATTTGTTTTATTTATTTCTGGGTGGATCATGTTGACTATTGGTCCTCCTAATTGTCAATCATTCTGGTGATGTTACGTAAGGACATATATATATATATATATATATATATATATATATATATATATATATATAAAATGTATTGATATAATAGATTGTATTTGTAATCTACTTTACATTTGATTCCAAATCTCAAAGTGCTACAGAATTACAACCATTGGCGTTGTCAGGCCTATTTTGGCGTTGTAATAAATAAATAAATAAAAAATGGCTTATTGAAAAGCCATTTGTTTTATTTGATATATATATATATATATATATATATATATATATATATATATATATATATATATATATATACATGTCCTTACGTAACATCACCAGAATGATTGACAATTAGGAGGACCAATAGTCAACATGATCCACAACATCCTCTATCCATCCATCCATTTTCTACCGCTTATTCCCTTTGGGGTCGCAGGGGGAGCTGGAGCCTATCTCGTATACCTTTAAGTCTTTCATATATATAAATATATATATATATATATATGAAAGACTTAATATGTATTTTTATATATATATATAAGAAAAACCCAGACACCATCTTTGTAGTCATTTTTCTCCTGCGTGGACTTCCGTCTTCCTTTACAATGAGTGAAGCTGCACGAAACCTTGTGTCTGCAATTGTAAATAATTTAGTTTTTAAGTTTTGTGTTTCTTGTAGAATCCATATAAAGTAATATACATTAGCCTATTGTTAAAATAATGAAAAAAACATCATTAAATATATTTGTTTTATTGTATTGTTACATTAATAGCTGTTGTATTGTTATAGGATGGCTTGTTTAACATTTCATAGACATTTAATATAAAATGTAAAATGAATAAATACATAAAAAGAAAAAAAATTGTTAAAAGCCATGGTCCCGGAGAGCATTTAATTTCGTCCCGTGCATTTTTTTTACCGTCCCCGGGACGACGGGACTACGTTAATCTCAAACCCTGGAAATTACATTTTGTTGTTTGCATTATTTGTTTCAGCATTGAAATTTGAAGATGGTCCCTCAGCTCTTTGACAGCTTTGGCTCTTTTTCAGATCAGCAGACGGACTCTAAGTCTTTCTTATTTACAGTATATATAAACGTTTCTCATTGCTATTCAGACTTCCATATATATTTAATTTCCTTAACGACTTGCCATAATATATATATAAATATATTATATATAAGCCAAATCATCCCTATCCAGATATTACTTTAATTCAAGTAATTAAGTAATATTTCCAGGGCTTGAATTTACAATCATTTTAGTCACATATGTGCCCAAAATGTAATCTGTGCAACTTCAAAATATTTGGGAACAAACAATTATTGTATTGTGAGTGAAAGTCGTGGCATTAGCCTCTATGTTGTGAATTAATAACATAGAGGCTAATGCCATGACTTTCATTGTGTTTCAGTGTATCTTGAAGGATCATGCAAGTCATTGTTTCTTGTTGATGCTGTAAACAAAATGTCACTGTGCAAACCCATGTTTGTTGTTGTACCGAACACAGATTGAAATAAACCGACTGAAATAATAATAATAACAATGAAACATTTCTAAGTCTTTGTTAGCCGTTTGTGAGGTTTTGTGCTGTGTGCTACGTTCGCTCGCATCCTGTGCATCTCCTGGGGGCTAAGCCCCCCCTGTCCTTAAAAGCTAGTGACGCCCCTGCATCAGTGTATTCAAAATAAAAACACACCTTTTTTTTTCAGGTTAAATATTATTTTGATTCCCACTTAAAATTGTTTTTGAATGAATCGTTTATTTTCATGTTTATATATTTTGATATTTGAGCTTTCAAAATTTTCAAATTCAATTTGTATTTTTTACTGTTTCATTTGTTTTTTTAAACTAGGAGCCATCCACTCCTTGCTACAATGAATCCAGGGTGTACCCCGCCTTCCGCCCAAGTGCAGCTGGAATAGGCTCCAGCACCCCACGCGACCTCGAAAGGGACAAGCGGTAGAAATTGGAAGGATGGATGGCATCTGGTTCTGCCGGAGCCCTATATTAGGTTCTTCAGCCCCCTTCTGCGACCAGCACACCGGTGAGGAGACACATGTTCACAGTGAAAGGTCATTTTGTGACAACATGCAACTTTTTCTAGCTTGCAACGTTAGCTATGGCTATGTTTATCATGATATTAGTTTATTTTGAACATGTGTTGCCACTAGCTTAAATATTCCAGCAGGGGTCACTGGCCCTCTTTTACTTCATGCTGTATTTGTTTCTGCAACTGCCTTTAAGAGATGGGATATATACATTTTTTTTAGCAACAAAATAGTTGCTTGTAACTCTTATAAGATAAAATGATGATCAGAATAATTTCAATGTACACAAAAAAAATACAGTATTGTTAAGATTTTTTTTTTTAAATATTGGAAATAATTTTTCTCCTCTCTGAGCTAAAACCTTAGGAGCTATGTTGTCTGGGGGCTTTATGCCCCCTGGTAGGGTCTCCCAAGACAAACTGGTCCTCGGTGAGGGATCAGACAAAGAACAGCTCGAAGACCTCTATGAAAAATACAAACAAAGAACCCAAATTTCCCTCGCCCGGACGCGGGTCACCAGGGCCCCCTCTCTGGAGCCAGGCCCGGAGGTGGGGCACGATGGCGAGCGCCTGGTGGCAGGGCCTGTCCCCATGGGGCCCGGCCGGGCACAGCCCAAAGAGGCAACGTGGGTCCCCCCTCCAATGGGCTCACCACCTATAGCAGGGGCCATAGAGGTCTGGTGCAATGTGAGCTGGGCGGAGGCCGAAGGCAGGGCACTTGGCGGTCCAACCCTTGGCTACAGAAGCTAGCTTTTGGGACGTGGAACTTCACCTCGCTGGGGGGAAGGAGCCTGAGCTAGTGCGCGAGGTGGAGAAGTTCCGTATAGATCAGGGGTCGGCAACCTTTACCAGTCAAAGAGCTATTTTGACCAGTTTCACAAGTTAAAGATAACAATGGGAGCCACAAAAATCTTTTGAAATTTAAAATGAAATAACACTGCATGCCAAGTTTTTTTTTATACTTTGTGCTAGATTGACAACCATCCCGATTTTCCCGGCAGACTACGAATTTCAGGGCCACTATTCTCTCGAACGCGCCACTACAACCAGCGTGCCGGCCCAACCACACGTTGTATGGAGCTTCTGCTCGCTCACGTAAGTGACAGCAAGGCATACTTGGTCAACAACCACACAGGTTACACTGACGGTGGCGGTATAAAAAAACTTTAACACTCTTACTAATAATGCGCCACACTGTGAACCCACACCAAACAAGAATGACAAACACATTTCGGGAGAACATCTGCACCGTAACACAACATAAACACAACAGAACAAATAACCAGAATCCCATGCAGCCCTAACTCTTCCGGGCAACATTATACACCCCCGCTACCAAACCCCGCCCACCTCAACCGACGCACAGATGGGGGGGGGGGGGGGGGGAGCAGGCTTGGGGGTGGGGGCGGGGTTTGGTGGTAGCAGGGGTGTATAATGTAGGCCGGAAGAGTCAGGGCTGCATGGGGTTCTGGGTATTTGTTCTGTTGTGTTTAAGATGTGTTAAGGTGCAGATGTTCTCCCAAAATGTGTTTGTCATTCTTGTTTGGTTTTGGTTCAAAGTATGGCGCATTATTAGTAAGAAGGTTAAAGTTGTTTTATATGGCCACCGTCAGTATAACCTGTGTGGCTGTTGACCAAGTATGCGTTGTTGTCACTTACATGTGTAAGCAGAAGATGTATAAATCAAGGGGCTTGACTTGCACGCTATTTGCACAGACTATAGAAGGCGCTAAATGCTGTACCATCATGGCATGCCCTTATTATTATTGTAAGGGTGAAAATCGGAGAATATTGACCCCGTGAGATTTCTGTGAGAGGCACTGAATTCCGGAAGTCTCCCGGGATAATCGGGGGGTCGGTATGCAGATGAGCCGCATCAGAGTGATGTCAGAGCCGCATGCGGCTCCGGAGCCGCGGGTTGCCGACCCCTGGGATAGATATAGACTCACTTCGACACACAGCAAGGGTTCTGGACTCTCAGGGGTGGCAATTCTTGTTACCCCCCGGCTCAAAGCCTGCACGTTGGAGTTCAACCAGGTGGACGAGAGGTTAGCTTCCCTCCGCCTTCTGGTGGGGGGACGGGTCCTGACTGTTGTTTGCGCTTGCGCGCCAAACGGCAGCTCAGAGTACCCACCCTTTTTGGATTCACTCGAGGGAGTACTGGAGAGTGCTCCCCCGGGTGATTCCCTCGTTCTACTGGGGGACTTCAACGTTCATATTGGCAACAGAAGTGAAACCTGGAGAGGCCTGATTGGGAAGAATGGCCGCCCGGATCTGAACCCGAGTGGTGTTTTGTTATTAGACTTTTGTGCTCGTCACAGATTGTCCATAACAAACACCATGTTCAAACATAAGGGTGTCCATATGTGCACTTGGCACCAGGACACCCAAGGCCGCAGTTCCATGATCGATTCTGTAGTTGTGTCATCGGATTTGCGGTCTCATGTTTTGGACACTCAGGTGAAGAGATGGGCGGAGATTTCTACCATCACCACCTGGTGGTGAGTTGGCTACGATGGTGGAGGATGCTAGACAGACCAGTCAGGCCCAAACGCATTGTGAGGGTCTGCTGGGAACGCCTAGCAGAGTCTCCTGTCAGAGAGAGTTTCAATTCCCGCCTCCATAAGAACTTTGAACATGTCACGAGGGAGGCGCTGGTCACATTGAGTCCGAGTGGACGATGTTCCGTACCTCTATTGTTGAGGCGGCCGATTGGAGCTGTGGCCGTAAGGTGGTTGGTGCCTGTCATGACGGTAATCCTAGAACCCGCTGGTGGACACCAGCGGTGATGGATGCCGTCACGCTGAAGAAAGAGTCCTATCAGGTTCTTTTGGCCCACAGGACTCCGGAGGCAGCAGACAGGAACCAACAGACAAAGCGGTGTGCGGCTTCAGCGGTCGCGGAGGCAAAAACTCGGACATGGGAGGGATTTGGGGAAACCATGGAAAACGACTTCCAGACGGCTTCAAAGCGATTCTGGACCACCATTCGCCGCCCTAGGAAGGGGAAGCAGTGCAATATCAACACCGTGTATGGTGAGGATGGTGTTTTGCTGACTTCGACTGCGGATGTAGTGGATCGGTGGAGGGAATACTTCGAAGACCTCCTCAATCCTACCAACACGTCTTCCTATGAGGAAGCAGTTCCTGGGGAATCTGTGGTAGGCTCTCCTATTTCTGGGGCTGAGGTTGCTGAGGTAGTTAAAAAGCTCCTCGGTGGCAAGGCCCCGGTGGATGAGAGCCGCCCGGAGTTCTTTAAGGCTTTGGATGCTGTGGGGCTGTCTTGGTTGACAAGACTCTGTAGCATCGCGTGGACATTGAGGGCAGTATCTCTGGATTGGCAGACCGGGATCATGGGATCACACTCCTCAGCCTTCCCGGTAAGGTCTATTCAGGTGTACTGGAGAGGAGGCTACGCCGGATAGTCAAACCTTGGATTCAGGAGAAACAGTGTGGTTTGCATCCTGGTCGTGGAACTGTGGATCAGCTCTATACTCTCGGCAGAGTCCTTGAGGGTGCATGGGAGTTTGCCCAACCAGTCTACGTGTGTTTTGTGGACTTGGAGAAGGCATTCGACCGCGTACCCCGGGAAGTCCTGTGGGGAGTGCTCAGAGAGTATGATTGATTGATTTCAATACATAAGGTTCTAAATTGATTAGTTAAGCATCTACACTTAAATATTGAAAATGTTTCAAATCTGTTACAAAATACAAATGCACTTTTGTTTTCTTCATTATTAAAAACCTTGGACAGTTAAAGCTTCCTATAAAGTCTCAAAAGTATAATTTTGAGAAAAGAAAATAATTTTGGATGTAAATGTGTAATTGTCCCATCACTACAAATTGCACTAAGGTATTTTTACTTCAAGTGCAAAATAATAACAGTAAATATGTAAGCTATTTGTCTAGGGGTCCTTGTTTTGTTTGCACAGTCAGGCACAATGTAAAAATGTTATTGTGATGACCAAGTTTGCACTTGTTTTCTCCGGTGCACTTGACACCGCGCGGAAATAAATATGTATAAAAAACATTTAAAAAGTACATCCCGAGTTCAGCTGCCGTTTTTTCTTTAGTGGCAATTCTTAGTTACAAAGTTAATAAATAACAGTTTTAGTCGGATGTTTAACATGCTCTGATCACAATGTAGTTGATCATTTTGAGAACTGCCAAAGCCGGCGAGTGTGGCCATAAATCTTTGTCAACAATGGCTTCTCTTACTATTTGTATCTTCATGGTCCACAGAGAATCGATGGATAATAAGTCCACAAAGTACGTCTGTACTTGACATCACCATGGATATTCAATATGAATATTGAATAATGAATAATAAATAATATCCCGACAAAGAATGGTGTTTCAGGCTCAACTTAAATAGTCCTAAACAGAAAACAGGTGCGGGCAAAGTGCTCAGGGGACAGGCGTGAAGCAGACATGAAAAAGCACCAACACAACAGGACAGGAACTAAAGGACTAAACACAGGAGAATACTGACAAACTAAAACAAGAAACAATCTGATATGACAGATCCCAACACCTTGCGCGTTATTCTGCTCCCAAGTGTACCTGTTGCAGTTAGGTTGACTCATCTTTTTGTTTATGTCTGCAGATAATTGTTTTCATACTGCCTGGGAATTTAATAAACAGATACTGATAATTTAGTTTTAGAAATTTAATTTTAGTGGTAGATATTGAATGTCTTGCCTTGAGAAGGGAGCCTGATCTTGAAGATAAGTTTCAAAGAACCCTTTCAAAAGACTAGATCATTATTATATTTCTTTAAAAAAATTATTAAAAAATTCAGAAATTACCAAATTTTTATCAAGATATCAATCACTAGTGAAGCAGTTATAAGATAAGATGTGGATCTGAATAATTCAAATATGTACTCTATTTGGGGGTACTATTTAAAACTCTTAATTATAATTTAATCAGGGTTGTGTTTTTTTTATTACATTACTTATCTCATGCTTGGACCGTGAGATTATTATTTTGTATTTTCTCTTACCTAATATACTTTGGGGCGCAATAAAAACTACACATGCTCCAGATAACCTCAACGCAAATCAACTTTACTGTAAAATGTTCCACACAAGATAATTTTACCAGTTCAGGACAAATAAGACATCTAAAAGACTCTTTGTACAAAAAATATCAAAAACAATTAGGTGATTATATAAATGTGAATGCAAATCTTATTACCCTACCTGGTGTATGTACACCTTAACGAGCTTGTTTTATAAAATCATAACAAAATAAAACAATGAACCATAAAAGTCCATCTAAATGTTACCACGTTTTCTTTCACTCTTGACAATTTTGTGGGATTATTCAGACTTTTAGACTCCAGTCCAGTCAGGTGGGGCAAATATTAAAAGCAGCGTGGGCAATTTTGTTCTTGTTTACTAGAAAAACACACTCAAAAGACTTGGCTTGTTCACGAACATCGCATCTCTATTTAGAAGCACATGTTAACGGCCACTGGAAGCAATTCAACATGACTGCATTAGCGATGTCAAACACAAATAAATACTAATGCGTGACACCCTTATGTAATTACACATACAAATATTATTGCATGCTGAGTTGGTGTAAGAACAAGAAGCATTATTTGCATCAACTACATTCATAATTTTGGACATGGAAGATAAGCTTTCACTGCTGTTTGTTTGCCTTGCATGGCTCAGGTGATAGAGTGATTGACCCCCCAACCCGATGATGGCCGATTCGACCCTCAGTCCCCCTGTGACAATGTCGAAGTATCCTTGATCAGGATACTGAACCCCCAGTTGCTTCTGATATTGTATCATCAATTGGTGAATGTGGTCATAGTGTCAAAGAGCTTTGAGTCCCTTGAAAGTAGAAAAGTGCTGTAACAATTATAGTCAATTTTCCTTTTGTTTTCAACAATTTTGTGTTTTTATGCAACACACCAATCACACTCACACGTGCAAATTATTTCAATGGCATGCACCAATATTCATAATAATCTGCATAACATTGTACTGTCCAAAGATACATAATGAACGAAGATTGTTTGGGGCCCTGTTCATGAGAGCTGCGCCAACGCAAGTAGAATGCGTGGAACTTCTGCTCATTCTACATTTGTTTGCTGTGTTTTGTGTGCAAGTTTTTAAATAAAAATGTATCTCCTTTGAACAATATCCAGTGTTGTGGTATTTCAATTAAATAGAATCTAGTGTGCTGTGGGGCCCTATTGTTGTGAATCCCACTTGAGCCATCATAAATTAATCAAATCTTTAATCAACATGAGAAAGTAGACAATGCGATAAAGAACATTTTACAACAATTACAACAATTAATCTAGACAGAGAATATTGTTGTTGTGGTTGACTCCGTCGTTGGGGTATTCTTTCGTGAGATATGGCGTCAGGGGATAAACTGGGTCACCCAAAATAAACAATAAAAAAGGGCCTGGTTCTTCATCTTTCAGCAGTTGTTTGGGACACAAGGGGGTGGTTCCATCTTCCAGCTGCGCGCTAATGAGAAACACAATGAGTTAGCGAAGATGCGGGCATCATGCACACTGCCTGGCCATTTCATAGTCACACCGAGTGTTGGGACTAACGCGTTACAAGTAACGCGTTACTGTAACGCCGTTATTTTCGGCGGTAACTAGTAGTCTAACGCGTTATTTTTTATATTCAGTAACTCAGTTACAGTTAATACATGATGCGTTAATACTACTTGTAAGCTAAAAGAAAAAAAAATAGCAATTTTATCCGGCTCTTAGCCAAAGTTAAAGGGTTGTTCTTGGCCTAAACTTGGTCTTTTTATACCTTTTCTTTGCGCTCCACTTTTACGTTAATATGAACTGCTGCTCATGTTAACTTCATAGTAAAAATGCTTACCTAGCTTGTACTCTGTTGACAAGTGACTATGACGTTGTTGGACGGTTGATGACGATTTTACCAAGAATACACTTGGAGACAATATTGTCGATCCACTAGTAAATTTGCACGTAGCAAAGTGAAATGTGCATACTTGCCAACCTTGAGACCTCCAATTTCGGGAGGTGGGGGGGGGCGTGGTTGGGGGCGTGGTTAAGAGGGGAGGAGTATATTTACAGCTAGAATTCACCAAGTCAAGTATTTCATATATATATATATATATATATATATATATATATATATATATATATATATATATATATATATATATATATATATATATATATATATATCCCTGCGACCCCGAAGGGAATAAGCGGTAGAAAATGGATGGATGGATGGATGGATGGATGGGTATATATATAAGAAATAATTGACTTTCAGTGAATTCTAGCTATATATATATATATATATATATATATATATATATATATATATATATATATATATATATATATATATATATATATATATATATATATATATACATATATATATATATATATAAATAAAAGAAATACTTGAATTTCAGTGTTCATTTATTTACACATATACACACACATAACACTAATCTACTCATTGTTGAGTTAAGGGTTGAATTGTCCATCCTTGTTCTATTCTCTGTCACTATCTTTCTAACCATGCTGAACACCCTCTCTGATTATGCATTGCTGTGTGGCACGCACAAAAGTGCTTTCATCAAATGCACTAGATGGCAGTATTGTCCTGTTTAAGAGTGTCACAACATTGCTGTTTACGGCAGACGGACTGCTTTACTGTAGACGTTCTTTATATTGTGGGAGAGCGGACTCAGGTCCGCATGGAGCTGGAGGGGGCGTGGCATCCAGCTCCGCCTGAATTTCGGGAGATTTTCGGGAGAAAATTTGTCCCGGGAGGTTTTCGGGAGAGGCGCTGAATTTCGGGAGTCTCCCGGAAAATCCGGGAGGGTTGGCAAGTATGGAAATGTGAGAGTGAAAATAAATAACATTTTCCCAAATGTTTTACACCTACTAAATCACTAAATTAAGTCTTACAAAGTTTTTAGCAACCATGACTGAGGCATCCTATAAATCCATATTTGTCCAGTTCTTCTAGTGGCGGTGATTGGAATAAAACAGTTTGCATGATCTGAGTCATGTCCCCAGCCATGGGAAAAGCCTGCCCTCCTCAGCCCAGAGTGAGAGGCCCTCTGCCATGTGCCCGCACCTAGGGGCCGCACAGCATTCCCTGCCTCTCCCATAGCTACGCCCCTGACTCTGTTCATCTGTTCAATTATTTGGCTGTATTTGTGTTTCTCTTTGAATTTGGTGCTTTATCCGAATGTGTTTGATTTTCCAATTCCTGTTGTGTCTGGTCAGACTGTTTCATTGTCTTAGCTCAGCACTGTTTTTGCACGTGTCCAGTCTAGTTTGTGTGGCCTTTTCCTTTCATATATCTTGTTCTTTGTTTCTTTGCTTCTTATCCCTGAAAAATCAGGTTGAGGCTGCAGCCAACACATTGCAAGCTTTGAAACCTGCTGAAACCAAAGCTATACTACTGGATTCCAGTATTATAGCCTATCTCTTTGATTATTAATGGTCACATTCTCTAATCGTTGTTCTACTTGGTACATTTTGTTCCCCACATTAGCTTTGACACCCGTAACAAGGACTGGTGTGGGTTCACACATTAGATTCAGATTCAGATTCAAAAGTACTTTATCAATCCCTGAGGAGAAGTGAGATTTTCAGCACAATCCCATTCAAGATCAGACAAACATTACAGGGAGACAGAAAAAGGATCGCTGACAAATGTAGCTTACCATGAATGATTGGTTGTTACTTCTCTGTGAGCGCTTTGAGTGTCTAGTGTCAAAAAAAGCGCTATATAAATCTAATACATTATTATTATTATTATTATTCCTTTACGTTAAAACTCAAATGTTTTACATCTACAGTAAGAATTGAAGTCTTATTTATTTCAACCATACAGACTTAGTTAATTCAGAGAAAAACATTTTTTTCGAGAGAAATAGTCCATTTTGTATGGGGTACCAAATGAAAAAGTTCAGTCACACTTTTCTAGCAGATATATTTCTCAAATGTAGCTCACTTTTCTCACATTTAACTCAAAGTCAGTACATTTAAGTTTAAATTAAGTATTGACTCTAAATATTATATCTAAATATTAAATCTAAATCTTGAATCTAAATCTTAAATCTATACCTAAACTTAAATGTACATTTTATATCTAAACCTAAATTTTAAATCTAAATCTAAATTTTAAATCTAAATCTAAATGTCAAATCTAAATTTAAATGTTAAATCAAACCTAATTGTAAATTTAAATCTAAACTTAAATGTTAAATCTAAGTCTAAATCTTAAATCGAGATCGAAATGTGAGTGCTAAATGTTTTATCTAAAACTGAATGTTAAATCCGTTTTTATAATTCTAGATCAAATCTTGAATCTAAATCTAAATCTTAAATATAAATCTAAAATGTAATTGTAAGCACAAAATGGGAAATCTAAACTTAAATCTTAAATCGAAATGTAAATGTTAAATCTAGTTTTAAATCTATAATCTAAATCTGAATGTGAGCCCTAAATCTCTCACCAAATAAAAGATGAATATTTATTGAAAGTATATCTTCCACCAATCCGAGGCTATCAGCCGCAAAGCCGCGCCCATATCTTTGCCTCAGTGCACAACACTCGTTGGAGTGAAGGAAACCGGACAGATGCTTAAAGACAGATTCATGCCAATATAGTTGCATATTGTTAAAAATGGACATGGAATATGGTCATTGTAAAAATATGTCTCTTTACACTTGGTGAGAGATTTAGCGCTCTAATTTTAATTCTAGATTACATTTTTATATATTTCAGATTTAGATTTAGATTTGGATACAACATTTAAGTTTAGAGTTGGGACAAGTGGTAGAAAATGGATGGATGGATTCATGTTGAAGATTTAGATTTAAGATTTAGACTTAGATAATAATAATAATAATAATACATTTTATTTATAAGGCGCCTTTCTGGGCACTCAAGGACACCGTCCATCCATCCATCCATCTTCTTCCGCTTATCCGAGGTCGGGTCGCGGGGGCAGCAGCCTAAGCAGGGAAGCCCAGACTTCCCTTTCCCCAGCCACTTCGTCCAGCTCTTCCTGTGGGACCCCGAGGCGTTCCCAGGCCAGCCGGGAGACATAGTCTTCCCAACGTGTCCTGGGTCTTCCCCGCGGCCTCCTACCGGTCGGACGTGCCCTAAACACCTCCCTAGGGAGGCGTTCGGGTGGCATCCTGACCAGATGCCCGAACCACCTCATCTGGCTCCTCTCGATGTGGAGGAGCAGCGGCTTTACTTTGAGCTCCTCCCGGATGGCAGAGCTTCTCACCCTATCTCTAAGGGAGAGCCCCGCCACCCGGCGGAGGAAACTCATTTCGGCCGCTTGTACCCGTGATCTTGTCCTTTCGGTCATAACCCAAAGCTCATGACCATAGGTGAGGATGGGAACATAGATCGACCGGTAAATTGAGAGCTTTGCCTTCCGGCTCAGCTCCTTCTTCACCACAACGGATCGATACAGCGTCCGCATTACTGAAGACGCCGCACCGATCCGCCTGTCGATCTCACGATCCACTCTTCCCTCACTCGTGAACAAGACTCCGAGGTACTTGAACTCCTCCACGTGGGGCAAGATCTCCTCCCCAACCCGGAGATGGCACTCCACCCTTTTCCGGGCAAGAACCATGGACTCGGACTTGGAGGTGCTGATTCTCATCCCAGTCGCTTCACACTCGGCTGCGAACCGATCCAGCGAGAGCTGAAGATCCTGGCCAGATGAAGCCATCAGGACCACATCATCTGCAAAAAGCAGAGACCTAATCCTGCAGCCACCAAACCAGATCCCCTCAACGCCTTGACTGCGCCTAGATTTCTGTCCATAAAAGTTATGAACAGAATCGGTGACAAAGGGCAGCCTTGGCGGAGTCCAACCCTCACTGGAAACGTGTCCGACTTACTACCGGCAATGCGGACCAAGCTCTGGCACTGAGCATACAGGGAGCGGACTGCCACAATCAGACAGTCCGATACCCCATACTCCCTGAGCACTCCCCACAGGACTTCCCGAGGGACACGGTCGAATGCCTTCTCCAAGTCCACAAAACACATGTAGACTGGTTGGGCAAACTCCCATGCACCCTCAAGGACCCTGCCGAGAGTATAGAGCTGGTCCACAGTTCCACGACCAGGACGAAAACCACACTGTTCCTCCTGAATCCGAGGTTCGACTATCCGGCGTAGCCTCCTCTCCAGTACACCTGAATAGACCTTACCGGGAAGGCTGAGGAGTGTGATCCCACGATAGTTAGAACACACCCTCCGGTTCCCCTTCTTAAAGAGAGGAACCACCACCCCGGTCTGCCAATCCAGTGGTACCGCCCCCGATGTCCACGCGATGCTGCAGAGTCTTGTCAACCAAGACAGCCCCACAGCATCCAGAGCCTTAAGGAACTCCGGGCGGATCTCATCCACCCCTGGGGCCTTGCCACCGAGGAGCTTTTTAACTACCTCAGCAACCTCAGCCCCAGAAATAGGAGAGCCCACCACAGACTCCCCAGGCACTGCTTCCTCATAGGAAGACGTGTTGGTGGGATTGAGGAGGTCTTCGAAGTATTCCCTCCACCGATCCACAACATCCGCAGTCGAGGTCAGCAGAACACCATCCTCGCCATACACGGTGTTGATAGTGCACTGCTTCCCCTTCCTGAGGCGGCGGATGGTGGTCCAGAATTGCTTCGAAGCCGTCCGGAAGTCGTTTTTCCATGGCCTCACCGAACTCCTCCCATGTCATGATGCGTTCAGTCGATCGCTGCATCAAGCAAACAATCTGAAAATTCCCGTCGTATCAATTCCTAGATATGGTCGAAACTATTTAAAGTGCACTACGTATAATAAACGCAACATTATTAATATTTCTACTACGGATAATTTAAACAAAAACTCGTCAAAACAGCCCAATACTTATAATATGGGCTTTTTAAACATAAGATCATTGTCTCCCAAAACGTTATTAGTTAATGAGATCATTAGAGACAACAATCTTAACGTCATTGGTCTTAGCGAAACCTGGCTCAAACCAGACCAATTTTTTGCGCTAAATGAGGCATCTCCTCCTAACTATACGAATGCGCATATTGCCCGTCCCCTTAAAAGGGGTGGGGGGGTCGCACTAATATACAATGAAAACTTTAACCTTACCCCTAACCTAAATAATAAATACAAATCGTTTGAAGTGCTTACTATGAGGTCTGTCGCACCGCTGCCTCTCGATATGGCTGTTATCTACCGCCCCCCAGGGCCCTACTCGGACTTTATTAATGAATTCTCAGAGTTCGTTGCTGATCTAGTGACGCACGCAGACAATATAATCATAATGGGGGACTTTAATATCCATATGAATACCCCATCGGACCCTCAGTGCGTGGCGCTCCAGACTATAATTGATAGCTGTGGTCTTACACAAATAATAAATGAACCTACGCATCGCAACGGCAATACGATAGATCTAGTGCTGGTCAGGGGTGTCACCACCTCCAAAGTTATGGTACTCCCGTATACTAAAGTAATGTCCGATCATTACCTTATAAAATTCGAAGTTCTGACTCATTGTCAACAAACTAATAATAATAATAACTGCTATAGCAGCCGCAACATTAATGCTGCCACAACAATGACTCTTGCTGACCTACTGCCTTCGGTAATGGCACCATTCCCAAATTATGTCGGCTCTATTGATAACCTCACTAATAACTTTGACAATGCCCTGCGCAAAACCATTGATAGTATAGCACCGCTAAAACAAAAAAGGGCCCCTAAAAGGCGCACCCCATGGTTTACAGAAGAAACCAGAGCTCATAAATTATCATGTAGAAAGTTGGAACGCAAATGGCGCTGGACCAAGCTTGAGGTTTTCCATCAGAATCAGAATCAGAATCAGAATCAGCTTTATTGTCATTACGCAAGGTAACGAGATTGAGGCCATTCCATACAGTGCGATGTGTGCATGCTAGAAAAACAATGTGCAAATATATCAAAATATAAAAAATGTAGAAGTGCAATGAATATGGTGTGAAATGAATATATACATGAAAAACACAAAAACAAAAACAGGGTGGTTGGTGGAATGGGTTATTGCACCGAAGAGAAGGCAGTTATGAGGGACAATGGGGCAGTCCGTTCAGGATGGTTATGGCCCCGGGGAAGAAGCTGTTCTTTAGCCTGTTTGTTTTGGTTTTAATGCACCTGTAGCGCTTCCCAGAGGGCAGCAGGTGGAACAGGTCAGAGCCAGGGTGGGTGCTGTCCTTGATGATGGCACTGGCTCTGTTGAGGCAGCGGGAGGTGTAGATGTCCGTCAGAGAGGGGAGAGGGCGGCCGATGATCTTCTGAGCCGTCTTGACCACTCTTTGCAGCCTCTCCCTGTCTGCTGCAGTGCAGCTGCCGTACCATACCGTAATACAGTAGGTCAGCAGGCTCTCGATGGACGAGCGGTAGAAGGTCAGCAGCAGGTCAGGCTTCAGGTTGTACTTCCCGAGGACTCTAAGGAAGTGTAGCCGCTGCTGAGCCTTCTTGATGATTGATGTGGTGTTGACTGTCCAGGAGAAGTCATTAGAGATGTGGACTCCAAGGTACCTGAAGGTGTGGACCCTCTCTACACGCTCGCCGTTGATGTAGAGGGTGGCAGGGTCGGTGCTGCTCCTCCTGAAGTCGACGATGATCTCTCTGGTCTTGCTGGTGTTGAGAGCGAGGTTGTTCTCCGAAGACCAGGCCGTCAGCTTCAGGACCTCCTCTCTGTAGGCAGCCTCGTCACCCCTGGAGATGAGCCCGACCACTGTGGTATCGTCGGCGAACTTGACGGTAAGGTTGTCACTGTGGGCCGGACTGCAGTCATGGGTGTAAAGGCAGTAGAGGAGGGGGCTCAGCACACAGCCCTGTGGGGAGCCGATGCTCAGCGTGCGGGTGGATGAGAGGTGCGGGCCAAGTCTCACATTCTGGGGTCGGTCCGTTAGGAAGTCCCTTATCCAGGCGTTTGTGAGAGGGGGGAGGCCAAGAGTGTCCAGTTTATTGCAGAGTCTGTCCGGGATTGTTGTATTGAAGGCAGAGCTATAGTCCACAGAGAGCATCCGGACGTAGCTCTGCTGCTGCTCCAGGTGGTTCAGAGCAGAGTGGAGAGCAACAGCGATGGCGTCTTCTGTGGACCTGTTCGCCCGGTATGCGAACTGGTGGGGGTCGAAGTCTGGAGGGATATGGTCCTTGATGTGCTGGAGAACAAGTCGCTCGAAGCACTTCATGATTACCGGAGTGAGGGCCACTGGTCGGTAATCATTCAGGCTGGTGATGGGAGACTTCTTCGGCACCGGGATTATTGTAGATGACTTCAGGCAGGATGGGATGACTGCCTGAGCCAGGGAGAGGTTGAAGATCCTGGTGAGGGGGGGAGCGAGCTGGTGGGCGCACGTCCTGAGCACCTTTCCAGGTACTCCGTCTGGTCCGGTAGCCTTCCTGGGGTTCACAGCCAGGAGCACTCGTCTGACACTGTGCTCCTGTACAGTGAGTGGAGTGGCGCCGGAGCCCGGTGGGGGCGGGGGCAGGGCTGGAGCAGATGAGTGTCGCTGGGGGGTTTCGAAACGGGCAAAGAAACAGTTAAGCTCCTCTGCCAGTGTCGCACTCTGATCCGCAGTTGTCATATTGCAGCCTCTGAAGTTCGTGATGTCATGAATGCCCCGCCACACCTCCCGTGAGTTTTTGCTGGACAGATGGGACTCTATGCACCTCCTGTGGTCCGCCTTTGCTTTTTTAATCCCTCTCTTCAGGTCGGCTCTAGCAACACTGTACAGTGCCCTGTCCCCTGACCTGAAGGCTGCGTCGCGGGCCCTGAGGAGTGTGCGGACCTGGCTGGTCATCCAGGGTTTCTTGTTGGGGTAAACCCGGATGGTTTTTTCCACAGTCACATTCCCGATGCAGAACTTTATGTAGTCCAGCACCGTTCCTGTGGCTGTCTCCAGCTCCTGTTGTTGGAAGAGGTCCCAGTCTGTGTGTTGGAAGCAGTCCTGAAGTTTGGGGAGTGCATCGTCAGGCCAGGTCATAACAGTCTTTGTGATAGGCCTGGCCTGGCGTCTGATGGGGGTGTAGGTAGGAGAGAGCATGAGGGAAAGATGGTCTGACTGTCCAAGCTGGGGGAGGGGTGTAGCTCTGTACGCGTGCTTTATGTTGGTATACACGTGGTCCAGGGTGTTCTTGCCCCTTGTAGAACACTTCACGTGCTGGTAGAACTTAGGGAGTACAGTCTTCAGATTGGCCTTATTAAAATCCCCTGCTATGATATGAACACCGTCGGGGTGGGCCCGCTGCTGTTCGTTGACGGTGTTCAGCAGAAGAGAGAGCGCTGTGTTTACTTTGGCGTCCGGTGGAATATACACAGCCGTGATGATAACAACAGACAGCTCTCTCGGGAGAAAAAAAGGCCGACATCTAACAGACATGTACTCCACGTCCGGGCAACAGTGCTGTTCAGTGATTGTCCCGTTGTTGCACCAGTTCTCATGCACGTAGATACAGAGCCCCCCTCCTCTGCTCTTACCGGAGTCCTTAGTTCTGTCCCGGCGGAGCAGAGTGCGTCCGGCTAGCTGCATGCTAGCATCGGGTATTTCCGGGTGAAGCCAGGTTTCGGTGATAATCATAGCACAACAGTCCCGAACATAGCGGTTTCCAGCAAGTTGTAACTCCAGGTCGTCCATCTTCTGTACAAGGGATCTGGCATTAGAGAGGAACAGGCTCGGTAGAGGTGGCTTGTGGGGTTGTTTCCTAAGCCTGAGCAAGACGCCGGACCTGCGGCCACGCTTCTGCTTCCTCTCCCTCCTCCGTCTGCGCCGTCTCCCAGACCCGACAACAAACCACGGAGAGCCCTGTGCTCTCGCTATGTCATCTGGGATGTTGTGCTCGTGGTGAAAGTCACTCGAAACAGATATCTGGTGCGAGTTACCGATATCCAAGAGTGACTGGCGGGTGTACCGGGTGTTTGCAGTACAGGTGGTGCACAAAAGGAAAAAAAACATGAAGAAAAGAAGGAAGAAAGAGCACTGAAATGGAGAGCCGTAAGCCGCTGCGTCTGTGCGCGCCGCCATCTTGGATTTTTTATTTTATTTTTTTTCAAGCATGGAGTGATAGTTTAATATCGTATAAACGCATGCTTACCTTAGCTAAAGCTAAATATTACTCAAATCTCATCCGCCTCAACAAAAACGACCCTAAATTTTTGTTTAGTACAGTAGCATCGCTAACCCAAGAAGGGACTCCTCCCAATAGCTCCACCCACTCGGCAGATGACTTTATGAATTTCTTTAATAAGAAAATTGAACTCATTAGAAAGGAGATTAAAGACAACGCATCCCAGCTACAACTGGGTTCTATGAACACAGATACAACTGTATATAACGGATACTGCAATACAAAATAGTCTCTCTCTTTTTGATGAAATAACATTAGAGGAACTATTACAGCGTGTAAGTGGGATAAAACAAACAACATGTTTACTCGACCCACTTTCTGGGAAACTTATCAAGGAGCTTTTTGTATTATTAGGTCCATCAGTGCTAAATATTATAAACTTATCACTTTCCTCTGGCACTGTTCCCCTAGCATTCAAGAAAGCGGTTATTCATCCTCTGCTCAAAAGACCTAACCTTGATCCTGACCTCATGGTAAACTACCGACCGGTGTCCCACCTTCCCTTTATTTCGAAAATCCTCGAAAAAATTGTCGCACAGCAGCTAAATGAACACTTAGTGTCTAACAATCTCTGTGAACCTTTTCAATCCGGTTTCAGGGCAAATCACTCTACGGAGACAGCCCTCACAAAAATGACTAATGATCTACTGCTAACGATGGATTCTGATGCGTCATCTATGTTGCTGCTTCTTGATCTTAGCGCTGCTTTCGATACCGTCGATCATAATATTTTATTAGAGCGTATCAAAACACGTATTGGTATGTCAGACTTAGCTTTGTCGTGGTTTAACTCTTATCTTACTGACAGGATGCAATGCGTCTCCCATAATAATGTGACCTCGGACTATGTTAAGGTAACGTGCGGAGTTCCTCAGGGTTCGGTTCTTGGCCTTGCACTCTTAAGTATTTACATGCTGCCGCTAGGCGACATCATACGCAAATACGGTGTTAGCTTTCATTGTTATGCTGATGACACCCAACTCTACATGCCCCTAAAGCTGACCAACACGCCGGATTGTAGTCAGCTGGAGGCGTGTCTTAATGAAATGAAACAATGGATGTCCGCTAACTTCTTGCAACTCAACGCCAAGAAAACGGAAATGCTGATTATCGGTCCTGCTAAACACCGTCATTTATTTAATAATACCACCTTAACATTTGACAACCAAACAATTACACAAGGCGAATCAGTAAAGAATCTGGGTATTATCTTCGACCCAACTCTTTCCTTTGAATCACACATTAAGAGTGTTACTAAAACGGCCTTCTTTCATCTCCGTAATATCGCTAAAATTCGTTCTATTTTATCCACTAGCGACGCTGAGATCATTATTCATCCGTTCGTTACGTCTCGTCTCGACTACTGTAACGTATTATTTTCGGGTCTCCCTATGTCTAGCATTAAAAAATTACAGTTGGTACAAAATGCGGCTGCTAGACTTTTGACAAGAACAAGAAAGTTTGATCATATTACGCCTATACTGGCTCACCTGCACTGGCTTCCTGTGCACTTAAGATGTGACTTTAAGGTTTTACTACTTACGTATAAAATACTACACGGTCTAGCTCCGTCCTATCTTGTCGATTGCATTGTACCATATGTCCCGGCAAGAAATCTGCGTTCAAAGAACTCCGGCTTACTAGTGATTCCCAGAGCCCAAAAAAAGTCTGCGGGCTATAGAGCGTTTTCTATTCGGGCTCCAGTACTATGGAATGCCCTCCCGGTAGCAATTAGAGATGCTACCTCAGTAGAAGCATTTAAGTCCCATCTTAAAACTCATTTGTATACTCTAGCCTTTAAATAGCCCCCCTGTTAGACCAGTTGATCTGCCGTTTCTTTTCTTTTCTCCTCTGCTCCCCTTTTCCTTGAGGGGGGGGGCACAGGTCTGGTGGCCATGGATGAAGTGCTGGCTGTCCAGAGTCGTGACCCGGGGTGGACCGCTCGCCTGTGCATCGGCTGGGAACATCTCTGCGCTGCTGACCCGTCTCCGCTCGGGATGGTGTCCTGCTGGCCCCACTATGGACTGGACTCTTACTATTATGTTGGATCCACTATGGACTGGACTCTCACAATATTATGTCAGACCCACTCGACATCCATTGCTTTCGGTCTCCCCTAGAGGGGGGGGGTTACCCACATATGCGGTCCTCTCCAAGGTTTCTCATAGTCATTCACATCGACGTCCCACTGGGGTGAGTTTTCCTTGCCCTTATGTGGGCTTTGTACCGAGGATGTCGTTGTGGCTTGTGCAGCCCTTTGAGACACTTGTGATTTAGGGCTATATAAATAAAGATTGATTGATTGATTGATTGATGTCCGAGTTTTTGCCTCTGCGACCGCTGAAGCCGCACACCGCTTGGCCTGTCGGTACTTGTCCACTGCCTCACGAGTCCTATGAGCCAAAAGAACCCGATAGGACTCCTTCTTCAGCTTGACGGCATCCCTCACCGCCGGTGTCCACCAACGGGTTCTAGGATTACCGCCACGACAAGCACCAACTACCTTGCGGCCACAGCTCCAATCAGCCGCCTCGACAATAGAGGCGCGGAACATGGTCCATTCGGACTCAATGTCCAGCACCTCCCTCGTGACATGTTCAAAGTTCTTCCGGAGGTGGGAATTGAAACTCTCTCTGACAGGAGACTCTGCTAGACGTTCCCAGCAAACCCTCACAATGCGTTTGGGCCTGCCAGGTCTGTCCGGCATCCTCCCCCACCATCGCAGCCAACTCACCACCAGGTGGTGATCGGTAGAAAGCTCCGCCCCTCTCTTCACCCGAGTGTCCAAAACATGAGGCCGCAAATCCGATTACACAACTACAAAGTCGATCATGGAACTGCGGCCTAGGGTGTCCTGGTGCCAAGTGCACATATGGACACCCTTATGTTTGAACATGGTGTTCGTTATGGACAATCTGTGACGGGCACAAAAGTCCAATAACAAAACACCGCTCGGGTTCAGATCCGGGCAGCCATTCTTCCCAATCACGCCTCTCCAGGTTTCACTGTCGCTGCCAACATGAGCATTGAAGTCCCCCAGTAGAACGAGGGAATCACCCGGGGGAGCACTCTCAAGTACTCCCTCGAGTGAATCCAAAAAGGGTGGGTACTCTGAGCTGCGGTTTGGCGCGTAAGCGCAAACCACAGTCAGGACCCGTTCCCCCACCCGAAGGCGGAGGGAAGCTACCCTCTCGTCCACCGGGTTGTACTCCAACGTACAGGCTCTGAGCCGGGGGGAAACAAGAATTGACACCCCAGCCCGTCGCCTCTCACTGCCGGCAACGCCAGAGTGGAAGAGAGTCTAGCCCCTCTCGAGAGAACTGGTTCCAGAGCCCTTGCTGTGCGTCGAAGTGAGTCTGACTATATCTAGCCGGAACTTCTCCACCTCGCGCACTAGCTCAGGCTCCTTCCCCCCCAGCGAGGTGACGTTCCACGTCCCAAGAGCTAGCTTCTGTAGCCGAGGATCGGACCGCCAAGTGCCCTGCCTTCGGCTTCTGCCCAGCTCACATCGCACCCGACCTCTATGACCCCTGCTATGGGTGGTGAGCCCATTGGAGGGGGGACCCACGTTGCCTCTTCGGGCTGTGCCCGGCCGGGCCCCATGGGGACAGGCCCGGCCACCAGGCGCTCGCCATCGTGCCACACCTCCGGGCCTGGCTCCAGAGGGGGGCCCCGGTGACCCGCGTCCGGGCGAGGGAAATCTGAGTTCCTTGTCAGTGTTATTCATAGAGATTCAAGGACACCGTACAAAATCAAAACAATAAAATCAAATTAGATAAAAAACAACAACAACAACAACAACAACAACAAAGATAGAGAAGAAAAGGTGATTACAATGAATAAGCAGTCAGGAATAGGTGTGTTTTGAGTTTTGATTTGAAGAGGGATATTGAGTCTAAATTACGAAAGTCTGGTGGTAAAGAGTTCCAAAGATGTGGGGCAGAGCGGCTGAAAGCTTGGGCACCCATGGTGGACAGTTTAAATAAAGGGACAGTGAGATGGATGGATGAAGAGGATCTTAGGGAACGTGAGGGCGTGGCGACATGGATCAGGTCAGAGAGATATGATGGAGAGAGGTTATGGATGGCTTTGAAAGTGAGGAGAATTATTTTAAAGTGGATACGATGTTTGATGGGTAGCCAGTGGAGTTGCTGCAGAACAGGGGTGATGTGCTGGATTGAAGGGGTTCTGTTGATTATCCGGGCTGCAGAGTTCTGGAGAAGCTGAAGTTTGTGAAGTGACTTGTTAGGGAGACCGAACAGGAGAGAGGTGACCAGGCTATGGACTAGTATGGCAGCAGTATGTGGGGTAAGGGATGGGCGAAGACGATTAATGTTCCAAAGATAAAAGTAAGCAGACCGGGTAATGCTGTTTATGTGGGCTTGAAAGGAGAGTGTGCTATCGAGGATGACACCCAGACTCTTGACTTGGGAGGAGTATGAGACAGAGGAATTGCAGAGAGTAATGGACAAGCTGTTGGTTTTGTCGAGAATGGTAAGTAAGATTTCGGTTTTATTACTACTGAGTTGAAGGAAATTGAATGAGAACCACTGCTTGAGTTCACTGAGGCAGTCTGTAAGGGAGGAAGGAGGAAGAGAGGCAGTTGGTTTGGTTGAGATGTAGAGCTGGGTGTCATCCACATAACAGTGAAAATGTATTTTAAATTTACGGATAATATTGCCCAGGGGAACAATGTAAATGATAAAAATAGGGGACAAAGAACAGAGCCCTGGGGGACACCAGAGGAAACGGGAGACGGAGGGGATTTGAATGAACGGAGTTGAACAAACTGAGTGCGGTCGGAGAGATATGATCTAAACCAGTGTAGGGGTGTGCTTGTGATACCAATACTGTGCAATCTATGGAGGAGGACAGTGTGTGAAATGGTGTCAAAGGCTGCAGTGAGATCTAAGAGGATTAGGATAGTGAGAAGACCAGAATCAGCTGCCAGGAGGAGATTGTTTGTGATTTTTACTAGTGCTGTTTCAGTGCTGTGCAGGGGGCGGAAACCAGGCTGGAATTGTTCATATAGGTTATTTAACTGTAGGTGGGAGTGAAGTTGGGAGGAGACAGTTTTTTCAAGGATTTTTGAGATGAATGGCAGATTTTAAATTGGACAAAGATTATAACAATTATTTGGATCTGAGCCTGGTTTTTTCAAAATTGGTGTTATGGCTGCTGTTTTGAAAGCAGGGGGAACAATTCCAGTAGTGAGAGAAGAATGGATGATATTGGTGATGAGGTGGATCAGTGAGGCGAGGCAGACTTTCACCAAAGCAGTAGGGAGGGGATCTAAAAGACAGGTGGATGGCTTGGATCGACGGATAAGTGCAGTGATGTCCAACTGGGGACGGTATAGCTCGGTTGGTAGAGCGGCCGTGCCGGAAACTTGAGGGTTGCAGGTTCGATCCCCGCTTCCGCCATCCTAATCACTGCCGTTGTGTCCTTGGGCAAGACACTTTACCCACCTCCTCCCAGTGCCACCCACATTGGTTTAAATGTAACTTAGATATTGGGTTTCACAATGTAAAGCGCTTTGAGTCCCTTGAGAAAAAGCACTATATAAATGTAATTCACTTCACTTCACTTCACAACTGAGAAGGCAGTGAAAAACCTGGCCTGACGTGAATTCAGTCTCTAGGCTTGTCGAATATATTCCAGGTTCTTGTGGTCAGTCCAAACTATGAATGGATGCTGTGCCCCCTCTAACCAATGTCGCCACTCTTCCAGTGCTATCTTGACCGCCAGCAGTTCCCTGTTACCAACATCATAGTTATGTTCCGCAGGGCTCAGCTGGCGAGACAGAAAGGCGCAGGGGTGGGTCTTCCGATCTACCTATAATTTTTGGAATAGAACCGCCCCAACTCCCTCCTTCGACGCATCCACCTCGACCACAAATTGGCGTTGTGGATCTGGCAGCGTAAAGATGGGTGCAGTCGTGAAGCGGCGCTTGAGATCCTGGAAGGCCCTCTCTGCCTCTGGAGACCAGTAGATGCGCACCTGTGGAGAAGTCAGAGCATGGAGGGAAGCTATGGCGCTAAAGCCTCTGATAAATTGCCTGTAGAAGTTCGCAAAACCGAGGAATTGCTGAACCTTCTTACGACTATCAGGTGTTGGCCATTTGGCAACTGCGCTAACTTTAGCCGGATCCATTTGGACTCTTCCAGGAGCTACAATGAAGCCAAGGAAGGAGATGGTGTCGGCATGGAATTTGCATTTCTCAGCTTTTATGTACAGGTGGTTTTCCAGGAGCCGTTGCAAAACCTGGCTGACATGGTGCCTGTGAATGTCCAGATTGTCATTTTAAATTAATGTCATCAAGATAGACGAAAACAAAATGGCCCAAAATGTCTCTGAGCACATGGGTGATCGTGAATAAAGCGCTACCGTTAAGGGTGCTGGCCCTAAGGGGTGGTGTGATGACCCTCGTTCTCACGCCCAATGTCTTGGCTAAACCCCAGTCTATCAAGCTTTCCTCGGCCCTAGAGTCAATTAAAACATCTAAGACCATACTAATTGAGTCATTGGTTACCTTAATGGGTGTCAAGGCACGCGAGGTAGCACTTGAGGCCGTATTCTGATCCCTCACCTGGGTTGACTTGGAAAGGCAGGCGGCCACGAGATGCCCCACCTCCCCGCAATAGAAACATCGCCCCTCATTGAGGTGACGCTGGCACTCTGCCAGAGGGAGTCGTGCCCGGCCCAACTATTCACCCTTGCTCCTGATGGGTGCTGGTTAGCGCCTTGCATGGCAGCTCCCTCCATCAGTGTGTGAATGTGTGTGTGAATGGGTAAATGTGGAAGTAGTGTCAAAGCGCTTTGAGTACCTTGAAGGTAGAAAAGCGCTATACAAGTACAACCCATTTATCATTTATTTATCATGGGCTACTCTCCGCTCTCGGGCAGGGGATGGGGAAGCCACATTGTAAGTTGAGAACCTGGAGCATAACTGGTGGTGAGGGGGAACTGCGACTGGTGATCTGAATCTGTCGGACGGCCTCCTTGGAGAAACCTTAACTCCCTTAGTCGTTGGTCTGTCCCGATGGGGAGGGCGATGAGGTCGTTCAGGTTCGCGTGTAGGTCTGTGGGTATAAGTCGCTCCAGAAGCGGGCCGGCCAGCCCCTTGAAGAAGACGTCATAGAGTGCTGTAGTGTTCCATCAGCTCTCTGCAGCCAGGGTTCGAAAACGAATGGCATCATCTGAAGCTGATTCTCTCCCCTGACGAATCCCGCTGAGCTCTCTAGCCCTTTCGCTCTCGACTGTTGGGGGGCGTGGGGGCAAGCAATAGAAGTTTGTTGAAGTACAAGAAGTTTTACAGAACTTATTTCCAGAGGTACCGTATGTATTTGTATGCATGGCTATCTGCTAGGCACAGTCTTTCCTTGATTTATGTTTTCAAAACTTGTTTGAAATCGGCCCCATCTTATCGTAATGAGAGCAAATGGTGTAGAAAGAGGAATGACAGATTAATAATTAAGTGAAATATTACAAATATAATAATGATGAGATATTTATCTCAGTATATATGTATCCTTAATTGTTATAACTAGCCCTCTTGGGGCAACCATAGGTACTAACAGGAAATCAAAAAGGACAGGAATTTATTATTGTAGCACAGACGTATGAAATTAAACTGTCCAATTTTCAAGATACTATAAAACCTACAGTGACGTGCGGTGAGGTTCATGGCTGGTGATGCACTGACTTCATCATAGTCAGATTTACAAACATATGAACCCTAAAGAGTATATTATTCACCATTCGATTGACAGCAGTTAACGGGTTATGTTTAAAAGCTCATACCAGCATTCTTACCTGCTTGGCACTCAGCATCAAGGGTTGGAATTGGGGGTTAAATCACCAAAAATGATTCCCGGGCACGGCGCTGCTGCTGCCCACTGCTCCCCTCACCTCTCAGGGGGTGAGCAGGGGGATGAGTCAAATGCAGAGGACACATTTCACCACACCTAGTGTGTGTGACAATCATTGGTACTTTAACTTAACTTTAACTTTACACATACAAACTGTAGCACACAAAAAAGCACATTTAATAAAAAAAATGTTATTATGGTCTTACCTTTACTTATAAATAAAGTCCATGCGCCGCTCCTTCTGAACAAAAGCATCGATAACTTGTTTATAGAAGTCTTCTTTATCTTTCTTCAGTTTTAAAAGTCTCTCTGTCTCGATGGAGATCTTCCTTTAATTATTACCTCATGCTTCGATTGAAAGTCCAGTTTAGTAAACTGTTTTATTTTAGATTTGTAATCCTCCATGTTAAAAGTCCAGGTGAGAGGAAAAAATAAACGATCGCTGCTAACTGTTGCTGCTTGTTGTCACTTATTCTGCAGCCGAGTAGTCGCAAGAATGATCGCTGGGATCACTAGCGCCCTCTACCACCAGGAGGCGGGATTATTGCGCGCCTCACCCAGTGCGTCTTTGCAGCCATTTTATGATTGCTCAGCACAAGAAATACGTTACACACATACAGTTGTTGACAAAATACACTGTACATTATATACCTCAGCTAACTAAACTATGGAAATGTATAATATAATTCATATAGCAATACGGTCTCACTGTACAGCAGGCCAGCAGTTAGCCGAGTCATTGCGCAATCCATGGCGAGGCTCAACTGGCTGCTGACTCACCGCAAGTCTCTTCTCAGTATTTGAACGGAAAATGTGAAAATTCAGCGATTTTTAATAAAAATAATCTAAAACTGGTGAATTTAATTGGAAAAAAACTTTATAGTATAAGCACTGGATACATATAACAATTTAATTTTTCTTTTTTCTTTTTACATATTTTTTCTTTCCATGTTGGCACGTGAGGCCTAGCCTCACCTGCCTCCCCTGGCTGCATGTCACTGAAAACCTGAAATGCTTGTTTATGCTTTAAAATGCTTTACCTGGTCCTAAAAAAACATGAACAGTAAAGGCATTTTTACTGTACCTATACCCTCCACCTCCTTCAAACCTGATTTGTACTGACAATGTCATTATGTTGCACTTTAAGTGCAATTACAATAAAGTTACATTCCATTGTTCAGTTTATTTGATACAAATCATTTTCAAACATCACTAACCAGATGTCATCTTGTTTAAATACTAGACAGGTTGTGCGTAAAACAGTTAATAATCAATCGGTAGGACATGATTTGTGTTGTGTCTGGCTGTAAAAAGGAGCATATTATACGTCATCAAAACAACTGGAGCATCACAGAGTAACTGTTCTGGTACAGTGATTCATTTCAGATGGGACAAGGAATAGTGTGCAGCATCATTATTGTATTTATTTGTTATTTTATTTATTTTATTTATTTCACAAATAACATGTTTGGGTTCGTAATAAATTAAAGTTAAAGTTAAAGTACCAATGATTGTCACACACACACAAGGTGTGGCGAAATTATTCTCTGCATTTGACCCATCACCCTTGATCACCCCCTGGGAGGTGAGGGGAGCAGTGAGCGGCAGCGGTGGTACAACGTGTTTTTTTCCTGAGTGATCTGACCTCAGCCAATCATCCACAAAGAGAAAGGAAAGCCTTTCAAATGAATAATAATTACATTGAAACACTGTAGCGGAACCAGATAAATAAGTTGATGTACCTCGGACAGGCTGACACTCGTCGACATCAGCAGTTGACTGAAAATACTACAAAAAATTACTACATTATATATATACTTGCAGTGTGTATATAGTACATATTACATATTGTTATGCAGGTGTCTGTTACTAAATTGTATACATATACTTGCAATGTGCATATAAAACATATTACATATTGTTATGAAGGTGTCTGTTACTACATTATATATATACTTGCAATGTGTATATAAGACATATTACATATTGTTATGCAGGTGTCTGTTACTACATTACATATATATACTTGCAGTGTGTATATAAATCATATTACATATTTGTGTGCAGGTGTCTGTTACTACATTGTATATATACTTGCAATGTGTATATAAGACATATTACATATTGTTATGCAGGTGTCTGTTACTACATTATATATATACTATATACATGGGGACGGCGTGGCGAAGTTGGGAGAGTGGCCGTGCCAGCAATCTGAGGGTTACTGGTTAAATCCCCACCTTCTACCATCCTAGTCACATCCGTTGTGTCCTTGAGCAAGACACTTCACCCTTGCTCCTGATGGGTCCTGGTTAGCGCCTTGCATGGCAGCTCCCGCCATCAGTGTGTGAATTTGTGTGTGAATGGGTGGATGTGGAAATAGTGTCAAAGCGCTTTGAGTTCCTTAAAAGGGTAGAAAAGCGCTATACAAGTACAACCCATTTACCATTTACCATACTTGCAGTGTCTATATAAAACATATTACATATTCTTATGAAGGTGTCTGTTACTACATCCATCCATCCATCCATCTTCTTCCGCTTATCCGAGGTCGGGTCGTGGGGGCAGCAGCTTAAGCAGGGAAGCCCAGACTTCCCTCTCCCCAGCCACTTCGTCCAGCTCCTCCCGGGGGATCCCGAGGCGTTCCCAGGCCAGCCGGGAGAGATAGTCTTCCCAGCATGTCCTGGGTCTTCCCCGTGGCCTCCTACCGGTCGGACGTGCCCGAAACACCTTCCTAGGGAGGCGTTCGGGTGGCATCCTGACCAGATGCCCGAACCACCTCATCTGGCTCCTCTCGATGTGGAGGAGCAGCGGCTTTACTTTGAGCTCCCCCCGAATGACAGAGCTTCTCACCCTATCTCTAAGGGAGAGCCCCGCCACTCGGCGGAGGAAACTCATTTCGGCCGCTTGTACCCGTGATCTTGTCCTTTCGGTCATGACCAAAAGCTCATGACCATAGGTGAGGATGGGAACGTAGATCGACCGGTAAATCGAGAGCTTTGCCTTCCGGCTCAGCTCCTTCTTCACCACAACGGATCGATACAGCGTCCGCATTGCTGAAGACGCCGCACCGATCCGCCTGTCGATCTCACGATCCACTCTTCCCCCACTCGTGAACAAGACTCCGAGGTACTTGAACTCCTCCACTTTATATATATATATATATATATATACTTGCAGTGTGTGTGTAAAACACATTACATATTGTTATGAAAGTGTCTGTTACTACATTATATATATACTTGCAGTGCTTGCTCATTTACTTAAGATTTTTGCCAGAGACATTAGGAGAACGGATGATAATATACAAACCCCGTTTCCATATGAGTTGGGAAATTGTGTTAGATGTAAATATAAACGAAATACAATGATTTGCAAATCGTTTTCAACCCATATTCAGTTGAATATGCTACAAAGACAACATATTTGATGTTCAAACTGATAAACATTTTTTTTTTTTGCAAATAATCATTATTTTTAGAATTTGATGCCAGCAACACATGACAAAGAAGTTGGGAAAGGTGGCAATAAATACTGATAAAGTTGAGGAATGCTCATCAAACACTTATTTAGAACATCCCACAGGTGTGCAGGCTAATTGGGAACAGGTGGGTGCCATGATTGAATATAAAAACAGCTTCCCAAAAAATGCTCAGTCTTTCACAAGAAAGGATGGGGCGAGGTACACCCCTTTGTCCACAACTGCGTGAGCAAATAGTCAAACAGTTTAAGAACAACGTTTTTCAAAGTGCAATTGCAAGAAATGTAGGGATTTCAACATCTACGGTCCATAATATCATCAAAATGTTCAGAGAATCTGGAGAAATCACTCCACGTAAGCGGCATGGCCGTAAACCAACATTGAATGACCGTGACCTTCGATCCCTCAGACGGCACTGTATCAAAAACCGACATCAATCTCTAAAGGATATCACCACATGGGCTCAGGAACACTTCAGAAAACCACTGTCACTAAATACAGTTCGTCGCTACATCTGTAAGTGCAAGTTAAAGCTCTACTATGCAAAGCAAAAGCCATTTATCAACAACATCCAGAAACGCCGCCGGCTTCTCTGGGCCCGAAATCATCTAAGATGGACTGATGCAAAGTGGAAAAGTGTTCTGTGGTCTGACGAGTCCACATTTCAAATTGTTTTTGGAAATATTCGACATCGTGTCATCCGGACCAAAGGGGAAGCGAACCATCCAGACTGTTATTGACGCAAAGTTCAAAAGCCAGCATCTGTGATGGTATGGGGGTGCATTAGTGCCCAAGGCATGGGTAACTTACACATCTGTGAAGGCACCATTAATGCTGAAAGGTACATACAGGTTTTGGAACAACATATGCTGCCATCTAAGCGCCGTCTTTTTCATGGATGCCCCTGCTTATTTTAGCAAGACAATGCCAAGCCACATTCAGCACGTGTTTCAACAGCGTGGCTTCGTAAAAAAAGAGTGCGGGTACTTTCCTGGCCCGTCTGCAGTCCAGACCTGTCTCCCATCGAAAATGTGTGGCGCATTATGAAGCGTAAAATAGGACAGGGGAGACCCCGGACTGTTGAACGACTGAAGCTCTACATAAAACAAGAATGGGAAAGAATTCCACTTTCAAAGCTTCAACAATTAGTTTCCTCAGTTCCCAATCGTTTATTGAGTGTTGTTAAAAGAAAAGATGATGTAACACTGTGGTGAACATGCCCTTTCCCAACTACTTTGGCAAGTGTTGCAGCCATGAAATTCTAAGTTAATTATTATTTGCAAAAAAAAAAAAAAAATGTATGAGTTTGAACATCAAATATGTTGTCTTTGTAGTGCATTCAATTGAATATGGGTTGAAAAGGATTCTTAAAAACACTACAGTGCTCCGGTTGTATAGAGGAACTTGGACCACTTGTGGTTAGAGTGTCCGCCCTGAGATCGGTAGGTCTTGAGTTCAAACCCCGGCCGAGTCATACCAAAGACTATAAAAATGGAACCCATTACCTCCCTGCTAAGCACTTAGCATCAATGGTTGGAATTTGGGAGACACTATCAATAAATTATCTTGGATTGCGGTACACACATGACGCTACTACCAATAATGCATCAGAGCGGATGCATGTCCAAAGTAAAGAAAGACCAGCCAGAGAAGAAAGAAGTGTGGAACTGCAAACTATTAAGCTGGTGCCTCATTATTGCTACCATGCACATTTCTGTTAACTTACATTAGCGTTATCATTTTGATTTGAGCATTGAAAGTCACTTACTAGTTTTACAGGAATAGAACCAATACAGCATCAGCCAAAATCCCTCATCGTTGAGCTCAGGCCAGCGAGTGAACGTCGGGGCAATGTTGATCATTGATTGTCCTTTTATTTAGGCAGGCTCATTTTTTCTTTTTTTGTCTCCTCAGACAAAACTTTTTGTTTCTTTGGTTGTTTTGGAGCTTCGGCCATGATAGCAGTAATTGCACGTAGGCGTCCTCCTTCTTCTTTTCTGCCAAGCGTTCCCATCGTCTTCCGTCTTTTTAAAGAATGGCGAAATGGGGAGTGATATGTGCCTTAAAGAAAGTCAGCATATATACGTAAATGTTTTGTGTGGCAGGGTCCTCAAAGTCGCTAAGTGCCAGTAAAAGCGATACAGATCCCCTCAAGCCAAGTCATGTAGTTGTAAATCGAGGTATCATCCCAAAAGTTTTGAAAATATTTTATGAAGTTTGTAAAGTTACATAGTGCTGCTTTAACACATGCACAGATTTCTCACTGAAAAAGCACATTTCTTGGTACATCCCAATCATCGTACAATTTAGCGCATATGATGTAGTCCACACCCCTATGTAAATACGCAAATCATATTTTAAAGTAGCCCTGTGCCTGAGACTCTGCACTTCATATAGTCAGGAAACACAATGTTAATGAGCAAGATGGCAAAAAATAAGAACTTCTGAGACAACAAGAGGTGCTTCTTGCTGGACTGCAAAAATGTACTTTATGCTACTATTGTTTCGAATTAGTGCAGCAGTGCATGCGCCGGGGAAAAGATTTAGTATTTCACACTTTACGCGTGGGTTTTTAACATGAGTACACTTTGTACACGGACATTTGGGCTTGTTTGAAATATCTTAAGACAGTTTTTTTTTAACTGTAGGGCACCCTGGAGGGCTGCCAAAAATTATCTGTTTATCAGCTGTCCGTATAGGCCGCAGCGGTACTTGTCAACACTTTTCAATTACTTATGGGACTAGGGTTGTCCCGGTACCAAAATGTATTTTGATACTTTAAAAAAAAAAGGGGACAACAAAAATATGTCATATTGGATTGATTTTAACATAAAATCTTATGATACATTAAACATATGCTTCCTATTGCACTCTGTGTGTGCGTTTTGACACACTCAATATTATGTGCCTTGGCTCTCTATGTCACCACCCCTTGGTACCGGTATTTTTCAAAGGCAGTATAGTGTCGATTTTAATTCTATATTACTGCGGTACTCTATTAATACTGGTATATTGTACAATATGCGGGAGTAGAGTGACAGAAGAAGTCTGGAGCTAAAGTGACTAAAGTGGGGAAGCTGTATTTTCTTTTGTACTTTATTTTTATTGACAGTTACTTATGAGCAGAGGTGGGTAGTAACGCGCTACATTTACTCCGTTACATCTACTTGAGTAACTTTTGGGATAAATTGTACTTCTAAGAGTAGTTTTAATGCAACATACTTTTACTTTTACTTGAGTATATTTATAGAGAAGAAACGCTACTTTTACTCCGCTACTTTTATCTACATTCAGCTCGCTACTCGCTACTAATTTTTATCGATCTGTTAATGCACGCTTTGTTTGTTTTGGTCTGTCAGACAGACCTTCAAAGTGCCTGCGTTACTGGTGACGTTTCACTCCGTTCCACCAATAAAAATGCAGTCACTAGTGACGTTTGCATCCGTTCCACCAATCAGATGCAGTCACTGGTGACGTTGGACCAATCAAACAGAGCCAGGCGGTCACATGACCTGACTTAAACAAGTTGAAAAACTTATTGGGGTGTTACCATTTAGTGGTCAATTGTACGGAATATGTACTGTACTGTGCAATCTACTAATACAAGTTTCAATCAATCAATCAAAAGTGTGAAGGAAAAAAGACACTTTTTTATTTCAAACGTACATCCCGTCACAAGCCTAAAGACTGACTGCACAGTTCCTGTCTTCACAATAAAAGTGCCGCTCCATCGCGCCTGCGCTTTCAAAATAAGAGTCTCCGAAAGCCAGCGCAAACAAGCTAGCAAGCTACGGAATTTGCCGCCAATGTATTTCTTGTAAAGTGTGTGAAAACGAATATGGAAGCTGGACAAATAAGATACCAAAAACCAACCACTTTCATGTGGTATTAGACAGAAAGGAGGAACTTTTTTTCTCCTGCATTTGAAAACGTGGACGTTAAGCACTGCTGTCTGATTACAATCAATGCAAGTCATCAGAATCAGGTAATACACCAACTTATATTCTTGTCAACATGAAAAAAAGGAATCTATATGTGTTAAACATGCATGTATATTCATTAAAACACCTTTAACATGTAAACAAAAACGGCAAAATAAATAAATATAAATGATATACTGTATATATCAATGTATGTGTATATATGTATATATATATATATATATATATATATATATATATATATATATATATATATATATATATATATATATATATATATATATATATATATATATATATATATATGATATGTGTGTGTATGTTACTCATCAGTTACTCAGTACTTGAGTAGTTTTTTCACAACATACTTTTTACTTTTACTCAAGTAAATATTGGGGTGACTACTCATTACTTTTACTTGAGTAATAAATCTCTAAAGTAACAGTACTCTTACTTGAGTACAATTTCTGGCTACTCTACCCACCTCTGCTTATGAGTCCCTTCTTATGCAGTTTTTTTTTTATCAGCCTGACCTAAGACGATTACATAAATAAATGTACTCACCAAGAAGCCACACATTGCACAAAAGACATTTTGTAGTCTGTTCCCAACCATGCTGTTACTTAAAATGTAAGAACCATGCATTGATCAGGCCAAATTGCTATAATATTGCTTCATTGCATTTGCGCATCACATATGATCTGCACAATGATTGAATGAAAATGTTTCCTATTGACATATACATATATGTCATATGATGGCACTTTTATAGCAATATTTGTGTGCCGTTGATTGATCAGATTAAAAACTGTTGCTTCAAATTGCGCTTTAATATTGGCCTAATCAGCTGCATGGTTTGGGGATTTACTATATCTAACTAACATGTCAGGTTTTTTTTGCCCCACTTTGTCTTTGGTTTTATATCCATCCATCCATTTTCTACCACTTGTCCCTTTCGGGGACACGGGGAGCTGTAGCCTATCCTAGCTGCACTCAGGCAGAAGGCAGGGTACACCCTGGACACGTCACCACCTCATCACAGGGCCAACACAGATGGACAGACAACCATTCACACTCACATTCACACACTAGGACCGTATATCCATTTGTGTAGTTACACATTCGGGTTGTATTAATTGTTCATATGTCAACGATGTGCATATCAATTATTCCGTTATACCCATTTAAAAAAGTCAAAGAGAAATAAGACAAGATAAATATCCCACACTTATATTTTGTAAAGCAAATATGTTCAGCAGATATGGCCATCTACATCAACAATATGATTTGCCTGAGTGGCTGGACAGGACATATTAATATATAAATAAATAAATAAAAAAGTAGTATTATTTGCAGGTGATACGGACACATTTTGTTTGGGAGACACACACAGATGCTATTACAAAAAATAGCAAAAGAAATGTATAAATTAAAGAGATGGTTTTAAAAAATAGTTTGTAATTGAATGTCAGTAAAACTAAAATAATGTTGATAGGGAACAGAGAAGAGAAAGTTAAACACTAATAGACGGAGTAGACATTGAATGGATAAAATAAACCACATTTTTGGGTGTAATATTTGACCATAAAATGAAATGGAAATATCATATAAAACATATACAACATAAAGTGGCAAAAAAACCACGTCAATAATAAATAAAGCAAAACATGTCAATGAGGCTGAGGATAGATCCCAAAAGCGATCCCAGCGATTGGAGGATCAACTTGGTTCAATTCAAGATACTTTATCCAAGCACGCTGCCGATATAGAATCTGTCCGCAATGAAGTGTCTTCTATTGAAACACGTGTCCAGAGCAATGAGGACGCCATGCTCAATTTCACCAGCACGCTCACGGAGATTGAGAAAAAAATGATAGATCTCGAGGACAGAAGCAGGAGGGATAACATTAGAATAATCAACATCAAAGAAGGTGAATAAGGAAATAACGCGCTGTCTTACCTGTCCGCCAACATCCCCAAGTAGTTCCCTGCCTTGGCTGCAAATCCTCCGGAGCTCATGCGGGCCCATCGCATGATTTATCTGACCATGATCACACACCCTCTTCTTCTTTTCATGTTTCTCTATATGGATAGTTCTGATAGTGAATTGTCCTCTGAAATAGAGGAGAATGAAGATTTGATAAACTCCCACAATTTGGAATCGATCAGTTTCTCAGACCACATCAACTACAAATCACAAAGATTTATGAGCGAAATGGATCCAACTAGAAATGCTCCTCAAAACACCAACAATAATTGTTTATATTATACTGACGTCACATTTGATAAAACATGTATGCAAGATAATAACATATCTCTAGTACATTTTAATAGCAGGAGTCTATACTCTCATTTTGATGATATCCAGGACTATTTGAATCAATTCAAATCTCCATTTAATATTATAGGTATTTCAGAGACATGGATGAATGAGAATACAAGTAATGAGTTTGAATTAAATGGGTATGAAATGTTTTGCACCAACCGTAAAAATAAGAGAGGAGGAGCTGTGGCTCTGTATGTGGACAAAAATATCAGCTGTAGTATTGTAAATGATATGTGTTTAGCTGTTGAGGAACTCTTCGAATGCGTCACTGTGGAATTATCATTTTCAAATAGGAAACACATTATTGTAAGCTGCGTTTATAGGACACCATGATCCGACTTGAAAATATTTAATGAATGGATGGAAAAATTGTTTAAGAGAAACAAAAAATATATAGTATGTGGTGACTTTAATATCAACCTTTTGAATCCTAATAAACACAAACACACAGCAGAATTTATTGACACCATGTTCTCCATGGGCTTATTCCCACTGATCACACGACCCACAAGAATCACAACACACAGCACCACACTTATTGACAACATATTCTGTAACATAGTAGATCAGACTGTAACTGGAGGCTTGTGACGTCAGTGATCATTTACCGGTGTTCATGGTGTACAATATTAACTGCAAAACATCCAAACCTGTAAATAGTGAATATTATCGAAGAGCCACAACAGAACGATCAATAACAACACTTAAGAATGATTTAGCGAAACAAAACTGGGATTCTGTTTTTCAAACGTCAGATATAAATGCAGCTTATAATTTATTTCATGACAATTTTTCTCACTTTATGATACACACTGCCCCATCAAAAAATGCACTATGACCAACTCTACAAAAACTCCATGGATAACCAAAGGGCTTGCGAACGCTTGCAAAAAGAACAATTATTTATATAAGACTTTTTTTAGGCATCAAACCATAGAAACAGAACAAAAGTACAAAACATATAAAAATAAATTAACTAGCATATTAAGAGCAAGCAGAAAAGAATACATCACCAAACTATTAATCCAAAAGAAAAATGATATAAAGGGAATTTGGAAGGTATTAAATACAATTATTGGGCATGGTTCAAACAGTCCTTTTTATTCGGAGTTTTTTGTGGAGAACGACCAAATCATAAGTGACAAGAAGATGATTGTTGACGGCTTCAATATGTTTTTTGTTAAAGTTGGGCCTGACCTGGCAAAAAAAATCCCAATTAATGATGAACAGCCCATGGAACTTATTGAAAAAAATCCTTACTTGATGTTCCTTACTCCAACTGTCGAAAAAGAAGTCCTAAAGGTTATTCAGAAAAGCAAGTACAAAACATCACGTGACATTTATGACCTCGACATGAGGACGGTCCGGAACGTAGCGTAAGAAATCATCAAACCATTCACACATCTGCAATTTATCTTTTCAACTTGGACAATTTCCTTCACAAATGAAACTCTCAAAAGTCATCCCCATCTTCAAATCTGGAGACAAACACCACTTCACAAATTACCGGCCCGTCTCCCTTCTGCCACAGTTGTAAAAAATATTGGAAAAATGATTTGATAATAGACTTCGTGGCTTCATTGAAAAGCACACATTATTATCTGATTGTCAATATGGGTTCCGACAAAATAGGTAAACTTCATTAGCTTTAAGTGATCCAATAGAGAACATTACTAATGGTATCGAGAAAAACAAATTTGTTATAGGAATTTTTATAGACCTGCAAAAGGCTTTCGATACCATTGACCACCAGATTTTGGTAAATAAACTGGAAAACTATGGCAAAAGGGGAGTGGCAGGGAAATGGCTGAAGAGCTACTTGAATGAGAGACAGCAGATTGTTCAGATCGACCAACATGAATCCACACTCATAAACATAACCTGTGGAGTCCCCCAGGGGTCGATACTAGGACCCACACTATTTATAATGTGTATCAATGAAATATGTAAAGTATCAACACTGCTGAAGTTCATCCTCTTTGCTGACGATACAACCATTACATGTGCAGGTGACGACGTGAAGCAACTTCTGGCCTCTGTAACTGAGGAGATGATCAAGTTAAAAACTTGGTTTAATACCAACAAATTGTCGCTGAATTTAAAGAAGACCAAAATCATGCTCTTTAGCAATCGCAAAAGTAATATACCCATCAGGATTGTTAGTGATGATCAGTGTTGGGACTAACGCGTTACAAAGTAATGCGTTACTGTAACGCCGTTCGTTTCGGCGGTAACTAGTAATCTAACGCATTATTTTTTATATTCAGTAACTCAGTTACCGTTACTACATGATGCGTTACTGCGTTATTTTACGTTATTTTTTAATGTAGAATCGGCTAGAAACAGAAGAAGTGTCGTCCTTCTGTCTCACAGGGAAAAGAAAAGACGTGCTTTCCTCGACCGAGGAAGGAGCGCAGGGGAGACGTTCCTCCAGGGCCTATGTATTTCGGGGCTAACACCCTTCACTTTACCCGGCAGTGGGTCTTTACAGCTACGGACTCGAGGGTGAATGACGAGGCCGGCGGTTTGTTGTAATTTTGTGACTTTATTGGTGTCTTGCACGCAGCCATCTAGCAAGCCAGAGCACCTGCACGCCCTCACTGTTGCGCTCCCTCACTTCTCTCGCCCATTCACTCACTGACGTCACTCACCTCACATGCTGTCATATCTTAAAGGGCCACACACACATACACACATACGCTACTCTCATAACAACTAAAAAGACATTATGGCGAAGCCAGAAGTCGAGTTTCTTAACACGGATACATTGTCACTACTTTTCTTTTGTCGAGCACAAAGAAAAGAACATTTTAGTTAAATGTAAGTTGTGTCTTGGATCAAAGATCCCATCTACTTAAAGTTAAAGTGCCAATGATTGTCTCACACACACACTAGGTGTGGTGAAATTATTCTCTGCATTTGACCCATCACCCTTGATCACCCCCTGGGAGGTGAGGGGAGCAGTGAGCAGCAGCAGTGACCGCACCCGGGAATACTGCCCACAAGAGCAATTTAAATCTGCTGAAACAGCTACATAAATGGTAAATGGGTTATACCTGTATAGCTTTTCTACCTTTTTTAGGAACTCAAAGCGCTTTGACACTATTTCCACATTCACCCATTCACACACACATTCACACACTGATGGCGGGAGCTGCCATGCAAGGCACTAACCAGGACCCATCAGGAGCAAGGTTGAAGTGTCTTGCTCAAGGACACAACAGACGTGACTAGGATGGTAGAAGGTGGGGATTGAACCAGTAACCCTCAGATTGCTGGCACGGCCACTCTCCCAACTTCGCCACGCCACATAAGCAACATGCTTCGACGAAGCTAGTAAAGAGACACACAGACTCCGATGCCACTTCACCTCCACCTAAGGAGTTTAACGGAGGCAATGCTAGCCAGGACAACATTGATAGAGCCATTGCAGCGTATGTGCTAGAAGACATGCAGGCTATTTCTACTGTGGAGTCACCCGTTTTCTGGCAGCTAATTAGCATGATACCGGCGTCAAACAACAAATGGCACGGAAAACATGTTCCAAGTACCTGGACAGTGAGTACATAAACATGGAAAGCGAGCTAAAGAAAACACTCCAAACTCTGCCTCTGCTCATCATTGAAGGTACACACTGTCAATTCTCTTATATGCTATTTAATTCTAGACTTCTAGAGTGTTTGATTATCACATCACTCTAAATGTATAGACTATAAAGTTCACAAACATAAAGAGGGATGCTAGTGGGCCAGGCCAATCTTACCTTATCTCTAAACTAAAACTGGGGAAATGTGTAGAGTCTTCTGGGCTTCACTACAGTGTTGATCTCCTGAATACATTACTTTATTTCACAATTCCTTGAGAGAAAAAAAATGCCTGATTAGGCTTTGTGTATGTCATGTGTGCCTTCCTTGGGTGAAGCCAGCTTTACAGCTATGTTGTTATTATGCGGTTTGTTACTTATGTATGTTATGTTGCAGCTATTTCAAATAGTTTTGTCAATTTGTTGCAGCCTGAAATAAATTGGCCCTTTGAAACATATCTTTGTCTTTGTGTGTTGTATGTAGACCACATTGCTTAGCAGAGTTCAGTGATGCAAATGCATGTCAAGTTGATCAACACATTGTATTATTCTCCAGTGCAATAACAGTCCTGAAATGAAGGCTAAAAGGGCATTAATGGGAGCCTTAAAAAAAAAGGAGAAAAAAATAAGTAACTAAATAGTTACTTTTCACAGTAACGCATTACTTTTTGGTGTAAGTAACTGAGTTAGTAACTGAGTTACTTTTGAAATAAAGTAACTAGTAACTGTAACTAGTTACTGGTTTTCAGTAACTAACCCAACACTGGTGATGATACACCAATAGAATATGTTCAACAAAATTCATTCTTAGGAGTGGTAATAGATGAAAATATATCATAGACGCCTCATATAAATTACCTGTGGACAAAAGTTGCTAAATGTGTTGGAATGATGAGGAGATCATGTCATTTATTGAACACCAATGCTCTGCTGTTATTGTATCATTCATTTATTATGTCATATTTAAACTATTGTGTTGAAGTCTGGGGAAATTGTTATAAATCTCATCTACAGCCTTTAGTCATTCTGCAGAAAAAGGCCATTAGGATTGTGTCCAATGTTCACTACAGACATCATTCAAATCCACTATTCATGGAGTTAAAGCAACTTAAACTGCACGATGTAATCAACTTTAAAACTGCTCAAATTATGTTTAGGGCATCCCAAAACTCTCTACCATCCAATATACAGAACCTATTCCAGGATAGAGATGCTCACCATAGTTATAGTCTAAGAGGAATCAACAAATTATATTTTCCTAAATTTAGAACAACTTTAAAATCAATGTGCATTTCAGTGTGTGGAGTCAGTCTGTGGAACAACTTAGGGGACGAGTTAAAAACCTGTTCTAACATGATTCAATTTAAAAGACCGTTTAAAAAGAAGTACTGAAGAAGTACGAGGAGGAAAGAGAGTGATGCCCTTAGCACAGAGCGATGAGAGAGAGGTGTATGGTCAGGGAGTGTTTGGGCCTGTGTGTGTGTGTGTGTATGTGTGTGTGTGTGTGTGTGTGTGTGTGTGTGTGTGTGTGTGTGTGTGTGTGTGTGTGTGTGTGTGTGTGTTTTGTCTCGTCTTGTCTTGTCTCATAGTAACAGTGGTACTATTGTATTGTTAGTGTACAGGAGCTTTTCTGGTTTTTGTTTGTATAGTATTGATCAGGGGCGTCACTAGCTTTTAAGGACAGGGGGGGGGCTTAGCCCCCAGGAGAAGCACAGGATGCGAGCGAACGTAGCGCACAAGCACAAAACTTCACAAACGGCTAACAAAGACTTAGAAATGATTCATTGTTATTATTATTTTTTTTTTTTAAATGCACGGGACAAAATGAAATGCTCCCCGAGACGATGGCTTTTAACCATTTTTTTTATTTTTATTTTTATGTATTTTATATTAAATGCATTGGTGTCTTGGTTTTTCCTCCCTCTGAAAATCCTATGAAATGTTTAACAAGCCATCCTATAATAATACAACAGCTATTTATGTAACAATACAATAAAACAAATATATTTGATCAGAATCAGAATCATTTTTTTGCCATTGTTTGAGAACGGGTTCACAAACTAGGAATTTTTCTTGGTGCAATTGTGCAACATAAAACACATATAACACAGATTTGGTAATAACAAGAGCTGTAACTGAGCTATCAGATCTTGTTATAGACTTAGAAGGAATCCTAGGGAGCTACTGTTAGGAGTTATTGTTCATGTGCCTGATGGCCGAGGGGAAAAAACTGTTCAGGTGGCGGGAGGTGTGGGTCTGGATGGACCGTAGTGATGATGTTTTTTCATTATTTTAACAATAGGCTAATGTATATTACTTTATATAGATTCTACAAGAAACACAAAACTTAAAAACTAAATTATTTACAATTTCAGACACAAGGTTTCGTGCAGCTTCACTCATTGTAAAGGAAGACGGAAGTCCACGCAGGAGAAAAATGACTACAAAGATGGTATCTGAGTTTTTCTTATATATATATATATATAAGAAAAACTCAGATACCATCACTCATTGTAAAGGAAGACGGAAGTCCACGCAGGAGAAAAATGACTACAAAGATGGTATCTGAGTTTTTCTTATATATATATATAAGAAAAACTCAGATACCATCTACAAAGATGGTATCTGAGTTTTTCTTATATATATATATAAGAAAAACTCAGATACCATCTTTGTAGTCATTTTTCTCCTGCGTGGACTTCCGTCTTCCTTTACAATGAGTGAAGCTGCACGAAACCTTGTGTCTGAAATTGTAAATAATTTAGTTTTTAAGTTTTGTGTTTCTTGTAGAATCTATATAAAGTAATATACATTAGCCTATTGTTAAAATAATGAAAAAACATCATCACTACGGTCCATCCAGAAGGAGCTGAGCCGGAAGGCAAAGCTCTCGATTTACCGGTCGATCTACGTTCCCATCCTCACCTATGGTCATGAGCTTTGGGTTATGACCGAAAGGACAAGATCACGGGTACAAGCGGCCGAAATGAGTTTCCTCCGCCGGGTGGCGGGGCTCTCCCTTAGAGATAGGGTGAGAAGCTCTGCCATCCGGGAGGAGCTCAAAGTAAAGCCGCTGCTCCTCCACATCGAGAGGAGCCAGATGAGGTGGTTCGGGCATCTGGTCAGGATGCCACCCGAACGCCTCCCTAGGGAGGTGTTTAGGGCACGTCCGACCGGTAGGAGGCCGCGGGGAAGACCCAGGACACGTTGGGAAGACTATGTTTCCCGGCTGGCCTGGGAACGCCTCGGGGTCCCACAGGAAGAGCTGGACGAAGTGGCTGGGGAGAGGGAAGTCTGGGCTTCCCTGCTTAGGCTGCTGCCCCCGCGCCCCGACCTCGGATAAGCGGAAGAAGATGGATGGATGGATGGATGGATATATATATATATATATATATATATATATATATATATATATATATATATATATATATATATATATATATATATATATATATATATATATATATATATATATATATATATATACATATACATATACATATATATATCTACACATATTAAGAAAAATATATATATATAACACCAAATTATTTAGGGGGGCTCAAGAATGTTTTAGGGGGGCTAGAGCCCCCCTAAAATAGGCCTAACAACGCCAGTGGTATTGATCTTGTATTATATTGTTTATGTTAAATGTGGAATGAGTAAGAGGGGTTGGGATATTATAAGCATTTGCTTCATCCAACCCCTTTTCAAGCCTTGCATAAAAGTCTCTGCCAAAATGTAAAAAAAAAATGTGTGTTGTTGTATTGTGCAGGTTTGAAATAAATAATTCAATTCAATTCAATGTTCTGGACCGAAAATCACTTCATATTCTTTACTGCTCACTAGTGTTACCATGTTTGAGTTATTGTGCAGAAATATCGGGAAATAACTACAAATTTCCATCGTTCATTATTTTCTACCGCACCTGTCTGAATAATTATATCTAAGTTATCACAAAACTTTGTGTTGCCATGAGTTCCCGGCGAGAAGACAAAAGCTGTCTTTAAACCTACCAAGAAGAAGGCTTGTAAAACTCCACTGTGTAGGATGGGAAGCAACATGAAGGTGTTCTGTTTCTTTGATGTATTGTAGTCAACAGAAAGATATTGTTTTGATCCAAGATCTACAAAGCGAAGAGGAAGCAGGACCTGACTCCCCTCTAGGGACCACTTTGAACTGTTTTACGACCTTTTCTGTGAACTGTTTACAACCTTTTCTTTGAACTGTTCTGTAACCAAAGGCGATGGCTGTTTCCGACCCCGTCCCTTAGAAACAGCTGTTGCCATGTAATCAGGGAAAGTCCAAATAAAAGAGGAGGCGTACAATCTTTCGTCAGGGGCGTGGGACGACACTGTCCAAGAGTACAGTGTCTACGCGTCTCTCCTCAATTGGGCCAAATTTAATTATGTCTCTGTTTAATTCCTTGCTTCTTGTCTTGTTTAATAGATGTCATCAGTGTTTGAACCTGACAGCACCTGTTCAAGAAGTCGCATTAATGGGAAGAAGTATTTTATTTACTATTGGTTAGCTTCAGAATAACAATGTTAATACAAAGAATAAGAGACTTGTTATACTCTAAAAATGTTGGTCTTACTTAGAAATGCACGCATTTAGTTGTATTCAGTGTAAAAAAATATTATATGGCTCTTACGGAAATACATTTTAAACATATTTGGCTTTCATGGCTCTCTCAGCCAAAAAGGTTCCCGACCCCTGGTTTAAGCAAAGAAATGAAAAAAAGCACCAATATGATGCAGTTTAAGAGACTGCTCAAACTACAAGTGTTCACAAAGTACAAAGAAGAACAATTATGATGAACGTCTTGCACTTTTTTTCTTCTAGATAATGATTATGTATTTAATATTTGTTTACTTACTTATGGTATATTTATTTATTTATGGTGCATGCATACATTTGTTATTTATTTATGGTGCAGATTTGGAGATGCAATACTTGATAAAATAATACACTGTATATTAGGAAATTGCATGGTTGTGATGTTCATGTAACTCTGCCTTGAATGTAACAAAAATGAGTGATTTGTGAATTTCACGGTGGTACAGGGGTTAGTGTGTGTGTCTCACAATACGAAGTAACTGGGTTCGATCCCCGGGATCACGGTCTTTCTGTGTAGTGTTTGCATGTTCTCCCTGTGACTGCGTGGGGTCCCTCAGATACTCCGGCTTCCTCCCACCTCCAAAGACATGCACCTGCAGATGCAACACTAAATTGGCCCGAGTGTGTGAATGTGAGTGTGAATGTTGTCTATCTGTGTTGGCCCTGCGATGAGGTGGCGACTTCTCCAGGGTGTACGCCGCCTACCGCCCGAATGCAGCTGAGATGGGCTCCAGCACCCCCCGCGACCCCAAAAGGGACAAGCGGTAGAAAATGGATGGATGGATGGATTTATTTATCCACTGTTCTGTTACAAACAGAGGACAAGGAAATGGGATAAAATTGCTATGGTATGAAAAGGGGTAGAATTAAATAAGCTCTGCTTCTTCCTACTCATTTTCAAAATGCTGTAATGAACAGCTGAATATGTGAATATGTGATGCATTACATTGCATCGTATGCATGTTCGAAATAAACTGACACTTAAATTGAACTGAAATTAAACCGGGAATACTTTATTTTGTGTTTGTGCATAACTTCCTGTTCAACACTTGCAGATTTGAGCTAAATTGAACAGAATTTGTTGTGGCGTCCGGACAAAATGGAAGCTCTGCGTATATTTAGGGCTGAAATGTGTAACCACAAGGGCATTTTGGTGACGTTCCGCGGGCGCAGAGAATTGACACACTGACTTGAATAAAAACGGAAAGAGTCCGCTGGTGCGACACAGCATTCATTGGAAATCTGGGGTTACTGTTTTTCAAACAAATACAAATTTGACATTTGTAAATGCCGCTTTTTTGGACTACAAGACGCACTTAAAATCCTTTCATTTGCTCCAAGCTCGACAGTGCGCCTTATAACCAGCTGTGCCTAATGTACGGAATAATTTTGGTTGTGCTTACCGACCTTAAAGCAATTTTATGTGGTACATGGTGTAATGATAAGTCTTCTTCTGTCGTGTGCCTTTAGATTTTCAGCTCTGTTGAGGCGAGCCAGGTCAACGAGTCATCGTCCAGGTCAATCAGACCTTGTTCGCCATTCGGTGGCCGGTGTTTGGGGCAACTAGTTACTATATGCTCTACTATCTGGACTGGGTCCCCACACTCGCAGGAGGCATCTTCCGCAAGTCCACACCTCTTCATTGCTGCTCCGTAGCGACCGACGCCGGTCCTCAAGCGGTTGAGGGTTGTCCTCTGCTTCCGAGACGTCTGTGGGGTCGTCGATGTAGTGGTGCAGCCTAGATGGTTCTGCTAACTTCCACTGTTCTCTCCATCTCGTCTTGACCCAGGTGGCCTTGGAAGCATCAGCTGATGTTGTGCTGAGCAGCTCGTGGGCTTGCATGGCAAAGGGGCGCCTTGACATTAGGCGCACGCGTCGTGGTGTTTCTGTGACGATCTTATGGAGGAGGTGGGATTCGCTGGTCTGTGCCTTTCGGGAGAGGCCCAGTGTGGCTGCTTCTCATCTGATGTTTGCCTTCACAGTGCCAAGGCAAAGACAAGTGCCTGTGGCGCCCTAATACGGCGGCTAGCCGGCACCACATGGGTAGCTACGACACGAAGACACTGCACATGTCCACGCTGGCCCTGGTGTTCTCAGCCGCCGAGTACTGTGCCCCGGTTTGGTGCCGTAGCGCCCATGTAAAGAAGTTGGATGTCGCCCTCAACAGCGCCCTGCGGACCGTCTCCGGGTGCCTGCGAGGGACCCCAGTAAACTAATGATAAGTGTGACCAGTAGATGGAAGTCATACATAAGAGATACGTGTAGACTGCAATATGATGGCAGTCACACATAAGAGGTACGTGTAGACTGCAATATGACCCAAGTAAACAACACCAAAATGTTATATGTTCCATTGAAAATATAGAACATTACACACGACGCTCAAAAATGTTCAAAATGTTAATTATTATGGTGTGTGTATAAGGTAAGACATATTATCTGGTGTTTTGTTTCGCAATATTATGCACAAATAACTTTTCTTACCTTCTGGTACCTGCTGATGTGTATTTGGGATCTGCATAAGTCCTGAAAATGTGCGCGCGTCCACCTTTGTAGTCCGGGCTGACGACCTAGTCGATAAGCTTCTTCTTTTTTCTATCTTCTTGTTATGGGAAATTCATCCTCTGCTGTTGCCATTTCTACTATAAAGTAGTGTAAGATTCTTACTTATATCTGTCAGTAAACTCGCCATGAAATCGCTAAAATATACCGGTGTAGTGAGTTTACATTAATCACCCAAGGTACTTTAGTTATTAGAGAGTTCCGGTCGACCGGTTTTTCACAGGACACATGGCTGGCGTTATTGTTGCACTAGTGAGCCACGGATGAGGAGATGCTGCTCCGTTATTGATTTAAGTAATGTCTGAAAGTCATTAAAACAGTTAGCTCCATCTTTTGACACTACTTCCACTCCTGTCCTTGCACGCTACACCGCTACAACAAAGATGACAGAGAAAAGACGCTGCCGAAGGTGAACCACGTAATTAAGACTGCCCACAAAACGTCGCATCCTGAAGCGACTGTCAGAAAGCGACTTTAAGATGATCTGTAAACAACATAATCTATGCAACCTTTTGACCAAAGAACCACCATTACATGTTTGGACACCCCTTTGTGTGCAAAAATCTCACATCAACTATTTGATTTCTTAGCGTCCCTTTGTGAGCAAAAATTTGAGTTATTGCAGCTGGAACTAATCGACGCTTTACTCCAGTCAGCCTCAACATGCTGTGTCGCTGTTAGCGTGAGGATTTTTGCTACTTCATGCAGCAAACGCGCATGGTTAGAGACAAGAGCATTAGAAAAAAAAAAAAAACTAACTGCCGTTACTTTCTGTTCTGTTGCTAAACTGAGTCCTTTTTAGCTTAGGAACCTTGTGCAAAAATGAAATAAAGTTAGGGTTCAATACGTTTTGAGTAATTCACTAAGCAAATGGCACATACGCAGTGGAATGGCCCCATTCGCACAGTTGTCTTTGGGAGAGAGGCAGGGTCCACATACACAAACAAGTGCTCACACTCACATTTACATTTGTATTATTTTTTGTCATTTATAGTCTCTGATTAACTTAAAGTGCATGTTTTGAACTGTGGGAGGAAACCAAGCATGGGGAAAATATGCAAACTTCACCAAATAGCCTTGGGGTCCATTATTCCAATATATTAGTAACTGTGGCTTAAAATACTTATTAAATACATTAAAGTTGTGCTGTTTTAGTGTAAACGTTATGATCCAACAAAGGTCAATGTGTTGCTGACCTCGATAGCATATATCAGGGTTGACAAGCAAGATGTAGCTGACACATTATTCTTAAAGGCCTACTGAAATGCGATTTTCTTATTTAAACGGGGATAGCAGGTCCATTCTATGTGTCATACTTGATCATTTCGCAATATTGCCATATTTTTGCTGAAAGGGTTTAGTACAGAACATCGACGATAAAGTTCACAACTTTTGGTCGCTGATAAAAAAGCCTTGCCTGTACCGGAAGTAGCAGACGAGTAGCGTGACATCACAGGTTGTGGAGCTCCTCACATCCGCACATTGTTTACAATCATGGCCACCAGCAGCGAGAGCGATTCGGACCGAGAAAGCGACGATTTCCCCATTAATTTGAGCAAGGGTGAAAGATTTGTGGATGAGGAAAGTGAGAGTGAAGGACTAGAAGGCAGTGGGAGCGATTCAGATAGGGAAGATGCTGTGAGAGGCGGGTGGGACCTGATATTCAGCTGGGAATGACTAAAACAGTAAATAAACACAAGACATATATATATACTCTATTAGCCACAACACAACCAGGCTTATATTTAATATGCCACAAATTAATACCGCATAACAAACACCTCCGCCCTCCCGTCCATATAACCCGCCAATACAACTCAAACACCTGCACAACACACTCAATCCCACAGCCCAAAGTACCGTTCACCTCCCCAAAGTTCATACAGCACATATATTTCCCCAAAGTCCCCAAAGTCCCCAAAGTTGCGTATGTGACATGCACATAGCGGCACGCACGTACGGGCAAGCGATCAAATGTTTGGAAGCCGCAGCTGCATGCGTACTTACGGTACCGTGTCTGCGTATCCAACTCAAAGTCCTCCTGGTAAGAGTCTCTGTTGTCCCAGTTCTCCACAGGCCAATGGTAAAGCTTGACTGTCATCTTCCGGGAATGTAAACAATGAAACACCGGCCGTGTTTGTGTTGCTGAAGTCGGCCGCAATACACCGCTTCCCTCCTACAGCTTTCTTCTTTGCTGTCTCCATTGTTCATTGAACAAATTGCAAAAGATTCACCAACACAGATGTCCAGAATACTGTGGAATTTTGCGATGAAAACAGACGACTTAATAGCTGGCCACCATGCTGTCCCAAAATGTCCTCCACAATCTGTGACGTCACGCGCTGACGTCATCATACCGAGACATTTTCAGCAGGATATTTCGCGCAAAATTTAAAATTGCAGTTTAGTAAGCTAACCGCGCCGTATTGGCATGTGTTGCAATGTTAAGATTTCATCATTGATATATAAACTATCAGACTGCGTGGTCGGTAGTAGTGGGTTTCAGTAGGCCTTTAAATGTAGGTGATAGGCATACTTGCCAACCCTCCCGGATTTTCCGGGAGACTCCCGAAATTCAGCGCCTCTCCCGAAAACCTCCCGGGACAAATTTTCTCCCGAAAATCTCCCAAAATTCAGGCGGAGCTGGAGGCCACGCCCCCTCCAGCTGCATGCGGACCTGAGTCCGCTTTCCCACAATATAAAGAACGTCTACAGTAAAGCAGTCCGTCTGCCGTAAACAGCAATGTTGTGACACTCTTAAACAGGACAATACTGCCATCTAGTGTATTTGATGAAAGCACTTTTGTGCGTGCCACACATCAATGCATAATCAGCATGGTTAGAAAGATAGTGACAGAGAATAGAACAAGGATGGACAATTCAACCCTTAACTCAACAATGAGTAGATGAGTGTTATGTGTGTGTATATGTGTAAATAAATGAACACTGAAATTCAAGTATTTATTTTATTTATATATATATATATATATATATATATATATATATATATATATATATATATATATATATATATATATATATATATATATATATATATATAGCTAGAATTCACTGAAAGTCAATTATTTCTTATTTATATATATATATCCATCCATCCATCCATCCATTTTCTACAACTTATTCCCTTCGGGGTCGCGGGGATATATATATATATATATATATATATATATATATATACATATATATATATATATATATATATATATATATATATATATATATATATATATATATATATATATATATATATATATATATATATATATATATATATATATATGTAACTGCTGTGTACCTGTCCCGCCAAGAACCCACACACAGGCTGGATTGGATGATGTGGTTCTTTACTGGTAGCTGCAATGAGTGATCAGAACGCACATACACACAATATGTGGTTAGCACCTCTGTTGATTTCGATGTCATTAGCACAGAACAGGTAGTCTGCCAATAAGCTTCCGGTTTGCGGTCATATTTACAGACTTTCAGGTACCAGCAGGTGGCGCAATTGGACCTCTCATTGCATAACAAACAATATACATATTTTAGCAGGAATTTCACTCAAATAATCAAAGTATTTCTTATACCCGTTACATACACCCCCCTGAAATTCTGCTAAATTTAGGAGTGCAGTGCAAAACTTGAGACAAAAAACAAAAATAATAAGTGCATTACTAGGAACAAAACTGGCGTGCATGTCAGTTCTAAAACTCTCTCAAAAAGGAGTGTGGAAAGAAAGAAGGTGATCAATCTCCTAACTAAACACAGACTCAGAGATGCCTGTTACACCTCTGAAATGCAATATGTTGTTCCTGTAGCTTCAAGTTCTACTTAGACTCTTCTTTGGTCAAATACTTTCAGAACTCAAACTGAAATTGCATCTCTAAAGAACTTAAACAAGGCACTAACTGATACTGTGGACGCAGAATCCTCATCTACTACTTGCTTATTCATTTGACAAATAAGGCGTTGTGTAGGGTTCATGAGACTACGATCCCTAAGACCATAACGGCCAGGCTGTGTGCAAATTGCTTGAGCTAAAGGGCCTGGAATGTCACTGTTCAGAAACTCAGTGTCAAGAATGGCTGTCTCAGGAGCATCAGTGTCCGGGGAGTCAATGTCTTGTTGAGGGTCTTTGTCAGGAGAAGCAACGTCTGTGGGGATATTGTCAGGAGGGGACATGTCAGTAGAGTCAGTGTCCAAAGGGGTCACATCTGGATGGACAGTTACGGGAGGGGCAACTTCTGTGTCAGTGACAATATCTTCAGAGCACTGTGGTGAGCCTTCCGCACCATTAACAGCAGCATAGTCAACATCTTCAGGGACTCGCTGACTGTCCTGACTGGACGCGGTGACTGAGAGAGAGTCGGACTGAGCAGCATCAGACCTCCGGTCAAACGAGTCATCCTCTTCAGAATGGACTTTCTCTTCACCTGTCCGCATTAGCCAGTTGACTGTGCGTACATCACTGTCTTCCACCAGATCAGGCACGTCAGGACATACATCACTTCCATGCGCAGCAGCGTCACATTCAGAGTGCCCAGAGACATTGTCCAGGTATCTGTCACATGGCAGGAAGCTAACAGAGAGTAGTAGATTCCGGTGAACGACTCTCTCTCTGCCTGTCAGGCAATCCTTGACTCTGTAGACATTGAGTTCAGGTCTGACTGAGATGACTTCATAAGGGGTCGACTCCCATTTGTCTGCAACCTTGCGTTTTCCTGGCACACCTCTGTTGGCAATCAGCACTCTGTCTCCAACGACGAGGGGTGAGCCTTTGACTTTGCGGTTGTACAACTTGGCGTGGCGAGTCTGTTTCCTGAGACTGTTCCTCTGCACAATCTGAGCAGCTTCATGCAGATCCTTCTTCAGTTGGGACACAAAATCTGAGTGACTGACAACAGCGTCATTGGTGAGAGCATGTTGAAACATGACGTCGACAGGGAGACGAGGGATTCTTCCAAACATTAAGCAGAAGGGTGCAAACCCTGTTGTCTCATGCTCTGCGCAGTTGTAGCAGAAGGTAAGTTGCTGCAGCATTTGTGGCCACTTTGCTTTGGACTGAAGGGGAAGAGACCTGATCATATCTCCCAGGGTCCTGTTAAAACGCTCTGTGACACCATTTCCCATGGGGTGATACGGAGTCGTATGGGACTTCTGTACCCCAGCCATCTCTAGAAGCTCCTTAATCAGCTTGCTCTCAAAATTGGCTCCCTGGTCCGAATGGATGCGTCGAGGAAAGCCATAAATTAGAAAGAAGTCATTCCAGAGACGACGAGCGACTTGCCTGGCAGTCTGATTCTTGCATGGGAAGGTGTGTGCCATCTTGGAGAAGTGATCGGTCACAACTAGAACATCCACAGACTTGTTCCCTTGCTCAGCAGTCCAAAAGTCTATGCAGACCAACTCCATAGGCTCAGAGGTGATAATGTTCTTGAGAGGCGCACGGCTGTGTGGCTCGGGTGTCTTCCCTACTATGCAGCGCTGACAAGACTGAACATAGTTCACAACATCCCGTTCCATGCCACTCCAGAAGAATCGTTGCCTCACCAGAGACAAGGTTCGATGCTGGCCTTGGTGACCTGCTGAGTCATGGAGACCTTGGAGGACTTTCTGCTTTAAAGAGTCTGGTACTATGAACTGGAGGATCTTCTTGTTCATCTGGGGATCCTTTCTTATCTTGTACAGCATGCCATTCTGTATGGTCAGTCTACTCCAATGCTTTAGAAGCTTGATCACGCTATGTGACTCAACAGCTCGCTCACGCCTGGTAGGTCTCTTGTGTCTCTGTACAAAGTACATGGCCCTGCCTACTGTCTTGTCTTGCTCCTGTTGACCAACAAGCTGACTCTGAGGGAGTGCAGTGGACTGGTCTTCCTTCTGTAGAAGACTGAAGGCAGCGTCTGCCCCAATCATGTGACTCACACCTCCAGTGGACTGAGCACTAAAGATGGCAGCGACTTCCTCTGACGCAACTGAGCCTCTTGTGTTCGGTGAAATTGCCTCTTGCACTGGCCCGTCTGATGTCTCACCGCCTTCGTCCACAACAGCCTGACAGTTGTTGGACACTCTGAACACCTCTTGCACAGTTCTGTCATTCACACCGTTGACTTGTTCCAACAGTGAGGCATAAGGTTCAGTGACAAGGCGATGACCCACACACGACTGGACAAATGGCTCACGACTCAATGCGTCGGCTACGATATTCTTTGGGCCGGGAATGTACTTCAAGTCGAAGTCAGAAGTAGCGAGCTTTGCCACCCACCGCTGTTCACACGCGTCAAGTCTGGGTTTGGTCAGAATATATGTCAAGGGGTTATTGTCAGTCCATGTGGTAAAGTGTCTGCCTTTCAACCAGTGGCTGAATTTGTCGCATACTGCCCATTTCAAGGCAAGAAATTCAAGTCGGTGCGCAGGGTAGTTTAGCTGGGAGCGAGAGAGCGTTCTACTCACAAAGGCGACAGGTCTGGCTACCTTTCCACCAGGCGGAAGTTGCGATAGGACAGCTCCAATCCCATCAAAGGATGCGTCAACAGCCAGAATGAACGGGGCATTGAAATCTGGGTGGGCTAGAGTGACACTTGTCATGAGGTTGTGTTTCAGTGTCTCAAACGCGGTCTGGCATGCGTCGGACCAATCAGCAGGAGTCAGCTTCACAGGACCTCCTTTCTTCACAGGTTTGCGACCTTTCTTGCGTTTGCACTGAGCACTAGGTTCAGCTGTGAGCCTGAACAGCGGTTTAGCCTTCGCAGAACATGCCTCAATGAAACTTTGGTAGTACATCACCATGCCTAAAAACGATCTGATTTTACTAGGACAAGGTGTTTTACCATCGGATTCCATGACGTCTGCGACCTGTAGGTCATTTATGGCTCTGACTTTCTCAGGGTCTGTTCGAACTCCGTCTTCACTGATGACGTGCCCGAGAAATTTCACAGTCCTCCTGAGGAAGAAGCACTTCTTGGGTGCGAGCTTAAGGTTGTGCTCCTTGAGGCGGGCAAACACCATCTGCAGGCGTTTGAGTGCAACTTCTTCTGTAGGTGCAAATACCATCAGATCGTCGAGGTAACACAACAGGCTCGTGAAATTCTCGTCACCGAATATTGACATCATCATCCTCATGAAGGTAGCTGGACTGTTGCATAGGCCCTGAGGGAGACGGTTATATTCATGAAGTCCAAAGGGTGATGAGAATGCTGTATATTTCTTGTCATCAGGGTGCAAGGGGACATTATAGAAGCCTGATGTCAGGTCCATCGTGGAGAATAGAGCATTCCCACCGAGTGCGGCTAGAGCATCTGCTTGGTGCGGCAGTGGGTAGGCATCCTTCACAGTTCTTGCATTGAGCCATCTGAAGTCAGTGCATACTCTGAGGTCTCCATTCCGCTTCCATACGAGAACGAGTGCAGATGCATATTCACTGCTCGACTTTTGAATAATGCCTTTTTCCTCCATCTCATTCAGAGTCGTTCTCAGTTTCTCATACTGGCTTGGTGGTATGCGCCTGTATGGTAGACGGAACGGCTTGTCATCAACAAGGTGGATGCGATGCACAAACTCTTTGGCCTCTCCGCAGTCCATCTTGTGTCTGGAGAAGATTGACTCATATTCTTCAATAATGTGAACAAGCTTGTCTTTCCACTGCAGTGACACTTCGCATGACTTCAGATCAATGTCTTGCAGGCCCAGAGTCTCCAGTGCACGCACCATGTCCTCTTCTGACCTTGGATGCACATCTTCGCTCTGCACACACTGCATGTTGCACTTGACCTCCTCCGCTTTGGGTAGGTCCTCCACTGCGATACAGGGGGACACATCTGCGATCTTGGTGTTCCTTCTCAACACCACAGTTCTGTTTGTAGGGTTAATGACTTTAATGGGCACCCATCGATCTCCCCAAAGTGGAGTAATAACCCTTCCAACAAGGATTTGTTTGGGTCTGGCTTTAGACTGGGTCGGCTCAACGACCACGGTACTGCCTACTGACATCACAGCTGACTCAGGTAACTTGCCCCAGACAAGGTGCTCACTCTGTGGTTTCAGTGTTACACAACTTTTGACTTTCACTGTTCCCACCTTATCTGGAATGCATTCACCTCTCCATCTCTCTGTGTTGGACAGTAGTGACAAGAATTGGCAGTGGTCATCAGTCTGACCATTGTCGGGCGAGGAACAAGCCTCCAGTAGCCGTCAGTGCTCTTCAGTTGAGTTAGGATATGCTTGATAGCATTGCTGCCAAGGATCATTGCTTCTGTCTGACCAGGTACAACCATTACCGGAACGATCATCCTGCATCCGTAAACGGTAACATCAAGGTTATACATGTCTTTGGGGGAAACGCGGTGTCCACCGCAGCCTACAATGACATAACCATCAGCTGTGTCCTTTGTCATGTCAGGGCATTGCTGCAGCAGGGACTCAACAGCAGACTCACTTATTGTACAGGCCATTGACCCACTGTCTAACAGTGCTTTGAAAGTGGGGCCATTCTTTACAAGTACAGGCGTGTAGAACAGGCTATCAGTCTCTGCTATTCTCTGGGATCCCTGAAAGATCAGTTTCTTGGATGAGACTACTGTACTGCCACTATAACTGCTGTGCGACTCATAGAGGGATTCAATATCAAGCATGTCGGGCTTTTCATAACTTGTTGGAGGTTCAATTAGCTGATCTGCACGGTCCTCCCCTGTGTGCAGATCGGTCAGTTTTCCTGAGGCTGTGGAGTGGTCCTCCTCGCTGGACAGTCACGACGTGAATGGCCTGGAGCATAGCACTTGAAGCAAAGCCTCTTCTCCCGGCAATGAGAGAAAGCACTGTGACTGTCATCTTTGCAAATAATGCATGGCATGTCAGTGAACCCGTCAACTCTGTTCTCAAGACACCTGGGTGGAGCTCTCTTCCTTACTTGTGACTGGTTAGAGGTCCCACGCAGCAGAACCTTTTCCAACATAGCCATCACCTCCGCTAGAGGGACATACTGAGGGCTCTGGGTTTGAGGTGGCTTGTGACCACTGCGGTCAAGGGCTGGACTATGGCTCACCTCAGCTGCGTGTACTGCGATGTCCATCCTCTTCACAGTGTGTACTGGGGGAGTTGCTTTGCAGCTCATCTCAGCATGGTACTCGTTCAGCACCTCCAGCACTTCACACGCTGACCATTTGTCGATTGTTTTGGATCTGAAAGTGAGGGCCAGGTCTTTGCATGAACAGTTCCGAATAAACATGCGAGTCACCTCTGTTTCAGGGTTGTCCAGAGTCTTGCCCTGCTCTCTCAGACAGTCAATGGCGAGGTCAGCTGCCCTGTTCAGTCTCAGCCAGTAGTCATAGGGGTCTTCCTGGTCTCTAGGCAAAGTCGAGTAAAAGTCAGCTAAGGGGACAGAAGAGTACCTAGTACAGCTAAAGTGTTTTCTAAGTAGACCATAAATCAGGTCGGGCTGAGCATGCATGTCAATATTACTGTTCCTAATGCCAAACTTCGCTACATCCTTAGCTTTTCCCCTCAAATGTATAAGGATCTCCTCAGCCTGCTCTTCGACTCTCAGATTACTCCTCTTAATGAATGTTCTCATCAGATCTTCCCATTCATGCACCTTAATTGAATCCGACCCATCTCCTACAAATGATGGTGGTTCCTTAACCTTCCTATGTGTGACAACCTGAACCTGAGATACATCAGACACATGGCTAGGCTGACTCAGTGTGCTTGTTACATCCTGTGTGAAAGTTGAAGCAGGAGTTACTGTGTTATTTGGCTGCATACGTGACATGATGCTATCAGCTAACTGTTGACCTATCTCCTGAATGACAGTCCTCATCTGGTCAGCTACACACTCAGAGACGCTACCAATAGGATTTGGTGTAGACGTGACTTGAGGCAAATAAGAGCTAGTGCGTTGGTTAGCTGCATTATGTATGCTAGCATTGGAAACTGCCTCTAATGAGGGTAAACTAACACCTGGGGCAGGACTATCAACAGAAAAGGGGATGGGGGTAGGCATACCCCTGCCTCTGCCAACATGAATGGGTGTGCCAAACCGTGGAAAAAGTGGATTACTCTGAAAAGACATGTTTCAAAAATGTCTGCCACAATACCGTACAGTCCACCCCACTTTGTGAAATCATCAATAAGAAAATGGCAAATAGAATCAAAATGATAAAACAAATCAGTCTGTGTGACACGTTACTGCTTTGCCACATAAAATGATCAGTGCCGCTGGACACACTATAATGAGCTTCACTGCAATATATGCTACCCTTGCAAACTGTTAACACACAAATACTGTGAACTGATGGCTTCATGGAGGCAGGACGGTCACCGGTTCGACGAACTTGATAGAAGTCTCGGGTCACGGCACCAATGTAACTGCTGTGTACCCGTCCCGCCAAGAACCCACACACAGGCTGGATTGGATGATGTGGTTCTTTACTGGTAGCTGCAATGAGTGATCAGAACGCACATACACACAATATGTGGTTAGCACCTCTGCTGATTTCGATGTCATTAGCACAGAACAGGAAGTCTGCCAATAAGCTTCCGGTTTGCGGTCATATTTACAGACTTTCAGGTACCAGCAGGTGGCGCAATTGGACCTCTCATTGCATTACAAACAATATACATATTTTAGCAGGAATTTCACTCAAATAATCAAAGTATTTCTTATACCCGTTACATATATATATATATATATATATATATATATATATATATATATATATATATATATATATATGAAATACTTGACTTGGTAAATTCTAGCTGTAAATATACTCCTCCCCTCTTAACCACGCCCCCAACCACGCCCCCGCCCCAACCACGCCCCCCGCACCCACCCCCCACCTCCCGAAATTGGAGGTCTCAAGGTTGGCAAGTATGGTGATAGGATACTTTGGAAAGTTGTTTAGGTTCACCAAATGAGCTGTAAATATCTCATGGTCAAATGCCATGCTGATAAGTTAACAAAGAACAGACAAAAGTGGCACCCTGTCACTGCAGGGACAAAGCATTAGTTCAAGTTGGAAAACATTCAAGCCCAGTAAAATTCCACACAAAAACCCATTGCTTGAGCCTATCCAGCAATGCCAATCGCTGGGCAAATACCTCCAAAAAACATTCACACTTAGATTCACATCTGTAGACAATATAGTCTGTATTTGTACTCAATGAGATTGTTTTATTTTCACTATAAGAGATAGACTTCAGCCAGGCCCTACCTCCCAATAGTAAAAAAGTTTTAAATCCACACAGTGATCTGGATTACCCCTAAAATCCATGACCCTACCGAAGACACGTCTAAAACAGTCTGACTTTAGCATATGAATAGTTTAATAAAACAAAACACAAATTTATTAAACTTAGTTCCTGGAACTAAAGGTTCCTGTAGACCTGTTTGGGTTACATTTCCACTGCATTTCACAGTTGAGGGTAGTTTATATCACATCAGTTGTCACAGCAAGTAACAAACTATCTGATGTGTTTTACCTTTGTTGCACTCATTTGTTGCCTCCTATATTTCACAAATTCCGATGTCGTGGAGTCTCACTGAGCAGCTGTCGTTGCTACTTTGAAGTCCGACTGAAAACTTTATATTTCTCTGTAAATACAAAACCCAAAACCAGTGAAGTTGGCATGTTGTGTAAATCGTGAATAAAAACAGAATACAATGATTTGCAAATCCTTTTCAACTTATATTCAATTGAATACACTGCAAAGACAAGATATTTAACGTTCAAACTGGTAAATGTTGTTATTTTTTGCAAATATTAGCTCATTCGGAATTTGATGCCTGCAACATGTTTCAAAAATGTTGGCACAAGTGGCAAAAAAGACTGAGAAATTTGAGGAATGCTCATCAAACACTTATTTGGAACATCTCACAGGTGAACAGGCTAATTGGAAACAGGCGGGTGCCATGATTGGGTATAAAAGCCGCTTCCATGAAATGCTCAGTCATTCTCAAACAAAGATGGGGCGTGGGTCATCACTTTGTGAACAAATGCGTGAGCAAATTGTCGAACAGTTTCAGAACAACATTTCTCAACGACCTATTGCAAGGAATTTAGGGATTTTACCATCTACGGTCCGTAATATCATCAAAAAGTTCAGAAAATCTGGAGAAAGGCCAAAAACCAACATTAAATGCCCGTGACCTTCGATCCCTCAGACGGTACTGCATCAAAGAGCGACATCAGTATGTACACGATATCACCACATGGGCTCAGGAACACTTCAAAAAACCACTGTCAGTAACTACAGTTCGTCGCTACATCTGTAAGTGCAAGTTAAAACTCTTCTATGCAAAGCAAAAAACATTTATCAATAACACCCAGAAACGGCGCCGGCTTCGCTGGGCCCGAGCTCATCTAAGATGGACTGATACAAAGTGGAAAAGTGTTCTGTGGTCTGACGAGTCTACATTTCAAATTTGTTTTTGGAAACTGTGCACGTCCTGTCCTCCGGACCAAAGAGGAAAAGAACCATCTATTCAGGTGTATTGGAGAGGAGGATACGCCGAATAGTTGAACCTCGGATTCAGAAGGAACAGTGTGGTTTTTGTCCTGGTCGTGGAACTGTGGACCAGCTCTATACTCTCGGCAGGGTCCTTGAGGGTGCATGGGAATTTGTCCAACCAGTCTACATGTGCTTTGTGGACTTGGAGAAGGCATTCGACCGCGTCCCTCGGGAAGTCCTGTGGGGAGTGCTCAGAGAGTACAGGGTATCAGAATGTATGATTGTGGCGGTCCGCTCCCTGTACGATCAGTGTCAGAGCTTGGTCCGCATTGCCGGCAGTAAGTCAGACACGTTTCCAATGAGGGTTGTACTCCGCCAAGGCTGCCCTTTGTCACCGATTCTGTTCATAACTTTTATGGACAGAATTTCTTTGCGCAGTCAAGGCGTTGAGGGGATCTGGTTTGGTGGCTGCAGGATTACTTCTCTGCTTTTTGCAGATGATGTGGTCCTGATGGCTTCATCTGGCCAGGATCTTCAGCTCTCACTGGATCGGTTCGCAGCCGAGTGTGAAGCAACTGGGATGAGAATCAGCACCTCCAAGTCCGAGTCCATGGTTCTCGCCCGGAAAAGGGTGGAGTGCCATCTCCGGGTTGCGGAGGAGACACTGACCCAAGTGGAGGAGTTCAAGTACTGTTCAACAACTTAAGCTGTACATCAAGAAAGAATGGGAAATAATTCCACCTGAAAAGCTTCAAAAATTGGTCTCTTCAGTTCCCAAGCGTTTAGAGTGTTGTTAAAAGGAAAGGCCATGTAACACAGCGGTAAAAAATGCCCCTGTGCCCACTTTTTTGCAATGTTTTGCTGCCATTAAATCTATGTTAATGATTATTTACAAAGAAAAAAAAAATGTTTTTCAGTTCGAACATTAAATGACATTAAATAAATAATAATGGATTAGATTTTATATCGCGCTTTTCTATTATTAGATACTCAAAGCGCTCACAGAGAAGTGGGAACCCATCATTCATTCACACCTGGTGGTGGTAAATATCTTGTCTTTGCAGTGTGTCGATTGAATATATTTTGAAAAGGATTCGCAAATCATTGTATTCTGTTTTTATTTACGGTTTACACAATGTGCCAACTTCACTGGTTTTGGGTTTTGTAGAATACATTTACAGGGAGCAGGGAAGCAAGGAAGCTGCAAACCACTCTATGATGTCAACATCGGCACAAAAACTTGCAATCAGCGCGCCACTATAAACAGTTCATATGCATTAGCGCTTATAATAACAACATAACTAATACTTGATTAATATTCAAGTAACGAAATGTAATTTGAGTATTTTTGGCGCTTTTTGACAGGTTATTTATCGGATTTTATGGGCGGAATAATGGAGCTCCCATTGGCTCCACTGTAAGTTTATTTGATATTTAGAATGCATAAAAATAAAATTAAAAATCCATCCGTCGTCATGTCTTACATAATGATTGTGAACTATAGGCAGAATTCCAAAAAAGTGCGGTTCCCCTTGTTTATCCTCAACATAAATATAATTTGTGTCAACAAAAACATGAGCCAGATTAGAGTTTGATGTGAAAATTATTTAATATTTAGTTGGATGCGATCTACATTTAAACATGCCAGTGTGATCAAAAAACATAGGAAAGACTTTCACTATTTTTTGATTACTTAATTTATTGTTAAATCTCAGGAGAGCTTCTTGCGGGATAAGTCGTGTGTGACACAAAGTCGGGACATTCATCGGTATTCGGTGTCAATCTGCTGCAACTACCAGGAATTGCTGCCAAGTACACGGCCAATGAGTCAAAGGAGCACATTGTGACAACAATATGTGGCAAAATGAAACGTCCTCACCAACGTTCCCTCTAAGCTGCGCGCCTGTGCAATTGCGCACTGCTCAAGCGTCCTCTGCACACGGCAAATCTATGCCACGCACAAAATCAAAGAAAAAAATAAGCGCATAACAATTTTTGACACACGGACACGACAGAGAAAACAGTTTTCGTCATCATTGTTCAAATATTGTAACGTCTGTCGAGACGCTTTGAGGACATGAATCCCATCCACCACTTTACTGAGCAAAACTCTTTATTGTCGGCCATAAACACATCACCAAAACATTAGTAAAAAAAATTATATCTAGCAAAAGTGGTCATTTTCTGCGGTACAAACCAGACCAAAAGCAACTTTGTTATATCAACAGCAGCCGCTCGCTCTTTCTCACTTGCGCCAACACATGCACATATGGCACTTAGCCAGTGATGCGTTTACAGCCACACAAAAAGTCGGACAACTCCAACACCACACATAAAGTGTCATTCCAGGTCTACTATGATTTACCAATCAAATGTGTGCTTATTCTAGTGTCATTTATTAGGAATCTTAATTTATAAATATTAATCATGAAATGCTGTTAGTATATTAAATAAATACTAATAAAAATATATTTTTTACAAACAGGAAGTTGCAGGAATGTACACATGATCCCCTGCTTACATCTCATTGTGCAACATGTGAATGTTTTAATGGGAACTAAATGCAATGTCTGAAAGGGGTACACATTTCCAAAGCAGGACCTCCACCCAGACAAACAATACAAGTACACAGTTCATGAAAAACAATATTTTTTGTTATTGTCATTGTAAGTGGGCCTAAACACTTATATTAGAAAATCATCTCATGAAAATGACTGCTGTCATTTGATTATAATAATAAGAGAATGTTGTCTGTCTATCTGTGTTGGCCCTGCGATGAGGTGGGGACCTGTCCCGAAAGGGACAAGCGGTAGAAAATGGATGGAGATTGAACTTGTTATTTAGTCAGGTTTGGGACAGGTGTGCTGCTGGTGTAGCCACAGTGTGCACGTCTGATGTTGCTCACATGGGCTCCACTGAATGCTCAGGGAGTTTTTGCGTTTGCTCACATACATGAAAAATTAGAGAGAACATTGGTCCTCACCAATATGACTAAGACAATGAATCATTAAATGCATTTGCACTGTCACCAAAGTGGCCACAGTGGTGACACGAAGTTGGCATGAGACAACGCGCATTTCTGCGTCAACGTCAGTCTTGATACAACTCATCTTGGCTGTGAAAAAGGATTTACACCAGGTTTTTGTGCGTTAGCAAGCTTGGGCATCTAGCCAGGTGAGATGACAGCTGGAGAGTGTTAAGCAAGCCAAGTCAGCAGAGGCCTCATGTAACAACAGTTGCGTGGCGTTCTTCAAATCCAGAAAACTATGTACGCCAGTAAAAATTCAGATGTATTAAAGTTTACGCACGCACAAATCCAAGCACATTTCTTTTTTACATTACAGAAAGCTTCAAATTGGTCCCAGATTTTAAATACGCAAATGATAATGAAAGTCACCATGTGCTTGGACTAGACACAATCTGACCAATCACAAATCAGTAAGAGGGGATTTTTGTTTGTGTGTTTCGATCAAACGGCAGAAAGATTGTGAGCCGGATATTGCCATGTTTCCGAGATCTGAACGCAGGCTGGAATAAAGAAATAAAAAAGGTTGTGTCAGAAAGAAATTTAATAAGAAGATAGACATGCGTGGGCAAAAGTGTCTCGGGAAATTAGTGCTGCACCCCGTTTGAAAAGGTAGTCGCTACAATAATACGTAAAACTTTAGAAGATGTGGGTGACTGATTACCCCCAATATGAATATAGTTGTGAGTAGTTTGTGTAATTTACAACAAAAGTGTAGCTCAGATTAGAGTTTTGATGTCTCCTGGATCACAGACTATTTGTCTGATAAGCCCCAGTTTGTGCAGGAGTTTCCTGTCAGATAGTGTGGTCAGTGGTGTAGGTGCTCGAGAGGGGACTGTTCTGTCACCATTCCTGATCACTCTGTACACCGTAAATAACCAGTATAGCTCAATGATTTGCCAACTGCCGAAGTACTCTGAAGATTCTGGGTGTATCAGAGATGGACAGGAGGTGGAGTACAGGACACTGATAACCAGAGGTGGGACCAAGTCATTGCTTTGCAAGTCACAAGTAAGTCTCAAGTCTTTGCCCTCAAGTCTCGAGTCAAGTCCCAAGTCAAGACAGGCAAGTCCGAGTCAAGTCCAAAGTCAAGACTGGAAAGTCTCAAGTCAAGTCCCAAGTCCTGCATTTTGAGTTTTGAGTCCTTTCAAGTCGTTTTAACCACAGACTAATGCATATACACAGATTGTGTATACTTTTAAAACACTGTATTTATTTATTAAAACAAGTGCATTTGAAATTGCAGGGAAAAAGATAGTGGTGACATTGCACTTCAAAATAGCACTATTAACCAGTCATTTTAAACATGTAACTCATTCCTTTACAGAATAAACACATTTAAAAAAAAACAAGTGCAACTGTACTTATTTGCACAAAAGTGTTAACATTGTATTTCCATGGCATATTGCATTGTAACTAGTTCCACAGCAGTTTCTATCCTGTTCTTACCTTATATCATTGATCTCATCTCATACTGTATGTGTGTTGATGTGTGCGTACACATGAAAAACATAACAAATATATGAACATAACAATGAACAGAGTTGTACTTTTTAGATGTCAGGGCCCTATGCAATATGTACTCATATTCTTAATATAGTATACATTTTAACTGACCTTTATTTGACTATGTTTGTCTTTTTGTAGGTGGCTAAAATACGCGGTGCTGCTGACCGCCGTCTAACTTTACGTTACTGTGTGTGATACATTGACTAACGTAATGTTACTGTGTGTGATACATTGACTAACGTTACGTTACTGTGTGTGATACATTGACTAACGTAACGTTATGTATAGGTACCTCATGCAACCCTGCTTAAAAAAAATCACTTGACAAAAAGTATGAATAAGGTAACGAACTGCAGTGGACGCAACAGATTGCCGTGTTTACAATGACGTTATAACCATAGACATCTTATAAGTAGACGCAGTATTGGTTGCTGTGACGTGAGCAATTTGGCCGCCATCTTGAAGTGGTGATGAGGAGCCGGCGAGCAGCCTAAACTGACAGTTGACAGGTAGAAAACAAAGATGCTGGTGTTCAGCATTTTCCTGCTCAAATGAGCGGACTGTTGAAAATAGGAATCGGGGGATTACTTTTCACAAGTAAGATTTAACATTAACGTACTATTGGTTGTATTTTTTGAAAATAACATTACCACAGAGTTGAGAAGGAGCAAAGATCTTCAATATTTGTATGTGAAAATCACAAATAAATCTTCTGGGGGAGGATGACCCCCCTACAGGGGTTTGGTTTACAAACTTTCAGCCCCACCTAAAACAAAATTCACCAGCCGCCACTGATTATGATGCATTCTCATTTTAGGCAAAGTATAAGACAATACTTTCTTAACAGTATAATTGTAACCAGGAATAAGTCTTCAAGTAACAATATTCAAAAACTAACATTGTTGAGTAAAACAGAATTTGGTTTTATTCTGAATCCAGTGAAACAGATTGGTGGTTTTAGCTGATATAAAGACTTCCAGGTGTTTATATATGTTTAAGTATTTGGCAGACACTTTTATCCAAAGCGACTTACATAAAAAAATACATATAAAACAATCACTGCAAACATTATCATTTAAGGGAAGAATGTAATAGAAAATATCAATACAAAGTGTCAAGACAGAATAAACTCTCTGCTGCTGAAGCAACAGAGATACAGTCTATAGGTCCCTAAAATATATAGATATCTAATGTATTCATACATTGTTTATGTAGGATATATGCATGTATATATAACCTAATCATATTGTTTCTTCAACTTAAAAATAGTTTACCGTTTTTTCCCCCTTCTCTGGGATTATATTCCCAGTTGTGATCTCGGACGTCTGGTCACTTATAGCGTATAAGAATATTATATTACTGTTAAGCAAACTATGAATAATAAAACACGCCAAAACATGTGTCTGTTATCATAGCTACACTTATGACAAAAAAGGGGGTGAAAATCAGTGGTATTCAGTGAGGTAAGATTAATTAAATGCGCTGACAATTCATTGCTCCTGACAAATTAATTGCACTGAGTGGAGCGGATCACCACTCCAAGATAGCGGCCACGCGTCTCGTCTGCGCCAGTAGGCAGTAGCGCTCCATGCTGCGTCTACTTATAAGATGTCTATGGTTATAACGTTAGCAGTGAGTTTGCAGCCTCACTGATTTAACTACACAGCAAATAAAAGTCATGTTACTTAGCCAATAAACGTTATCTTACATTCAAAACTTACCCTTCTTTGTGCAACTTCAAATGTCGAACGAAGTTGGAAGTTGTTGCGTCTCCGTCTGCAATATTCGAACTGCGTGATTTGCATACGGCAATTCGTTTTTTGTTGACCAAGTCGTAGTTTTTATACCCGAACGGAACCAACTTTGGCATAATTGTTTCTCACTGGCACGTTGTTGGACAACTCTTGTTCATTGGTTGTACTGCAATTTGATTGGATGAATGCTGTGTGATGCAAACAATGTATATCTAATTTGATTGGCTGTTGTACTGACAGCACACCAGCTGACAGGAACAACACGCTGATCGACACAGACGAAGAAAATGAAAAATACAGAGCGCTCCCAAATAACTTTTTAAGCTTTGGATTTTGGGGAAAGTGGCAAGTCATGTCAAGTCAAAAGGCTCAAGTCCAAGTGAAGTCACAAGTCATTGATGTTAAAGTCTAAGTCCAGTTGCAAGTCTCTTTACATTTTGTCAAGTCGAGTCTAAAGTCATCAAATTCATGACTCGAGTCTGACTCGAGTCCAAGTCATGTGACTCGAGTCCACACCTCTGCTGATAACTGACTTTGTAGAGTTGACTCAGGCTAATCATCTGCTCCTGAATGTGGACAAGACCGAGGAGCTCGCCATTTGCTTCAGAGGGACAAGCCCGTCATCATCCAGAGCAGGGAGGTGGCAGTATTAGGGTACTATAAGTATCTGAACAGCAGTCTGGACTCGAAACCCAACAGCAAAGCCGTATACAAAAAGGGTATAAGTAGAATGTACAAACGTACTTCGTGAGGAAGCTTAGGTCCTTTAATGTGTTGGAGATCGTCTATCGGTCTGTGGTAACAAGTGCACTGTACTGTGCAGTTATTTGCTGGGGGAGCGGCAACAACAAAATGAACATAAGTCGGATGGACAAACTGATCCAGAAATCAGGTCTAACTATTGGCACGCACTTAGAGGCCTTTATGTCAGTGAGAGACAGGAGGGCACTGGACAAACGGCTCCCCATCATGGACAATCATGCACCCCCGCTCCACCAGACAATTGAGGGACAGCCAAGTTCACACTCGTAGATGGCGCTACAAGAACACCTTTATTCCGCACTCCATCCATCTACACATCACTCTCCGTACGGTAATAGATAATACAGGTTTATTACTATACTGCTTAACGTTACCGCACCTTTCTTTGTTTATGTTGTGTATTTAAGATTATTTACGTGTAATTAATTTTATCTTTTAGTTTTGCTGTTGTTGTTAAATAATATTGCTTTTTTATTGTTGCTATTGTCTATTACATTTTATTTATTATTTATTTCTCTTTTTCAAGTGCTCTTCAAAGTGTCATAGGTATCTAGCTCAATGTAGGTAGCTCAATTATAAGACGAATGTCTTATAATTGAGCTACTCTGTCAAAACTATTTCCCCTTGGGGATCAATAGAGTTTGTCTAAGTCTATGTTTATCGGATTCCTGTTGATACTGTATTGGAGCAATATCGAGGAGCAAAAAGCTTCAAGGATCAAATATCGGTATTGCTTCTGAAGTAAAAACGTTGTATCTGAACCCCATTTGCACATATTTAGTTTTTTTGTGCCTTAAAAATGAGAAGAATAATGTGCAGAATGTTGACAATCAAACATGATGGACTTGCTTCAAGTTATTTAAGTCCCCAAAAGAGAATGTCTCTACTTGCCCCTTTTATTTGTTTATTTATTTATTTTTGTCAGTCTCAACAAAGGGCTTGGCAAAAATCTAGGAATGTGGAACAATACATTTGACTTCATTAGCACAGCTACAAGATCAACTTTCATCTTGTTGAAGAGTTGTTGATTTAGTACACTTTTGTGTCGTTTTGGTTTGTATGTGTTCTCATAAGCTCCACACTCTGCCTTTATGTAATTGTCATCTCTCAATTGTCGTTGTTGCATATTTTACTTGGTTTGTATGTTTCTTCAAGCTGTTAAAAAAAAAAGATTTTAGGCCCAGTGGGATGTACTGCATTCAAAGAAGACCTTGTCAAATATTTCGGCGGGGCTACATCACCTTTACATGTGTTGCAGGTTTGGATTCTCCAAGCCATGTTAGATTGTTGTCTAATTCTTACTGTACATTGCGCTACTTTTTTTAAGACATTCTTTTAATTCAAATGTTGATCTGTACCCGGGGTGACCTCTAACCAGAGGTGGGCTAGACCCTGGACAGATCGCCATGCAGCCAATTATAGGGCACATATATACAAATTCACATATCCTGTAGAAACAACCATTCACACCTGGACAATTTAGAGTCTTCAATGTGAATAAGTTTGGAATGTGAGAAAAAGTCACATTCTCACTAGGAGAGATCATGCCTTGTCTTTCCCATGATCCTTCTGGGGCTCGTTTTGTGTTAAGAAGCGCGTGTAAAATGTCAATTAATGGACGACCAAAATTTCTCTGCAAAGTTCTCTGCGTAAATTGAGACTTACGCAGATCCCAAATACACCTCAGCATGTATACAAATATGTAAGAAAAGTTGGTTTTGCATAAAATAGCAAAAAAAATATGCTAGATTATGTCTCCAAAGACAGGTGCTATTTTGAGGTCCTGATACACACACCATTATAATACCCATATGTTGAAGCACAGTGTGTCTGACTATGGTAGCTGTAAAGCTCAGCGTTCCATCAAGCGAGGCGGCTTTGTACCTTACGTCGAACTAAAACATTTTGGTAGATTTTTGTGCGCTGTGTGTAATGTTCTATACTCTCAATCTATTCTCGAAGTTTTGGTGTTGCTTGCTTACGGGTAGTTGCAAGTGTCGTTTATTGAACAGGTGTCAACCGACAGACCACACGTATCTCTCCCATCTATTGGTGACACTTATCATGACACCATGTACCAAATACAATTGCACAACCAGAATTAATACGTATATTAGACGCACTGGTTTGTATTGTATTTTGAGAAAATTAAAATATTTTAAGGATTATTTTCAGGATTAGGTCTCTGCTTTTTGCAGATGATGTGGTCCTGATGGCTTCATCTGGCCAGGATCTTCAGCTCTCACTGGATCGGTTTGCAGTTGAGTGTGAAGCGACTGGGATGAGAATCAGCACCTCCAAGTCCGAGTCCATGGTTCTCGCCCGGAAAAGGGTGAAGTGCCATCTCCGGGTTGCGGAGGAGACCCTGACCCAAGTGGAGGAGTTCAAGTACCTCGGAGTCTTGTTCACGAGTGAAGGAAGAGTGGATCGTGAGATCAACAGGCGGATCGGTGCGGCGTCTTCAGTAATGTGGACGCTGTATCAATCCGTTGTGGTGAAGAAGGAGCTGAACTGGAAGGCAAAGCTCTCAATTTACCGGTCGATCTACGTTCCCATCCTCACCTATGGTCATGAGCTTTGGCTTATGACCGAAAGAACAAGATCACGGGTACAAGCGGCCGAAATGAGTTTCCTTCGGCGGGTGGTGGGGCTCTCCCTTAGAGATAGGGTGAGAAGCTCTGCCATCCGGGAGGAGCTCAAAGTAAAGCCGCTGCTTCTCCACATCGAGAGGAGCCAGATGAGGTGGTTCAGGCATCTGGTCAGGATGCCACCCGAACGCCTCCCGAGTGAGGTGTTTAGGGCACGTCCGACCGGTAGGAGGCCACGGGGCAGACCCAGGACACGTTGGGAAGACTATGTCTCCCGGCTGCCCTGGGAACGCCTCGGGATCCCCCGGAAAGAGCTGGACGAAGTGGCTGGGGAGAGGGGAGTCTGGGTTTCTCTGCTTAGGCTGCTGCCCCCGCGACACAACCTCGGATAAGCGGAAGAAGATGGATGGATGGAAAAAAATTAAAGTGCGCCTTAAACACTTTAGATGAAAGAGACATATCATGGAATGATATTTGGAAAAATGCCAATAAGCCCTTTAGAAGCATTAAAAATAAGCTGAGTCAATTTAAGATCTTGAATAGATTGTATTTTACATATTTTCAGTTGTTTAAAATTGGTGTAGTAGATAGAAAGTTATGTATGAAGTGTCGGGCAGCTGAGGGAGCTCTTGTTCATTTATTGTGGGAATGTCAGAGAATAAAAGAGTTATGGTTGAAACCAAACAAAAGAAGCAATCACATTCCTTAATATAAACATCCCAATGACACTGCAAAATCGTATTCTTGGGGATCTCTATCAATAAAGTAACGTGTCATCAAAGAGTAAAAATGCATTTCTTTCAATATGCATCATAACAAAAAGGGTAATATTAAAAAAATGGATAGATGTTGATCGTCCAAAACATACTGACTGGTACACACAAGCTATGGGGATGATATCCGTAGAAAAAAACTGCATTTAGTTTAGATAATAATGAGTCATATATTGGAATATGGGATCCATTATTTAAATGTGTTTCTATTAAATGAACCAAAAATATGACTTATTTTATCTTTGTGGAAAATATTGGACACAATGTGTTGTCAAGCTTATGAGATGTGATGCAAGTGTAAGCCACTGTGACACTATTGTTTTTTTGTTTTTTTTATGTGTTTTTTTTTTTTATAAATGTCTGAAATGATAATGTCAATGAGGGATTTTTAATCACTGCTATGTTGAAATTGTTATTAATATTGATACTGTTGTTGATAATATTATTTTTTGTCTGACTGCTTTTGGATTGTTTTGTGTCATGTTTGTGTGTCCTCTCAATTGCTCTGTTTATTGCTATTCTGAATGTTACTGGGTCGGGTTTGGTTTTGGAATTGGAATTGCATTATTGTTGTGTATTGTTTTGTTGGATTTATTAATTAAAAAAAAAAAAGGAGCTGTCTTGCACCATTATTTATAGGAAGGTGACAATATTAGTAATAGGAGGACATACAGTTCCTCTTAAGAATTTGTTGGACCATCACCGTAAATGCTAAAACAGACAGGAGGTGGCACTATTAGGGCCTTTCACTATCATTAGATGTTGATTCATGAACTCTTCCAAGGCTTTTGTGTGTCTCTTGCAGCTGTGACTGCTTATGTATCACATGTCTTCCTATCATCCACTCACATTTCCACTCTGTCCAAGCACTCATAGAGCCTGTAAGGGTTTGGGTGTACTAAAAATATTGCTTCCCAGGGATTAAAACCTGAGTGATTAATTATTATCTGTAACTAAATTGCCCGAGTGTGTGAATGTGAGTGTGAATGTTGTCTGTCTATCTGTGTTGGCCCTGCGATGAGGTGGCGACTTGTCCAGAGTGTAACCCGCCTTCCGCCTGAATGCAGCTGAGATAGGCTCCAGCACCCCCCGCAACCCCAAATGGGACAAGTACTTTAAATAGATAATTTTCAAGTTGTAATACTGTCAACATGGGACTGGACAATATTTTGGGTTTTATGCAAATGTTTGTTTATTAACAGCTCAACACACACACACACACACACGCGCACACACACACACACACACACACACACACAAACACACACACACATTTAATATGTGCCAAAAGGTATGCAGTCAAGATTGTAGGTACATACAAACAGCCTTTACCAGTGTATCTAAAACAAATGTAATATCATGGAAAAGTCCATTAAAAATGTGATTTATTCTATATTAATTTCATAATTATTGACACTGTATCTGTCATGGATCTATAATCCATCCATCCATTTTCTACCGCTTGTCCCTTTTTGGGGTCCCGGGGGGTCGCCGGAGCCTATCTCAGCTGCATTCGGAAGGAAGGCGGGGTACACCCTGGACAAGTCGCCACCTCATCACAGGGCCAACACAGATAGACAGACAACATTCACACTCACATTCACACACTAGGGCCAATTTAGTGTTGCCAATCAACTTATCCCCAGGTGCATGTCTTTGGAGGTGGGAGGAAGCCGGAGTACCCGGAGGGAACCCACGCAGTCACGGGGAGAACATACAAACTCCACACAGAAAAATCCTGAGCTCGGGATTGAACTCAGGACCTTCGTATCGTGAGGCATATGCACTAACCCCTCCGCCACCGTGCTGCCCATATGAATTGTAATTTATAGTGTGTATATAATTGATAATGCAATTAAATAACTCACACTTCTTCATCTGCAGTTCCAGTAACTTTTACATCAGACTTTGTCATGAACCTGGTGTACTGTCTATAACAGGACTTGTGGTACCGCACTTCCATGGCCACACAGTCTATGTCAGGGGTCACCAACCTTTTTGAAACCAAGAGCTACATCTTGGGTACTGATTAATGCGAAGGGCTACCAGTTTGATACACACTTAAATAAATTGCCATGAATAGCCAATTTGCTTAATTTACCTTTAACTCTATGTTATTATTAATAATTAATTATATTTATCTTTGTGGAAACACTGATCATCTTAATGATTTCTCACAATAAATATATATAGAAACAGATAAATATCAATATGCAACACTTTATTTTTTATATTTTCTCTAAGTGCACATTTTTCAAATTGAACATTTCCAAATGATCACTTCTAAGACAGTCTTGTGAAATCACAATATAAATAAATGATAAATGGGTTGTACTTGTATAGCGCTTTTCTACCTTCAAGGTACTCAAAGCGCTTTGACACTACTTCCACATTTACCCATTCACACACCCATTCACACACTGATGGAGGGAGCTGCCATGCAAGGCACTAACCAGCACCCATCAGGAGCAAGGGTGAAGTGTCTTGCTCAGGACACAACGGACATGACGAGGTTGGTACTAGGTGGGGATTGAACCAGGGACCCTCGGGTCGCGCACGGCCACTCTTCCACTGCGCCACGCCGTCCCCCATATATATATATATCCCATTTTAACTAGCTAGCCACTAACATTTTTTAACAAATCATGAATTACTTTGCACCATGTGTGTACAAATAATAACTCATGTAAAATCCAAAAGTCAACTCTCAAATTTTTAAATAAATCATGTCACACTTTGAACTGGACACCAAATCTGTTATCTGTTTCTTTGTCAGTGAGTGAAGACCAAGTCTTTAAAATATTTTCTTGGATTTTTAAATTCTATTTGAGTTTTGTCTCTCTTAGAATTAAAAATGTTGAGCAAAGCGAGACCAGCTTGCTGGTAAATAAATAAAATTTAAAAAATAGAGGCAGCTCACTGGTAAGTGCTGCTATTTGAGCTATTTTTAGAACAGGCCAGCGGGCTACTCATCTGGTCCTTACGGGCTACCTGGTGCCCGCGAGCACCGCGTTGGTGACCCCTGGTTTATGTCTTCAATATGCAAGAGAATGCTACTGTCTTGCTTTATCCTGGCAGCGTTCATCAACTGGCCTAAAAATAAAAGATGATTAAATGGTTTGTATGTGTGTAAGTGCTACGTGTAATGTGTGTGTGTGTGTGTGTGTGTGTTTAACTGCTGAAAGCGTTTCTGCCTGTGAAAGATGGTCCCTCTGCCGTTTTCCGCCCACAGTAACTCTCTTGTCCGTTTTCTTGCATATGATCCAAATGGCAGGGAGCACAGGGCCAGCAGAACCGATAGGAAGGCCCATCTTCGATCTTAGTTTTTTCTTTGGAATGTCCGATGCCACAAACTCATCTTGACCCACATCCAGCCGATTGGCTAGTTTTTCGGCAGAATCCAAACGCTTCTTATCAATGAACCGCCGGTAACAAGTCGGGTGAAGCCCAGCGTCATCAGGAATATCTTTAAATTCAACATCGATACAGGATGTGAATGTCTCGGCTACTTTATGAGACTCACCATCACAGCAAAGCCACCGTTTTAAACAATTCCTGTAAGTATCCCACCTTCTGATAGTGAAATCATTCACCTCTTCATTCATAACAGACGTAACATGCATGTAGCATATTTTGTTGTTCTTTTTTCAAACTTTTTTAAGGTGTTTTAGAGTATTTTCCTCTTCATTGCTAGACGTTGTTGACATCGCCATCTTGGATCTGCGCGGCTACCCGATTGGTCGAATGTGAAGCACGCGACAAAAACGTCACCTCTTGAGACGAAAATATTGTTACGCCAAGCAAGAAATAGTCCCGACTTTAAACACTAATTTAAAAAAATTGCCTGAACTTTTTTTTTCTCATTGAAAACCAAAGTATATTTTTTAAGTACCAAAAATTATTTAGTGCCGAGACATGGGAACGAGATGAAACGAAAAACGGCTTCACCTTACGGCCTAAAGGCATGATGCCTCATTTCATGAACGATTGATTAATCAAATGAATAAAAAATAAACACGAGTGGGAGGAATTACTTTTTCAAAATAACCCAGCTGATGAATTGTGCAAACACGTTTCTTTTTTTTTGGTTCTTCATCATAATGTTTCATCGGCAGATTGCAGGTTGAATACAATGGGTTGCCATCCCTCTCAATCCTGTGCCTCTCTGACGCATTCACAGTAGCTGAGCTTGGTCCAGTCGTTAGTAGTCCATGTTGTTCTGGGCCTCTCTCTTTCTCTCTTTCCATCCATCTTTCCTTCTAATAGCTGTCTCAGTATACCTATTGAAGAACTATATGGATAAACTGATGTTGTTGTTGTTGTGCTGGGACTCTTCACCCGTGAGCGTACTCCGGTTAGGGAATAAGGACACCGTTTTACGTTTCAACTTCTTTTTTATATAACTTTTTAGCAGCAGCAGCTAAGCACACTCCAACATACGCACTGTTCAACACATTGCCCGAAGGACCCCGAGAAGTAAACATAGCTGCCCGGTAAACTGCCTGACTCAAACAGACTCAACTTAAAGGTGCATGACTACATTAGTAACTTGTTTACGTCAGCAATAATATAGTCAATTATATTCAACAATTAACATTAAATAGGGAACTTTATCTTCTATCTTAATCACTGACAGAGCGAATTTATAACAGCCGCCCCCTGAATAGCATGGCAATTTTGAAACAAACATAAATTCCCACAGCAGTCCTTTAACCAGGATTATCTTCAGGAAGAGCTGACAGCTGGACCAGCCGAGCAACTGGTCTCAGGTAAGTCTTCTCGCCAACTTTGACTTCAGCAGTCCGTATACATCCATCATCACTTGCATTCAGCTTTACCACCCTCCCCATTGGCCAGTGAGCACGTGGAAGCTGAGGATCAACAATCATCACAACTGTGTCCAGGAGGAGATGATCTGTGTGTTGGCGCCATCTCTGGCGGGTTTGAAGAGAGGGCAAGTAGTTCCTGATAAACTGTGTCCAGAAGTGGTCGGCCATCGTCTGGCAATGACGCCAGCGCCTCCTGGTGAGGGTGTCAGGGGCATAGGTAACTTGGGGAAGAGAGGCATCCTGCCGCCCCATCAACAACATGCTGGGCGTCACTGGGTCTGGATCGGCCACATCCGAGGATACGTATCCTAAAGGCTTGGCATTGAGGATGCCTTCCACTTCGATGAGGAGTGTGAGCAGAACCTCTGTTTGGAGCACCTGTGCACCTATGACCACTTGTAGGGATTTCTTGACTGATTGGATCTCACGCTCCCAGACACCACCAAAGTGGGGAGATGCTGGCGGGTTACGACGAAACTTAATCTGTTTTTCTGCAAGCCGCTCCTGCAACTGTGACTCCATTGCTGCAAATGCCTCCTTCAGCTCCTTATCTCCCCCTCGGAAGTTAGTCCCTTGGTCAGAGAGGACCTCAAAGGGAGTGCCTCTCCGTGCAATGAACCGTCTCAGTGCGAGGAGGAAAGCATCTGTGTCGAGGCTGGTGAGTAGATCCAGATGTATACATCTCGTCGTGAGACATTTGAAAATGATCCCCCAGCGTTTTTCACTTCGCCTCCCAGCCTTGACCATGTACGGCCCAAAGCAGTCCACGCCTGTTGAGAAGAATGGAGGCTTGAGCAGCCGCAGACGGGCTGAGGGCATGTCTGCCATCCTCGGCACCACTGGCTTCCCTCTCCACTTCATGCAACCAGTGCAAGCTCTCTGATACTTCTTGATAGCCTGCCTTCCTCGCAGAACCCAGTAGTAGCGCCTCATCTCTGCAAACACCCTATCAGGTCCAGGGTGGTGTAGCTGAGCATCCCTCTCTTTAATGAGGAGTGTGGTGACTGCATGACGGGGATCCAACAGTATTGGGTGAATGTCAGTGGGGCTAGAGCTGTCTAAACGGTGCAGTCGTCCTCCAACCCGTATAAGACCCAATGTAGGGTCTAATTCTGGGGCAAGCGTACTCAGCCTGCTGCAGGGTGGTACAGGCTTGCCGGCTCTGAGGCATCTGATTTCTACAGAGAAGCCGTCTGCTTGGCTGGTTTTGAGCAGGTGGACTTCAGCATCTCTTAGGTCACACAGAGGTGAAGCAGGGTCAGCTGCCGCCCCATGAAGAGACTGTTGCGTAGCCTTGACCAACTCTCTCCAGCTGCTGAATCGGGTGAGATCTGGTGTCTTGGGTGGTGGGCTGGTCTGTGTGAGAGCACAAAAAACACTGTGTTTTAACTCACCACGGTCCTCTGGCTCTGTGATGCTAGGAAATGATGGCCATTCATCCGGTGGACGGCAAAGGAATGCTGGTCCCTGGATCCAACGATTTGGCGCAGCCAGCTCAGCTAACGTCTTGCCATGGGTGAGATCGCCGGCCGGATTGTTAGCTGTATCCACATACCTCCAGGTGTGTGAGGCAGTCAGCTCCTGGATTTCAGAAACCCTTGTTCCCACGAAAACCTTGAACCTGCACGACTGAGATGTCAGCCAGGTGAGAACTGTTGTGGAGTCAGTCCATAAGAAGGTCTGGGCAATACACAAGGTGAGCTCTTTGTGAAGGAGGGAGGACAGCTGGGCTCCTGTCAGCGCGGCACAGAGCTCCAAACGTGGCATTGACTGCTGATGTTTTGGGGCCACTCTAGACCTTGCCATCACAAATGAGACATAGACAGTGTCATTAGTTCTTGTGGTGAGATATGCCACTGACCCGTAGGCTTGCTCAGAGGAGTCACAGAAGACGTGGAGAGTGTACTCTGTGGTGTCAGTAGCAAGCTCCAATGGTGCATAGGTTCGAGGGAGGGAGATGTTGGCCAGCTCGGGGAGTTCTCTCTCCCAGCTGGACCAGGCCTGGAGGATGTCAGGAGGGAGATTCGGGTCGTCCCAGCTCCTCTTCTTTGCCCACAGTCTCTGGACAAGAACCTTGGCCCGTGTAGTGTACGGGATAATGATCCCGATCGGATCATACTGGCGGGCGAGTACCTTATAGATGTACCGCATAGTAGGGGTCTCACTCTCTGGAGGCTTTGGCTTGAAACCGAGCCGATCAGATGGACAATACCACCGCAGACCAAGGGCCGGCTCCTGTGGATCGTTGCTCTTTTCGGCCAGCCACAGCTCTGTACTTTCAGATTGGGCACTGGAAGGCAAGTGGGAGACAACACATGAGAAGTTACTTGCCCACTGTCGAATCTCGAATCCTCCTGAGGCCAGACATTGTCGCATCTTGTCCACCAGGAGCTTGGCTGACTCAGTCGTTGACAGGCCCTGCAGACAGTTGTCCACGTAGAAAGACTGTTCGATGGACTGCAGGACGTCTTCATTTCCTGCAGCACAATCTTTGACATGTTTTTGCAGAGCAAATGTTGGGCTGCTCGTGGTACCAAATGGCAACACCTGCCATTGGTATACGTCAGGCTGTTTCTCCCTTTGTAGGTTTCTCCAAACAAACCTCAGCAACGGCTGGTCCTCCGGTAGGAGCCGAACTTGGTGGAACATGGCTCGGATATCTCCACTGATGGCAACAGCGTGCTGGCGGAACCGCAGGAGGACCCCGATGAGAGATGGGCCGAGGGTTGGACCTGGGAGAAGCTGCTCGTTGAGAGAGAGACCACCATGATTAAAGGAGCAGTCAAAGACAAGGCGATGTTTGCCATTGTGATGGACGAGGTGATGAGGTATGAACCATGACTCACTGGAGCGGTTTCCCTCTCCCTCCTGGAGCTTTGTGACACACCCACCATTTATAAGCTTCTGGATCTCTGCTTCGTATATTTTAGCTTTGACAGTGTCTTTAAGCAGTCGTCTCTCTGTACTGCGTAGCTTTGGCATCACTGCTTCAACATCTGCTTTTCGTGGTGGTGCGCCTTTTCCCCGGAGCAGGGGTGTAGTGTAGCGAAGTGTGTCACCAACCTTCACTCTCTTAGTGCGTGCTTCCAAGACGCTCACCGCTTCCTGGTCCAGGCGAGACCGCACTGCTAGCCGCTCGCTACGGAATGGGAGCACATCAAGCTGCCAGAGGCGTTCGACTTGTTGGTAGATGTCATCTGGTGTAGGCTTGAAGGCGGTGTAGTAGCATGATGCAGCGGGGGACTGTGAACCATCTGGGCCTTGGAGTGTCCAGCCGAGTGCTGTACGGGTCCTCCCTTTGGGCCAAACCTCACAGGTTCCGTAGCAGTGATCAGGTGGGTGTAATCTGCACCAAGGAGCAGCAGTGGTTGCACCTTATTGAAGCTCTGCAGTTGTAATCCTCTCAGGTGGCGGTAGCGTCTCTGGAGCGCTGCTATTGGATAGGATTGCTCTGTCAGGGTAAGTCGACCTGCTGTGTAGGCCGTCTCAACCAAATGCTGCTGTGATGGTGATGCTGGAGAAGCTACATGAAAGTCGACTGATGCTCCAGTGAGGTGAACCACATCCTGACGAACAGTCCGCAGGGTGAGGGACTCTGCTCTGCCTCTGAGCTTCAGGTCTCGAACTGCAGCTGGGAGTATTATGGTGCGTTCAGCTCCATCATCGAGGATTGCATAGGTCTGCAGTGATCTGGTCCCATGACTGATGATGATTGGCACCACCTTGAGGTATACTTTCCCTCCCTGCATCGAGTTAGCCGCTGAGGTGCAGTCTTTGGGTGTGATGAGGAAGATTTGGGGGCCCGGCCTGGTGATGTCATGCAGCACTCTCAGGTGGATCTCCTGACACTCACTGCAAGGTTTCTTTAACGTGCAGCTCTCTTCATCGTGGTTAGTACGGCCACAGCGCTTTCCGCCTGTTATCCACTTCTCGATTTCCTGTGTTGAGCGTTGAATAATATCTGGACACTGCGACAAGTAGTGCTCTGTACTCTTGCAGAAGAGACACATCCTTTTAAACTTTTGTTGCTTAGCTGCTGGCCGAGTCGTTTCGGCTGATTTGGGCTGGTCTGCACCGTGATACACAGAAACAGGCCGAGTCCGAGGCCGTGGAGTAGGGACAGGTCTGTCTCGATTGGCAGGCTGTGCTCCTTCAGCTCGATGGCGCTGTGCCATTTTTGCGGACAGTCTCTGAGCTTCTGCCTTCACCTTGAGCCACTCTGCGAGGTCTCTGAGGTTGTATGGATTTAGGCTGCTGGTGCTAAGGCGCCCCTGAACCTGCAGATGCTCCACAAAGTTGTCCCTCATGTGTCTAGGGAGTTTGCTAAGTAGCCGGTCAACATGGCCAGTAGACATCACTTCCATCCCATTAGGCCCTTCCAATGAGGTTAGCATTCCCACCAGCAAGTCAACGTTGAGGGCGAAGCTCTGGAAAGATTTAGGGTCTCCTGATTTGAGATCAGGAGAGTTCAGGATGTCTGCAATCTCACTTTGTGCCAACTGATGTGGCTGCCCGTACTGTCTCTGCAAAGCCTGCATGGCGGCGGTGTAGGGCTGTACATAATGTCTGTGCGACTGAGCTATTAGCTTGGCTTCATCCAGGACCAAGTGTTCCATAAGCACACGGTATTTGTAATGTTCAGAAAGTTCAGTGTGTGGATTGAGCAGGTGATCTAACGCCATTTTTAAGTCAGCAAACTCTCTCTCACTGTCGTGCACCAACTTAGGTAGTTCAGGTATTGGAACAGGCTGTCTGGGGGGCTGGGTAGTGTACGGTACCTGCAGTGGTGTATACTGAGACTGGGGGCTGTACTGAACCTGTTGAGCTGATGGGGGCTGTTGCAGAGTGAAACCAGCAGGGGGAGATACCAGTTGATATGCTGGCTGGGTTGACGGTGGAGACACAGGCTGGTAGAGTTGCAGCTGTTGGTTCTGCGGTGGCAGTGGTGACTGGTATAATGGCTGTGTAGCGATGGTTGATGGACAGTCCCCAGGGGAGTGGCAGCGCTGTACGGTGATGGATTGATAACTGGCTGAGCGCCAGCCGCAACAGGTAGCTGTGGTGTAGAATATGGCGCTGTTGCTATCTGGGGGGGTTGATAGGCTGGTTGTGCAAACAGTGGAGCGTGTTGCTGCACGGGCTGTGCAGACGGGAGTGGGGTGTATTGCCACACCGGCTGTGCGGACGGGAGTGGGGTGTATTGCTGCACTGGTGCTGGATTTACTGGTGTTTTCTGCATGGGCAGGTATTGCAGTTGTGCAGCTGGTGGCACTCTTTCTGCTTGTGAAGCTTGAGGTGCAGGCTGCAGCATAGAAACGTTCAGCGTAGTGAGGGGAGACGGTGCCCATGCAGATGTCACAGTTGAAGGCAGAGACTGCGTCAGTGTGTAGTTCTCCTGTCTACTACCTGGTGTAGGAGTCATTGCTGCTTGAAGCTTTAGTGCTGTAGAGGTGGTATGTGGCAGTGTAGACAGGTGTGGCTCATGCTGAAGCAGCCTAGATGATCCAAGATGGAGGCTGGATGGCTGTGACAGAGGGGTGCTGTGAACTACTGGACAGCTTAGCCAGGGTGATTGATATGTTGGGACGCTCATATTGAGAATAGCTGGTGGCCGTAGGACAGGAGAACCCTGCCTGCTTTGATAGCTCCGCCCCGCGTGCGCCGCCAATGGATGGCTCATATGGCATGTTAGCTGGCTGGGCAAGTCTCTAGCATGTATCGCCATGTTCCACTCGCTCACCTTGTCGGCCGCTCCCGGCGATAATGTACGATCGGGGATAGCGTGGGCTCCGTGCGGCTGATCCTCCATACACACAGACTCGGTCTGTAGGCTGAGTGACTGCAGCCGCTGGGCGCCGACGCTCTCTCCTCGGTCCTCCGCGCGGGCACCGTGAGGAATGAGGGACTGTGGAAGGCTAACCTGGTAGCTTTCTAGACGAGTTGGAAGCTGTCGCTGTCTTGCTCCGAGTGCGCCGCCGTCTGCCGCTGTTGTTAGCGCTGTGTCCATTTCTCCGTTGCGAGTGAAGCAATCCGGCTCGAAGGACCAATATTGAAGAACTATATGGATAAACTGATGTTGTTGTTGTTGTGCTGGGACTCTTCACCCGTGAGCGTACTCCGGTTAGGGAATAAGGACACCGTTTTACGTTTCAACTTCTTTTTTATATAACTTTTTAGCAGCAGCAGCTAAGCACACTCCAACATACGCACTGTTCAACACATTGCCCGAAGGACCCCGAGAAGTAAACATAGCTGCCCGGTAAACTGCCTGACTCAAACAGACTCAACTTAAAGGTGCATGACTACATTAGTAACTTGTTTACGTCAGCAATAATATAGTCAATTATATTCAACAATTAACATTAAATAGGGAACTTTATCTTCTATCTTAATCACTGACAGAGGGAATTTATAACAATACCATCTTTTATGATTACATAGCCAAAATAGTTTAGCTTCCCTGTTTGAATGGGACAAGCGGTAGGAAATGGATGGATGAATGGATGTTTCTAAAATGTATTTTTATTTTTTTTCCATGAGACTTTTAAGATTGTTCCGTGCAACCAGAGCTCAAATGCTTCCAATTTGTCTTAATATGTCACCAAAATGTAATTTTTTTTATATAGTAATGGTCATTTTTGTACAAAAAGAAAGTAACCAAACTACCATCGGCAGTTTACTGTAAATCAGAGCTGGGCAAATATTTTGACTCGGGGGCCACATTGAGAGAAAAAATGTGGCCTGTGGGCCAAAGTGTATGTGTGTATAAATGACATATACATATTTAGCTGTAAAAATCTGCTGTGCACTATGTGTGCTTGGGTCCCTTTTTTACAGGAACACTAATACCAAAAGTCACAATGTCCAATAGAGTTCTAAAAAACGTTATGACAGACCACCTCAAAAAAAGGAATGGAATTTTACAGTTTTTTACTGAATGAGACACCCAAAATGTACATTAAAATAAAGAAAGTGGGCTTTACCATAATGACTATGAACAATAAAACACTGAATATTAACGAAACCAAAAAGTGCAGATTTCAACCATTACCAATACTTTCTTTAGTTCAAGACTGACAGTAATTTAAAAACAGCACTGCACATCATAGTGGCGGCTCCAGTTTTGATGTTACAAGTTAAAGTTCAAATGATTGTCACACACACACTGGGTATGGTGAAATTTGTCGTCTGCATTTGACCCATCCCCATGTTCACCTCCTGGGACGTGAAGGGAGCAGTGAGCAGCAGCGTGCGCTGCGCTCGGGAATCATTTGGTGATTTAACCCCCAATTCCATCCCTTGAGGCAATGGGTCCCATTTTTTGTAGTCTTTGGTATGACTCGGCCGTGGTTTGAACTCACAACCTTCCAGTCTCAGGGCGGACACTCTAACCACAAGCCCACTAAACTGGTCTTGTGAAAGGTCTAAAAAAAATTATGTAGAACGTCCAGCAGGCTGGATTGAAAATCTTAATGGGCCGCATGTGTAAATGGAAGCAAATGTTTGTTACAACAAGAAACATTCTGAAAATGCCAGAAGACATCCAAAGAAATATGTGCATAGCACTAAACAAAGACAACAGTGACCCTGGCACAAGTTCAATGAGGCAGCTGAGATAGCAAAGTGTAACGTGTGTACTTAAACATTTACAGTGCCCTTACCCCCTTGCCTCCTACGCCAATACCTCCTCGGAAGTTGGATACTTGTGACGGGATTGACGTCAATGTCAGGTTGTACATTTATCAATACAATGATTTACTCTCAGAGAACTGCAACTCTCATTAGACAATGTTCTTTTTGAACCACCTTTTTATTGGACACATTTTGAATTATTTCATTTACAGTGTTTTGTTTTTTCAACACTTATATAAACAAATAAATTGCATTATGAATGCAAGGTAAAGCGCTTTAATTAATTCATAAATAAACTTAAATCGACTTTCAACACACCTCAATTTTCAATACAGCGTTCTCTTGCCTTTTACTGCTGTCTCAATGCACTGCAGATTTTCAAGTACCTTTAAGTACTATTTACAAAACCCAAAACCAGTGAAGTTGGCACGTTGTATAAATCGTAACTAAAAACAGAATATAATGATTGGCAAACCCTTTCAAACTTATTTAATAGAATAGACTGCAAAGACAAGATATTTAACGTTCGAACTGGAAAACATTGTTAGTTTTTGCAAATTTTAGCTCATTTGGAATTTGATTCCTGCAACATGTTTCAAAAAAGCTGGCAAAAGTTGAGGAATGCTCATCAAACACTTATTTGGAACATCCCACAGGTGAACAGGCTAATTGGGAACAGGTGGGTGCCATGATTGGGTAAAAAAGCAGCTTCCATGAAGTGCTTAGTCATTCAAAAACAAGGATGGGCGAGGGTCACCACTGTGTGAACAAATGCATGAGCAAAGTGTCCAACAGTTTAAGAACAACATTTCTCAATGAGCTATTGCAAGGAATTTAGGGATTTCACCATCTACGGTCCGTAATATCATCAAAAGGTTTAGAAAATCCGGAGAAAGGCCGAAAACCAACATTGAATGCCCGTGACCTTTGATCTTTCAGGCGGTACTGCATCAAAAAGCGACATCAGTGTGTACACGATATCACCACATGGGCTCAGGAACAAGTTAAAACTCTACTATGCAAAGGGAAAGCGATTTATCAACAACAGGAATTTAGGGATTTCACCATCTACGGTCACCAGATGGTGACCGTCAAAAGGTTCAGAGAATCTGGAGAATATCACTGCACGTAAGCGATGATATTACGGATCATCGATCCCTCAGGCAGTACTGCATCAAAAAGTGACATCAGTGTGTAAAGGATATCACCACATGGGCTCAGGAACACTTCAGAAAACCAATGTCAGTAACTACAGTTTGTCGCTACATCTGTAAGTGCAAGTTAAAACTCTACTATACAAAGCGAAAACAACACCCAGAAACGCCGCTGGCTTTGCTGGGCCCAAGCTCATCTAAGATGGACTGATGCAAAGTGGAAAAGTTTTCTGTGGTCTGACGAGTCCGCATTTCAAATTGTTATTGGAAACTGTGGACGTTGTGTTCTCCAAGCAACAATGCCAAGCCACGTGTTACAACAGCATGGCTTCATAGTAAAAGAGTGCGGGTACTAGACTGGCCTGCCTGTAGTCCGGACCTGTCTCCCATTGAAAATGCGTGGCCCAATGTGAAACCTAAAATTTAAGCTGTACATCAAGGAAGAATGGGAAAAAATTCCACCTGAAAAACTTAAAACAATTGTCTCCTCAGTTCCCAAATGTTTACAGCGTGTTGTTAAAAGGAAAGGCCATGTAAGATAGTGGTAAAAATACACATGTGCCAACTTTTTTACAATGTGTTTCTGCCATTAAATTCTAAGTTAATGATTATTTGCGAAAAAAGTTTCTCAGTTCGAACATTAAATAGCTTGTCTTTGCAGTCTGTTCAATTGAATATAAGTTGAAAAGGATTTGCAAATCATTGTATTCTGTTTTTATTTACGAATCACATAACGTGCCAAATTCACTGGTTTTGGGTTTTGTATGTTTTCATAAAAAAATTAACATGTTTTAGCGTGTATGACTGTGTTTTAAGAGCATGTTCGTGAAAGCTGTGTGGAGGACTGATAAAGATTTAAAATGCATAAAATATTCATGGAAATGTAAAAATAAATAGTGTCACTATTACGCAGAAATCATAGGTTGATTGGCAACACTAAATTGGTCCTAATTAGAGATGCGCGGTTTGCGGACACAACCGCGGAGTCCGCGGATTATCCGCGGATCGGGCGGATGAAATTAAAAAAACTAAGATTTTATCCGCTCGCGGGTCGGGTCGGGCGGATTAATTTTTTTTTTTTTTTTTTTTTTTGCGGGTGGCAGTTAAACCAATTCGGAAATATATATACATAGTTAAATGTTGTTACCCACATACAAAAAACGAGCAGGCACCTGCTGCATATGCCACAACAGAAGAAAAAAAAAGAAAAGAGATGGACACTTTTACGGAGCGGGGAAGGGACGCCTCGCCGGGGTCCGGGACCGAGGCCCCTTCCCCCGAGAGGGCCCCACCGGGAGCCGTAGCTGAGGCGATCCGCGAGAAGGGCCCGACGCATGTCCAGGGTCACTACCGCGCCCACCGCACCGACACCCCGCCTCGTCCGCTTTCGCCGCGGCCGGCGTCACGCGCAGCAGGTAAGCAGCTTACCTGCCCGCCACCCCCGTGGCCGGGGGCTCGTAACATGGGTCACTCCGCGCGCTCCGCCCGCGCAGCTTACCTGCTTGCCACCCCTGTTGCCGGGGGCGCGTAACAGGGGTCACTCCGCGCGTAGTGCGCTCATGAAAGGGGTGGGGCTCACCCTGGTTGATATAGAGAGCAGGACGGTGGCCATGGAAGTTGGAACCCGCTAAGGAGTGTGTAACAACCCACCTGCCGAATCAACTAGCCCTGAAAATGGATGGCGCTGGAGCGTGGGCCCATATCTGGCCGTCGCCGGCAGCGAGACGCGCTTGGAGGTGCGCTCAGCGCGGCTCCCATATGATTGCGCACTGGTGTGCGTCTGGGTCGTGACAGCGTGGCACGCGAATGTCTGTGCATTGGATCAGTCTCCTTTCTTTAACAGGCAAAAGCTTTATAACCTCACCATACCTGCCAACTTTTAAATCAGAAAAACCTAGTAGCCAGGGTCCAAGGGCCGCAGGCCCCGGTAGGTCCAGGACAAAGTCCTGGTGGAGGGTTCAGGGCTTCGCCCCCCGACGCAAAATGACTATTAGCATTCAGACAGGTTAAAATGTTGCTAAAACCATCACTTTTCTATCAGTCACAGTGACTTTTCAAAACAAAAATATTACAGCAAAAATCATATGGGTTGATTGACATGTTTATTCTGTAAGCTAACTTCAATAGTTTGAAATTATTTTGACAGTTAATGCCAGTTATCCTGTCAACCTTTCACAAGACTTCAATTTGTTAATTGAAAGTATAAATAGTATAAACACTTTTTACAGTATGTCGTGCTGTGAAATACAGCCGACAGGATTGTGCATGCATGGTGCAGGAGAACAAAGGACTTCTTTCATTTAAGGTTTGTGATAAACCATCAAACTCATTCGTTAAAAGGACTCTATAGTAATATAAAGCGAATTTTTCTGGACATTATCATGCAAGAAAAGTTTATTTTTGGGATCGCGATCACCGCGTAATGATTTTTAAAGGTTGCATTACATTATTAACTGTCCCATGTGATCAGCCAGTGCGATTGGAAGTCCATGCTCAATTATTGCCTCCGTAAATAAAACTTCGGCATTTATCACGTCCAAAGAATCTGTTTGGGCGACGAAAAACGTTGAAAGTTTTCCACTTGTATCGCTAGCAACGGCATTAGACTTGTGTTTTTTTGTCCCAACGTGGTCTTTTACATCGCTAATTCCTCCGTGTCCGATCGAAAAATCTTGTCTGCACAAGGTGCAATCCGCGTAGTTTTCACCCTTTTTTTAAATTTTTTTATTAATATTAGATATATAACAACGAGCGGATGGTGGGCGGGTGCAGTTCTGCTCAAACGTTACATCGGGTGGATGGCGGATGGTTGACGACTTTCTGACGCGGTTGCGGATGAAATAATTGCCTATCCGCGCATCTCTAGTCCTAATGTATGTGAGTTTGATTATAATAATAAGAGAATGTTGTCTGTCTATCTGTGTTGGCCCTGCGATGAGGTGGCGACTTGTCCAGGGTGTACCCTGCCTACCGCCCGAAAGCAGCTGAGATAAGCTCCAGCGCCCCCCGCGACCCCGAAGGGGACAAGCGGTAGAAAATGGATGGATGGATGGATTACGCAGAAATCCACCTACCCCAGCGGGGGGTCTGGAACGCAAGTCCCGCTATAAAGGAAGGAACACTGCTGCACTGTGCACAGACATGCATCTTGTTCATCATATTTACCTGAAGTATTATTATGGTGCATGTTTAAGGACCGCAAAATGGCACCTATTAGCATATAAATATTACCTGGCGCTTTGTTTCGCAATATTATGCAAAACCAACTTTACTTACCTTCTGGTGCCTGCTGATCTGTATTTGGGATCTGCATAAGTCCTGAAAATGTGCGAGCATCCACAATTGTAGTCCATGCCGAAGCCGTAGTCACCGTAGCTTCTTCTTTTTTTCTATCTTCTTATGTGGCATTCATCTTCCGCTGTTGCCATTTCTAATATAAAGTAGCGTAAAGTTCTTACTTATATCTGTCAGTAGACTAGCTATCAAAGCGCTAAAAACTGTCGAGGGTTTACATAATTCACCCAAGGAAATTTAGTTATTAGAGGGTTTTGGTCGGACGGTTTTTCATGGGACACGTTGATGTTGCACTTGTGAGCCACGAATGAGGAGATGCTGCTCCGTTATTGATTTAAGTAAAGTCTGAATGTCATTAAAACAGTTAGCTCCATTATTTGACACTTCTTCCACCCTTGTCCTTGCACGCTACCGCTACAACAAAGATGACGGGGAGAAAATGAGGTCGAAGGTGAGCCTAGTAGATAAGACCGCCCACACAACGGCGCATCCTGAAGAGACGCTCAGAAAACTACTCAAAGATGGTCTGTAAAACATAATCTATGCAACACGTTCACCAAAGAACCACCATTACATGTTTTGTAGACCACAAGATAGTGTTTTAAATTTAGAAAAAAATCATAATATGTTTTAATGTATGATGGGGAATACTGGATGTTGTGGAGGGTCAGACGTTTCGGTCAATGCTGGAGCTACTGCCGGGGACTGTACAGAACTTAAAGAATCCGGTAACCAACAGGTAGGGGTGGGGGCAGTTGGGTCTGCATCACTGTGGGTTCCTGCATCACATTTACAGGACAAAGCTTGAAGTTATTGATAAACAGTGCATGTGGCCCCATCCCTACCTTCTGGCCACAGAACATATACTGGGTGGTTCTCGCACAATTGTTGCAGTACCACTTTCCTATGGCCCTTCTGCGAAAGTTGCAAATATAAACTTGCTCACTAGGAAGCAATGGTGTCAGCTTGGCTCTTTGATCATAGAGAGTCTTGTCTTGCTCTTTTCACTGTTGCGTCTTTACTAATTGATATGCTTGGTGTAGGGATTATTGGTGTTGTCTCACCCAATCTTGTAAAGTGTTGTAAACCAAGTCAATAGGCAGCCAAGCGTGCCTTCCAAAGACTACATAATGTGGGGTCACCTTAGTGGTGCCATGGAGAAATTTGTCTTGAGCAAGATGTATCTAACAAAGAATCTATTGCGCAGTTTAGGTCACCCCCTAAGATTAAGGGGTGAGAATTTAAATATGGTAAAAGTGAAAATACTTTCTTAGCAAATCATCATCATCCTAATTGGGTGCATACAAATTGACAAGAACCATCGGTTAATTTTTAAGGGAGCCTGAGACTATGACAAATTGGCCTTGGTGGTCAGCTATAACATTTGTTGGACTAAACCAGGGGTGTCAAACTAATTGTGGGCCGAACTGGTAAAATTGTATTTGTTTAACTATAGAACAAGCACATTCTGAAAATTTACAAATCATAATGTTGTTGGGGTTTTTTTTTACACTTATATGTTGCGGTTAATAGTATTCTATCTTTGTCGTTATTTAGATTTTCTCCCGCAACCCCAAAGGGAATAAGCGGTAGAAAATGGATGGATGGATGGATGTTCGTCAGTCAACTCATTGGTGGTAATTTTCAATCTATCAAGATAAAAAAATTATATCAAAATCATATTACAGGATGTTAATTATGTAGTTTGATAATTTTCCTCGACTGATGTACTAACATCATGTGGTTTATTTCGTACATATGTAGCATCATCTACAAAGAATTGCTATTGCGACATCCAGTGGACACATTTAGAACAGCTGTTTCTTTCATTCAGAAATTTCAGGTTAATTGTTATACTTAGCAAACTCATCCCGCGGGCCGGATAAAACCTGTTCGCGGGCCTGTTTTGGCCCTCAGGCCGTACGTTTGACACCCCTTGATTAAACTGTATTTTCTTATGAATCGCTGTTACCCTTGTTTAATACTAAAATTGGAGTGGAAACTTTGGCCAACTCATGAGGCTTTTAACCTCTTGTAACCAAATGTGTCTCCTGTGAAAAAGCAATTTCCGTTTTAAGATGTTTTTAAGTGGGAAAATACTCTACCCCTTTGAAGTGGACCGTTCATGCCTTTGACATTCCAAGAGACAAATCTCAAACACGATATTCCTTTTTAAGTATTAGCCATAATCACATTTTTAAGTAGTGAGAGGAAGCACTGCTTTGTGAAGGGTAGTATAGTAATAAGTACCCAAACAATAATAGTATTAATAAATATAAATCTGTAGGACCCATAACCCAAATTCCCCGAAACATAAACCCTTAAAAAATAAACAAAAAAAGACACCAGTGTGACTCCATAAACTTTGTAACTTCGGTGTGACACCTTCTGACTAAACCCTCAGTGAGCAGACATGGCTTCTATATCTGTGTAAGAGTCTACAATGTAAAATATGTGCAAAATGAAAACAAATAGCTAGGGGCAACAATTCATATCAAATTCCAAAGGTATAATAACTTAAGTAAATAATTGAAGAAATTAAAATTATAACAATAATATAAGTAGCCCCTGCTAACCATATTTTTCAAATATCCAAGCCACATCAGATTTATGAGTTATCAGCAAAAATGTGTATTCATAATGACAAATGGCAATCCGGCATAATATTACCCAGAGTTTGTTAACATTCTTAAAACTTTACATGTGCACATACTTGCTAACCTTGAGACCTCCGATTTCGGGAGGGGTGGGGCCGTGGTTTGGGTGGGGGGCGTGGCCAGGTGTGGGGGCGTGGTTGGGGGCGTGGTTAAGAGGGGAGAAGTATATTTACAGCTAGAATTCACCAAGTCAAGTATTTCATATATATATATATATATAAGAAATACTTAAGTCAAGTATTTCATATATATATATATATATATATATACATATATATATATATATATATATATATATATATATATATATATATATATATATATATATATACATACATATATATATATATATATATATATATATATATATATATATATATATATATATATATATATATATATAAGAAATACTTGACTTTCAGTGAATTCTAGCTATATATATATATATATATATATATATATATATATATATATATATATATATGTATTTTATATATATATATATATATATATATATATATATATATATATATCAGTCCGCTCCCTGTATGATCAGTGCCAGAGCTTGGTCCGCATTGCCGGTCACGGGTACAAGCGGCCGAAATGAGTTTAGGGTGAGAAGCTCTGCCATCCGGGAGGACCTCAAAGTAAAACCGTTGCTCCTCCACATCGAGAGGAGCCAGATGAGGTGGTTCGGGCATCTGGTCAGGATGCCACCCGAACGCCTCCCTAGGGAGGTGTTTAGGGCACGTCCGACCGGTAGGAGGCCGCGGGGAAGACCCAGGACACGTTGGGAAGACTATGTCTCCCGGCTGGCCTGGGAACGCCTCGGGGTCCCACAGGAAGAGCTGGACGAAGTGGCTGGGGAGAGGGAAGTCTGGGCTTCCCTGCTTAGGCTGCTGCCCCCGCGACCCGACCTCGGATAAGCGGAAGAAGATGGATGGATGGATGGATGGATGGATATATATATATAAGAGAAATACTTTAATTTCAGTGTTCATTTATTTACACATATACACACACATAACACTCATCTACTCATTGTTGAGTTAAGGGTTGAATTGTCCATCCTTGTTCTATTCTCTGCCACTATTTTTCTAACCATGCTGAACACCCTCTCTGATGATGCATTGTGCTTCGTCTCCTTGTTGTGTGCGCAGTTGTGCACTGCACTCTCTAAAAGCCCTAGATGTTAATGTCACATATGCATGTACAGTAGATGGCAGTATTGCCCTGTTTAAGAGTGTGTTTACGGCAGACGAATTGCTTTACGGTAGACGAAAACGTGACTGCTGTTGTTGTGTGTTGTTTACGCGCTGGGAGGATGTTAATGCAACTGTCTAACAATAAACCCACATAAGAAACCAAGAACTCGCCCTCGATCATTCTACAGTTATAACGTGATTGGGCAGGCATGCTGTTTATATTGTGAGAAAGCTGTCGACACGTCACTCAGGTCCGCCTGAATTTCGGGAGATTTACAGGGGAAAATTTGTCCCGGGAGGTTTTCGGGAGAAGTGCTGAATTTCGGGAGTCTCCCGGAAAATCCGGGAGGGTTGGCAAGTATGCATGTGCACTAAATCTAGATAAAGCTTGCATCCTCAAAAGAAAGAGAGAGAGAGAGAGAAAAAAAAATCTACTTATCAGTGAAAGCGGTGCGCTCGTCAAAAAAGTCCTTAGCTTTTTGTGGAGAGTCAAAGCAAAAGTTGTCATTCCCGACTGAGCAGACGGAGTTTGCTACCTTTCAGGTAAAGAGTGTATTTAATAGCGTTGAACGTCGTTTTTTTTAGCCAGAGCAGCACTGATGTCTTGATACACTCTGAGCTCCTATCTTCGGTACTCCATCTTGTGATGTCTCGCCCACCTGAGGACTTTTTCTTTATCTTGGAAACGGAGACAATTTACGATGAAGGTCCTCGCTTTTGAAGCACCGGCCTTACCTGGTCTGAGGCGGAAGGCGCGATGAAGTCTCTCTATCTCCGTAGGGTTGCTGAAAACCTCAGAGCCTATCAGCTCTATTAGCAAGTCAGAAATAAACTTTGTGGGATGCAGGTCCTTCTCTTTCCCCCGTGGAATATTAATAATCCTCAAATTAGAGCGCCTCAATCGATTCTCAAGATCTTCAACTTGGTCTGGGAGCACAGTAACATGAGTCTGTAAAGTCTTAAGAATTACATTCATCTCGGTAAGTTTCTCAAAGTTTTCTCCTGCTAAAACTTCAGTTTCAGTAAGACGGGTGTTAAATGATGTCAACTGTTCACCCAATAAATCAACCGACTGCTTTGGGGATTTCATTGACTGTTGTATTAAAATGGCCATGTCAGCTTTGAAGCAGTCGCATTGTTTGTTAAGAAAAGCCTCTAAGTCCATCCTGGTGACTGGTCGGAGTGGGCCCCTCTGTTGACTCCAATATACCCCGGTTCAGCACTCTGAGGCAGCAACAGCAGCCATGCTATCAAGCTTAGCAGAAGTGCTCGCTGCTCGAGTTGTTGTTAGATGAGTTTTGGACTTTGCGCCACTCATTACGTCGTGGTACACTTTCTCAGGGAAAACGTTGTTGATGTTTGGATCAACCCAAAAAAGAGCACCGCTAAATCTTGTAGACTTGATGGGTAAAGAGAAAAGTTCAGTTGGAGCTACGCACTTGCACGTCTGCTCGCGACCAGTGTTGGGACTAACGCGTTACAAAGTAACGCGTTACTGTAACGCCGTTAGTTTCGGCGGTAACTAGTAATCTAACGCGTTATTTTTTTTTATTCAGTAATTTAGTTACCGTTACTACATGATGCGTTACTGCGTTATTTTACGTTACTTTTGATGTAGTATTGCCTAGAAACAGAAGCGCTGCGGTGCCGTTCTTCTGAATCTTCCTCTGTCACAAGCCGGAGAGAAGAAAAGAGGCGCGGTCTATGTGTGTGTGGGGGGGCGGGGAGGCTAGGTTTGATCCGCGGTTTGATATATGAAACAAAAAAAAAAGTTGTTGGCACGTTCAGTCCACACACATCGTGGTCATGGCGAGCGCAATAACGGAGGAGCTTGAACGCCCCCGCCATTGAATCGGTGTGTTTATAAGTGCAGATTCGGTTGTGCAAAACGAGGGTTTTAAACACATGCTGAAAGTGCTTGAACCACGTTACGACATCCCGTCGCGCACCCACTTCAGCAATAAGATTGTGCCAGATCTTTATGAGCAGGAGAAGAAAAAAGTTGTGGATGAACTATCCCGAGCATCATCTGTTGCGCTCATGACAGACGGGTGGACGTCCAGCGGAACTATAAGCGCTCACTTCATCACAGCAGACTGGGAGATGAGAAGACACGCCCCCTCTACGAGAGTCACCTTGCGCAGGTACTGACACAAGCAGTGGAGGAATGGAAGATAAAGATATCCCAGTCACATGTGATAATGCCAAAAATCAAATAATTACAGAGAATGAGGCAGGACTGGGACCACAGATAGGTGCTTTGCACATGTAGTGAATTTGGCATCACAGAAGGGAATCTCAGTCAATAGGATGGAGCGCCTCTTTGGGAGGATCAGGAAGGTTTCTTACGTCCACCCAAGCACAACAGCTGCTCATGTGCTTAAGACAAAGCAAGAAATGCTAAAGCTGCCTGCTCATACATGATGTCCCAACAAGGTGGAACTCCACTTATGATATGTTGGAGCAGCAGGCAGCTATATACTCTGCATTGACCCACAACACCCTGAAGACAAATGTCACCCTGTCTGATGATGATGTGAGAGTGGCAGATGAGGTCCTCTGGGTGCTTAAACCCCTCAAAAGTGTTACATCTCTACTGAGCACTGAAACTTCACCATCTGTGTCAATGATCCTGCCACTGAAAACAAGGATTCTACAATCCATGGCTCCAAGTGTGGTAGACAGCAGCATCACTCCAGATGTCAGGCTTTATTTCACTACCTATGTTTCAAGGAAGATGATGTTTCTTCTTATGTTGCACTTAAACTTGTTTTTTATTAATGGTCATTGGTCCAAGTTTAAAGAAAGGAGAAATGCCTTTTTATGTTGCACTGTTTTTCATTAATTATGTTAAAAGGAAAATAAAAATGCATGTCAAGTTGATCAACATATTGTATTATTCTCCAGTGCAATAACAGTACTGAAATGAAGGCAAAAAGGGCATTAATGGGAGCTTTAAAAAAAAAAAAGAAGAAAAAAAGAAGTAACTAAATAGTTACTTTTCACAGTAACGCATTACTTTTTGGTGTAAGTAACTGAGTTAGTAACTGAGTTACTTTTGAAATAAAGTAACTAGTAACTGTAACTAGTTACTGGTTTTCAGTAACTAACCCAACACTGCTCGCGACATAGTCAGACGTGACTTTCTATCATGAGAGGTTGCACATGTCAATGCATGTAAGGGCGCCGCAATCTTAGAAAAGGCACGTATAAACCTTCGGTAATAGCCAGCAAAACCAATAAAGAATTTTATGTGCTTTACCGTCTTGAGCACAGGCTAGTCTTTCACTACTACAGTCTTGGCTGGGTCAGTAGCCACAACCTTTTCATTGATCACGTGTCCAAATCACCTCGTTTTGGAAAAGCTAACACTTCTTAGATTGCAATTTGAGTCGATGCTGGTGCAGACAAATTAAGACCTCTTACAGGTGGCGCACATTACTTTTAAAAAAGAGGGAAATTACAAGATCATCCAGATAAATCAACAATGATTAATTTATCAGGTTTTCAAGCAGCGTTGCATGAGTCTTTGGAATGTGGCAGGGCACTGCACAGGCCAAAGGGCATCCACTCAAACTCATACAGACAGTCTTTTCCCGGTCTGAGGGGTCCATCTCCACATGCCACGTAGCCACTAGCAAGAACCAGGGTTGAGTACCATTTGGCAGATTTTGGTGGTTGGCAAACCTGGGTAATTTCCTTGATGAAGCACAGACCAAACAGCTTGAATAAAATTAATAACTAGTATCCCTTTACTTGGTTCTAAACATTCATCATCCACAATTATCATGCCTTTTTCTGGGATATGTTTTCTTTCTACCTTACAGTCAACAAGGGCACAGCCGTTGTAAAGGATCGTTAGTCCATTTGCAGCATGAAGTGTCAGCCAATGGACGTTGTCAGCACCAGTCATGTCAGGCCCTTGTAAGTGTTTTGCAAGCAAGCTTTTGCTTAGCAGGGTAACTTGAAAGCCTGTATCAAGCACAAAAGAGACAGGGCATCCATTAATTTCTACAATGACATCAAGACACTCACCGACCGAGGTAGGCTTTTGCTGTGTGGCTATAGAGCCTGCATCTTGTGCAGTCACCCCCACGGCCCAGCCGTTGGCTGCAGGGGAAGTTAAAAATCCTGGCGCCTTGATTGTCTCTGTCAACACCATCGCTGAATATGTCCCACAGCACCACATCTGCAAGAAATAGGTCCTCCAACTGTAGTCTGCTGAATGTTATGGGCTGTTGTGGCTGCTGATCTGTGTCTGTTGGGCAGCAGGTGCTGAAGGGGTCTAATAGTTTAGCAGTGAGGCTCTAGGAGATGGCTTTATCTCTCTGGGGAGCGGAACCTTCTTTTCAAACTTAGCGGTAAGCGCTTCCATCATGTTCCATGAGCGCTTTCACTTCATCCATAATATTGGCTCGTAATCCAGTCTGTATCTGTAACTTCTCGGTTTCAGTTGCAATCCTAGGGGATGGAGCAGGAACTCTGTGAGCATCGATTGCAGCTTCTGCTCCAAAGCTTGTGCTTCTTTGCAGGCATCCAAAAAAGTTCTGCAAGCATTGCTGTGACTGCTCAGTTCTTGTTTCATAGGTCCTGGCTGAAGCCCAACTATCAGCTGGTCCAGCAGGAAATTCTAACCCCCAGCCGTGCCATCTTCATCATGCGCTTGCCATCTAAAAAACAACTCTTTAATTCTTAAAATAAAAACATGAGGACTTTATTTTTTCTCTGGGCTTGATCACCTGCAACTCATGCTTAGCCTCTCCCTATAAAACACTAAGGACAAAATCTGCTGGTTGGTGACTTAGCCCCTGTGCTCGCAGCATAGCTTCCACCTGAACCCTCCATTCTGTAAATGCATTCTTTTCACCATTGAATTTGGAAATCCAAGCAGCCCCCATAAGTTGTGTACTTACTGGTGTATTAATATTACCCTGAGTAGTATCATTTCTCAGCAGTGGTGGTGGTACTGCCAAATTGTCACGCAAGGCGAAGTTCTTTTGATGTCTACCAGCAATTAAAAGGCAAAGTTCCACAGTCAAAATAAAATACACCAAATGTTTCAAATAATTTGATTCCAGCTAGAAAATTATATAAAAAGGATGATTAAAATCAAACAATAAAAACAATTGCAACAAATGTGCAATAAAATATTAAAAAGTTACACATCAACTAAAATAGTTCTCAGCTCCAGTTGAAGCCCCTTGATTTGTTCCAGCTGCTTTCCTTTTTGCTGGGGGGAGGGTCCAGAAGGTGGCCACGCCCCTTGACGTATTTTGGCTCAGCCCTGGAACTCCTGCTCCAGTCCATCATGTGACGTCGCTGTGAAGGGAGCAGAAAGGTGCACTCACTAAGCAGTACGTGACAACTTACAATACAAAACACGGCCGACAGACAAACATTTTTTTGGCTTTCCTTAATTAAGCGTATTGTGAATGTTGAGCCGATATCTCCATTCGGCGCACACTCTTCCTGCCGTCAGTCGGCCGTGCGTCCTCATTCAAGAATGATGCTCCACATCAGACTCTCGACAACCTCTGCGTCCCGTGGTCACTAAACACTGTGTGTGGCGTGTTACTGCTCCTCAATCAATCATCAATCAAATTTAACATATGTAGTCGCTAATCACAAATGTCTCAAAGGGCTTGGGTGACCGGTGCAATGGATGCCGAGTGGATACGGTTAATAATGTGAGATGCCGGGTCCATAGTGGGGCCAAGAAGGGATCTTCTTGCACACCGACTGATGCATAAAGAGTGGTCCACTACGGGTCCCGACTTCATAATGTGAAAGACCAGTCCATTGGGAGGCCAGCAGGGTATCATCTTGAATGGAGACAAGTCAGCAGCGCAAAGACGTCACCAACTGATGCAAAGAGGAGTGGTCCATCCTGGGTCCCGACTTGGAAAAGCGAGCACCTCCTCCATGGAGGCTGATCCGTGGTCAGATGATAACCACTCCATGCAGGAGGGGGTCAGAGCCAAAAAGAGAGACAGTAGATCAGTTGGTCTAAAAAGGGGTCTATTTAAAGGCTACAGTTTGCAAATTAGTTTTAAGATGGGACTTAAATGCTTCTACTGAGGTAGCATCTCTAACTGTTACCGATAGGGCAGTGGTCCCCAACCTTTTTTTTAACTGCGGACTGGTCAACACTTGAAAATGTGTCCCACGGACCGGGGGCAGCTGGGGGTGGGGGGATGTTTTTTTTAAATTTTTTGGCATAAGAAAATACAATCATGTGTGCTTACGGACTCTATCCCTGCAGACTGAATTGATCTATATTGGTATATAATGTAGGAACCAGAAATATTAATAACAGAAAGAAACAACCCTTTTGTGCGAATGAGTGTGAATGAGGGAGGGAGGTTTTTTGGGTTGGTGCACTAATTGTAAGTGTATCTTGTGTTTTTTTATGTTGATTTAATTAAAAGAAATGTTTTTTTTATTTTTATTTTTTTTTATTTCTTGTGCGGCCCGGTACCAATCGATCCACAGACCGGTGGTTGGGGACCACTGCAGTAGGGCATTCCATAGTACTGGAGCCCGAATAGAAAATAGCTCTAAAGCCCACAGACTTTTTTTGGGTTCTGGGGATCACTAATAAGCCGGAGTTCATAAAACGCAGATTGGTCCAATACAATCAGCAAGATAGGATGGAGCTATATCATTTAGTATTTTATACGTAAGTAGTAAAACTTTAAAGTCGCATCTTAGTTGCACAGGACACCAGTGCACTTTAGTACTGAGTATAGGCATAATATGATCAAACTGTCTTGTTCTTGTCACAAGTCTAGCAGCCGTATTGTATACCAACTGTAATCTTTTAATGCTAGACATAGGGAGACCCAAAAATAATACATTACAGTAGGGCTGGGCGATATGGCCTTTTATTGATAGGTTTTTTTTATAGATTTTTTTAGGCCATGTCACGATACACAATATACATCTCGATATTTTGCCTTAGCCTTGAATTAACACTTGATGCATATAATCACACCCGTATGATGATTCTATGTGTCTACATTAAAACATTCTTGTTCATACTGCATTACTATATGCTCATGTTAAACTTTCATGCAGAGAGCGAAATCACAACTAAGTCAATTTACCAAAACTGTATTTATCAAACAGTTATTAAGCAGTGGCACAAACATTGATGTAATTTCAAAACAGAAAGTGCAAGATTGTCAGAGACATTTTAAAACAGGCTATTAGTGCACTTTTGTGCATGATGTCACTAAGAAGACTTAGAAAGTTTTTTTTGCTTTGTGCTATATATAAACAAACTACATTTTACATTTATGAAATCAATGAACGACTGCAGAGAAAATGAAAGAGCATTTTTGAATGCAACAAAATGTTTTTAACTCCGAAAAAGACTTCGGGTTGAAGGTTAAGTAAAATACTTAATGTCTATTTAAGTCCTCCTTGTAGTAATGAAACAACAAAACGCCAAACTTAAATTATGAGTGATGACAACCTGTCGTCACGTCCGCTTGGCCAACCAAAAAGTAACCACAGAACACTATATAGTGTTCTGTGGTTACTTTTTGGTTGGCCAATGGTTTACGTTGTATTGCACAGAGAGAGAGAGAGAGAGAGAGAGAGAGAGAGAGAGAGAGAGAGAGAGAGAGAGAGAGAGAGAGAGAGAGAGAGAGAGAGAGAGAGAGAGAGCATAAAGCTTGGGCGTGGGTGTGTCCCGAGGTTTGACAAGCAGAGCGCATGGATGAGGCAGCCTTGACAAGCTGAGCGCATCAGAGTGATCAAAGAGCCGCGTGCGTCTCCGGAGCTGCGGCTTGCCGAACCCTGCCCTAAGGCTATGTTGATGTTTAATAGCAGACACTACCAATTAGTGATCTTGTATTGCGTAACACACATGACGCTACTACCAATAATGCAGTGACATGCGGTGATTTTCATGGCTGGTGAGGCACTGACTTCATCACAGTCAGATTTACAAACATATGAACCCTAGAGAGTATCTTATTCACCATTTGATTGGCAGCAGTTAACGGGTTATGTTTAAAAGCTCATACCAGCATTCTTCCCTGCTTGGCACTCAGCATCAAGGGTTAGAATTGGGGGTTAAATCACCAAAAATGATTCCCGGGCGCGGCACCGCTGCTGCCCACTACTCCCCTCACCTCCCAGGGGGTGATCAAGTGGATGGGTCAAATGCAGAGGACAAATTTCACCACACCTACTGTGTGTGACAATCATTGGTACTTTAACTTAACTTTAACTTTACACATACAAACTGTAGCACACAAAAAAGCACATTTGATTTAAAAAAACATTATTATGGTCTTACCTTTACTTATAAATGAAGTCCATGCGCTGCTCCTTTTGAACAAAGGCATCAATAACTTGTTTATAAAGTTAAAGTTAAAGTACCAATGATTGTCACACACACACTAGGTGTGGCGAAATTATTCTCTGCATTTGACCCATCACCCTTGATCACCCCCTGGGAGGTGAGGGGAGCAGTAGCAGTGGCCGCGTCCGGGCATCATTTTGGTGAATTAACCCCCAATTCCAACCCTTGATGCTGAGTGCCAAGCAGGGAGGCCATGGGTCCCATTTTTATAGTCTTTGGTATGACTCGGCCTGGGTTTGAACTCACAACCTACCGATCTCAGGGCGGACACTCTAACCACTAGGCCACTGAGTAGGCCTTATAGAAGTCTTCCTTATCTTTCTTCAGTTTTAAAAGTCACTCTGTCTCGATGGAGATCTTCCTTTAAGTATTACCTCCTGCTTCGATTGAAAGTCCAGTTTAGAAAACTGTTTTATTTTAGATATGTAATCCTCCATGTTAATAGTCCAGGCAAGAGGAAAAGATAAACGATCGCTGCTAACTGTTGCTGCTTGTTGTCACTTCTTCTGCAGCCGAGAAGTCGTAGAAATGCTCCCTGGGATCACTACCGCCCTCTACCACCAGGAGGCGGGATTACTGCGAGCCTCACACAGTGCGTCTTCGCAGCAGTTTTATGATTGCTCAGCACAAGAAATACGTTACACACATACAGTTGTTGACAAAATACACTGTACATTATATACCTCAGCTAACTAAACTATGGAAATGTATAATATAATTCATATAGCAATACGGTCTCACTGCACAGCAGGCCAGCAGATAGCCGAGTCATTGCGCAATCCATGGTGAGGCTCAACTCAGTGACGTGCCTCAACTGGCTGCTGACTCACAGGAAGTCTCTTCTCAGTATTTGAACGGAAAATGTGAAAATTCAGCGATTTTGAATACAAAATAATCTAAAACTGGTGAAGTTAAATGGAAAATAACTTTATAGTATAATCACTGGATACATATAACAATTTAATTATTTATTTTTAAACACCAATCAGAAGTGCACAGTGTGTTCTCAGGTGCAGCCCACACCTATCAGCTTATGGTTTGCGTAAAGGCTAACTTGTTATTTTCCTTTGTAATGCCTACTGAGCCTATGGTGCTGTTAAGTTATTGTGGCTCAATTTGCCTTAATTTTTTTATGTTAATGTATTATTATTTAATATGTATTATTGTTTTAGTTGCTTAAGAGATATTCCTGGCTCTGAATTTGCTCATTGCTATTTTTATGTTTTTGTGCATTATTTGTTGCCGTCATCATTAAACGAACAGGATACTCATCATTTACTCAGTACTTGAGTAGTTTTTTCACAACATACTTTTTACTTTTACTCAAGTAAATATTTGGGTGACTACTCCTTACTTTTACTTGAGTAATAAATCTCTAAAGTAACAGTACTCTTACCTGAGTACAATTTCTGGCTACTCTACCCACCTCTGGTTATAAGACATAAAGTGTTATAGTGTGACATATTTTGTATTTTGTGACAACTCCATGTCCCTTTAGAAAAGGACATTTGAGATTTGAGATTTAAGATTTGAGATTTAAGATAAAGACGAAAATAACTCCGTGCCTACCTACTTTATGGGTTATAGATAAACCTATGGATAACGGAGACATATATAATAGTCTCCTTTTCAGGTGAGAGACGACGCTGAAGGCAGTGCCTTTAAGGCAGGCCCCCAATATAGTTGTCCGGTGGTCCAAGTTCCTCTATACCGGGGGTCGGCAACCCGCGGCTCTAGAGCTGCATGCGTCTTTTTAGCGCCGCCCTCGTGGCTCTCTGGAGCTTTTTCAAAAATTTATGAAAAATGAAAAAAGATGAGGGGAAAAAAAAAAGTTTTTTGTTTTAATATGGTTTCTGTAGGAGGACAAACATGACACAAACCTCCCTAACTGATATAAATCACACTGTTTGTATTAAACATGCTTCACTGATTCGAGTATTTGGCGAGCGCCGTTTTGTCCTACTAATTTTGGCGGTCCTTGAACTCACCGTATTTTGTTTACATGTATAACTTTCTCCGACTTTCTAGGGCGTGTTTTATGCCACTTCTTTTTCTGTCTCATTTTGTCCACCAAACTTTTAATGTTGTGCGTGAATGCACAAAGGTGAGTTTTGTTGATGTTATTGACTTGTGTGGAGTGCTAATCGGGCATATTTGGTAACTGCATGACTGCAAGCTAATCGATGCTAACATGCTATTTAGGCTAGCTATATGTACATATTGCGTCATTATGCCTCATTTGTAGGTATATTTGAGGTCATTTAGTTTCCTTTAGGTCCTCTTAATTCAATTTATATCTCATGACACACTATCTGTATGTAATATGGCTTTTAATTTTTTGTGGCTCCAGACAGATTTGTTTTTGTATTTTTGGTCCAATATGGCTCTTTCAACATTTTGGGTTGCCGACCCCTGATCTATACTATCGGAGCACTGTTGTGTTTTTAGGAATTTTCTGCAAAAATGTTTGTCCCCCAAGTTTTGAGCTGAACTCCGGGGCCAGTATGGTGTTATTCCCAGGCCAGATTTTTTGGCCATCTCCACGCCAGCAGCCAGGAAGCGGGTTTGTAATTTGCAACCTGTTTTGAAAATGATTTTTTATATAATATTTAAACAAAGGATGTCGCAAATTTCACCCCTGTGGTTTAAAACTCCTTTATTATCATCCGTTCTCCTAATGTCTCTGGCAAAAATCTTAAGTAACTGAGCAAGCGCCTACTGATTTCAAGTTTGGTTATTATTATTTTCAGTCAACCTGTCAGGCTTGCCCCTGACAGTTTGGTTGTGTTTTAGTTTTTCCTCTGTGTGTGTGTAGTATTTCCTGTCAGCTCTCTTGTTTTGGTTCTGTTTCCTGTTTGTCTCCCGGAGTGCTGTGTCCCCTCAGCTGTGGCTGATTGGCACCTGGCCACACCTGGTGTCAATCAGCCAGCTGCTAGTTGAACCTGACTTCCCATCCAGTCTGTGCTGGATTATTGTCATTCCTACTTGTCGGTGTCAGTGTAACTGTAAGCGGTAGTGATGGGTCCGATGCATCGGCGCATGCGTCGAGCTCATAGAGCAAAACCCTTTGTCGGTGCGCGTACCGCTTTTAGAAAGTCACGTGACCGATCATGAGCTGTTTTGGTCACGTGACCGATACGCGAACTGTGTCGCACTGACGCCTCCTCTGTGTCTTTTCTACAGTCGGAGAAATAATAACTAAGAAGAGAAAGCGTCTAAAATTGAATACGTTGGAAAAACTGTTTTTTTTAAATAAAAATGTGTAAAAAAATAATAATAATTTCCCAGTCCACAAGCATCCTCATTCACAACACGTTCTCTTAGATTTCCATGTTATGATACATGTTCACATTATTTATTGACTGTATAAAAAATATATTTTTATTTAAATTAAGTTATGAAATAATCCTAAATTAAATACAATGACTTGGTTTATATTATTGTATATACTAGGTCATAACATCAGTTTCAGTTGAGTCGGTTGCCTGTAGGGATTTTTAATGTCCAGCAGATGTCAGTATTTAGTGACACAGTATCGACACAGTATCAATACAGTTTTGCAATGTGTCGAAACGCTTCATGACGCCTCATCAACCCATCACTAGTAAGCGGTAGCGGTAAGCTATATATTGTAGATGTTTGTAGCTTGCTGTCTTTTTGTTCCTCGTCTTCCAGTTCCTGTTTTCCTGGCATCCTTTTTCCTGTTCCTGGTTCCTGGTTTGTGTTTTTTCCTTTATTTTATGAACATTAAATCATGTTTTCCTGGACAAAGCCTGCCATCTCTGCATCTTGGGGTTCGTCACCAACAACTCACTGTGACACAACCACTGATGTCGATGAGTGTCAGCCTGTCCGAGGTGCATCAACTTACTTATCTGGTTCCGCTACAGTGTTTCAATGTAACTATTATTCATTTGAAAGGCTTTCCTGTCTCTTTGTGGATGATTGACTGATCACTCAGGAAAAAAACACGATGTAACAATCATTTATTACAAACCCAAACATGTCACGTATGTGAAAAAATAAAAAATTTAAAAATGATGCTGCACACTATTCCTTGTCCCATCTGAAATGAATCACTGTACCAGAACAGTTATTCTTTGATGATCCAGTTGTTTTGATGACGTATAATGTGCTCCTGTTTTCAGCCAAACACAACACAAATCATGTCCTACCGATTGATTATTAACTGTTTTACGCACAACCTGTCTCGTATTAAAACAAGGTGACATCTGGTTAGTGATGTTTGAAAATAATCTAAATCAAATAAACTGAACAATGGAATGGAACTTTATTGTCATTGCACTTAAAGTGCAACACACTTACATTTTCAGTACAAATCAGGTGTGAAGGAGTTGGAGGGTTTAGGTACAGTAAAAAGGCCTTTACTCTTCATGTTTTTTAGGACCAGGTAAAACATTTTAAAACATAAACAAACATTTCAGGTTTTATATTATCTTGAAGATTGGATAGTTTAATTTCATATGCCTGTGCTACAATATTAAATTAATGTCCTTTTCAATTTTCTGTTGGTGCCTATGGTTACCCCCAGAGGGCTAGTTATAACAGTTAAGGATGTATAAATAGCTCATCATTAGTACATCATTATTACATTTGTAATATTTTACTTAATTATTAATCTATCATTCCTCTTTCTACACCATTGCTCTCATTAGGACAGGGGTCGGCAACCCGCGGCCAGTGTTGGGACTAACGCGTTACAAAGTAAAGCCGTTAGTTTCGGCAGTAACTAGTAATCTAACGCGTTATTTTTTTATATTCAATAACTCAGTTACCGTTACTACATGATGCGTTACTGCGTTATTTTACGTTACTTTTTATGTAGTATCGGCTAAAAACTGAGGATCTGAGTGTGTTTTATTCCAGCGAAGCAGAGACATGCTTCTGATTCTTCCTCTGCGCTCTCTGTGTGTGCGTGTGACTGTGTGTCTGAGTGTGGGAAGGGGAGGGGAGGGGAGGGGGGTGCGCAATACAACCGTTGGCCAACAAAAAAGTAACCACAGAACACTATACGCCTATACGGTATAGTGTTCTGTGGTTACTTTTTGGTTGGCCAAGCGGACGTGACGACAGGCTGTCCCCACTCAGATCCGCACAGACCGGGAGGGGGCGTGCCTTAAGTCCGGCTGGAAATCGGCAGAAATTTGGAGAATGGTTGTCCCAGGGAGAGGCAGTGAAATTCGGGAGGGTTGCCAAGTATGAGATATTCTCACTTCTTTTCTTTTGTCGAGCACAAAGAAAAGAACATTTTAGTTAAATGTAAGTTGTGTCTTGGATCAAAGATCCCGTCTACTGCCCAAAACAACAATTCAAATCTGCCTGGTTAGGCTCTGTGTATGTCACGTGTGCCTTCCTTAGGTGAAGCCAGCTTTACAGCTATGTTGTTGATTGATTGATTGATTGATTGAAACTTTTATTAGTAGATTGCACAGTACAGTACATATTCCGTACAATTGACCACTAAATGGTAACACCCAAATAAGTTTTTTAACTTGTTTAAGTCGGGGTCCAGATACAGAAATATACTATCAAATATATACTAACATCATAATACAGTCATCACACAAGATAATCATCAGGGTATATACATTGAATTATTTACATTATTTACAATCCGGGGTGTGGGATATGGAGGGGGGGGGGGGGGGGGGGGGGATTAGGTTTGGTTGGAATCAACACTTCAGTCATCAACAATTGCATCATCAGAGAAATGGACATTGAAACAGTGTAGGACTGACTTGGTAGGATATGTACAGCAAGTAGTGGACACAGAGAGAGAGATCAGAAAGTATAAGAAAAAGTGTCTACATTTGACTATTTACAATCCGAAGAGGTATTATGTGGAAGGGAGGGTGTTAGTTTAGGGTTGTAGTTGCCTGGAGATGTTCTTTTAGTGCGGTTTTGAAGGAGGATAGAGATGCTCTTTCTTTTACACCTGTTGGGAGTGCATTCCATATTGAAGTGGCATAGAAAGAGAATGAGTTAAGACCTTTATTAGTTCGGAATCTGGGTTTAACGTGGTTAGTGTTAGTGTTAGTGTTAGTGTTAGTGTTATTATGCTGTTTGTTACTTATGTATGTTATGTTGCAGCTATTTAAAATAGTTTTGTCAATTTGTTCTGGCCTGAAATAAATTGGCCCTTTGAAACATATCTTTGTCTTTGTGTGTTGTATGTAGACCACATTGCTTAGCAGAGTTCAGTGATGCAAATGTATGTCAAGTTGATCAACAGATTGTATTATTCTCCAGTGCAATAACAGTACTAAAATGAAGGCTAAAAGGGCATTAATGGGAGCTTTAAAAAAAAAAAAGTAGAAGAAGTAACTAAATAGTTACTACTCACAGTAACGCATTACTTTTTGGTGTAAGTAACTGAGTTAGTAACTGAGTTACTTTTGAAATAAAGTAACTAGTAACTGTAACTAGTTACTGCTTTTCAGTAACTAACCCAACACTGCCCGCGGCTCTAGAGCCGCATGCGGCTCTTTAGCGCCGCCCTAGTGGATCTCTGGAGCTTTTTAAAAAATGTATGAAAAATGGAAAAAGATGAGGGGAAAAAATATATTTTTTGTTTTAATATGGTTTATGTAGGAGGACAAACATGACACAAGCCTCCCTAATTGTTACAAAGCACACTGTTTGTATTAAACATGCTTCACTGATTCGAGTATTTGGCGAGCGCGTTTTGTCCTACTAATTTTGGCGGTCCTTGAACTCACCGTAGTTTGTTTACATGTATAACTTTCTCCGACTTTCTAGGACGTGTTTTATGCCACTTCTTTTTCTGTCTCATTTTGTCCACCAAACTTTTAACGTTGTGCATGAAAGGTGAGTTTTGTTGACGTTATTGACTTGTGTGGAGTGCTAATCAGGCATATTTGGTCACTGCATGACTGCAAGCTAATCGATGCTAACATGCTATTCAGGCTAGCTATATGTACATATTGCATCATTATGCCTCATTTGTAGCTATATTTGAGGTCATTTAGTTTCCTTTAAGTCCTCTTAATTAAATTTATATCTCAAGACACACTATCTGTATGTAATATGGCTTTTAATTTTTTAAATTTTTGCGGCTCCAGACAGATTTGTTTTTGTATTTTTGGTCCAATATGGCTCTTTCAACATTTTGGGTTGCCGACCCCTGCATTAGGATAAGATGGGGCCGATTTCAAACAAGTTTTGAAATCATAAATCAAGGAAAGACTGTGCTTAGCATTGGTTATAAGTTGCTTGTTGACAATGAGTCAGAACTTAAAATGTTATAAGCTAATGATCTTACATTACTTTAGTGTACGGTAGTACCATAACTTTGGAGGTGGTGACAAGGACGAGATCTATCGTATTACCGTTGCGATGCGTGGGTTCATTTATTATTCGTGTAAGACCACAGCTATAAATTATAGTCCTAAAGGGGAACTGCACTTTTTTTGGAATCACAATCATCACTGACAGGATGCAGTGCGTCTCCCATAACAATTTGACCTCGGAGTATGTTAAGGTTATGTGCGCAGTTCTTGGCCCTGCACTCGTCAGCATCTACATGCTGCGGCTAGGTGACATCATACGCAAATACGGTGTTAGCTTTCACTGTTATGCTGATGACACCCAACTCTACATGCCCTTAAAGCTTACCAACACGCCGGATTGTAGTTAGCTGCAGGCAGGGCCGGCCCGTGGCATAGGCCGTATAGGCAAATGCTAAGGGCGCCGTCCATCAGGGGGCGCCACGCCAGTGCCACAAATGTTGGAGAAAAAAAAAAAAAGTTGGTACTATTATTTCTAAATACAAAAAATAATCCCACGTTAATTAAAATGCAAAGTAAAGCCTATTTAATATAAATATTATTTGTTACAACATTACCCCCCCCCCCCCTCCCGCACGGTGCGCCCCCTCCCTTCCCGTATCATGACTCTTTTTGGACGTCACCACATCAAAAAATCAACACAAGATGTCAAAACGGCCAAAACTGTCAGGTGCCCAGGGAAGAAAAAAGAGAAAAGAAGAGGAGTAGAAACGAGAAAAGACAGAGGTAGCAGGTAGGTAACGTTAGCCTACATTAAATTATTTGTCTGTTGCAGAATGTGATAGTAGCTGGCTTTTTAGCATTAAGCTAATGTTACATGATTCGGCAATTGCTAATCAATAAATAGCTAGTTCTGTTTTAACGTCGGGTTAATATTGTGGAGGGGGCTAAATTGTTATGGAAAATAATAATGTAATGTTAGCTAATTACATTCCTCAGGGACATTTGTATTAGATCTTTTAAGCATGTGTTTTCTTTGTTTACATTGTTATTGTCTTCTGGTTAGCTAATGTTTGCCCTGCAGGTAATAGTCACTTGTCCACCCCTTTATATATTAGGTGTAGTTGCAAGGAAAAAAAAAGGTCAAAGACAAAGCTATTCGGTTTCTTGTGAGTATATACACTTCACTGCCGATGTGGGGGGGCGCCACCTAAAATCTTGCCTAGGGCGCCAGATTGGTTAGGGCCGGGCCTGGCTGCAGGCGTGTCGAAATTAAATTAAACAATGGATGTACAGCAACTTTTTGCATCTTAACACTAAGAAAACGGAAATGCTGATTATCGGTCATGCTAGACACTGGCACCTATTTATTAATACCACCTCAACATTTGTCAACCAAACAATTACACAAAGCAACTCGGTAAAGAATCTCGGTATTACCTTCGACCCAACTCTCTCATTTGAGTCACACATTAAGAGTGTTAGGAAAACAGCCTTCTTTCATCTCCGTAATATCGCAAAAATGTGTCCCATTTTTTCCACCAGCGACGCTGAGATCATTATTCATGTGTTCGTTACGTCTCGTCTCGATTACCATAACGTACTATTTTCGGGTCTCCCTATGTCTAGCATTAAAGATTACAGTTGGTACAAAATGTGGCTGCCAGACTTGTGACAAAAACAAGAAAGTTTGATCATATTGTGCCTATACTGGCTCACCTGCATTGGCTTTCTGTGCACTTAAGATGTGACTTTAAGGTTTAACTACTTACGTATAAAATACTAAACGGTCTAGCTCCATCCTATCTTGCTGATTGTATTGTACCATAAAACCCGGCCAGAAATCTGCGTTCAAGGAACTGCGGCTTATTAGTGATTCCCAGAACCCCCAAAAAAGTCTTAGGGCTTTAGAGCATTTTCTATTCGGGCTCCAGTACTCTGGAATGCCCGACCGGTAACAGTTAGAGATGCTACCTCAGTAGAAGCATTTAAGTCGCATCTTAAAACTCATTTGCAAACTCTAGCCTTTAAATAGACCCCTTTTTAGACCAGTTGATCTGCTGTCTCTCTTTTTGGCTGTGCATGGAGAGGTTATCATCTGACCACGGATTGGCCTCTTAGGACGTGCTAGCTGTTCCAAGTCGAGACCGAGGATGGACCACTCCTCTTTGCATCAGTTGGTGACGTCTCTGCGCTGCTGACTTGTCAAGATGATCTATTCAAGATGATCCCCTGCTGGCCTCCCAATGGACTGGTCTTTCACATTATAAAGTCGGGACGCAGAGTGAACCACTTTTTATGCATCAGTCGGTGAAGACTCGGCGCTCCGACTTGTCTACATGCAAAAGGATCCCTTGCCGGACCCTCTATGGACTGGACTGTCACATTATTAACCATATTCACTTGGCATCCATTTCATCGGTCATCTGAGGTGCCTTCCAGGGTTTCACATTGTTACCATTGGGTTAATTTTTTTTTCTTGCCCTGATGTGGGATCTGAACCGAGGGTATCATTGTGGCTTGTGCAGCCCCTTGAGGCATTTGTGATTAAGGGCTATTCAAGTAAACTTTGATTTATTGATTGAAACAGATTTATGCAGTACAAAGTACAAATGAACGCACAAGAAGAATTCTGAGAATTTTTGAACTTGTGAATATTCACGACAGAGACCCCTCATTGACTTTTCATGCCCAGAAGAGATGGTATCCAGTTCAAAGTTTGATCAAATGTTGTGATGACGCAGGCTTTGTTAGTCTTTAGCATTCATTTACTTGGCCTTTGACGTCAATGTCTGTTGTTTTTTTACCTTAATGGCTTAAACTTTGATTACATATTACAAACATAAATAAAACACACACACACACACACACACACACACACACACACACACACACACACACACACACACACACACACACACACACACACTACCTAATCAACACCTCACAATTTAAATCATTCTGTTTTACTGAGTTTCTGTTTCAAATGTTTTCTTTTGCCAAAACAGGCAGCTGATCCCCAATGGGCAGCATGGTCTCATTTGAGTTCTTATAATAAGTCCTGCAACGCTTGTATCAGTAGACATCTGCTAAGGGGCCTAGAAACCGGGGGTGTCATGTAAGGAGGTTAATTTGTTTCTTTATTACAAAAGCTTTTTTAAACACTGAATTAATTGTATTATATTAATTAATTATTTAATCAATATAATAAATATTTTGCGTTTTAATTTTGTGAACTGAATGTTTTACATCAAATTATGCTGACAATTTAATAAAAAAAAATCAGTGTATAAAAATTCAATGTTAAAAAAATCAGTGTACAAAAAATCAGTGTAGAAAATTCAATGTATAAAATTTCAGTGTAAAAAAAAGTCAGTGTAAAAAAATTTGCTGCTACAAAAAGGAAGACTCACTTTCGATAAACTAAGGTTGAAGCAATCGATCCTGCCTCAGAACCAGCCAAGGAAGTGTCGTGTTTGAAGTCACGTGAAACGTGTGTTTACAGCCATAAACACCAATAATTTATATATAATACATAAAGTCGTGAGGCAGGTGGAGTAATGAAAGGTCGACTGAGAAGACTTTGGTAAGTTCATGAAGGAGTGAAATATAAATGAGCTAGTTATCATTTTTTTTAGATACAAAAATTAACTAACTAATACAGTCAGGGAAGAGAAGGGAGTGTCAAGTGGAATTTTAAGGTATAACAAAATATTTGTGTGTGTGTGTGTGCGTCCCCCCCCAATGTTGAACCCATTCCTACGCCACTGGAGCTGCTAACTTACCGCCACATAACCGTAAAAACGTTGGCTGCATAAATGAACTAAACAATTATGGAATACAATTCAAACTACAAGCAGTTAAATGGAAACAAGAACGCAAGAATTTCATAAAACAAAACAGTAATGCAGGGGTGTCAAACACATTTTCGCTCAGGGGCCGCATGGAGGAAGATTTATGCACACGGGTGCTATTAAAATCATGGCATTAAAACAAAAAAATAAAGACAACTTCAGATTGTTTTCTTTGTCTTACTTTGGCCAAAAATAGAATCAATAGAACATTCTGAAAATATTACAATAAGAATTTAGAATAAAAAACCAGCAGTGGTAAAGTTTAGATGCATGAAGGAAAAAAAAAAGTGAATGAATGTTTAGAACTGAATACATTTACATATGCAAAAATATGAATTAAGTAACGTTTATGACAACCTTTTTCCAAAACACAATATAGAAGTGAGATATAACAGGATAATGCATACATTTATCATTTGTTCTCAAAACGGTTACAAAAAAGTGGGACCCAAACAGTTTACTTAAGACTTGATTTGGTCCCTGGGACCCCATTTTGAAAATTCCTAGCGCCAACATGATGGAGTATTGGTGCGTGCAAAACAGCAGCAGGCGGTTGTGGCCTACGGGTTGGTTCTAATACTAATCAAATATCATTCCGGGGGCCATAGATAATTCATTACTGGGCCGAATCTGGCCCGCGGGCCTTGACTTGACCCCACTGCAGTAATGCAAATATTAATTCCTCTACTACTAAAACTGAAAGTTGATTAAATTGTATGACTTTTTACATCAAAGTCTCCTATTTACTTGCCAATTGTATTGTACCATATGTCCCGGCAAGAAATCTGCGTTCAAAGTACTCCGGCTAATTAGTGCTTCCCAGAGCCCAAAAAAAGTTTGCGGGCTATAGAGCGTTTTCTATTCGGGCTCCAGTACTATGGAATGCCCTCCCGGTAACAGTTAGAGATGCTACCTCAGTAGAAGCATTTAAGTCCCATCTTAAAACTCATTTGTATACTCTAGCCTTTGAATAGCCCCCTTTTTTTTAGACCAGTTGATCTGCCGTTTCTTTTCTTTTCTCCTCTGCTCCCCCCTATCCCTGTGGAGGGGGAGACACACAGGTCCGGTGGCCATGGATGGGGTGCTGGCTGTCCGGGGTTGGGACCCGGGGTGGACCGCTCGCCTGTGTATCGGTTGGGAACATCTCTGCGCTGCTGACCCGTCTCCACTTGGGATGGTTTCCTGCTGACCCCACTGTGGACTGAACTCTTACTGTTATGCTGGATCCACTACACTCTTAGAAATAAGGGTTCCAAAAGGGTTCTTCTACAAGGGCTGCGGTTCTAACTGGAACCATTTGCTTCTGAAAAATCATTTCCCGAAGAAAGGGTTTTTGAAGGGTTCTTAGTAACGCTAATGGTTCCAGTAAGAACCATTTTGATCCAGAGAACCCTTTAAAACCCCTTTTCTGAATAATTGGTTTTAAAAGGGTTCTCACTAACACTAAGGGTTCCAGTAAGAACTATTTTGATCCAGAGAACCGTTTTTGGAAGAAAGAGTTCTTCAGGGATTGTTGAAAGCATGGGTAAGATCCTGTGTCACCAGGGACATACTTCCTGATAACATTTGCCAATAATGGTGCAAAATACATTTCCTTGTGACTACTGATACAAATACTTTTCATATACAATTTTTTTGTTTATTTTAAAGCAAACTCTTCTTCCCCAGATCCTGTTGATCAAACTGTAACATAATTGCCCATCTTGGGATTTGAACACCTGCCACCCAGTCTAAAGTCACTGGCAATAGTGACTGAGCTAACCAGCTGGCTGCCTTCAGTCATCAGGTCCACCATACTAGTCTATTACCTTACACCTTCTGATCAGACATACACATAATGGCAGTCCTATAACTGAAATGTTCTGTTACCAATTTATTTCCACAACCATTAATTATAAGAAAGCAAGATCTTCATCAGCAAATCTTGTTGACTCAGGCAAAGATTAGCTGTGACTGGGAGGACCATTTTTGAAATCTGCCTTGACAACTGCTGTCTGGCTAGTGATTCCAATTGAGAAATAGCTCAGTGATTTAGAAACTGGTTCTTGGTGCCAAAGAACCTGGGTTCAAGCCCTAACAAAGGTGGTGATGACAGCTCATGAAAATGCCAGATGGTCTTTGTGAAGCAAACATATACATTTTAGAGTCATGATAGATTAAACATCAGTTATTAACTTATGGAGCAAATCGAATCAATTAAAAAATCTAATTACCAATATCTCCATTCTGTCTAGATGCAATATGTGTATTTTCAGATTTTTGTCTTGATAACTGATATATTTACAGTGGTTTCAAATCTGCATGCACAACAGTGAATGGCTTAATCAATTTGTGAAGCCACTGTTGAATTGTCACTTGCCAATTAGCTCAGCATGATAGACCACAGTCTTTGGTTCTATTGTTGTGGATTTTAGCCTCAACTGGTGCAAAAGGAACATTATAATGTCAACTGTCTTGCCTTCCTGTTCTCCTGTTTGTTGCTCAGAATTGCCTTAATTTGCCAAAAATCGCCCGGACCCGACCCATCGCTGCGCAGCAGTTATTATTGTGTTTATTTCGTTTAGTTACACTACTCCCTTCTTCAGGAGGAAATGACACACAGCAAAGAACTAGCAAGGTGGTCCCTGCAGCAAGGATATAACCCCTCTTTCTGGGGCATCTAAGTGAGCTATACGACTCACTGGACAAAGGCTTTTGAAAGTTTGTTACAAGTCATGTGATCTAGGGATACAGTTTGAAGTTGTGAGTTCAAGGCCTGGTTGATGCAGAGTGACCATGTTAATGCATACTGAGGTGATGTGTGGATTAGTGACAGACAATTTAAAAAATATTAAACACTTATTTTACAGACAATTTTACTCATGTATTTGTCTCCTCCTCATACTTTTCCATGATCGGCCTCATCCCATGGCTGCTGTACCCTGCTGACTGGCTTAGTCCAGTTGTGAAGCTGCACATAAGTTCATTGATAGACAACGGTCTTTGATGTCAGAGGCCAAGCCTTAACTGATGCAAAAATCACACTGTAATGCTGACTTTTAGGCTACTACATCAGGGTTTGTTGATGCTGGGAATTGAACCCTGATCTCCCAGGGGAAAGGGCAAGGTTTGGTGTGTTGAGCCAGGGAGCTGGCATGATGGTGGCTGTCATGTGTGAGTTAAGAGCTGGTTGCCCCATGCATTGCACCACATGGTCTGGTCTTCCCTGCCCACAAACCAGGTGTGACATATAATAGTGATTACTGTGAACAGAACAGAACAAAGAAGAACAGGAGAGAGAACAGAAGAAACTTCCGAGAATCAAGGTGAGCTAAATATAATATCTTATTTCAGCATGCTTGACCCTAGCTGAGGGCTTTTATGGTAAAAGGTGGACTAAGCATTTGTTTCTTGGTATGTTTTGTTTGTTTGCTTATTTGTTTGTTTTCTTGTAGAAATGACTTACACTGCATGGACCAAAGCTGAAGTTTGCCATTGGCTTCAAAAAGAGGGGTTTGCTGATTCCTGCAAGACATTTTCTGGTGGGTTAAAATGAATTTTCAGTGTCAACGTTGTCCGATTAAATCCAGAACACAAAAGAGATACCTGAAACATCTAGAAATATATCATGAAAGTGAACCTAGCTTCGTTGTTGAATGCGGCCAAAATGGATGCCCCAGTACTTATATCATCCCTTCGAAAACACATAAACCGGAAGCACAGAACTACAGTTCAAGAGGAAAATGCTGAAGTTCAGAGAAATGGTGAAGATCATTTTGAAAAAGAGCCCCACATGGAGACTTCTCCCTCTCTTTTAGAGAAATTGGCAGCAGTGAAAAGAAACTTAAAAAGAGATCTCACCTTTTTTATGCTCAAGCTTCAAGTTCACACATTACCTCAAGTGATAAAGACAACTCTTGCTAAAGATGTTGGGGAGCTTTTTCACAAATTCAGTGAGCAATATCAAGAACTACTAAAAATCTGTCTGGAGGAAAAGGCAGAAGTTGAACAAAACCTCAATATCCTTTTGGAGGACAACATATTTGACTCATGTTTTGAGGACATTAATAGTGAATATGAGTTCTATCAGTGCTGCATCAATGACTTTGGCCTTGTAGAGCCAATTGAGTATCTGCTTGGACACGATTCACATGGGAAGAAGGAATCCTTCCAATATATTCCAGTCGTGAAAGTTCTGCAAACCATTCGTACCAGAAGTGACGTTAGGAATCATGTTTTAGAGGATCTTAGGGTGTCTACAGGAGGCATTCTAGGCGACTTTTGCGATGGATCAATTTTACGACTCACCCTTTTTTCAGTGTAGCAGAAAAAAAATTGCAGATACAGTTATACACTGATGAATTTGAGGTTTTGAATTGTTTGGGGTCTAAGAAGTTGAAACACAAAATATTGACTTTTTATTTTGTTATTGTAAATCTACCCCCAAAGTACAGATCACAACTACAGAACATTCATGTCGCTATCATTGTGAGACACAAGTTTGTGCAGAAATATGGATATGAATCAGTTCTGAGACCACTGATAGCTGACTTGTTGAAACTCCAAGTTGACGGGTTGACCATCAATATTAACAGCAAACAACATAAAATCAAAGGGGCACTCGTATCTATAGTGTCCGACAATCTTTCCGCTCACTCTTTGGCTGGATTCTCTACTTGTTTCAGCAGTGGAAGAATTTGCAGGCATTGTCTGTGCCGCCATGAGGAGTTAGCAGTCCACACTGCTGAAAATTCCTGTGTACTACGTACACCTGCTGTTCATAAATGTCATGTGGACATTCCTGATAGACAGGCTTTTGGTGTGACAGGACCCTGCCCATTTGATGTCATTCCTCACTTTGTGGTTTCTGAGAAGTTTCCCCCAGACCTCATGCATGACATTCTGGAAGGCACCATTCCACACATAATTAAGTTGCTATTGAAACAGTTTCAAGGGGAGAAAATTGTAACCCTCCACAAGTTCAATACTCAATTGAACAAACTTTGCTTTGGCCAGAATGACAGGAAGCATAAGCCTGTGCCTCTAAAAGAATCAGTTCTCCGTGATGCAGCTCTGACAGGGAAAGCAATAGAAAAGTGGACTCTCTTTCGCCTCTTTCCTCTAATGATTGGTAGATTTGTTCCCAAAGACAGCCCTCACTGGCATCTGTACCTGCTTCTGCGGAACATTTGTGACATCATCTTAGCCCCACAAATCAAACTCAGTTGGCTTGGGTACCTGTCCTCCCTCATCTCTGAATTTCTGGCAGAGCTCCAGCTCCTTTTTCCTGGCAAATTTACCCCCAAAACCCACTATCTTGTCCACTATCCACGACTCATTCGTGAATTTGGGCCTCTCAGAGCACATTGGTGCATTCGGTTTGAAGCCAAACATTTGTATTTCAAGCAGCTATCATCTGTTGTATGCAACTTCCAGAACATTTCATTAACACTTGCTAAAAGATATCAAATGCGCCAGTGTTACGATATACAGAAAGGCACGGCCACTGCTGTGGCACCTGGTGCATGTAGAGAAGTACCTCTATCCAAACTACAAGCACTGAAAGAAGTGATCACTTCTGGGGACATTCCAAATGAAATAGTCTGGAAGACTGAACAAATTGTAATAGACAGTACCACATATAAAGTTGGAGATTTCTTTGTACTTGATGTGGTTCATGGGGAAGAGGTCCCAATTTTTGTAAAAGTCCTCCATATTGTTAAGTATCGGGGTCAGTGGCTGGCTTGTGGACTTATCTATACATCAACACATTTTGAGGAGCACCTTCATGCGTACTGTGTCCAAAACACAAGGAAGTGGGTTGCCTTCAAACCAGGGAATGAAGCAGATTTCCATCCACTAGATGCATATACAGATGTTAATGACAACCTGTTCATCACTCTGCACCACAAGCCACTAGGCCATGGCGTCCTAGAAGACTGACACAGAGTGAGCACAACACTACATAAAATAATGTCGTTTGTTTTCTTTTCTTATCAAATAATAATTTATATTTCTTTTGCTTTGAAGAGAATGACATTGATGGAGCGACCCTCACATTACTAACTGAGAGGATGACGGAGAGATTGTTCCCCTCAATAAAAAGACAAGCTCAGTTCCTTAGGTGCCTTCAGGACCTGAAGTCATCGTCATCGTCGTTGTCATCTATGTCTTCATCTTCATCAACAACAACAACAGATGAAACCAGGTAAAATGCTGTGAATATACTGCTATTCTAGTCATTTGCTGGGAGAAACTATGTCTCAGTACTAGTTCCAGTAAGTTCAGTGCTACTTCACAAAGCTCAGCCTAACACATGTCTATCTTTCCATATTTCACAGACCTCATGATGAGCAAACAGCTAGTGCTTCACTGCAGTTTGTTTTCCCCAAAACCCTAAGGGATGTACTTGACGCGAAGGATCCAGAGCTTCTGGCCCCTCAGAGAACCAAGATTAAATATGTTCTTATACAAGCTCTATATGACACCCTCAGCAACAAAACTATGTAGGTTCCTTTATAATTCTTATGGACAATTACTGCACATTGTAGCTTTTAGTTGAGATTATAAGCCACTTCTTACATTGGGGATGCCTGCAGACATATCAGAATACATACCTATCTTAGGTTTACTGTTGCTACTCTCACTCGGAGCCTCCACTGATGTGTAATCTTGCTATAGTATGTACAAACATTTAAAACTTGTTTCACTTACTCTTCAACCCCCCCCCCAAAAAAAGGTATCCCTCAGCCAAACAATATACGGAGATTTTAAGCCGGTTCACACGCAAGTATCCCTTCATGCGGGAGAAAGTTGGTTCAGGACATGTGAGTAAGCACAAAATTAGGCTGTTAGTATATGTTCACATTCAGCTCCATTGTAAGGATATAGCTACTGTAACTCCCCTGTCTTGGTTGCAGGATGCTTTACGTGAGTCTTTAAAAAACAAATTCAAAAAGGAAAGGCGACCCCTTATTGGTGACTCAATGGTGCAACAAATGCGTGCAAAATTTGCTGTGGCAGGATCTGGAAGGAAGCGTAGTTTTCCGGGTCAACCAAGCCAGCTTCTCCACATCAACAGGCCCACTGTATGTATGAGTAATATTGTGCTATGATATTTGAGTCTTTGGAAACATATGGAAAAATCATCCTATCCTTAATCAAGTGTGTGGATTTTCAGTTTGAGAGCATGGTTTCATTCCTCTTCAGTGATACAGCTCCTTTTCATGTTCAGATGTTTTCTCCTCGTGCTCACATTTTGTGCTAGCACTGAAATGTCTGCTCTGACCAGTGATGAATTATATTGTAACCTATTTTTGTTATGGCAGCCCTCACAGATACTTCATACTGTCTTGTCCAGCAGGGGAAACTTTGCTTGTCCTCTCAATCCTGACTCCACTGGTGAATGGCCTCTGACCGTCGCTCTCTGTCATGCAGTGGCTCCTGGTCAAACAATACCTGACAAAGCTACAATATATCTGTACAATTAATCTTAAATCATCCTAAAAAGGTTATCGTAGTTGTTATTTTAATGAAATATTATAGTATAAATTGTCAATGTTAGAAGGAGCTTTAACGTTGTCGGTAGCGGCGTTGCGGTCACCATCTAGCTCGTCTTTGGAGGGATGGGTGGGCTGGTGAGCACCATGGATCGCTTCATGAGGCGTCATGAAGCGTTTCGACAATTGCAAAACTGTATTGATACTGTGTTGATACTGTGTCACTAAATACTGACATCTCCTGGACATTAAAAATCCCTACAGGCAACCTATGGACCGACTCAACTGACACTGATTTTATGACCTAGTACAGTGGTTCTCAAATGGGGGTACGCGTACCCCTGGGGGTACTTGAAGGTATGCCAAGGGGTACGTGAGATTTTTTTTAAATATTCTAAAAATAGCAAAAATTTCAGGAGGAACAGTGTGGTTTTCGTCCTGGTCGTGGAACTGTGGACCAGCTCTATACTCTCGGCAGGGTCCTTGAGGGTGCATGGGAGTTTGCCCAACCAGTCTACATGTGCTTTGTGGACTTGGAGAAGGCATTCGACCGTGTACCCCGGGAAGTCCTGTGGGGAGTGCTCAGAGAGTATGGGGTAACGGACTGTCTTATTGTGGCAGTTCGCTCCCTGTATAATCAGTGTCAGAGCTTGGTCCGCATTGCCGGCAGTAAGTCGGACACGTTTCCAGTGAGGGTTGGACCCCGCCAAGGCTGCCCTTTGTCACCGATTCTGTTCATAACCTTTATGGACAGAATTTCTAGGCGCAGTCAGGGCGTTGAGGGGATCTGGTTTGGTGGCTGCAGGATTAGGTCACTGCTATTTGCAGATGATGTGGTCCTGATGGCTTCCTCCGGCCAAGATCTTCAGCTCTCACTGGATCGGTTCGCAGCCGAGTGTGAAGCGACTGGGATGGGAATCAGCACCTCCAAGTCCGAGTCCATGGTTCTCTCCCGGAAAAGGGTGGAGTGCCATCTCCGGGTTGGGGAGGAGATCTTGCCCCAAGTGGAGGAGTTCAAGTACCTCGGAGTCTTGTTCACGAGTGGGGGAAGAGTGGATCGTGAGATCGACAGGCGGATCGGTGCGGCGTCTTCAGTAATGCGGACGCTGTATCGATCCGTTGTGGTGAAGAAGGAGCTGAGCCGGAAGGCAAAGCTCTTGATTTACCGGTCGATCTACGTTCCCATCCTCACCTATGGTCATGAGCTTTGGGTCATGACCGAAAGGACAAGATCACGGGTACAAGCGGCCGAAATGAGTTTCCTCCGCCGAGTGGCGGGGCTCTCCCTTAGAGATAGGGTGAGAAGCTCTGTCATTCGGGGGGAGCTCAAAGTAAAGCCGCTGCTCCTCCACATCGAGAGGAGCCAGATGAGGTGGTTCGGGCATCTGGTCAGGATGCCACCCGAACGCCTCCCTAGGAAGGTGTTTCGGGCACGTCCGACCGGTAGGAGGCCACGGGGAAGACCCAGGACACGCTGGGAAGACTATCTCTCCCGGCTGGCCTGGGAACGCCTCGGGATCCCCCGGGAGGAGCTGGACGAAGTGGCTGGGGAGAGGGAAGTCTGGGCTTCCCTGCTTAAGCTGCTGCCCCCGCGACCCGACCTCGGATAAGCGGAAGAAGATGGATGGATGGATGGATAGCAAAAATTTAAAAATCCTTTATAAATATATTTATTGAATAATACTTCAACAAAATATGAATATAAGGTCATAAACTCAGTGAAGCACAAGCTCAGGTTTGTCACTAAAATTTCTGTCAAAAAGAACTGTGAAAAGAAATGCAACAATGCAATATTCAGTGTTGACAGCTAGATTTTTTGTGGACATCCATCCATCCATCCATCTTCTTCCGCTTATCCGAGGTCGGGTCGCGGGGGCAGCAGCCTAAGCAGGGAAGCCCAGACTTCCCTCTCCCCAGCCACTTCGTCCAGCTCCTCCCGGGGGATCCCGAGGCGTTCCCAGGCCAGCCGGGAGACATAGTCTTCCCAACGTGTCCTGGGTCTTCCTCGTGGCCTCCTACCGGTCGGACATGCCCTAAACACCTCCTTAGGGAGGCGCTCGGGTGGCATCCTGACCAGATGCCCGAACCACCTCATCTGGCTCCTCTCGATGTGGAGGAGCAGCGGCTTTACTTTAAGCTCCCCCCGGATGACAGAGCTTCTCACCCTATCTCTAAGGGAGAGCCCCGCCACCCGGCGGAGGAAACTCATTTCGGCCGCTTGTACCCGTGATCTTGTCCTTTCGGTCATAACCCAAAGCTCATGACCATAGGTGAGGATGGGAACGTAGATCGACCGGTAAATTGAGAGCTTTGCCTTCCGGCTCAGCTCCTTCACCACAACGGATCGATACAGCGTCCGCATTACTGAAGACGCCGCACCGATCCGCCTGTCGATCTCACGATCCACTCTTCCCTCACTCGTGAACAAGACTCCGAGGTACTTGAACTCCTCCACTTGGGGCAAGATCTCCTCCCCAACCCGGAGATGGCACTCCACCCTTTTCCGGGCGAGAACCATGGACTCGGACTTGGAGGTGCTGATTCTCATCCCAGTCGCTTCACACTCAGCTGCGAACCGATCCAGTGAGAGCTGAAGATCCTGGCCAGATGAAGCCATCAGGACCAAATCATCTGCAAAAAGCAGAGACCTAATCCTGCAGCCACCAAACCGGATCCCCTCAACGCCTTGACTGCGCCTAGAAATTCTGTCCATAAAAGTTATGAACAGAATCGGTGACAAAGGGCAGCCTTGGCGGAGTCCAACCCTCACCGGAAACGTGTCCGACTTACTGCCGGCAATGCGAAACCAAGCTCTGACACTGATCATACAGGGAGCGGACCGCCACAATCAGACAGTCCGAAACCCCATACTCTCTGAGCACTCCCCACAGGACTTCCCGAGGGACACGGTCGAATGCCTTCTCCAAGTCCACAAAGCACATGTAGACTGGTTGGGCAAACTCCCATGCACCCTCAAGGACCCTGCCGAGAGTATAGAGCTGGTCCACAGTTCCACGACCAGGACGAAAACCACACTGTTCCTCCTGAATCCGAGGTTCGACTATCCGGCGAATTGTGGACATGTTCCATAAATATTGATGTTAAAGATTTTTTTTGTGTGTGAAGAAATGTTTAGAATTAAGTTCATGAATCCAGATGGATCTCTAATACAATCCCCAAAGAGGGCACTTTAAGTTGATGATTACTTCTATGTGTATAAATCTTTATTTATAATTGAATTACTTGTTTATTTTTCAACAAGTTTTTAGTTATTTGTATATCTTTTTTTCCAAATAGTTCAAGAAAGACCACTACAAATGAGCAATATTTTGCACTGTTATACAATTTAATAAATCAGAAACTGATGACATAGTGCTGTATTTTACTTCTTTGTCTTTTTTTTTCAACCAAAAATGCTTTGTTCTGATTAGGGGGTACTTGAATTAAAACAAAATCACAGGGGGTACATTGCTGAAAAAAGGTTGAGAACCACTGACCTAGTATATACAATAATATAAACCAAGTCATTGTATTTCATTTAGGATTATTTCATAACTTCATTTGAATAAAAATATATTTTTTGTCTTTTTTAGATCAGTCAATAAATAATGTGAACATGTATCATAACATGGAAATCTAAGAGAACGTGTTGTGAATGAGGATGCTTGTGGACCTGGAAATTATTATTTATTTATTTTTACACATTTTTATTAAAAAAAACAACAGTTTTTCCAACGTATTCAATTTTAGACGCTTTCTCTTCTTAGTTATTATTTCTCCGGCTGTAGAAAAGACCCGCTCACAGGGCACAGAGGAGGCGTCGCAGTGCGACACAGTTCGCGTATCGGTCACGTGACCAAAACAGCTCATGATCGGTCACGTGACTTTCTAAAAGCGGTACGCGCACCGACACAGGGTTTCGCTCTATGAGCTCGACGCATGCGCCGCCGATGCATCGGTGTTGCCGGACCCATCACTACCTCTTACTATATTGCTTGTCATTTTTCTTGAATGCATATAGGCTAAGGAGAGTGAAGAATGTAGAGAGGATGAAAGGAGCATTGAAACTCATATCAATGACATGTCTACAGAGATGCTTAAGGTACACCCAGATCTGAACTCTTTAAAGGAGAGAATGAGACGAACATATGCATACTGAAAGACCTTCATTGCAACTGCCAAGGCAGAGGAAATCATCGAAAAGTTTCCCGCACTGAAGCTTCCTAAAATAGTTGGTATCTTCAAGCAATGAATTGACCATATTTAATTGTATGTGTATTATTTCATTTATGATCATCGAGTATTTTGAGATGACACTTTTTATCCCTCCTTACAGCTTCTGTGGGAGATGAAGGAGCAATTCCTTGTAGAAGCTGATCGCAGAATGGTCACAGAGCTGGATCGAATGGCAACAAAGATGGTTCAAAGAGCATCTATGTGTGACCTAAAAGACTGCTGTCCGAGGGTAATCAATGCCTGCCTGGATGATTCAGTAAGAAGAGGTATCTAGGCCTATATGTGTATCTATAGGAGCCACAATCTGTATTTCTGAAAACAAAAAATATTACAGAATAATTGTATTTCCTCAGGACTCATTAGGGATGCAGCAATTCTACTGCTGCCTTCCATTTTCAGAGAGGACTCATCCTTTCTATACACTCTACTGGAGGTAAATACTGCATTTAAGGTCAAGGTTTAGGAATTGGCATTATTCATATTATGGCAACATTGAGTCATTTTGCTGTTTTCACAGCAGGTTTTATTTACTGACATGTATCTGTTTTTATTGCATAGGAGCCAAGCGTGCCTACTCCAGCAATCATGCTTCATAACACACACGAGGGGAACCCTTTGCAGGCACAAAGGATAACCCTATACCTGGATGGTATACAGGTTTTGACTGAGGTCAACAGCATGGACATATCATATGCTATGAGTGCATTAATGTCACTCTATTTTGTTTTTGCTGTCCAGTACCCAAAGGAACTGAGAAAAACTCTTATTTTCATTGAAAGATTTGTTTTGGGGATCAAGGACCACAGTGTTGTACCTATTTCAGTGAAGAGACTATACAACTGTGTCGGAAGTGGGGAGTAGTGAGTAGATGTGTTGCAGCAAGGGATTTCATGCTTTATGTTCTGGTTAATGGTCAAATTCCTGCTGCTGCCCTTTGTTTGTACATATTTATAAAAAAAAATATCCCTTATTTAATACATATTTTGGACCAATACATTTTGTTTGATTTTGGCATAGTGATGTCTCTAGATTTCCATTATTGTTACAATACGTAACATTTTGAGTACTTGTTACATAACAGTGAAAAGTATTTCAACATTATTTAAATCAATGTGAAAACTTTGTGGGATTCCCTCACTTTCTCATGATTCTGTTCCACTGTCACAATTAGTACCGTATTTTCCGCACTATAAGGCGCACCTAAAAACCACAAATTTTCTCAAAAGCTGACAGTGCGCCTTATAACCCGGTGCGCTTTATATATGGATAAATATTAAGATTAATTTTCATAAAGTTTCGGTCTCGCAACTACGGTAAACAGCCGCCATCTTTTTTCCCCGTAGAAGAGGAAGTGCTTCTTCTTCTACGCAAGCAACCGCCAAGGTAAGCACCCGCCCCCATAGAACAGGAAGCGCTTCTTCTTCTACTGTAAGCAACCACCCGCCCGCGTAGAAGAAGAAAAAGCGCGCGGATATTACCGTACATTTCATTTCCTTTGTGTGTTTACATCTGTAAAGACCACAAAATGGCTCCTACTAAGCGACAGGGATCCGGTTCATGAAAAGACGCAATCTCTCCATCCGCACACGGATTACTATTTCACAGCAACTGCCTAAAGACTTTCAAGAAAAGCTGGCTACTTTCCGTGCATATTGTAAAAACAAGATAGCTGAAAAAAAGATCCGGCCAGAGAACATTATCAACATGGACGGACGAGGTTCCACTGACTTTTGATATTCCTGTGAACCGCACTGTGGATACAACGGGAGCACGTACGGTGAATATTCGCACCACAGGGAATGAGAAGTCATCCTTCACTGTGGTTCTAGCTTGCCATGCTAATGGCCAGAAACTTCCACGCATGGTGATATTCAAAAGGAAGACCTTGCCAAAAGAGACCTTTCCAGCCGGCGTCATCATAAAAGCTAACTCGAAGGGATGGATGAAGAAAAGATGAGCGAGTGGTTAAGGTAAGTTTACGCGAAGAGGCCGGGTGGCTTTTTTCACGCAGCTCCGTCCATGTTGATATACGACTCCGTGCGCGCCCACATCACGCTGGTTTTTAATATATTATTAAAGTTTGACTGACCTATCTGACTGTTTTTTTGACATTCCTTTAGCGCAGTTAGATGCGGCTTATAACACGGGGCGTCTTATAGGTGGACAAAGTTTTGAAATATGCCGTTCATTGAAGGCGCGGCTTATAACCCAGGGCGCCTTATGGTGCGGAAAATACGGTACATACATTATGTCCACTGATTCTTTTCATTGGACTATGCATTATTTTATTGTTTGTAGATAGCTTACAATAAGGCGCAGTAAATGCAGTAAGTGCACCTTGGATTGATTGAACTAAAACTATTTTGTGTCTCTTTCTTCCATGTCACCATTGCTGGAGATTTATTTACACAAATTCACCTACTGAGGACAGCATGATGTGTCTGGCCTGTCATGTTGCTGATTCCACTGGACCTATGCTGACTTTTGACCTGTTCTCCCCTGGGACTTGCACAGCCTCTCCTGTTTTGTTGGACTATCTTTAAATAAATGTTTTTCTCATTAAAATGTTTTGAATGTTTGTTCAATGTCAACATGATAAATGACCACAATATAATATGAACTAAACTGATATGTAGAATACAATATGGTTCTTTATAGAACCCTCAGAAGACAAGACGGTTATCGGTGAAAACCTTTGAAAAGGAATGTTTTTAGAACCCCCTGTGTCAGGTCTAGATGAAACCCTTGAAATACAAAAGGGTTCTTAGTGGAACTCCCTGTGTGGGTTCTAGATGAAACCCTTGAAACATGAAAGGGTTCTTAGTGGAACTCCCTGCATGGGTTCTAGATGAAACCCTTGACAAACGAAAGGGTTCTTAGTGGAACTCCCTGCGTGGGTTCTAGATGAAACCCTTGAAATACGAAAGGGTTCTTAGTGGAACTCCCTGTGTGGGTTCTAGATGAAACCCTTGACAAACGAAAGGGTTCTTAGTGGAACTCCCTGCGTGGGTTCTAGATGAAACCCTTGAAATACGAAAGGGTTCTTAGTGGAACTCCCTGTGTGGGTTCTAGATGAAACCCTTGAAATACGAAAGGGTTCTTAGTGGAACTCCCTGTGTGGGTTCTAGATGAAACCCTTGAAACATGAAAGGGTTCTTAGTGGAACTCCCTGTGTGGGTTCTTTGTAGAACCTCTCATGGGGGGTTCTGGGTGGAACCTTACACACACAGTTCTAGGTATAACCCTTCATGTTGGGTTCTAGGTAGAACCCTCCAAAAGGGTTCCAGGTGGAACCTTTATAAAAAGGTTCTACCTGGAGCCAAAAAGGGTTCTCCTATGAGGACGAGCCGAAGAACCTTATATGGTTCTACTTAGCACTTTTATTTCTAAGAGTGTATGGACTGTACTCTCACAATATTATGTTAGACCCACTCGACATCCATTGCATTCGGTCTCCCCTAGAGGGGGGGGTTACCCACATATGCGGTCCTCTCCAAGGTTTCTAATAGTCATTCACATCGACGTCCCACTGGGGTGAGTTTTTCCTTGCCCTTATGTGGGCTCTGTACCGAGGATGTCGTTGTGGCTTGTGCAGCCCTTTGAGACACTTGTGATTTAGGGCTTTATAAATAAACATTGATTGATTGATTGATATAGTGTTACGGCTCAGGCTCCTGCCAACGCCGCTCATCCGTCTGTGCGCACCTCGGGACACGCCCACGGGTGCGCACATCCAGGCACGCGCCGCGCACGTCCCCACCCTGCAGCAGCCACCAGCTGCATTCACTCGCTGGCAATCTGCACACCTGCGACTGATCAGGGCGAGATCAATAAAGGACCAGTGGACCCAAGGATCGTCGCGGGAACTTAGTTTTTCTCATGGTGTACCGTAAGCAACAAGCTTTATGCTCTATTTGTGTTTCCTCTCCGTGCCTTGATTTGTCCCTTGTCTTCTCCCGTGTCCCCGCAGTACCCTTCGTCACCTGGAAAGTGAGCTGTGCATCTCACCTTTTTCCCTGGATCTCCCTCTGGACTCTGACTGCCTCTTTCGTTCCTCGACCTCTTGCTCGCCCCTGGATTCTGACGTCTCTCTCTGCCCCCGGATCATCTGCCTGTCCCCTGGACTTCCTCGTATCTCGTTCAACACGTTGGTAACACTCACTTCAGTTAAATTCTACACATAGTCTTACACCATTCCCTTTTGTATTCTAGTTCACACTCCATTTCCTTAGTTTAGTAATATTGTTTATTATTATTTATATATATATATGTTGACTATATATATATAATAAATAATTGTATATACCGCCCCCTGGTGTCTGAGCCGTCACCCCCTCTCAGTAAACATAACAGTAAGTTCCCGCCAAAATTATTAAAGGACCTGACGGCACAGTTCCTTAGCCCCTCCCCAGTGACTTTAGTTCCGCCCCTGTGAATTTTTTTTTTTTTTCTGCCTCTTGCCCCATTCACCATGTCTTTTTCTTTTTTTCGCTTCAAACCAGAGGATTTGTCTTGTCCTGCCGAGCAGTCTTGGAAAGGCATGTTCAGTAGCGAGATAAGCAAGGAGGAATTTTCTCGTCGCCTGGACACCCTCCTTCCACCCTTAGAGACTCAGTCAGCAGGAAGCGTCTGGAACCCGCCTTTGGAGGGGGGGAATGGTACCGACAGCCGTGCTGGTGAGGTAGCACAGCTGCGGCCAGCAAGACCGCTACCATCGATCTTTTAGTTTGCCTGGCCGCACCCACCAACCACGCTACCAGCACTTGTCCCCGAGCTAGCGTCCGAGCTAGCACTTGTCCCCGAGCTAGCGTCTGAGCTAGCACCTGTCCCTCGGCTAGCGTCCGAGCTAGCACCTGTCCCTCGGCTAGCGTCCGAGCTAGCACCTGTCCCTCGGCTAGCGTCCGAGCTAGCACCTGTCCCTCGGCTAGCGTCCGAGCTAGCACCTGTCCCTCGGCTAGCGTCCGAGCTAGCACCTGTCCCTCGGCTAGCGTCCGAGCTAGCACCTGTCCCTCGGCTAGCGTCCGAGCTAGCACCTGTCCCTCGGCTAGCGTCCGAGCTAGCACCTGCCCCTCGGCTAGCGTCCGAGCTAGCACCAGCCCCTCGGCTAGCGTCCGAGCTAGCACCAGCCCCTCGGCTAGCGTCCGAGCTAGCACCTGTCCCTCGGCTAGCGTCCGAGCTAGCACCTGTCCCTCGGCTAGCGTCCGAGCTAGCACCTGTCCCTCGGCTAGCGTCCGAGCTAGCACCTGTCCCTCGGCTAGCGTCCGAGCTAGCACCAGCCCCTCGGCTAGCGTCCGAGCTAGCACCTGTCCCTCGGCTAGCGTCCGAGCTAGCACCTGTCCCTCGGCTAGCGTCCGAGCTAGCACCTGTCCCTCGGCTAGCGTCCGAGCTAGCACCTGTCCCTCGGCTAGCGTCCGAGCTAGCACCTGTCCCTCGGCTAGCGTCCGAGCTAGCACCTGCCCCTCGGCTAGCGTCCGAGCTAGCACCAGCCCCTCGGCTAGCGTCCGAGCTAGCACCAGCCCCTCGGCTAGCGTCCGAGCTAGCATCAGCCCCTCGGCTAGCGTCCGAGCTAGCACCAGCCCCTCGGCTAGCGTCCGAGCTAGCACCAGCCCCTCGGCTAGCGTCCGAGCTAGCACCAGCCCCTCGGCTAGCGTCCGAGCTAGCACCAGCCCCTCGGCTAGCGTACGAGCTAGCACCAGCCCCTCGGCTAGCGTACGAGCTAGCACCAGCCCCTCGGCTAGCCTCCGAACTAGCACCAGCCCCTCGGCTAGCCTCCGAGCTAGCACCAACCCCTCGGCTAGTCTCCGAGCTAGCACCAGTCCCCAGGCTGGCCCCCACGTCTCCACCAGCTCCCAGGCTGGCCCCCACGTCTCCACCAGCTCCCAGGCTGGCCCCCACGTCTCCACCAGCTCCCAGGCTGGCCTCGACCTCAGCACCTCGGCCTGCTCCGCCGACTCCAGCAGCTCGGCCTGCTCCGCCGACTCCAGCACCTCGGCCTGCTCCGCCGACTCCAGCACCTCGGCCTGTTCCGCCGACTTCAGCACCTCGGCCAGCTCCTCAGCTGCCCTCCTCGTCTCCGGCTTTGACGTCCGCTGCTTCCACGCCTTTGACGTCTGCCGCTTCCACGGCGCCGATGACGTCTGCCGCTTCCACGGCGCCGATGACGTCTGCCGCTTCCACGCCGCCGATGACGTCTGCCGCTTCCACGCCGCCGATGACGTCTGCCGCTTCCACGCCGCCGATGACGTCTGCCGCTTCCACGCCGCCGATGAAGTCTTCCTCCACGCCTGCCTCGCCGATGACGTCTTCCTCCACGCCTGCCTCGCCGATGACGTCTTCCTCCACGCCGCCGCCGATGTCATATCCTCGTTTCCGGCGAGACGCACCATGGCGCCAATCACGTCCGCCTTCCCGACAACCAAGATGGTGGCCGTCCCTTGGTCGCCCGCCTCGCCGGCTTCAGCGGCATTCTTCTCGCCGCCGCCATCAGACTCGTCCTCGGTGGATTCGGGGACACTGGGGCCGGCGACCCACCACCAGTTCTCCCCTCCACCCTCCCTTGTTTCGTGAGTATGTTGGACATCTGGAATCTGTCCTTAGGGGGGGGATACTGTTACGGCTCAGGCTCCTGCCAACGCCGCTCATCCGTCTGTACGCACCTCGGGACACGCCCACGGGTGCGCACATCCAGGGACGCGCCGCGCGCGTCCCCGCCCTGCAGCAGCCACCAGCTGCATTCACTCGCTGGCAATCTGCACACCTGCGACTGATCAGGGCGAGATCAATAAAGGACCAGTGGACCCAAGGATCGTCGCGGGAACTTAGTTTTTCTCATGGTGTACCGTAAGCAACAAGCTTTATGCTCTATTTGTGTTTCCTCTCTGTGCCTTGATTTGTCCCTTGTCTTCTCCCGTGTCCCCGCAGTACCCTTCGTCACCTGGAAAGTGAGCTGTGCATCTCACCTTTTTCCCTGGATCTCCCTCTGGACTCTGACTGCCTCTTTCGTTCCTCGACCTCTTGCTCGCCCCTGGATTCTGACGTCTCTCTCTGCCCCCGGATCATCTGCCTGCCCCCTGGACTTCCTCGTATCTCGTTCAACACGTTGGTAACACTCACTTCAGTTAAATTCTACACATAGTCTTACACCACACACACTCTTGTATTTTAGTCACACACTCCATATCTATAGTTTAGTTGTATTGTTTATTATTATTATATATATTTATTATATATAATAAATAAATTGTACATACTGCCCCCTGGTGTCTCTGAGCCGTCACCTCCCCTCAGTAAACATATAGCTCATAAAGATTCAGAGAAAAAAATATATGTATTTTGAATATATAATTTTTGCAGCAAAGCAAGGGTTTAAGACAGGGGTGTCAAACTCATTTTAGATCGAGGGCCACACAGACTGGTAAAATCACGGCATGATAACTTAAAAATAAAGACAACTTCAGATTGTTTTCTTTGTTTAAAAATAGAACAAGCGCATTCTGAAAATGTACAAATCATAATGTTTTTTTGTTTTTTTTACTTACATGTCACGGTAAATAGTATTCTATCTTTATTTGTCATTATTTATACTTTCTGAATAAATTATGCGATAATGTTCATCAGTGAACTCATTGGTTTATTTTAAAAAATAACATCAAAATCAAATTACAGGATGTTACTTATGTAGTTTGCTCATTTTCCTCGTCATGTGGTTTATTTTATTTTACATATGTAGCATAATCTACAAAGATACAAATAATTGCTATTGCGACATCTAATATGTGTAGAACAGCAGTTTTTTTCATTAAAAAATGTAGGCTAAATTTTATACTTAGCAAGCGCATCCCGCGGGCCGTATGTTTGACACCCCTGGTTTAAGAGTTTATACTTAAATTACTATTGGTGTGTGAAAAAGCTTTATATAAATATAATATATTCATTGCTGCTGTGCAGGCTATAAGCTCCAATCCTGACAACTGTTGCTGTAAAATGGATCTAAAAGTTACACCTATACAGTATGCCATATTTGTTGAACGTGAAATGAATTTGTCACGGGAGTGAAAATATGTCATCATTTTTTGTTTTTGTGGCTGCACGCAAACAGGTTTGACTTCACCGGAAGCAAATGAGCTTTGGAATAGCGTAAAATAAAACAACGTTAAAATGTTTTATTTATTTTGTTTAAAATCCCATTTATTCACCGCTGCAGCACAGTTTGATTCCATGTGATTCCCTAGATGCTACATGCACGCCACCATATGGAAAAGAAACAAGGAGGGCTTTGTGGAAGTCTTGAGCAAGAAAGCACACACTCACACACGAGTACACACCAGACGAGAAGGAAGCAACATAGCCGAGGATATGTTATTCCTCCCATAGTTTTACTCATTCAATTTCTTTCGGAGCAGATTTAAAACCTAAAATCGAGAGACCCACCAGAAATGTGTTGTTTGACCCAATTTAAGGCAAAATCTTGAAAACAAATATGATGGCCTAAGTGACCAGCAGAGGGAGAGGTTAAGGAGCTGTAGTGTAGTGTCCCTTCACAGCAGGCCCCATATGGATCGCCCACGTGGGTTGGGCCTCCCACTGCATTGAGAAGCCATCTAAATGGCTATTACTCAGGAGCCTTGGAGTAGCCACCAATCAGCTGGCGTTTTCCCCCCCCCTTTCCACTTTGACGTTTGGCCGGCCCACTTGGTGAGCTTTAAAAGAAAGGCTCGCTGCTTCTGGAGAGGTCCATCCTCCCTCATTGACCGCGTCAAATGAGTGAAACCCAACTTTTAAACTCTCCACAGATTTTTGTTGTTGTTGTTTCTACACCTCCTTAAAGACAAAAAAAACCATTTGATTTTATTTTTATTTTGTAAGAGAAAAGTAATTGACCAAGCCCATTTTGTTTCCTTGTTTTGCCATAGTCTTTTGGCAGAGTGAGCACCATTCCTGGTGGGTCTACATATTTTATATTTTTTTACCCCCTGAACTGACTAAATCATCTGGTGTATATCACTTTCATCCACATTTCAGGTAAGTATCATATTGTGTTTGTTGAATTAGCCCCTCATATTTTTAGGTTTTGGTTTGATTGTATGCAGATTTATTGGATGAACTTTAAAGATAATGGATGCATGCGTACTTGACATTTCTTTTCAAATTGGGATTAGACACATACCTAATTTGGAAAAACCAAATACATTTCCAACCAAGGGTCTAGCTGTGCTGCTTCATGAGGCTGACTAAAACCAAAGCACAAACGATCTAAACCCTTAAAACATAAATTATTTGTGTGTTTGATTTGTACAACATAAAATATGGTAGGGTTACCTAAACACTGTTATATACTCAAAAGGATTTTACTTAAAACATACAAAGTCACCACATCTTAACAGGCCACTGAAGTTAATTTGGTTAGTGATACAATATTATTCAAAGTGAACTTACATGTATCTGCAAATCAGTGAGTCCCACTACTAAAAAGCGGTGCTAAACAATTAAGCTCAGAACTATAGAAACATAATGGTTGATTTCTGATACATTGATAACCAATTACATAGAAGCAGCCAGGTCATGCTTTATGTAAAAAAGTGCTTCATTTAAAATAGTGCATGCCTTGAATATAGTTAAGCTTACATTACTCACGACTTATGCAGGCTCAAGGGATAATTGCAAGAAAAAACAGTTAATCAAGTGGGACGGTATAGCTCGGTTGGTAGAGTGGCCGTGCCAGCAACTTGAGGGTTGCAGGTTCGATCCCCGCTTCCGCCATCCAAGTCCCTGCCATTGTGTCCTTGGGCAAGACACTTTACCCACCTGCTCCCAGTGCCACCCACACTGGTTTAAATCTAACTTAGATATTGGGTTTCACTATGTAAAGTGCTTTGAGTCACTTGAGAAAAAGCGCTATGTAAATGTAATTCACTTCACTATCTAATTGTAGCCTAATAGTGTTTTGTGTTATTTTTAAGGCACACAATCGTTCTAGTGAGTCTCCCCCTGGTGTACATTTGTTGTCTTTGTATTGTCAATTTAGTGCTACTGATGCAGTTCCCTGTAATTTGAATAATGGAGATTACACTATGCAAATAAAAGTACCAATTTGGAAAAAAACAAAAACCTAAATGTAGTATTAACTGTATTAGTGGTGTTTGTGTTTTTGTCACAAAAGTGCCATGTTTGTAATTCCTGCAGCAAATATGTTTTTTTCATAGCAGTACACTTTCATGATCTGACTGACATATTTTATTTACCTGGTCCTCTTTATCAATAACATAGTCCCTGAGGTGTTCTACTTGGTTCTGATCCAGTTATTTAATACTTGATGGAAGCTGCTTTAAAAACAATTAGGAGGAAAGAATGAGTGATAATATTATGGATGGTTTGCATATACTGTAAATACTCTCCACTTTCTTAGTGGGTCTTCTGTTTATTCTTTCTAAAATAAAACAATATTCTTCTGTTTAAATTGATATTTGACAGTCCGTCTTTGTAAATATGCATGTACAGAATTCAGTGAAAGTCAATATTTACATACAATTTGGGTGCTAGTGGATAATAACCTATCAAAAAGCAGGAGATTGAATGGGCGGGGATGGAGAAGTGGTGGGCAGCGGAAAAGTACTGGAAGGCAGGGTAATGGAGACCTGTGGCTAGGGAGGAAGGTATTCATAGACAGTATTAGCTGGGCTCTGCCAAGTCACACGTTTGCACCTGTATCAAAGAACATGCCTTATTTTGACAGATAGTGTCCTCATGTCGAAAGCCGCTCAGGTTACATAGGCGATAAATAAAACCTTTGCCAGTTTGCTGCCAGCCAAACACCACCAAAGGTTACATTGAGCCCTCTGATGCAACGACTTCAAATGTCAGTAGGGGACGTCAAACATGCAGTGTGTTTACTTCAACTGTACATATTTACAATTGGTGTCACTGTGTGGAACGTAAGACCCTAAATCTATCGAGACTCTGTAAAGAACAGTATATCTGCACACCACCCATGTTTATATTTGTATATATTAAAGAGTTAGGTTTTTGTCTAATGACTTGGGATGTTTATATTATTGTCTTTTTGGCACCTTAAAATTAAATGAAAATAACTCTAGTAACTGTACGTCATCTTAATTACTGCATATTTCTATTAATAACATCAGTTCCAACCCCGAACTTTCAGCATCTGTTAGTTTCCTGCAATGCACTCTTGTTGAGTTATGGAAAGTTACCAAGTGCTGCGTAAGCAAGTTGCTGATGTAAAGAATGTAAGTCGCTTATGTTAAGAGTGACAGCTCATTACACTGTTATGTGATTATTGTTTTAATCATTAAACTATTAATTAATATTAGTTACTCGCTAATAGAAATTAGTAATAGCTGGGTTATTTTCCAGACATGGTTTACAAATGTAACTATTTGGTTTAGTGGTTAAGTTTACTTGGGAACAGCATGTGGTCACTATGCTCTTGCACTTGCAGCTTTACATTAAATTACATTATCGCATGGGTTTCTATCATTGTTTTTACTTAAATACAGACATTTTTCCCACTAAGATCAGTTATGATTAATGATATTTGAAATGACTTAATTGTCAAATTTGCATGATGTCATACATACACGTGAGTATATATGCATATACATATACAAACATATATATACATATACATATATACATATATACACACACATACATATATATATACACATACACATACACATACACATATATATATACACATACACATATATATATATACATATATACATATGTATACATACAAACATACATACATACATACATACATACATACATACATACATACATACATACATACATACATACATACATACATACAGAGAGAGAGAGGAGAGAGTACAGGTCAAAAGTTTGGACACACCTTCTTATTTAATGCATTTTCTTTATTTTAATAACTATTTACATTGTAGATTGTCACTGAAGGCATCACAACTATGAATGAACACATGTGGAGTTATGCACTTAAGAAAAAGAGGTGAAATAACTGAAAACATGTTTTGTATTCTAATTTCTTCAAAATAGCCACCATTTGCTCTGATTACTTTTTCGCACACTCTTGGCATTCTCTCAATGAGTTTCAATAGGTAGTCACCTGAAACGGTTTTCACTTTACAGGGGTGCTTGAAGCTCATCGAGAGAATGCCACGAGTGTGCAAAGCAGTAGTCAGAGCAAATGGTGGCTATTTTGAAGAAACTAGAATATAAAACATGTTTTCCGTTATTTCACAGGTTTTTGTTAAGTCCATAACTCCACGTGTTCATTCATAGTTTTAATGCCTTCAGTGACAATCTACAATGTAAATAGTCATGAAAATAAAGAAAACGGATTGAATGAGAAGAAAATGTGTGCAAACTTTTGGCCTATAGTTATTCTATACAACATTAGCACTCTGTTTTTTTTAGGAATTTGCTGCAAAAATGAATGTCTCCCATGTTAATAGGATAATAATACACAAGGTCTATTTTATTTTAACAATTTCAGGCAACTTATTTGTTAATTATGTTAATTCTCTGCCCAAACAAAAAGAAAAACCTAAATGAGTGGCGTCTTGCACTACCCAATGTTACATGAGTATATCCAGCCTCACTGAGGAATGGCAGATGATTCATTATCGCTGGCCAGGTCCAGATCCTAACGAAGGAATCCAGGCCACACTTAAATATTGTAATATAATATTATTGTTTCAAGCTTTACAAGTAAATACTCTTGAACTATATATCCGCAAATCCCAAATATTACTACAGTAAATAAGTAATTATTGTGAACCCAAACTATGTGTTTAAATCAGGGCATGGGTTTAAATATGGCGAAAGTCCATGGTCATCGATTGTATAAATGAATGTGTTAAGTTTTAAGTATATTATGTTGTGTTGACTATGAACATTTGCAATTGTTTTGATGTTCTGGACTTTGTGTCGTCTGGTGTATCCTTTCAAATGCTTTTTTACAAGCTGATAAAAAATACCAGCAGCCCAAATGGGAATTCTACCAATTAACCCTGTGTGAAAGGACTCTTTCCTCCGGGTTCTTCTGGACCAACAAGACACCGTCACACCCCTCGGATGCAGAGTTACAATAGTCTTTTATTTTGTCTTTATAAAGTTTTTGCGCTTTTCAGCCGCCTTCCACTCAGGTGCTTTTCGGCAGTCTTTCAGCCTCCCACTCCCTCCTCAGTCTCGAAGCGTCGAACCTCGTAATTTTTCACACGGCAAGTGGGTGAGGTCACCCACTTGCCGCGTGACCTCAAAAGGTCCTTGCCACTTCGCAAGTAATTTGGAGCTAGAGGTTGGAAGCAATACAAGCACTTTTTCTCCCGGTGAAAATTTTCGTAGCTGGGTCCCCTTGTTATACGCGCGCTGCTGACGCTCCTGAGCGATGAGCAAATTCTCGCGTGACAAGTGCCCCAAAACAGGTATCCACTCACCTGTCAGCTGAATAATTGCCGGGCTCCTGCACACACACACACACACATACATATATATATATATATATATATGTATCCATTTTCTACCGCTTGTCCCTCACGGGGTTGCCGTGGGTGCTGCAGCCTATCTCAGCTGCATTCGGGCGGAAGGCAAACACACACACACACACACACACACACACACACACACACACACACACACACACACACACACACACACACACACACATACATATATATTAGGGCTGCAACAACTAATCAATTAAATCGATTAAAATTGATTATAAAAATAGTTGGCGATTAATTTAGTCATCGATTCGTTGGATCTATGCTAGGCGCAGAGGCAATTTATTTTTATTTTTTTTTATTTTTTTGTAATTATTTTTTATAAACCTTTATTTATAAACAGCAACACGTACAAACAGCTGAGAAACAATTATCAAAATAAGTATGGTGCCAGTATGCTGGGGTTTTTTTCAATAAAATACTGGAAAGGATAGAAATGTAGTTTGACTCTTTTATCCGATTATTAATAAATTAATCAAAGGAATAATCGACAGATTAATCAACTATCAAATTAATCGTTAGTTGCAGCCCATATATATATATATATATATATATATATATATATATATATATATATATATATATATATATATATATATATATATATATATATATATATATATATATATATATAAGGGCTGTAAACATTAATTCATTACGCATAAAAAAAAATATCACTGTTAAGGTTTCACCAAAGGGGAGGACGGCTCAGACACCAGGGAGCAGTATCTACAAATATTTATTATATATATAATATATATATACACAGGGCAGCACGGTGGAAGAGGGGTTAGTGCGTCTGCCTCACAATACGAAGGTGCTGAGTAGTCTGGGGTTCAATCCCAGGCTCGGGATCTTTCTGTTTGGAGTTTGCATGTTCTCCCCGTGACTGCGTGGGTTCCCTCCGGGTACTCCGGCTTCCTCCCACCTCCAAAGACATGCACCTGGGGATAGGTTGATTGGCAACACTAAATTGGCCCTAGTGTGTGAATGTGAGTGTGAATGTTGTCTGTCCATCTGTGTTGGCCCTGTGATGAGGTGGCGACTTGTCCAGGGTGTACCCCGCCTTCCGCCCGATTGTAGCTGAAGGGAATAAGCGGTATAAAATGGATGGATGGATATATATACACACAATAATAAAACAATATTAATATAAACTAAGGAAATGGACTGTGATCTAGATCCAAGAGTGTGTATGGTGTAAGACTATGTGTTGTATTTAACTGGAGGGTTTTACCGCAAAATGTTGGTGAGAGCGAAAGAACACGAAGTCCATGGGGCAGGCAGGTGATCCGGGCCGAGAGAGAAGCGTCAGAGTCCAGGGGCAAGCGAGGAGTCAAGAAACGAGGGAGGCAGTCAAAATCCAGGGCAACGGAAGGAAAACACTGCTCAAACACAGGAAAAGACAAAGGACACATCAAGCCATGGCGAGGAAACAAACAAATAGAGCATAAAGCTTAAGGTTCACCATATGAGAACTAAGTTCCCGCGCCGATCATAGGGTCCACTGGTCCTTTTATCCAGCTCGCCCTCATCAGTACCAGGTGTGCAGATCGCCGGTGAGTGATTGCAGCTGGCGGGTGCTGCAGGGCGGAGAGTCCCTGGATGTGCACGCCCGTGGGCGTGTCCCGAGGTGAGCCCAGACGGATGAGCTGCATTGGCAGGAGTCTGAGCCATAACAATCACCTTAGCATAAATAAATTAAGATTATTTACAGGCAGTGATCAAGTCACACACACACACACACACACACACACACACACACACACACACACACACACACACACACACACACACACACGCACACACACACACACACACACACGTGTGTATATTGTATACACTTTGTGTATAAACACAAAGTGTATACAATATACTGTATATATATATACACAGTTCTGAAGTACATATACATATAAAATATACCGTATTTTCTCGACTATAGCGTAGGATATATAAGCCGAAACCACTATATGTTAAAAGAAAAAACATGTTTCCATATACGAGCCACACCGGACATAAGCCGCAGATATATACGTTGCGACATGAGTTATTTACAGCGTAAGATTCTGTAAATGTTTATGTATCACAAAGTTGACATTCAATAGTTTCTAAACGGTGCTTGTAACACGGCAGTAAAACAGCTAATCAAACAAATCAGAAGTCATCGTCATTGGACCCACTAGCTCTTCAAACAGCTAAGCAGACTCAATAACTCCACGGTGAAGTTTTGGTGAGTTTACTGTGGAATTTGTAAAACTGATACAATACAAACAGAATCCCATTGTAAGTTAATACTCTATTAACACAGACACTTGTAAACTAATGCCAACCACGCTAGCTTCATTACATTACCATAGCATGTACAAATATGCTTAAAAACACTCCTACAGACATCACACATGGGACGGTTATATAAACATTTTTAGTTATACTGTAAAATTTACAAATGTTGCTTAGAAAGATGAATGAAAAATCCATTAGAGTAGAAACGCTTTGTGCAATGAAAAGATTGAGTAGCACTCAAAAAAGGACTACCGATAAATGAAAGGACACTGCACCACCTGCAGTAAGCAAATTCGTCCAAAAGATGGCACCATAGCACAAACAGTAAAACACCCTGTCAGTGTTTTTTCTTGTTTTTTTTTTATACGATTAAAAATCCATAATTTAGCCACTCCGTTTTAAAAGTAGAGGCTTATAGTCCAAAAATTGCGGTGTGTGTAATGTAATTAAATCAGCATCTAAACAATCTGGAGTGTCTCGCCATCCGGTGGCGAGGCACTCCGTTGCAATGGAATCGTAATCCACCTCACCCACTTGCCGCGTGACCTCAAAAGGCCCTTGCCACTTTGCAAGTAATTTGGAGCTAGAGGTTGAAAGCAATACAAGCACTTTTTCTCCCTGTGAAAATGTTCGTAGCTGGGTCCCCTTGTTATACGCGCGCTGCTGACGCTCCAGAGCGCGGAGCAAATTCTCGCGTGACAAGTGCCCCACAGTGTGGAGTTTTGCTCGCATGTCCATGGTGAGGTATCCACCCTAACCCTGCTTAATGGCCGGCTCCTGCACACACCCTGCCCGCAGGGAACGCGTGGACCACGGCCCTTCCATACCCTGCTATTATGTAACCATAATAAGCATTTTTACATCCTTGCATAAAAAAAATAAATGAATAAAAATAAATAAATAAATGAGCTGCCACCTTACCGTGGTAGAGGAATTTGCGTGTCCCAATGATCCGAGGAGCTATGTTGTCCGGGGGCTTTCATGCTCCCTGGTAGGGTCTCCCAAGACAAACAGGTCCTAGGTGAGGGATCAGACAAAGAGCAGCTCGAAGACTTCTATGGGAATGAAACAACAAAGACTCAGATTTCCCTCGCCCGGAAACGGGTCACCGTGGTCCCCCTCTGGAGCCAGGCCCGGAGTTGGGGCACGATGGCGAGTGCCTGGGGCGCCCGGCCGGGCACAGCCCGAAGAGGCAACGTGGGTCACCCCTCCAATGGGCTCACCACTCATGGGAGGGGCCGAAGAGGTCGGGTGCATTGTGAGCTGGGCGGCAGCCAAAGGCAGGGCACTTGGCGGTCCGATCCTCGGCTACATAAGCTAGCTCTTGGGACGTGTAACGTCACCTCGCTGGGGGGGAAGGAGCCTGAGCTAGTGCGCGAGGTAGAGAAGTTCCGGCTAGATACAGTCGGACTCACCTCGACGCACAGCAAGGGCTCTGGAACCAGTTCTCTCGAGAGGGGATGGACTCTCTTCCACACTGGCGTTGCACGCAGTTAGAGGCGACAAGCTGGGGTAGCAATTCTTGTTGTCCCCGGCTCAAAGCCTGCACGTTGGAGTTCAACCCAGTGGACGAGAGGGTAGCCTCCCACCGCCTTCGGGTGGGGGGATGTGTCCTGACTGTTGTTTGTGCTTACGCACCAAACAGCAGTTCAGAGTACCCACCCTTTTTGGGGGTACTGGAAAGTGCTCCCCCGGGTGATTCCCTTGTCCTACTGGGTGACTTCAACGCTCATGTTGGCAACGACAGTGAAACCTGGAGAAGCGTGATTGGGAAGAATGGCCGCCCGGATCTGAACCCGAGTGGTGTTTTGTTATTGGACTTTTGTGCTCGTCACAGATTGTCCATGACAAACACCATGTTCAAACATAAGGGTATCCATATGTGCACTTGGCACCAGGACACCCTAGGCCGCAGTTCCATGATCGACTTTGTAGTTGTGTCATCGGATTTGCAGCTTCATGTTTTGGACACTCGGGTGAAGAGAGGGGCAGAGCTTTCTACCAATCACTACCTGGTGGTGAGTTGGCTGCGATGGTGGGGGAGGATGCCGGACAGACCTGGCAGGCCCAAACGCATTGTGAGGGTCTGCCGGGAATGTCTGGCAGAGTCTCCTGTCAGAGAGAGTTTCAATTCCCACCTCCGGAAGAACTTTGAACATGTCACGAGGGAGGTGCTGGACATTGAGTCCGAGTGGACCATGTTCCGCACCTCTATTGTCAAGGCGGATGATTGGAGCTGTGGCCGCAAGGTAGTTGGTGCCTGTCGTGGCGGTAATCCTAGAACCCGTTGGTGGACACCGGCGGTGAGGGATGCAGTCAAGTTGAAGAAGGAGTCCTATCGGGTTCTTTTGGCTCATAGGACTCCGGAGGCAGCGGACAGGTACCGACAGGCCAAGCGGTGTGCGGCTTCAGCGGTCGCGGAGGCAAAAACTCGGACATGGGAGGAGTTCGGGGAAGCCATGGAAAACAACTTCCGGATGGCTTCGAAGCGATTCTGGACCACCATCCAAATCCTCAGGAGGGTGAAGCAGTGCACTGTCAACACCGTGTATAATAAATGATAAATGGGTTGTACTTGTATAGCGCTTTTCTACCTTCAAGGTACTCAAAGCGCTTTGACACTACTTCCACATTTACCCATTCACACACACATTCACACACTGATGGAGGGAGCTGCCATGCAAGGCGCTAACCAGCACCCATCAGGAGCAAGGGTGAAGTGTCTTGCTCAGGACACAACGGACATGACGAGGTTGGTACTAGGTGGGGATTGAACCAGGGACCCTCGGGTCGCGCACGGCCACTCTCCCACTGTGCCACGCCGTCCCTATGGTGCGGATAAGACCTCCTCAATCCCCCCAACACGTCTTCCTATGAGGAAGCAGTGCCTGGGGAATCTGTGGTGTGGTCTCCTATTTCTGGGGATGAGGTTGCTGAGGTAGTTAAAAAGCTCCTCGGTGGCAAGGCCCCGGGGGTGGATGAGATCCGCCCGGAGTTCCTGAAAGACTCTGGATGCTGTGGGGCTGTCTTGGTTGACAAGACTCGGGGGCGGTACCTCTGGATTGGCAGACCGGGGTGGTGGTTCCTCTCTTTAAGAAGGGGAACCGGAGGGTGTGTTCCAACTATCGTGGGATCACACTCCTCAGCCTTCCCGGTAAGGTCTATTCAGGTGTACTGGAGAGGAGGCTACGCCGGATAGTCGAACCTCGGATTCAGGAGGAACAGTGTGGTTTTCGTCCTGGTCGTGAAACTGTGGACCAGCTCTATACTCTCGGCAGGGTCCTTGAGGGTGCATGGGAGTTTGCCCAACCAGTCTACATGTGCTTTGTGGACTTGGAGAAGGCATTCGACCGTGTACCCCGGGAAGTCCTGTGGGGAGTGCTCAGAGAGTATGGGGTAACGGACTGTCTTATTGTGGCAGTTCGCTCCCTGTATAATCAGTGTCAGAGCTTGGTCCGCATTGGAAGAAGATGGATGGATGGATGGATATATATGTATATATATGTATATATATATATATATATATATATATATATATATATATATATATATATATATATATATATACAGTTCTGAAGTTCATATACATATAAAATATACTGTATTTTCTCGACTATAGAGTAGGATATATAAGCCAAACCCACTAAATGTTAAAATAAAAAACATGTTTCCATATACGAGCCACACCGGACTATAAGCCGCAGATATATACGTTGCGACATGAGTTATTTACAGCGTAAGATGCTATAATTGTTTATGTATCACAAAGTTTACATTTAATAGTTTCTAAACGGTGCCTGTAACACACCTACTGCATTGTTTGTCAGTGTAGAACAGGCGTGATGGTTGTTTTTTTGTGGGGTGGGGATATTGCACGGACCCAGTTTAGAGAGATGCTTCTGTAAGTACAGTCAAGCTTATTTTTTACCACAGACTGCATTTTCGTAAACTGTATATTTGATGTTTAAATTGTTTTGCTATGATCCAGCGAAGTCCGGCAGATGTGGCATTTGGTTTACCAGTTTCAATTGCAAATTGCTTAATAATCCTATAAAACGAAGTAAGACATTACATTATCTCCGTCATCTGGGCGCCAAAGTACACTTCTTGCAGGAGACTCATCTTAAGCCTTCTGATCACTTGAGGCTGAGGAGAAGATATAGATAGGACAGACTTACCACATTTCATTTTCGGGCAAATCTAGGGAAGTTGCTATTTTGCTACATAAATTTGTTTCTTTTGTACACTTGAATAGTATTTCAGATCCTGATGGGAGGTATGTTACCGTCACTGGCCAAATTGAAAACCCCCCAGTAGGTCTCGTAAATGTTTATGCTCCCAACTATGACGATGACACCTTTTGAAATGTCTTTTTCTGAATCTCCCTGACATGTCAATGTAATATTTAATGCCAGGAGGAGACTTTAAGATTTTGGCTTTATCCCCAGCTTGATTGCTAATCACCAAAAACTCGGCCATTATCAAGGTCTGCTAAGGCAGTGGTGCCCAACCACTGACCGATTGGTACCGGGCCGCACAGGAAATAAAAAATAAAATAAAATAAATAACCTTTTTTTTTTTTTTTTTTTTAAATTAAATCAACATAAAAAACACAATATATACATTATATATCAATATAGATCAATACAGTCTGCAGGGATACAGTCCGTAAGCACACACGTTTGTATTTCTTTATGAAAAAATAAAAAATAAAAAATAAAAGTGGGACAAATTTTCAAGCGTTGACCGGTCCGCAGCTAAAAAAAGGTTGGGGACCACTGTGCTAAGGTGTTTCATTGTGATAAAGCTGTTAACCTATTAGCTCATCAACCACACCAGATATCAGCATCCCATTTATGTGCAGCCCTTTGAGACACTTGTGATTTAGGGCTATATAAATAAACATTGATTGATTGATTGAATCTGCAGAATCAATCAATCTGATTCAGGTATACAGGTAAAAGCCAGTAAATTAGAATATTTTGAAAAACTTGATTTATTTCAGTAATTGCATTCAAAAGGTGTAACTTGTACATTATATTTATTCATTGCACACAGACTGATGCATTCAAATGTTTATTTCATTTAATTTTGATGATTTGAAGTGGCAACAAATGAAAATCCAAAATTCCGTGTGTCACAAAATTAGAATATTACTTAAGGCTAATACAAAAAAGGGATTTTTAGAAATGTTGGCCAACTGAAAAGTATGAAAATGAAAAATATGAGCATGTACAATACTCAATACTTGGTTGGAGCTCCTTTTGCCTCAATTACTGCGTTAATGCGGCGTGGCATGGAGTCGATGAGTTTCTGGCACTGCTCAGGTGTTATGAGAGCCCAGGTTTCTCTGATAGTGGCCTTCAACTCTTCTGCGTTTTTGGGTCTGGCATTCTGCATCTTCCTTTTCACAATACCCCACAGATTTTCTATGGGGCTAAGGTCAGGGGAGTTGGCGGGCCAATTTAGAACAGAAATACCATGGTCTGTAAACCAGGCACGGGTAGATTTTGCGCTGTGTGCAGGCGCCAAGTCCTGTTGGAACTTGAAATCTCCATCTCCATAGAGCAGGTCAGCAACAGGAAGCATGAAGTGCTCTAAAACTTGCTGGTAGACGGCTGCGTTGACCCTGGATCTCAGGAAACAGAGTGGACCGACACCAGCAGATGACATGGCACCCCAAACCATCACCCAACCATGCAAATGTTGCATTTCCTTTGGAAATCGAGGTCCCAGAGTCTGGAGGAAGACAGGAGAGGCACAGGATCCACGTTGCCTGAAGTCTAGTGTAAAGTTTCCACCATCAGTGATGGTTTGGGGTGCCATGTCATCTGCTGGTGTCGGTCCACTCTGTTTCCTGAGATCCAGGGTCAACGCAGCCGTCTACCAGCAAGTTTTAGAGCACTTCATGCTTCCTGCTGCTGACCTGCTCTATGGAGATGGAGATTTCAAGTTCCAACAGGACTTGGCGCCTGCACACAGTGCAAAATCTACCCGTGCCTGGTTTACGGACCATGGTATTTCTGTTCTAAATTGGCCCGCCAACTCCCCTGACCTTAGCCCCATAGAAAATCTGTGGGGTATTGTGAAAAGGAAGATGCAGAATGCCAGACCCAAAAACGCAGAAGAGTTGAAGGCCACTATCAGAGAAACCTGGGCTCTCATAACACCTGAGCAGTGCCAGAAACTCATCGACTCCATGCCACGCCGCATTAACGCAGTAATTGAGGCAAAAGGAGCTCCAACCAAGTATTGAGTATTGTACATGCTCATATTTTTCATTTTCATACTTTTCAGTTGGCCAACATTTCTAAAAATCTCTTTTTTGTATTAGCCTTAAGTAATATTCTAATTTTGTGACACACGGAATTTTGGATTTTCATTTGTTGCCACTTCAAATCATCAAAATTAAATGAAATAAACATTTGAATGCATCAGTCTGTGTGCAATGAATACATATAATGTACAAGTTACACCTTTTGAATGCAATTACTGAAATAAATCAAGTTTTTCAAAATATTCTAATTTACTGGCTTTTACCTGTATTTACGGATGATCTTGAGAGCAATAATATATTTAGGAATTCTTATGCGTCCCTCTACTCATCTTCTCACTGTTCTACTCCTGAGCTTGAAATTTTTTCAAATCAGGACATCAGCTCGGTTGATCAGTCTGAGTTAGAGAGACCAATTACGGCTGCGAAATTAAATGTTATCACTACTAAACGGAAAATTCCCAGAATTTGGTATGAACTAGCCACTCTATTATTGAACATGTACAATGAATCGTTAGAATCTGGCCGCCTCCCGCAAACGCTCAACGAAGCTTTAATTTCTCTCCTCCTGAAAAAAGGCAAGGACCTTTTGTCGTGCACTTCTTATCGCCCTAATTAGTCTGTTAAATGTAGACTTTAAATAATTATCTTAACTGCTGGCTTCACGTCTGGATACCATTCTCCCTTCTATTGTATTGGTTCATCTGGAATAGGCACTCCTTTTCTAGTCTTAAAAATCTTTTCATTATATTGTATAATGTGCCTGCTCTTCACACTAAAGAAGCAGTGATATCTGTGGATGTCAAAAAAGGCATTTAACTAAGTGGGGTGGGATTATCTCTTTTATGTCTTGGAGAGATTCGGCTTCAAAGATTAAGCTCCTATATTTATCTCCTGAGGCCTCGGTCAGGACAAATACTACTTAATTTCGCCTTTACCATTCCACACGGCGGGGCACTCCGCTGAGCCCATTGCTTTTTGCTCTGGTCATTGAGCCTCTGTCATTAGCGCTTTGTATCAACCTGCTTATTACGGGCATATGTAGACACAATGTGCAAGTGAAAGTCTCAGATTACCTCCTTCTGTATGTCTTAGACATCTACGTCTTGATCCCGACTGCCTTTTGGAAATGTGTTTGGCTGCAAATTGTTTGGCTGCAAATTGAACTTGGGTGAAAGTGAATTTCTGCTGTTAAGAAATGATCTCTGCACAATTTTCCATTTAAAATTGCCTCACAAAGTTTCACACTAAGCTTCCAGTTCACACATACGCTTGCAGAGCTTTATAAAGCCAACTTTGTCCCGCTGTTGTCCAGAATCCATGGAGATTTTGATCGCTTGCCCTTACTTAATTTATCTACAACGGCTCCTGTCAACTCTGTTAAAATTAATGTTTTTCCACGATGATCCTATTTGTTCCCATGCATACCACTTTTTCTCCTTCAGTCCTTCTTTCGTAAATTAGATAGTCAGATTTTATTTCGTAAATTAGATTAAAATTTAGACTTCCTTTGGAATAATAATATTCACAGATTATATAAACCATATTTACCCAAATCGTCGGGAGGAATAGCACTACCAAACTTTAGGTTTTACTGCTGGGCTAACAACATTAGAATTCTTAAATATTGGCTGCAATATGAAGCATTTGATCCCCCTCCGTTATGGCTGGTTATGGAAGCTAACTCAACTAAACCAGTATATTTTAGGACTCTGGTTTACTCTCTCATCCACTCTCCTATCTCCTATTTCCATTCTTTACAAAAAATCCAATCGTAAAAACCTCATTCAGAAATTGGGTTCAGTTTAAGCACCATTTGGCTTACAGACTATTTATAGTCACCATCACTGCTAAACATGTTTTTCCCCACTCTCTTGTTGATAGTGCCTTTTTAAGATGGTCAAGTCTGGGGATCAACAACATTAAAGATTTATAAAATGTTACTTAGTTCCAGTAACGTTGTGATAAATGTTACTACTTAATCAAAACTTTTTTTTTTTTAGATATCTACAGATCCGCAATTTTGTTCTCAACAATTTTCCCAGGTTTCAAAACTTACCGACTGACAAAGTTTTAGATGCTTTTTTTGACACTACTTCTGACTTTAAAAGGATCAATTACACGTATTTACAATCACATTTTTCATTTTTCAATTCAATTAAGTCACTTTTGGGGTGAGGGGTGACTTGGGAGTGACCCTATGTGAGGAGAGCTGGACAGAAATATTAAGTAGAGTTCATAGATTTTCAATTTGTGCTAGACACAGCCTTATGCAATGCAAGCTAATACATCATATCTATTATACCAAGGTCCGGCTGGTTAAGATGTATGACAAATTGTCTCTATTATGTGATCTGTGTCAACAGTCTACAGCTAACCAAGTGCATATGTTTTGGCTTTGCCCATCCCTATGCAGTCGTTGGACAGAAATGTTTAAAACTTTGTCTTTGATAATTGGTCAAAGCGGACTACTTGGGGTATCCCCTCTGTCATCATCGCTTAGCAAATCCAAAAAGAACGTTAACTGAGAAAGTATATGAAATTAGAGGCAAGCTTTTGACAAAACATTTTGTTGAAAAACCGAATCGTATGAAAATTGATACGTATGAAAATCGAGCAGGGGTGGGATGGAATAGGTTTTGCTTCTTCCTACTCCTTTTTGGACATGTTGTAATGAGAAATGGAAATGTGTAATATGTGATTTAACATACATACATTTTCGCAATAAACAGAAACAGTATCACTGTATATCATTCTAACCTGAGCACAGCCTCTTGCTGGCAGTGACGTGCAGTCAGGGGAGGCAGGTGAGGCGGGGCCTCACGTGCCATCATGGAAATTTAAAAAGAAAAAAAAATAAATTAAATTGTTATATGTATCCAGTGATTATACTATGAAGTTATTTTCCATTTAACTTCACCAGTTTTAGATTATTTTTCTTCAAAATCACTGAATTTTCACATTTGCCGTTCAAATACTGAGAAGAGACTTGCGGTGAGTCAGCAACCAGTTGAGACACGTCACTGAATTGAGCCTCACCATGGATTGCGCAATGACTCGGCTAACTGCTAGCCTGCTGTGCAGTGAGACCGTATTGCTATATGAATTATATTATACATTTCCATAGTCTCGTTAGCTGAGGTATATAATGTACAGTGTATTTTGTCAACAACTGTATGTGTGTAATGTATTTCTTGTGCTGAGCAATCATAAAACGGCTGCAAAAGACGCACTGGGTGAGGCTCGCAGTAATCCCGCCTCCTGGTGGTAGAGGGTGGTAGTGATCCCAGAGATCATTCTTGCGACTACTCGGCTGCAGAAGAAGTGACAAGCAGCAACAGTTAGCAGCGATCGTTTATTTTTTCCTCTCGCCTGGATGTTTAACATGGAGGATTACATATCTAAAATAAAACAGTTTTCTAAACTGGACTTTCAATCGAAGCAGGAGGTAATACTTAAAGGAAAATCTCCATCGAGACAGAGAGACTTTTAAAACTGAATAAAGATAAGGAAGACTTCTATAAACAAGTTATCAATGCTTTTGTTCAAAAGGACATGGACTTCATTTATAAGTAAAGGTAATACCATAATAAAGTTTTTTTTATTAAATGTGCTTTTTTGTGTGCTACAGTTTGTATGTGTAAAGTTAAAGTTAAGTTAAAGTACCAATGATTGTCACACACAGTAGGTGTGGTGAAATTTGTCCTCTGCATTTGACCCATCCCCTTGCTCACCCCCTGGGAGGTGAGGGGAGCAGTGGGCAGCAGCGGCGCCGCGCCCGGGAATAATTTTTGGTGATTTAACCCCCAATTCCAACCCTTGATGCTGAGTGCCAAGCAGGGAAGAATGCTGGTATGAGCTTTTAAACATAACCCGTTAACTGCTGCCAATCAAATGGTGAATAATATACTCTTTAGGGTTCATATGTTTGTAAATCTGACTGTGATGAAGTCAGTGCCTCACCAGTCATGAACCTCACCGCACGTCACTGCTTGCTGGACTACAGAGATGCACATTACACATTTAGAAATCTTCAATGTTTCTTATAATAAGAGTTGTACTGTACAGTGCACACACATACACACTTGTAGAGCAAAAACACATGAGCTATGCATGTGAGTGAGTTTTTCAGGCATTTGTTGACTTTGGCAACAGACCCATCTTCTCATCCATTCCTTCCATGCTTTCTCTTAAACGCACACACAGTACATACTCAGTTTGGCTTGCATTTTTCAGACATTTCCCTAGACAAACATTTCCTTTTCCCTTTACGCATTCTCAAGTGAATGTCCATACATTCTTCTGACAGCTTTAATTCCAGCTTTCATGTGCATTGTTTTTCCTCCATAAAATGCTTTCCAAGAAACTGTGATAATTTAGATAAACACTCAAGTTGTTTGGGGCTGCATTAACACAGTTGCGTAAATGTAAAAGTATTTCAATGTGCAGGAAAATAAAATCAAAGTTTAAAAGACCAGTCAGTACACTGTGAACAAGCACTCATCTTTACGCACTAATATGTCTGAGTTGTGTTCACTTCCCAATTTTGTTTGGGGTCAAATCGCGGGCCACCCAACCACTGAAGAGGGGGGACAACTGTCCACCATCTTCTAAGTACGGCCACGTACATGGTGAGACCCCCTTTTGCCTCTCAGTCTTTTCCCTCGTCCACTCGTCACGTACACATTTGGCCTTCTTGGTTTTTTTTCTTTTTTACCCCTTATTTTCAACTTCTCCTCACCCCATACTACAGTCTGCCATGAAAGTAAAGCCAGGTCATAAAGTTACTGCTGCTACTCCATTTTCCCATGCACCGTTGCCTCTTGTCTTTCCACTTTCTAGGAAAACCTATAGAATTTCTCCTCAACCACACATCTCCAACTCAATGTTCCGTTGTTTTTACCCACAGGCTTCTTCCATATCATGAATATTTTAAAGCATGGTCTTAGAATCTGCGCAAACTAAATCCCATAGTTTCTCCTTTCCCTATCAATGTTTTTTTTTTTTTTTTACCAAGACTGGATATACTGTATCCTATAACATGTTCTGTTATTTAGTTGTTGCCTTCTGCTGTGTGGTCCTGTTTTGTGTATTCATATACATTTTCTGTTAACAGAAACACAATAAATAACAATGACAATGAACATACCGGGTCTGGTGGTGATGGTGGCGTTCTACCTCCTAATCCTGGGAACGGGCATCTGGGCATCAATGCGCTCCAGGAAAGAAGAGAAAAAGTGGACAGGAGATGGAATAGAGATCACGCTTCTGGCTGGACGTAACATCAACTTGCTCGTGGGCATATTTACTCTTACAGGTAAAAAGCTTTCTTTTGACATTAAGCCATCAGACGAAATCAAGTAATAATTGACTTGTATTAAGAAAAAAACTTGTTTGTCATGTTTTTGCAGCCACATGGGTAGGAGGAGGGTTTATCCTCGGCATTGCTGAAGCAACATACAACCCGACATTAGGAGCAGTGTGGGCTCTCATGCCAGTGCCATATGTCCTTACATTCTTCTTAGGTAAGTTCTACTTCAAAACCTAAAGGTATGAACTGAAATTTAACATTCCGATCAGTGTGAGATGATAAATGAAAGACAGCATAGTTGTACTCAAGAGGGATGGGTGTAGGTTGACAACATGCAGCAGGAAATGCCAGTAAAATTAGATACTGACAGGAAGGTGTCCAGTTGTACATTATGTAATATATATATATATATATATATATATATATATATATATATATATATATATATATATATGTAACTAGATCTGGAGGATAGGCGTTTCACGTTAAGTTGGTCAATATCCTTTATTTCACAAGAAGATGCAATAGGATACCTACAATTCAGTACAAATCATGTTTAATGGCAAGAGTCACAACCATAACTCTTACAGGGAACCTATGATGATTCAACGCCAGTGTTGGGTTAGTTACTGAAAAGCAGTAACTAGTTACAGTTACTAGTTACTTCATTTCAAAAGTAACTCAGTTACTAACTCAGCTACTTACACCAAAAAGTAATGCGTTACTGTGAAAAGTAACTATTTAGTTACTTCTTTTTTCTTTTCTTTTTTAAAGCTCCAATTAATGCCCTTTTAGCCTTCATTTCAGTACTGTTATTGCACTGGAGAATAATACAATCTGTTGATCAACTTGACATGCATTTGCATCACTCAACTCTGCTAAGCCATGTGGTCTACATACAACACACAAAGACAAATATATGTTACAAAGGCCAATTTGTATCTGGCCAGAACAAATTGACAAAACTATTTTAAATAGCTGCAACATAACATACATAAGTAACAAACAGCATAATAACAGCATAGCTGTAAAGCAAGAAAGGCACACACTACATACACAAAGTCTAACCAGGCATTTTCTTCCTCAAGTAATTCTGATACAAAATCATGTCTGAAGCCCAGAACACTCTACACATTTCCCCAGTTTTAGTTTAGAGATAAGGAAAGATTGGCCTGGCCCACTAGGATCCCTCTTTATGTTTGTGAACTTTATAGTCTATACATTTAGAGTGATGTGATAATCAAACACTCAAGAAGTCTAGAATGAAAGAGTATATAAGAGAATTGACAGCAACGTTCCCTCTCAGGAGCGCACATGTGCAATTGCGCACTGCTCAAGCGTCCTCTGCGCACGGCAAATCTATGCCATGCACAAAATCAAATAAAAAAATAAGCGCATAACAATTTTTGACACGACACGGACACGACAGAGAAAACCGTTTTCGTCATCATTGTTCAAATATTGTAACGTCTGTCGAGACGCTTTGAGGACATGAATTCCATCCATCACTTTACTGAGCAAAACTCTTTACTGTCGGCCATAAACACATCACCAAAACATTAGTAAAAAAAATGATATCTAGCAAAACTGGTCATTTTCTGCAGTACAAACCAGACCAAAAGCAACTTTGTTATATCAACAGCAGCCGCTCGCTCTCTCACGTGCGCCAACACTTGCACATATGGCAACTTAGCCAGTGATGCGTTTACAGCCACACAAAAAGTCGGACAACTCCAACACCACACATAAAGTGTCATTCCAGGTCGTTACACTATGATTTACCAATCAAATGTGTGCTTATTCTAGTGTCATTTATTAGGAATCTTAATTTATAAATATTAATCATTAAATGCTGTTAGTATATTAAATAAATACTAATAAAAATATATTTTTTACAAACAGGAAGTTGCAGGAATGTACACATGATCCCCTGCTTACATCTCATTGTGCAACATGTGAATGTTTTAATGGGAACTAAATGCAATGTCTGAAAGGGGTACAAATTATTTCCAAAGCAGGACCTCCACCCAGACAAACAATACAAGTACACAGTTCATGAAAAACAATATTTGTTGTTATTGTCATTATAAGTGGGCCTAAACACTTATATTAGAAATGGAAATGACTGCTGTCATTTGATTATAATAATAAGAGAATGTTGTCTGTCTATCTGTGTTGGCCCTGTGATGAGGTGGGGACTTGTCCAGGGTGTACCCTGCCTTCCGCCCGAATGCAGCTGAGATAGGCTCCAGCGACCCCGAAAGGGACAAGCGGTAGAAAATGGATGGATGGATGGAGATGTAAGTTGTTATTTAGTGAGGTTTGGGACAGGTGTGCTGCTGGTGTAGCCACAGTGTGCACGTCTAAAGTTGCTCACATGGACTCCACTCAATGCTCAGGGACTTTTTGCATTTGCTCACACATGAACAATTAGAGGGAACATTGATTGACAGAGTGTGTACCTTCAGCGGTGAATGGTGGTGGTGGTGGAGGTGAAATGGCATCAGAGTCTCTGTCTCTCTTTACTAGCTTCGTCGAAGCATGTTGCTATGTAGCTTGTTTCAGCAGATTTGAATTGCTGTTTTGGGCAGTAGATGGCATCTTTGATCCAAAGCACAATTTACATTTAACTAAAATGTTATTTTCTTTGTGCTCGACAAAAGAAAAGTAGTGAAAATATCTCCATGTTAGCAAACTCGACTTCTGGCTCCGCCATGATCAGACACGCCCCCCCCCCCCTCGCTCCCCACACTCACACTCAGACACACCCACACAGAGCGCATGTCTCTCTCTCTTCTCCGGCTTGTGACACAAGAAGAATCAGAACGATGACAGAGCAGCGCTCCAATAAAACACACTTTATACTACATAAAAAGTAACGTAAAATAACACAGTAACGCATCATGTAGTAACGGTAACTGAGTTACTAAATATAAAAAAATAACGCGTTAGATTACTAGTTACCGCCGAAACTAACGGCGTTACAGTAACGCGTTACTTTGTAACGCGTTAGTCCCAACACTGTTCAACGCACATACTTGTGGTCTGGATAATATGTATTGCTTGTCAGGCTTGTCCCTGACAGTTTGGTTTGGTTTTAGTTTTTCCTCTGTGTTTGTCTTCATTTCCTGTCAGCGCTTTTATTTTGGTTGTTTCCTGCTTGTGTCCCTGAGCGCTGTTTCCCCTCAGCTGCGGCTGATTGGCTCCTGGCCATACCTGGTGTCAACCAGCCAGCTGCTATTTAAACCTGCCTTGCCATCCAGTCTGTGCTGGAGTATTGTCGATGTGATTGTCATTACTACCTGTCGTTACTACTTGTCTTTGTCGCTGTCGTCGTAGCGGTAAGCTGTACCTGATAGCTATTTGTAGTTTGCTGTCTCCTAGCTTCTTGTTTTCCTGTTAGCTATAACCAGTTAGCCATTAGCTGTTTCCAGTTTTTCTGTTTGCTGGTTCCTATTTTCAGTTTGGCCATTCCTAGTGCCTGGTTTGTGTTTTACATTTATTTTGGACATTAAATTATGTTTTCCTGTACCAAGCCTGCCTTCTCTGTATCTTGGGGTTTGTCACCAACACCATGTGACAGAATACTTCAGCCTAACACGGACCCCGCAGAGATTTCGATAGTGGAGAGGCTTGACAGGATTCTTGTGATGATGGCTAAATTGAAGAATAGTTCGGCCTCATTTCAAGCCCTCTCCCACCCATCCCTTTCGTCTGTGGGCCTATCTGGGGACGTCTGGGATCCGTTCCTTGAGGGGGGGGGCTATGAGTAGCTGTGCAGCTGGGGAGGCACAGCTACTTCCCACCCCAGTGGGTCTGCAACAGACGCCACCATGCACTCCGGTGGACCAGCAGACGCCACCATGCACTCCGGTGGGCCAGCAGACGCCACCATGCACTCCGGTGGGCCAGCAGACGGCACCATGCACTCCCGTTGGCCAGCAGACGCCGCCACCATGCACTCTTGTGGGCCAGCAGACGCCGCCACCATCCTCTCCGGTGGGCCAGCAGAGGCCGCCACCATCCTCTCCAGTGGGCCAGCAGAGGGCGCCACCATCCTCTCCGGTGGGCCAGCAGAGAGCGCCACCATCCTCTTTGCTGGGTCCTCCCACGCAGGTGAACGAGCCGCCTCGCCAATTGCGGTGGCGTTCAACTCGCACCGTCGCCACCTGACTCTTCCCCGCTGGTTGAGGGAACACTTGGCTTGGTGGCCCACCGCCTTGTCCTACTTCCACCTGCTTGTGTCCCTGAGCGCTGTTTCCCCTCAGCTGCGGCTAATTGGCACCTGGCCACACCTGGTGTCAATCAGCCAACTGCTATTTAAACCTGCCTTTCTTCCAGTCTGTGCTGGAGTATTGTTGATGTGATTGTCATTACTACCTGTCGTTACTACTTGTCCTTGTTGCTGTCGTCGTAGCGGTAAGCTGTTCCTGATAGCTATTTGTAGTTTGCTGTCTCCTAGCTTCTTGTTTTCCTGTTAGCTATATCCAGTTAGCCGTTAGCTGTTTCCAGTTTTTCTGTTTGGTGGTTCCTCTTTTCAGTTTGGCTATTCCTAGTTCCTGGTTTGTGTTTTACATTTGTTTTGGACATTAAATTATGTTTTCCTGTACCAAGCCTGCCTTCTCTGCATCTTGGGGTTCGTCACCAACACCTTGTGACAATGCTTTGGTGTATACATTTAAACCCTCTTTTTGAGTTAGACTGCAATTGAAACAGGGGATGCCCCCCTTTTCCAAAAGTATCAGAATGTATTCTTGGAAAATGCACACTGTTTATCACACTAGCACACTATATATCTTGAATGTGACCATGTTCTCTATTAGTACAGTATATAGCAGACCTGGGCAAATTAAGGCCCAGGGATGCGGCCCGTTCAGTTTTTCAATCTGGCCCGCCGGACAGTCCCAAATAATTTTTTTTAGATCTTTAAGATCGAAACTGCAGCTGCCATTATGATGTGCAGTGATGTTTTCAAATGACTGTCAGTCTGGAACTATACAAAGTATTTCAATGGTTGGAATCTGCACTTTTGCATGATATACTAGTTACTATGGTAATCTAAGTCACAGCAGCTCAGACGAGGCACCAAGCAGTGTGGGGGGAGAGCGTTTCCACAGAGTGTTACCAGAGCGGCCAGCCTGAAATGCGGGTGTCAGGGACAGACGCGGAAGGAGATTTTTACAACCAAGTTCTAAAGCTTAGTGATATATCAGATGTATCAGATCGTAGCTGGGTTTGTTTTTTACCTTTGGCGTTCATATTTCGCTGTGTGTTGCATTTTTGGTGAGTTTCGGTTTATTGTAAAATATGTCGATCGAGAGGGGGTGTGACGTTCATATGTTGTCAATATTCAATGTTTTATCGTTCATAGTTAATATTGTAAATCCCAAATTCTTTATTTTTATTTTTTATTTTTTTTAAGAATGTATTAATCAATCAAACAAAACAATACACCATAATAATGCAATCCAATTCCAAAACCAAACCCGACCCAGCAAAATTCAGAATAGTAATAAACACAGCAATTGAGAGGACACACAAACATGACACAGAACAATCTAAAAGTATCGAAACAAAAATGACAACAACAGTATCAATATTAGTAACAATTTCAACATAGCAGTGATTAAAAATCCCTCATTGACATTATCATTACATACATTAATAAAAAATAAAAAAAATAAATTAAAAAATGAACAAAAGTGTGTCACAGTGGCTTACACTTGCATCGCATCTCATAAACTTGACAACACATTGTGTCCAATATTTTCCACAAAGATATAATAAGTCATATTTTTGGTTCATTTAATAGTTAAAACAAATTTAAATAATGGTTCCCATATTCCAATATATGACTCATTATTATCTAAACTAAATGCCGTTTTTTCTACTGATATTATCTCCATAGCTTGTGTATACCAGTCAGAATGTGTTGGACTATCAACAGCTATCCATTTTTTAAATATTACCCTTTTTGTTATTATGCATATTGAAATAAATGCATTTTTACTCTTTCATGTACATTCTAGGTGTCTCACCTTGTAAAATGTTGTGGACAAATGATCCCAGAAGTATTTATTTCAGAGAAATGAAACAACAGTTTCAGTGGTGTGGGCTCAGCAGAGGGGAAGGAGGCTTGTCGACACAACATGTCTGAGAATAACTACAAATGTATATCCGTCAATCTGTGACATCACAAATAGCCCACTGTTAAAAAGAAGACACAAAAACACAGCTTTTAGGTGCATACAAAACTGCGTGCAAGCTCACACCCCAATGAACCTTATGATTTAACGCTTCGGCATTGTTTAACCTGAGTATTGTTTGAAATGAGAGTCCAACATTGTAACATTTATAATTGAGTCAAGAGGAAGATTCTCTTCCATACCTTAAAGGCTGTCTATAATCTCTACCCGCCATATCTGTCTGACAAGCTCAACATCAATATTCCTACCTCCTCCATCGATTTGACCGTCCCATCAACCCGCCTGTGTACCATGGGTTTAAAAGCCTTCAGGCTCTCTGCGCCTCACCTCTGGAACTCCCTCCCTTCAGGAACATTGACTCTATTGTCATTTTTTAAAACTCACCTCAAAACCCACTTGTTTGGGCAGGCCTACGCCTGTTAATGCAAATCTCTGTTTTTAATTTAACTTTAACTTTGCTTCAATCTTTATTATTGCTGCTTTCACACAATGTACGGCGAAAGGTGCCTTACAAAATAAATGTATTATTATTATTATTATTATTATTATTATTATTATTATTATTATTATTATCATTATTATTATTAAAATCATCACAGGTCCCCTTTAAGAAATGTACACTGGATACATTTCCAAAATTCTAGTGTTGTTGACCACCAATGTTGCCAACTGTCCTTTTAAAAACAGAATTACCCTGTCTTTAGAAACAAACATAGGAATGCAGTATTGAGCTAAAAAGGGACACATTATTGTGTTACTATAAGAAGAAAAAAAGGTCTGTAAAATTTTAATAAATTCTATTGACAACAGCTTGCCAAAGGCTAATCCAATTCATCCCAGCTTGTTTGATAGCTCACCTATAAATTTCACTGTTGTTTAAATTTTTTGAGATGTTTTTTAATCTATTTGCTTTAGCTGTTACTCTGCCTTGGCAGTTAGCGAGCAGTTGCTAGCTAGCTAAATAAAATGTATCCACTTAGCTTCTGGTCCTCAAACTTCCTGTATTCATTTTTCCAGAGGTTGGCAAAACGTATTAGAATATCAATATCCCTGTAAACCTATAAAAGTTTCTCTCACGTTAAAAATAGGACCACACGGAATCAGTTCAGGATGGTAATTTGAGGCAACAGGTGCAAAGTGATGACTTGAACCCAAGAGACCTGAAATTAATGAGCTTATACACTCAGTCATGAACATTTGCAACTGGTTGTTGCCACAAAGGCCACCATACTATGAGAGTTAAGAACAGTGTTGGGTTGGTTACTGAAAACCAGTAACCAGTTACAGTTACGAGTTACTTTATTTCAAAAGTAACTCAGTTACTAACTCAGATACTTACACCAAAAAGTAATGCGTTACTGTGAAAAGTAACTATTTAGTTACTTTTTTTTTTCTTTTCTTTTTTTAAGGCTCCCATTAATGCCCTTTTAGCCTTCATTTCAGTACTGTTATTGCACTGGAGAATAATACAATCTGTTGATCAATTTGACATGCATTTGCATCACTGAACTCAGAAAGCAATGTGGTCTACATACAACACACAAAGACAAAGATATGCTTCAAAGGGCCAATTTATTTCAGGCCAGAACAAATTGACAAAACTATTTTAAATAGCTGCAACATAATGACACTTTAACTTTAACTTTAAGTAGATGGGATCTTTGATCCAAGGCACAACTTACATTTAACTAAAATGTTATTTTCTTTGTGCTTGACAAAAGAAAAGTATTGTCATAGGCCCTGGAGGAACGACTCCCCTGCGCTCCTCAACTACGGTCTGGTAGCCCCCCCCCCACCCCCCTCCCCACACAAAGCACGCCTTTTCCTTTCCTTGTGACACAGAAGGACGACACCGCAGTGCTCCAATAAAACACACTCAGATCTTCTGTTTCTAGAAGATACTACATAAAAAATAGCGTAAAATAACGCATCATGTAGTAACGGTAACTGAGTTACTGAATATAAAAAATAACGCGTTAGATTACTAGTTACCGCCGAGAATAACTTTGTAACACGTTAGTCCCAACACTGGTTAAGAATAAAGGAAATGTCAAAGTTCCCAATCAAGAAATATAGCATTGAATTCTCTGTCCTTGGTCTTTGTCGCTGTGTTTAGCTCATAGTGTTTAATCATCTAGCAGTCAGTTAGCATTCTCCTGACCAACACCTTACCGGTCTTCTGTTTGTGCTTTCCATTGATAGCTGCATAAGTATGCTTACTTTTTTCTGAAGCCTAACACCAACACTTTCCCTTTCTCAGGTGGCTTTTTTTTTGCAAAGCCCATGAGAGAGAACAAATATGTGACAATGATGGATCCTTTCCAGCAGAAGTACGGAAACGTACTGGCCACTGCTCTAATCTTTCCGGCACTAGTCGCTGATGTGTTGTGGGTGGCACGCACACTCGTGAGCCTGGGTGAGTTTCTTTGCACGAAATAATTGTTTGCTATGTTCTATCATGCGTGCATGCGTCATGCAGACATAAACATATCAAGGCATGCAATGTATAAAACACTTAAGTAAAACAGATGGCCATTGATGATTGGTGCCAGACACAAGACGCAGAACCAAGAAGGAATAGAAATACTATAAACACCGGCACAAACTACAGCCTTTTATGGTTCAACCTTATAATACAAGGCCATAAAATCCTCAAGTATATTATCCACATATAAAATGTTTAATCTGCCATTGATTCCATGGCAAAAGTAAACTTGCATGTTGGAGTTTGTTTATTTCTGCATATGTTGAAGCCATGCATCAGGGCTAAAATAATATAATGTTAACTTTTTAAGTCCAACGGCACTGGGTCTCTCACCAGTCAGACACTCAAACTAAATCAAGCTCTCAGCTCTTCTAATGAGAATGTCGATTGACACTTTAAGTGTTAAATTAAATTAGATTTAAAGATATGAACAAGTAACAACTCATCAAAAGGTTGGGTTCACCTGGAGATGTTTGTAAAATCAACAGTTGTTTTGTGATAAAACTCCTATTTACTAGTTCATCTTGACAAGCAAATTTTGGGGGATGATTTTCGCAAGTGAAAAATATAACCGGACCAATCGCTGTCCTTTACAAGCATGCAGGCTGCAGGTGTGTTTTTTCCTGTTATGTCAGGCTCTGATGGTAAAGAATTATTTAACAAGAAAAATGAATGCAGACAGTGATCTGGGTCACCTACGAAATTAAATAACATTGACATTTGCTGTATGTTTAATTAACAACTGCCCATATATTTTTGAGAATTAAATAAACTGCGTGAGCCCTCTTGTCAGTCAGCCACTGTCTTTTTCACTGTGGGTAGAGGTGGGACCGCTAGCATACACACACACAGAAGTATGGTCTTGTAACTTAAACATGAGGTAACATAGTCAAAATGATGGATATCACTCCCAACAGATAGACAGACAAATCCCGGCGATCACATCAACTCCTGGCGGAGGTAGCATAGAAAACTATTCCTTACTTTTATTCCTGTGGTAGTCTTGCTCTCTGACGGGTGGCGTTGCAAAGGAGGAAAAGACACTTCTCGTAGCTTTGCGTATCAAAAGTAAGCTTGTAAAAATTATTAAACAGCATTAAACTGCAAAAGTAGTTTAAACACTACGGCTGAATAAAAACACTGCAAGATAATTGCACTAATCAGCGTTCTTCAGCACACAGATGCCCCAGAAAAGTTCCTGCACCTTGAAAGTTCCTATCATTCTTCTTTCTCACTTTGCCAAGTATGTTGTAATAGAAATGCCTGGTGGAACTTTATTTACACACATAGGGTATTTCATTATCTAGGGTATTTTGGAAAGTTCTTGTTAAAGTTCCTGGGGTGGAAAAAGACCTATTGGGGGATCCTTTAAACAAAATGTGTCTTTTAGTAATTGTAACTTTTAAGGGGCATTTTGAACACTATTTTTTTTAAAGAATATTTGGAGTATATTATTACGTGAATTGCATTTAAGGGAATTTTTACCTTGTAAATCAATTTGTAAATGTGATTTTTGTATATTGGCTACAACATCATTCCTACTGTATCATTTTGTATGTAATGCGTTTGAATAATATGTTTCTGTGTGTGGGTGTCAATGGTGGATGTCGGTGTGAATGTGCATCATTTTGTGTGTGTGTTTTAACGCTGTCTTCTTTTCCAGTGGTAGCAGCCTGTTGATTGTGAAAGGTGGTCAAATATTCAAATCAGGTTGTTCACATGATGAGAGTTTAGTTTTTTGTTCTTTGGCTGGTTCAATGATACGTGCCTTACATAACAAATTATATGTAATATGTTTATATGTAAATTACCGTATTTTCCGGACCATAGGGTGCACCGGATTATAAAGCGCACCGACGATGAGCGGGTCTATTCAGGTCTATTTTCATACAAAAGGCATACCGGATTATAGGGCGCATTAAAGGGGTCAAATATATATATTTTTTTCTAAATTGAAAACACTTCTTTGTAATCATTACATGTTATGTAATCACCATTACATGTTATGTAATGGTGGTTCTTTGGTCAAAATGTTGCATAGATTATGTTTTACAGATAATTTTAAGCCGCTTTCTGACAGTAGCTTCAGGATGCATCGTTTTGTGGGCGGTCTTATTTACATGGCTCACTTTCGGCAACGTCTTTTCTCCGTCATCTTTGTTAGCGTGCAAGGACGGGAGTGGAAGAAGTGTCAAAAGATGGAGCTAACTGTTTTAATGACATTCAGACTTTAGTTAAATCAATAACGGAGCAGCATCTCCTTATCCGTGGCTCACTAGTGCAATAACAATGCCGGAAATGTGTCCTGTGAAAAACCGTCCGACCGGAACTCTCTAACTAAAGATCCTTGGGTGAATAATGTAAACTCACTATGCCGGTATGTTTTAGTGCTTTCATGGCGAGTTTACTGACAGATATAAGTAAGAACTTTACAATACTTTATATTAGAAATGGCAACAGCAGAGGATGAAAGTCCAATAACAAAAAGATAGAGAAAAAGAAGAAGCTTATCGACTACGGTGTCGGCACAAACTACAAAGGCGGACCCGGGAAAATTTTCAGGACTTATGCAGATCCCAAATACAGATCAGCAGGTACCAGAAGGTAAGAAAAGTTGCTTTTGCATAATATTGCGAAACTAAATGCCAGATAATGTGTCTTACCTTATACACACACCATTATAATACTTGCATGTTCAAGCACAGTATAATCCATAGTTTACCAAAGTCGTACTAAAACATTTTGATAGATTTTTGAGCGCCGTGTGTTGTTTACTTGAGTCATATTGCAGTCTACATGTATCTTTTATGTGTGACTGCCATCATATTGCAGTCTACATATATCTCTTATGTGTGACTGCCATCATATTGGTCACACTTATCATTTCACCATGTAACAAATAAAATAGCTTCGAGGTCGGTAAGCACAACCAAAATTTAAATTAAAGGATTTTAAGTGCGCCTTATAGTCCGAAAAATACGATATGTGTAGGAGCATACATTTGCATTTACATTTGCTGTAAAACGTGCAAACACACCACAAAAAGAATGGCTAGGAGACAGGAATGTTCATGAGACATTTTAGTCCAAACCTATCAAACCAATTTAGCCTTGGGTGGGTGGTTGACTCACTGCTCAGTAAAGCCTCCTGTCGTCTGTAGAATAGCTATGCATCCCTACTGTATGTCTAGCATGACACAAACACAAACACACTCACAGACACACACCGACCAACATTTGATGCACTAGACTGAGAGTATGCTGAGCTTATAGCCCACACGTGTGCTGTCGATCACGAGCCTCTTCATCTGCTCTATACACTAACTTTATTGGTGTTTGTGTATGGATTCAGCATGTAAATTTAAGACCGACTTTGTGCACTGTCAGGACCCTGTAGTATCAACAGGAATTTCTGCAGGAAAGGAAAGCAGGGCTGGGAACATACAGTATGTTGAAAATGGTGTATGTTTGTGTGTGTCTTTGTGCATGCATGTGTGCGTGTGTTTCTTCACACACTTAGCCATGTATGTGGGTAGGCAGAGGATCTAAAAACAACACGAGGGTATTTAGGCAGCTCTATCTGGTCCACTCAAGTCCTTTCCCTGGAGCCAAAGGGGCCACGGAATCTCATTCCAACATTTTTTTTTCAAACCCTAAATTTAGAACAGTGGTAAAGGGCACAGCTCAGCACACAAGAGATAAGAAATCTGGTTCTAAAACTGGAACGCAAACCCACCAGGAATTATTTACGATGCAGTTAATGTTATGTCATGGCCAACCATACATTAGGTAAGCAAAGTGACCTGTTACATAATGTCTCAGTCTGGCATCAACTTCATAACTATACATTTTTAAATATATATATATATATATATATATATATATATATATATATATATATATATATATATATATATATATATATACTATACATACATTGTATACTATATGTATATTGTATACTATATGTATATTATTTGAAATTTTACAACATATTTAATAAGGTGTTAAGTGCTTATTCTTTTATTTTTCATTAAAGAGACTTTGAAATAAAGGTCTTACTATAAAACAAGAACTCTTGCAGCTAATGGGATGTTGAAATGAGAGTTTAATCATGCAACATCTTTTACGATCACCTTGTCATTTTCCAGTCAAAACATACAGTAATTGCTCTTACAATTAATTACACTTTGCAACATTGCCAACTTGGCCCTGAATGTTTATGTCCTTGTGTCACATGGGTTAATCCTGCAAGAAAGAATTTAAAAAAGTTAATTATTGTTCAATTTTGTCAAATTTACTGATGTAAAGCAATGAGTTTACTGGAGCGTAGATTACACTAAATACTTTTATTTTGAGGATTCATAATCAGATTTGTCAGAATTTGCCAAACTACCAACCAATCAATCAGACAAATACTTAAAAAGATATCAAATGTTTTATAAAACTGCAGCAATTATTCTTGAACGTTGCTATTTACCGGTAGCAATAACCAAAACATGCACCAACAGACATTAAAATATTAAAACATCTCTCTCCACCACCAATACTTGATTGCATGCTAACAAACATAAACCTAAATGTATACAAGTGTGGATTAAAGCAAGAAATGTAGAATAAAAGTAACATTTTCCTCGCTGTGGTTGGTGTGTGACCAAAAGTGACTAACAGTCAGTTAACACAAGTTTTTGTTTTTATGTGTACAGTATGTGTTGGAAATACACTTCTTTGTCATGAATAGCGAATTTAATATTAGGAAATGTGTGAATGATTTTCACTTTTTTCCACATCATTCACTACATTGTTGGATGGATGGCTTGCAAAATACAGTGGATTTGGACATTTGTCTAATTGAATGGTAAAAATAAAAAATAGAAAAGAATAATGTGGCGACTCAGAAGCACACTGTAAAATCGCAAATCTCCGCCAGGCCATATCTTCCGATAATAAAGAATCTTTAAAAAAAAAATCCTGAATCTATTTTATAATTTGGATCATCCCCAAAATCTAATCAGCTGTGCCTCATCTCATTTCTGACTTTTCCTTCCCAAGTTTAGCAAAAATCCGCCCATAACTTGTTTAGCTATGCTGCTAACTAACAGACAGACAGACAGACAAACAAAACCCAGAATATGTATGGCTAAATAAAATTGCTGAGTTTGTGTGTGTTAGTTTTGTTCGCCTGTCGCTCCCAAAACGGTTGCTCGAGAGTTCACTCTTTGCAGCTACATATGTTCTACTGTATAGCGGAATGTAGAAATTATTCAGATCACCCTCAAAATATACTCACTTGATCCTTATCCATTTCGGACATTTTTATATAAGGTTCATTAAATTTTCTAGGGATGTGAAATTTAAGACAACTCAGCATTAGATTTTGATACTTCGCGTAGAGTTTTTTTATTTAAATAATTTCTCGCTGTATATTATTTGGGATAAAATTAATAATAAATCTCAGCATTTCCAGTAAGGTCTATTCAGGTGTACTGGAGAGGAGGCTGCGCCGGAGAGTCGAACCTCGGATTAAGGAGGAGCAGTGTGGTTTCGTCCTGGTCCTGGAACTGTGGACCAGCTCTGTACTCTTAGCAGGATCCTCGAGGGTGCAAGGGAGTTTGCCCAACCAGTTTACATGTGCTTTGTGGACCTGGAGAAGGCATTCGACCGTGTCCCTTGGGAGGTCCTGTGGTGAGTGTTCAGAGAGTATGGGGTATCGGTCCGCTCCCTGTATGATCAGTGTCAGAGCTTGGTCAATGTCTGTAGCAATTCAGACCCATTCCCGGTTGGGGTTTAACTCCACCAGGGCTGCCCTTTGTCACCTGTTCTGTTCATAATTTTTATGGACACAATTTCTAGGTTCAGTCAGGGTATTGAGGGGATCCAGTTTGGTGTATGCAGGATTAGGTCTCTACTTTTTGCAGATAATGTGGTCCTGATGGCTTCATCTAACCAGATCTGTAGCTCTCGCTGGATCGCTTTGCAGCCAAATGTGAAACGATTGGGATGGGTATCAGCACCTTCAAGTCCGAGTCCGAGTTTGTGGTTCTCGCCCGGAAAAGGGTGGAGTGCCACCTCCGGGTTGGGGAGGAGATCTTGCTCCACATGAAGTTCAAGTACCTCGGAGTCTTGTTCATGAATGAGGGAAGAGTAGATCGAGAGATCGACAGTGCGACGCCCGCAGTAATGTGGACCCTTTATCAATCCGTTGTGGTGAAGAAAGAGCTGAGCCAGAAGGCAAAGCTCTGAATTTACCGGTCGATCTACGTTCCCATCCTCACCTATGGTCATGAGCTTTGGGTTATGACTGAAAGGATAAGTACAAGGATACAAGCGGCCAAAGTTAGTTTTCTCCTTCGAGTGGCGGGGCTCTCCCTTAGAGATAGGGAGGAGCTCAGCGTAAAGCAGCTGCTCCTCCACATTTTGAGGAGCCAGGTGAAGTGGTTCAGGCATCTGGTCAGGATGCCCCCTGAGGTGTTTAGGGCGCGTCCAACCAGCAAGAGGCCTACGAGGAAGACCCAGGACACATTGAAGGGACTAGGTCTCCCAGCTGGCCTGTGAATGCCTCTGGATCCCCCAAGAGGAGCTGGACAAAGTGGCTGGGGAAAGGGAAGTTTGGGCTTCTCTGCTTAGGCTGCAGCCCCCAAGACACGACCTCGGAGGTGCATGGATAATTTATAATAAATTGTCATTTTAAAAATTGATTCTTGAAAATAATTAATCAATTCACAATTTGTAATGAACAAGAATTGCGATTGGATGTAAATCCATTGTTTTCTGGCACTAATAAAATGTGCCCATAACTTTTGAGTTATGCTGCTAACTAACTAAAAAACAGACAGAAAAACAAACCCCAGCAAATACATATACTACCTCCTGGCGGAGGTAAACAAAAACAAGTTGCATTAAAATAAAGGCAATAGGTGGGGATTTACTTAAGATATCACCACCTCCACTTGATAACATAACGGGTGAGCACTAATAAGCAAAGCAAGCTTTTGGTTCCAGAAAAAATAAATAGTATAACACCCCTTGAAGCCTAGACAGTGGAAAACAAAAGATCTGAAAGCCCTCTCCAAACCAGCTCTGAAACTGTGACAGTTTAAAAGTAGTATGTGTGATACTATATAGTATCACACATGAACAATGAACATCGGGTGTGTTCAAACTTTTTTCAGCGAGGGTCGCATACAGAAAAATTGAAAGGTCAAGATTATTTATTCTCTTTAAAATGACAATTGGGCTGTTTTAGTTTTGTGAATACAAAACCATTAAAGCAATCTGAAGTGAGGAACATTAATTTACAAAGGTTCAAACCAATGTGACTTGAGGACGACAGTGGCATTTTGGAGATTTGTCATCCAAGGTTTTATTTACCATATGCTTATGTGACTCACCACAAAGTGGAGTGCACAGGGTCTTGTGCTTACACCATCATGTTGAGCTCACCGAGCACATTCTGGTATTTTAGTGCCAAGTGTGAACAGACCGTTGATGACTGCAGTCAAAGTTATGTAAAGGTTAGTAGGTTACTGTAGGTGTGTACCGACTAATAAACTAATATCACGAATGCATTCAATGGGAGAGGGGTAAGAAGAGCAAAACTTAGCATTTAACACAAAGGGTACACGTGGGCTAGGGAAAAGTGTGTATGAGGTTAGTTAGGGGGAGGGTACGGTTGGTCATAGGGGTGGTAAGTGGCGATAGATGGTGCAGATCTGACACTTCTCTGTTTAAGGGCATTGTTGTGGTGTGGCTACAGGCTGCGGCTGGGGGGACCCTGGCTATGTGGGAGAAGAGACTGTAAAGGTAGTGACGTTTTGCTTGCCTTGTTTGAGTAACAAGATGTCTTTTTTAATTCATGTTTACTTTTACTCATTTGAACTTCTTACACAGTTTTTTATTACTTAAAACACACTTTATGTTTTTTTCTTTTCTTTTTTTGAATTGTTTTAAAGGGTGACACACATGTTTTGAGTGCACAATCGATAGGCTGCTTTTGTTCAGTTTTATTTTTGTACGGTTCTGTTACACTTTATGTCAGCTTGTTGCATTAAGTTTTTTCATATATTTTTTAAAATGTTAGAAGCAAACTTTTCTCTGCCCAAGTCTAAGTTTATTGACCTAGACGACAATTGCACCACTATTCACACATCATTGTTTTTTAGGTACTACTGCATTAAGGCATAGAACTTAAATAATGTATAGCTCCTTAAAAGTGGATGCATGTATATGTGTGTCTGTGTGTGAGAGAAATGATTTAAAAGTAAATGAGAGATTGAGAACTTAATAATAATCATCTAAACCTGTGATAGTAAAATGTTGCATGTATTGCCAGCAATAAATATATGTGCATTAGACAACTTATTGTTACAACGTTTGTCCCATCAGTCCTCTGGTGCTCACCACTATGCTGTGTTGTTCCAGGTGGAACTATGAGTGTGATCCTAGACCTTTCTTACATCTACTCCATCATCATCTCCTCGGTGGTGGCCATTGTCTACACGCTCCTAGGGGGGCTCTACTCTGTGGCTTACACAGATGTCATCCAGCTCATCCTCATCTTTATCAGCCTGGTAGGTAGCATCTTTCCACACACTTGTCAGAGAACCTTCACAGTTCCTTGTCTCAACATTGTGATGAGTATCTATGTATTATTGAATACCGTCAAGGAGAAAACAATAGTTTGTACAATTGGTCATAGAGTTGTAGCTAGTCAATATTTGAAAATCAACATCAACTGGCATCTGCAAATAAGAAGACTGTGTGGGGACTGTCTTGTACATTTACAATTTTTGTTTGATATTGGTTCTAGGGGCCACAGTGGTATTATTGGGATGCATTGCAATAACCATGCTTACTAAGGATGTCAGATTATTACCAAAAGTAGCAATCTGTACATGACTTAAAAAACGACACCACCAGAGTCGTGTATAAGGAGAGTTGTTGAGTATTAAACTCTGAGACTGGTTTATTAGGATATTGACCACGTTGGGGTTCCAGTCAGATAACACATGGTCATCATTTGGACTCGTCAAGCTTTAATGGTGCATATTGGATACACAGCGGTACTTTTGGGTTAGGTTAGTATCTGTAATACACAAGTTAAATACTTATTAATATTTATGTTATATAATTAAACAACAATCTGTGTCTAATGCCTATATATGTTTAAAGTATATATGTATTAGAGAAATAATATTAAGAACAGAAACCATACATGCACAAACAAGCTGTCAATATATTGCAGTTTCACAATAGCCTGTGTGAACTAGCCACACATGCTATTGGCTAGTTAAGGATTACATTGCTGCTGCTAAGCAGCAATGCAATCCTTAAAGGGGAACATTATCACAATTTCAGAAGGGTTAAAACCATTAAAAATCAGTTCCCAGTGGCTTATTTTATTTTTCGAAGTTTTTTTAAAAATTTTACCCATCACGCAATATCCCTAAAAAAAGCTTCAAAGTGCCTGATTTTAACCATCGTTATATACACCCGTCCATTTTCCTGTGATGTCACAGAATGATGCCAATACAAACAAACATGGCGGATAGAACAGCAAGGTATAGTGACATTAGCTCGGATTCAGACTCGGATTTCAGCGGTTTAAGCGATTCAACAGATTACGCATGTATTGAAACGGATGGTTGTAGTGTGGAGGCAGGTAGCGAAAACGAAATTGAAGAAGAAACTGAAGCTATTGAGCCATATTGGTTTGAACCGTATGCAAGCGAAACCGACGAAAACGACACGACAGCCAGCGACACGGGAGAAAGCGAGGACGAATTTGGCGATCGCTTTCCAAACAAACGATTGGTATGTGTTTGTTTGGCATTAAAGGAAACTAACAACTATGAACTAGGTTTACAGCATATGAAATACATTTGGCAACAACATGCACTTTGAGAGTGCAGACAGCCCATTTCAGGCGCGCTAAGAACATATATTTTTCCACGATTTCAGCACTCAGGTTAACCATACCTAAATAGACACAAAATACTGCATTACACAAGACTACCCGAATGTACTCGAATGATTGAAAAAAATAAATGTTTTTAAGCTAAATTATTGGTAAACACAGTTTATGTATAATAATTTACGTAAAACCGCGAGTAATGAATAAAGTTTTCATCAATTAATATATTCTGTAGACATACCCTCATCCGCTCTCTTTTCCTGAAAGCTGATCTGTCCAGTTTTGGAGTTGATGTCAGCATCTGCTTTGAGTGTCGCAGGATATCCACACATTCTTGCCATCTCTGTTGTAGCATAGCTTTCGTCGGTAAAGTGTGCGGAACAAACAACTGACCATTTCGTCGGCTTTCCCCACAGCCTCGTATTTTGAACAAATTTCGTCCAATTTCTTGCCACTTTCGCATCTTTGGGCCACTGGTGCAACTTGAATCCGTCCCTGTTCGTGTTGTTACATTCTCCGACAACACACCGACGAAAGTGAGAAAATGGCGGATTGCTTCCCGATGTGACGTCACGTTGTGACGTCATCGCTCCGAGAGCGAATAATAGAAAGGCGTTTAATTCGCCAAAATTCACCCATTTAGAGTTCGGAAATCGGTTAAAAAAATATATGGTCTTTTTTCTGCAACATCAAGGTATATATTGACGCTTACATAGGTCTGGTGATAATGTTCCCCTCTAATAGTGAGATGTTAGTCGGTAGCTTCTTAACAACCCGGCACCAATAATGTTCATAAAACACCACTAAACATTACACAAACACAGTAATGTCTATTAATAATCTAAGTGAGTCTTATACAATCATAAACATACTCACATCGTAAAAGACTAGAGCACCGATTGAACGAAGCAGAGAGAAAACAAGTTACCACACATTAAAGCGGAAGCGGAAGTGACACCTACAGGAAGGAGGCAGAAGTGAAACTGTCAAGAAATGCTTCAAAATAAAAGTATATGGAAAACTATATAAACATGAAGATTTCTTAACAAGAGTATACACAACTAAACAACAGGCACCAGGTTTGCTACAAAGGACGTGTGTGGCTGTGCCCGGAAACATAACTTGCAGTCATTCTGACGTTAGTATTCCTGACAAAAAAACACAAAATAATACGGCTAAGTACAACTTTTAATATTTTCCAGCTCATGAACTTTCAATAAAACTTTTATTTTGTCAAAATTAGGACTGATTAATTGTTTTTATCAGATTATACACACTTTAAACCTGTGATTAATCATGATTAATCACGGGTTATTATTTTCTTGCATAAATAAAATTTGCTGGAGAAAATAATCCAATATTTAGGTACAAATGCAATTCAGTAGTCAGAATGTCATAGAGAAACTTTTTCTTCATGTTTTACTGAATTGCAAGTCATTGATTTGCTAAAACTTTGTGAAAATAAGTTTAATACAAATTAAGTGCACATTTTGAAAGTCTTTTCAGTTTGCAATAATCTTGCAATCAAGGTACAGTCACTAATCGATAATGTAGTAAATGCACTCATTAACAACTTAACATAGCGCACCATGATTTACTCTTCTTTAGTTTGAACAGTTGTTGAGACAAGCGAGCTTGTTTACCTTTTTTTGTTAATTTTTTGGTACAATGCGACCCAGCTCGTTGTGATTATTTACATTGGTAAGTAATCACAACGAGCTGAGGAAGCAAAATAAATTCACATTCAGTCTGTAGATGCAAAGTGATGGTTTTGTTTGTGTAACACAGTTGGTTTATCCTTCCTGTAACTGCCTCTTCAAGGTATTGTACGACAGATCAGCTGTGGTGATTGGAATAACATCTTTTGCAAGACTTGGTCTTAACAGGTGTTAGATGTCCTGCATGCGTTGGCTGTACGTTTAGCAAAGGCATATGTTTACCTTAACTGTAATATTTTTGTTGACAACATTGAATCGGTGAACTTTGCCTGCATCGCGTTCTCCTCTGCTTCTTGTCGATGTAGCTAGCATTCATGCTAGCATGTAGCTACCGGCGTGGCAGCACCAGCTGACCGGCAGCAACCGTCAATGCTCGCTGAGGACGGTGACTGCTGCTTGCTTTTACCTCAGAGTCTTTAAGACACAAAAGAGTCTCCAATATCCCCGGGAAAAGTCACAAGATTTGTTGCTAGTTGCTCGAGTACGTGTTTTGCTTTAAGATGGTATTTTAAACTGTGCGCCGATGATAACCCAGAAGACAATAATAGAGGATCCTTTAAAAATCCATATTTTACTTTTGCCTCTTGCCCACAGTAGTATGTAGGTTTTCGTCCCCAATGTTAGAACATTTGTAAGACTTTTTTGAAAGGCTTCCGCGTTTGTGTGAGGACAGGTTAAACCGACCTCTGTGGATTAAGAAATGTGCTACATTATCTCATGTTTTTAAACCCTAAAATCATTCATGTGGATGGAGATTTGTTGATCGTATTCATGTGGATACAACCTAAGTTGGCCAATTCATCATTAATGTTGCAAAATATGTTGATTGTTGACAGTGAGCTGTGTCTAAAATCTGGACCAAGTACAAACAGCATGTGAAGATTTTAAAAAGTTAAAGCTAAAGTTGCTAAAAAGTTAAAGTTAAAGTGAAAGTCCCAACGATAGTCACACACACTAGGTGTGGTGAAATTATCCTCTGCATTTGACCCATCCCCATGTTCACCCCCTGGGAGGTGAGGGGAGCAGTGAGCAGCAGCGATGGCCCCATTCGGGAATCATTTTGGTGATTTAACCCCCAATTCCAAAACTTGATGCTGAGTGCCAATCAGGGAGGGAATGGGACCAATTTTTATAGTCTTTGGTATGACTCGGCAGGGGTTTGAACTCACGACCTTCCAGTCTCAGGGCAAACACTCCACTGAGCAGGTCAAAAGTCAAGCATACAAAGTTTCCTTGAGTTTTATGAAAGGCGCTTATAAATTGAATGTATTATTAATATTATTGTACTAGCTAAATAAAGCATACTTGCCAACCCTCCCGAATTTTCCGGGAGACTCCCGAAATTCAGCGCCTCTCCCGAAAACCTCCCGGGACAAATTTTCTCCCGAAAATCTTCCGAAATTCAGCGGAGCTGGAGGCCACGCCCCCTCCAGCTCCATGCGGACCTGAGTGACGTGTTGACAGCCTGTTCACACGTCCGCTTTCCCACAACATAAACAGCTAATGATCGAGGGCGAGTTCTTGGTTTCTTATGTGGGTTTATTGTTAGGCAGTTTCATTAACGTCCTCCCAGCGCGGTAACAACACACAACAACAGCAGTCAAGTATTCGTCTACCGTAAAGCAGTTTGTCTGCCGTAAACAGCGATGTTGTGACACTTTTAAACAGGACAATACTGCCATCTACTGTACATGCATATGTGACCCACCCATAATGTGTCACATTTTTGTGTTGATTTATTTATTTTATTTTGTGGTTTGAATTCGTTTTTGGAGCTGTCATTACACATTTATCAGTATTCACATTGGTCAGTAGGGGGCAGTAGGGCGTTTCTTCCCAATTGAATGCTATCACCTGCAGACCGGAAGTGTCTTGTCATTCTGATGAGAGCGACCAGTCTGTGAACAAATGAAACGTCCCGTGTGCTTTTTCCTCCTGTATAACAGGTTAGTTTTGGTGAATCAACTCACTGAATAATATCCATGTGATCTTTATAAGTTTAAGTACACATTCTGATGGTGGAGCCTAACTCTAAAGTGTTTGTGAGTTGTAGTTTGTATTTGTGAATGAATCCAGTGCACAGCTGCAGTAATCAATACAAAAAGGCGACGTGAGTGCGCAATGTTTATATAGGAACTTCTGATCCTAATTCAGACTCCCAAATTAGAGCTCCCGTTTTCTTATTGATTTTATAATGTATATTTGTATAATGTGTGTGTTCTGAAATAGTCACAGAGAATAGAACAAGGATGGACAATTCAACCCTTAACTCAACAATGAGTAGATGAGTGTTGTGTGTGTGTATATGTGTAAATAAATGAACACTGAAATTCAAGTATTTCTTTTATATATATGTAGCCGGTTCGAGTCTGCGTTGTGTATTGCTGGTGTTGCTTGGAAGACAAGGGGACTCGGTGGTTGCCTTTAGCCGAAACAGGTGGCGTATTTATTGCTGTATGAAATACACAGGAAATAATGCAGCAGCATTAACACACGACTCTGCAGCACACCAGTCTCCTCACAGCATGTCTCAACAGCAAGTGAGTTTAAATGACCAGAAATGCTATATAAAACATTCACAAATGTCACAAAATCTATACATCACAATTACAAATACACTGAAAATTATTATACCACCGTCAAATATTATATACAATAGCAAAATAAACAATGAATCAAAACAGTACAGAAGAATAGAATAAAGTTTTGGGAGCAACAGAAACATACCTGTATGAAATACACAGGAAATAATGCAGCAGCATTAACACACGACTCTGCAGCACACCAGTCTAAAATGGAGGGAAAACTTCAATGAAGTGCCGCAGCCACTGTGTGTGAGTGAAAAGTGCTACCAAACAGTACACTGGCAAAACGTTTGCTAAAGCACTCAAACTCTGAGCAAAACAAGTGTTCATGAACATGTTAGCAACATTAGCAGCACAAGAGTAACTTATAACCTCGTTTCACAGTTACATTCTCTTTAAAACACGAGAGCAGAGAAAAACACTCACCTCCTCACAGCATGTCTCAACAGCAAGTGAGGACGACAACGTCACTACCGGAAGAAGGTAGGACTTCAAAATAAAATGACATATGCTCCCAAAACGAACTATTTGCTGAAAAAATTACAAAATAAAAGTGACAATGAATACAATAGAGCAATCAAATAAAACGTGAGGGAATTTTGGTGGAATGCATAACATATATATTATATACCTGCTACATTCACCCCTCCTGAATTACACCAAAATCCTGAGCAGCTGACTGGACATGACCAGTAACACTGGGCCATACACATGGGTTTACATTAAGATCTAATCTTCACATTCAGCTTGAGAGCTACCTGACAAACAGGTTTAGAGAAATCAAAGGGTTGCGCAAGCCCTAGTCCCTCCCAGAATCGCCTGGTGCCGTGTACACCAAACTACCCGGCCCACTTTACTCTTAAGTCCCACTTGCAAGGATACACACTAAGTACTATCTTACAGCGGCAAAGTGCAAAACAAAATAAAAACAACAATACAATAGACACTATATCCCAGGAAAAAATGAAACATAAGACAACCTTTCAGAACAGAATAGGGCAAGAAGACACTTTGATTACCAACTAAATGAGTTTAAAAACCCCCCATGATAATCGGCGTCTGAGCCATTGTCTCTACTAGGCGGCTGACCCTCTTAACAACCCTGCCAGCACGTGTTCTAAACACACCGCCTTCTTGTGTGGATGCCTGGCTTACTCGACCCCGTCCCCCAACTGGTAACATTGTGTCAGGGATAACAGTTGGGACATGGCCTGTGGCAACCCCCGACACTGTGTCTGCTGTGTCAACTGCTGGCACTGTGACTGGTTGAAACGACTGGATACTGCTTGCATCAATCACTGATACTGTATCTGGTGCCATTGACCGGTCTATCTCTGTATCAGAAGAGTCTTGCTCTATATCAGACTGGGCTGCATCCATAGACACTCCGTCACAGGGTTGGTGACTGGCGGATTCTTCAGCCCCGCTCAATACCCATGCACTCGTCCTATCCTCCAAACTCTCCCCCTCCAAAGAGTCAATGAGATCCTCCAATTGACACTCATCCTCTGAATCATCAAGACTGTCCTCAGTTCCTGACATGTCTCCATCAGCAGACTCTATGGGCAGGAAGCTGATGTCCAGGATAAGGTTGCGATGTACCACCTTTGTTTTTCCTTTGTCATCTTCCAACTTGTAGACATGAGTCTGCGGGTTGCTGTCCATGACAGTATAGACTGTTGGTTCCCACTTGTCTGCAAGTTTCTTCTTTCCCTTCTCGCCTTTGTTGGCGAGGAGTACTCGATCTCCCACATTCAGGTAAGTCCCCTTGACCTTCCGATTGTAACCTCTGGCTTGCTTGTCTTGTTCTTTGATAGCATGCCTTTGAGCAATGCCGGCTGCTTCATGGAGGTAAGACATAAGAGATGTTACATAGCTGTCATAGTCAACGACCACCGGGTCATGTAGGACCTGTTTGAACATCACATCAACGGGGAGCCTCGGGACCCGCCCAAACATGAGATGAAAAGGTGCGTATCCAGTTGTTTCATGCACCGTTGCATTATATGCAAATGTCAGGGTCTGGATTTGCTGGGGCCACTTGGCCTTCTCTTTCAGCGACAACGAACGCAGCATATTCCCAAGAGTCCTGTTAAATCTCTCGGTCCCTCCGTTCCCCATGGGGTGATAGGCTGTAGTGTGCGACTTGGAGACTCCTGATAGTTTAAGCAGCTCCGCAATAAGCTCACTCTCAAAGTTGGCACCTTGATCTGTGTGGATGCGCCTTGGAAACCCGTATACACAGAAGACGTTATCCCATAACTTTTTGGCAACCTGCTTTGCCTGTTGGTTTGCACAGGGAAAGGCATGGGCCAATTTTGTGAAGTGGTCTGTCAGGACAAGAACGTCCACTGAACGCTGCTTGCTATCCTCTGCACTCCAGAAATCCAAGCACACTAGTTCCATTGGAGCCGAGGTCCTGATACTCTCAAGTGGAGCTCTGGCGGAAGGATCTGGTGTCTTGGCCAGGATGCACCTCTGACAACACTTGATGTAGTCTTTAATTTGATGCTCCATTCTAGGCCAAAAGAAGCGTTGTCTTGCCAGGTGAATTGTTCTTGCCTGCCCTTGATGTCCGGCCAAGTCATGCACACCGCGCAAGGCCTTTTCTATCAGGCTATTGGGCAACACAAACTGATGCCTCTTCTGTTTGCTCATGGAATCTCTGGTGACTCTATAGAGCACTCCATCAATAACTTTAAGCCTCTCCCACTGTCTGATAAGGACCAGGGCACTCGTGTCCAGACCGTCCTTCTCTCGCCTTGAGGGCCTCCTCTGCCGATTCAGAAATGGCATGACTCTAGAGATGCCTGGGTCAAGTTCTTGACTTTTCCGGAGCTCTTCCACGGAAAAGACAGGTAGCAGGTCGTGTCCCGGTGAAACAAGGTTCTGAATGGACTGAACCAATTCTGTCGCTCTGGACTCTGTAGCTGCACCCCAGTGATCGTGAGAATCAAGAACAGCCTTCACAATGTCGCCATCCAGAGATGGGTGACAACGGGATTGAGTTGCACCTCGTTTTGTCCTCTTCATCTGGTGACACTGGACTTTTAAACGGAAGACATCCTGAACTCCATGTTCTCCAAATCCATCAGATTCGGCAAGCAGATTGCTGTAGGACTCTGAGACTAGTCTATTCCCAATGGTCTTTGCAAACGGGTCCCTGCTGAGAGCGTCAGCCACTTTGTTCTTGGTTCCTGCAATGTGCTTCAGACTGAACGTGTATGGAGCAAGCTTTGCAACCCATCGCTGTTCGCAGGCGTCGAGTTTGGGCTTAGTCATTATGTATGTGAGTGGATTGTTGTCGGTCCATACTGTGAAGGAATTACCCTTCAGCCAATGGCTGAATTTGTCACACACACTCCACTTCAGCGCCAAAAACTCGAGCCGATGAGCTGGATAATTTTTCTGAGAACTGCTTAGGGTCTTACTTGCAAATGCTATGGGCCGCGCTTTATTTTCACCAGCCGGTACTTGTGACAATACTGCACCAAGCCCGTCCAAGGAAGCATCGGTCGACAGAATCATGGGACGTGAGAAGTCAGGATGTGCAAGAACCACACAGTCCAGCAAACTCTTTTTAAGACTGACAAAGGCGATGTCACACTCTGCAGTCCAGTCATCAGGTTTGAGTTTCCTGAATGTTCCTGCCTTCCCATTTACTTTTTTCTTTCCTCTTCTCTTTTGACCAGCAGTTAGAGCAAAGAGTGGCTTGGCAATGGAAGAGCAGTTGGGGATGAAATGCTGGTAGAAAAACACCATGCCCAAAAAGGATTTGATCCTTCGCACTGAAGGTGTACATCCGTCATCTTCCATGAGATCAGACCTTGACATACTGGATATGACTTCCACCTTCGCAGGGTCCACGGCCACTCCACTTCCATCTACGATGTGACCCAGAAACTTGACGGATGATCGCAACAGGTGACATTTTTTGGGACTTAACTTCAGGTTGTGGTCTCGCAGGCGCTGGAATACGACCTCCAGTCTCTGTAGGGCCTCCTCTTCAGTCGCTGCAAATACGAGCAAGTCATCTAAATAACATAACAGGCTACTGAAATTCAGATCCCCAAATATGCACAGCATCATGCGCATGAAAGAGGCCGGACTATTGCACAGTCCTTGCGGCATCCTGTTATACTCATGCAGGCCTAGCGGTGTTGTAAAGGCCGTGTATTTTTTGTCCTCTTCAGCCATGGGGATGTTGTAGAAGCCGGACGTTAAGTCCATGGTACTGAAGTAGGTATTCCCTCCCAAGGAAGCCAAGCAATCTGACTGGTGTGGCAGAGGATGGGCGTCCTTGAGTGTTCTCGCATTTAACCAGCGGAAATCGGTGCAGATCCTCAAGTTTCCATCCTTTTTCCATACCATCACTAACGGTGAGGCATAGTCACTAACAGACTTCCGAATGATCCCTTGCTCCTCCATTTCTGTCAAGACTTGACGTAGCTTGTGGTAGTGAGCGGGGGGTACTCTCCGGTAAGGAAGGCGGAATGGCCGGTCATCGGTAAGTCGAATGCGGTGGACAAAGCCCTTCGCTTCACCACAGTCCATTTCGTGCTTGGAAAAGACATCGTTGTAACACTCGAGCAACCGCACTAACTTTTCCTTTCCTGCGTAGCTAGTCTGACAGGGCTCTATGTCAAGGTTGCCAAGGCCTACATCTCGTAGTCTCTGTTTGAGATCTGAATGACTAATTGGTGTGTGGTGTTTGCCTGTTAGAGTTTTGTCAATTTGACAAGAGCCTTGGAGGAGTTCAAAATCTTCCACAGCTAAGCAAGGGGACACATCGGCAAGCTTACAGTTCCTCTTCAGTGTAACTGGTCTATCAGACAGGTTGGTGACCTTCATGGGGACCCACCTATCACCCCACAGAGGTGTCACAACACGGCCAATCATGATGTTACGTGGCATGGACCTGGATGAGGTCGGCTCAACCAACACAGTGCTTCCTTGTGACATGGCCGTATCATTAGGCAACTTGCCCCAGACAAGGTGTTCTTGCATCGCTAAAAGAGTTACTGACTGCTTGAGCTTGACTGTGCCAATCTTGTCTGGTAGCTCCTTACCCCTCCAACGAGATGTATTTGCCATGAGGTCCAAGAACTGTTCACACTCTGGGGATGACAAAGGACTGCAAACAGAGATAAGCCGCCAGTAATCATCACTGTTTTTCAACTGGTGCATGAGAAACTTAATCACATTTGTGCCGATGATGAGATCATCTCGCTGGCCTGGCACCACTAGAACTGGAACGATACAGCTAATCCCATATACCTTCAGTTCAACCTCATACATACACTTCGGTTTAGTGAGTTTTCCTCCACACCCAATTAAAACCACTGCCTGTGTCATCAGTCTAGGTCCTAACAAGACTTTTTCACTCAACATCTTTTCTTCTGCTTCTTCACTGAAAGTACAGGCCATGGAACCTGAATCAAGCATTCCTTGCATCTGGAACATATTATTCACATTGACTGGAGTATAGAATAGTTCATCATATGGCTCAACTCTATGCGTGTTCTGTGCTATTATCTTCACATCAGCCGGTGCTGCACTGCACACTTTCAAATAACACTGTTCAAATTCACTGTCACTTTTGAGGGATTGATTGTCCTCACCCACACGTCCCCTCTCCCAATGCGGGTCAGTTAGTTTAAACCCTGCTGCTCTTGAGGTGGATGTGCAGCTTGATCCTCCCGTCCGGGAATGTAGCTTGGACATTCTCTCTTTAGATGGCCAGGCTTAAAGCAAGACAAACACAGGTAGTCCCGCCTGCAGTGCACTAAAGTGGTGTGTTCCACAGACTTGCACACCTTGCAGGGTTTTCTCTGTGACTGGTCAAACGGGCGCTGTCTATACATCAGCTGATTTTTCAGAGCCAGCGCCTGGCTGTTCTGGGCGAGTGTGCGGTCAAGCAGACCAATCAGAGTCTTTAGACAATTATCATCAACCTGAGGAGTAAACTTGGCACTCACTTCGGCCTGGACAGGAGGCAACTCTGGGTAGCTATGTGTAGACACCCCCTCAGACACAGGTGTTTGAATATGAGCAGTCACATGTCTTGCTGGTGCAAGACAGTTTGTTCTGGTGTTAAGCTGTTCTCTCATGTCGATCTGATAACGGTCAACGCGCTCCTGTATTTCACCAGCAGTCCATTTCTCTGGTGCTTTGAACCGCAGCACTGCAGCAAGGGAGGGATCGGGACAATATTTGACAAACATCATTGTTACCTCTCGACCAGGATCATCAATATGCCGCCCCTGCCTGCTCAAGCCCTCCTCGGCTGCATCAACAGCTTTGTTAAGGCGGATCCAGTATTCGACTGGGTTCTCTCCTGTTACAGGTACAGTGCTATAAAAGTCTGCAAGAGGCATACTGGAACATGACACACCACTAAAATGCTGTTTCAGTAAGTCAGTAATAACTTTTGGGTTCTCATGAGGCCTCAGTGATGGATTGCTACGGAGTGTTATCTTTACAATGTCTTTAGCTTTCCCCATTAATCTAGACAACATCTCCTGATGCTGCTCTTCTAGACGTATGTTCCTTTTTCTCAAGTATGTGTCCATGAGCTCTTCCCATTCATGTACTGAGAGCTGGTCGGACCCATCCCCTCTGTACACAGGAGGCTCCCTCACATCGGACTGCATGACTAATTTCACACCAGTCAGGTTAAGCGTGGAGTCAACTATTGACTGGCCTGCACCTGAGTTCTGAACTCGTGCTTGATCGCCTTCAATTGTCTGACTCTCTCCCTTTAACTGAGCTGATATAGACTGTCCTACTTGCTGGGCGATGTGTGTGATGAGGTCACTCAAAGCTGGGTCACTCCTGTCTGGGATGGTTGAAAGACAAAAAGTCGGTCTGTGGGTACGGGGTGTGTGAACAGGTAGACAGGTGGGAGTGAAAGCTGGGGAAGCTACATTGCCTGGGACATTAACTGAATGGGTGGAGCTGAGCGCTGGTGATCCCACAACACCTGGACTTGTGACTGGAGAATTAGACAGCTGCGCCCCCCTCCCAAAACCAGCAACGGGAGAGTTAAACATATGTGCCCCCCTCCCAAAACCAGAAATTGGAGTGTTAAACAGCTGTGCCCCCCTACCAAAACCAGAATCAACAGTTCGAACAGCTGTCCCATTTACAACATTGGATTCCATCTTTCAAAATAGTTTGGTTGATGTCAACAAAAATTTTAAAAATATATTACTATTGATTTACATTAACAAATGGAAAGTGCTTTTTTTCTCATCTTTCACTTGACACTTTACTTTTTTTTTTTTTTTAAATGCCTTTTTAACTTTCCATTTTAGGTAAATGAAGAAAAAAAATACCAAATCCCCCTTTTTACTGGGACAAAGTCACTTCAATGTAACCCCCTTAAAGAAACCTTCATTTGTTGTTGTTCTGACGTTCAACAACCTCCGGTGACCAAACTGGTGTTGATCCACGATGTCATCCGGGTCACGGCACCAATGTAGCCGGTTCGAGTCTGCGTTGTGTATTGCTGGTGTTGCTTGGAAGACAAGGGGACTCGGTGGTTGCCTTTAGCCGAAACAGGTGGCGTATTTATTGCTGTATGAAATACACAGGAAATAATGCAGCAGCATTAACACACGACTCTGCAGCACACCAGTCTCCTCACAGCATGTCTCAACAGCAAGTGAGTTTAAATGACCAGAAATGCTATATAAAACATTCACAAATGTCACAAAATCTATACATCACAATTACAAATACACTGAAAATTATTATACCACCGTCAAATATTATATACAATAGCAAAATAAACAATGAATCAAAACAGTACAGAAGAATAGAATAAAGTTTTGGGAGCAACAGAAACATACCTGTATGAAATACACAGGAAATAATGCAGCAGCATTAACACACGACTCTGCAGCACACCAGTCTAAAATGGAGGGAAAACTTCAATGAAGTGCCGCAGCCACTGTGTGTGAGTGAAAAGTGCTACCAAACAGTACACTGGCAAAACGTTTGCTAAAGCACTCAAACTCTGAGCAAAACAAGTGTTCATGAACATGTTAGCAACATTAGCAGCACAAGAGTAACTTATAACCTCGTTTCACAGTTACATTCTCTTTAAAACACGAGAGCAGAGAAAAACACTCACCTCCTCACAGCATGTCTCAACAGCAAGTGAGGACGACAACGTCACTACCGGAAGAAGGTAGGACTTCAAAATAAAATGACATATGCTCCCAAAACGAACTATTTGCTGAAAAAATTACAAAATAAAAGTGACAATGAATACAATAGAGCAATCAAATAAAACGTGAGGGAATTTTGGTGGAATGCATAACATATATATTATATACCTGCTACATATATATATATATATATATATATATATATATATATATATATATATATATATATATATATATATATATATATATATATATATATATATATATATAGCTAGAATTCATTGAAAGTCAAGTATTTCTTATATATATCTTAACCACGCCCCAATCACGCCCCCCGCCCCCCACCCCCCACCTCCCGAAATCGGAGGTCTCAAGGTTGGCAAGTATGTAAATAAAACGACACTGTCCCAAAATTGGTAACGCTGATCCCTCATGTTATGTCTTCTCATTTTTGTCAGACAAGGTGCACACTAAGTGTTTTAAAAAGTACAGTTATGGCAGTGCCCAAGAATATTAAACTTCCATGGCTTCATTTAATCCCAGGATTGTAAAACCGGTCTAGTGCGAGTGAGATTTAAGGCATAATAATTGTCAGACAAACAATGATGCTGCAGTTATGGTCAATGACTTTGATTGAAGACATTCACTTAGGCTTGATTTGAATATCCCTCCTGCATCCTTTTTTTTTTTGCCCTCCACCTTCGTTTTGCACGTTCACGTCAATCAAGAGTCGTTCGAATTATCCATCAGGTAGGGTGGAAGGGCAAAATACCTCCCTCAAAGTGAAGTGAGGTGAGCTCACTTCGCTTCACATACCTCCCTACACTGTCGAGTGTGAGGAGAAAGATGGCAGACCAGAAACGTGTACGAATATAAGTAATAAGTATAATTATTGATTTTCATAGTAATGACACTGGTGGTTTAGTTTAGACTTATGCGACTTTGCCACTGTATGTAAATATTGGCTTTAAACACAAGTACACAATGAAACATATTTTACATATGCACTTTCGTATTTCGCCAAAAATATTGTCTTCTAAATGATCTTATTAATAAAGACAGGCAAAACAAATAAAAAGAGTACAAGCCGAACATTGCGTGTGACAACATCTTGAAAGTAAACAAATATTTGTCACATCCGCCTTACGTCACTGCTGTCAAACGGTGAGTGCTGATGACGGCGAGACTCCATCGACGTCTGTATGCTTAAAAGCGTATTTGCAATACTTTGCCATGGCACTAGATGCTAGAGTCAAGGAGGCGGGTCAGTAGAATAGTAGAATATTCATTCATCACATATCTAGGATGTCATCTCGATGTACACTTTCCCGAGTAGCCATGTGGTATGGTATTAACTATTTCAACAGAATGTCTGCATTCAAATGCATTTTTGTATGGGGGGGATTACCCATTCTTAGATCAACATAGTAGTATGTATATGCATATGTAGTACTGTAAGCCTGCCGTGGTGCTTGAGCTAACCACTAACAATGCAGCCATCTAGGAACAACTGTTCCAGGAGCTCTGAGTTTATATTTACTGCACACCTTATCCGTTCTGCGCACACGCCTAGCATGAGTAATCTGCCTAAATAATTTTTGAGCTTAAAAGGTCTTCGTCCTCGTAACTGGAGCTGATTGGCCCACCTCGCCACAAATTATGTTTATTTTTAGTTTCTGACCTGGAAGCTCATAATTATGAGCAGATGCACTTGGCAAAGTTGTTGTTGTATCAAACATGTATATTTTCTGATAATGTACTGTATTATTCTGAATTGAGTTTCAAAGTTCGGGAAAGTCCTTTATTCAACCTCATGATTACATCATAGTTTTCATCTAGTAAATGCAATTCAAGCCTCAACTTTCTGCGACAACAGTCTGAATTAAAGAAACTTGAGCTCAAACTCTAGATTTAGATCCATATTGTTCAGTGTCAGAGAGCAAACGTTCTCTTCCACTGAATACATAATTAGATAAGCTATTTTTGTGTGTGTGTTTGTGTATACAGTGGGTGTGTGTTCCTTTTCTGTTGACCAACCCTCACTCCATGGACATCTCAGTGACGGCCTATAATCAGAGCTTCCAGGCTCCATGGATTGGCAAGGTGGAGCTTAATGAAGCTGGCAAGTGGTTTGACGACTTCATGGTGCTGGTGAGTTCAAATTGTTTATAAATACACATAATGAACAGTAAAATTTGCAAATGGGACAACTTGGGCTAGGTTTTTATTACCCTTTTCCTCATGGGAGCTTCAAATGAAACTGACATATTTGTTATTTACGCAAAGAATATTGATGGCTTATTAGCATAGCATGTCAGGAATGACCCTCATTGTGTTTTCTGTCATCTTAATGGTAACCATGTTTCTACCAGGCTCTGGGTGGATTGGCCTACCAAGCGTTCTACCAAAGGATCCTGTCCGCCTCATCTTACACCCAAGCTCAAGTGACCTGCTTTGCCTCGTCAGCCTTTTGCCTGGTGCTTGGTATCCCCTCTATACTCATCGGAGCTGTTGCTGCGTCTACTGGTACATATTTAACTGTTTTAACTTCAGTTTTGGCAGATTTTTATCTTGTGACTTCCTTGTTTGTGATCACTGATAGTTATTTAATAATTCCGTAGACTGGAACTCAACCATTTATGGACTACCAACTCCATATGACCGTGGAGAGGCAGGTTCCATCCTCCCCATCGCCCTACAGTCCCTCACACCTACCTACGTGTCCATCATTGGCATTGGAGCTGTAGCTGCTGCTGTCATGTCCTCCATGGACTCGGCCCTGCTGTCTTCTGCCTCATTGTTCTCCTCCAACATCTACAAGAACATCCTCCGAAAGCAGGTGAGAATGTCAACAATACATTTCCTAAATAGAGTGACTCTAGGGCTATAGAAATATATTGTTGTTTAAGTTTGTTTAAGTTGTTCAGGATTGGCAGGTCAATGCAATCGTGTTTAAAAATGTTATATTGTTGTTATGTGGAGAAACAATAGATAATTTAGTCACCTCATTTTGAACTGCATGCATCATTCAAGGTTTGTCACCAATTGCAGAGGAGTGTTTTAAGAGCAAATACAAGTTCTGAAAGACAGTTCTGTTGGCATTAAAAACATGATGTTATAAAACATTATTAAAAAATTTAGTTATTGTTTTGCTATATTTTGTAATGAACAAGTCAAGAAGGACAACACAACACTGTCGACAACATATTCTTGCTATTGTTTAGTTATGTTAGCAGATAACATTAAATGCTGACATTTCCCCGACAGAATTATTTAGTCTATTGACAGGATTTATTTACGCTAAATTTGAGAGATAAAGATGTGTCGGAAAGACAAATTATGTATTTTAACATTCTGTATCTGGAAAAGGCATTCGACCTTGTCCCTTGCGGTGTCCTGTGGGTGGGGTTTCTTGAGTACAGGATTCTTAGCACGCTACGTTGTGCCATTCAGTCCTTGTATAACTGAAGCAGTCAGTTCAGCTTGTTCCTGGTAAACAATGACCTTTGCCAAAGCTGTCTTTTGTCACCGGTTCTGTTAATATTTTTTATGGGAATAGTTTCTAGGTGCAGCCAAGGCATTGAGGGGGTTTGGGGCCTTTAATATCTCACCTCTCAGACTGTAAGAAAATGTAACATTTCAAGCAGAAACAAAATGAAAAATACGAACACGTGTCCAGTCTGAGGGGCCTTGGCATCTAATCTCTGATATTATTAGATGTGGTCCTGATGGCCTCATCGGGCTGTTACCTTGAGCGTTTACTGGGGCAGTTCATAGCTGAGTGTAAGCTTCTGAGAGGCTTAGGTGGTAGAGTGGTTGTCCAGAAACTGAAGTGTTTCTGGTTCAAAGTTCAAACCCATCCATCCATTTTCTAACATTTGTCCCTAAAGTTCAAACCCTCAGTCCTCAATCCCAGTCACTGCCATTGTGTCCTTAGACATGATACCCACTTTGCCAAAATGGTGCTGGTGTATACATTTAAAGTTTTTGTCAGTCCACGTCAGGGCTACAAATGAAGTTGACCACCACCAGTGTGTAAATGTGGAATTAAATAATAATGTGTTTAACTGGAAAGCATTGTAGGTCTCTGAAATATGAAAATCCAATCCATTATAATCTGAGTCCCTGGTTCTCAGTCGCACAAGGTAGGCTCTCACTCAACTCAGGTTGGGAGTGAAGTCTTGCCCTTGGTGGAGGAGTTCAGGTATCATGGGATCCTGTTCATGAGTGAGATTGAAGCGTGGAATCTACAGGCAGATCGGTACATGCTGTCGCTGTATCGGACTGAAGAGAGAATTGAGCCATAAGGCAAAGCTCTCGATTTACACATTGATCTATATTTAGAATAGAATAGAAAGTACTTTATTGATCCCTGGGGGAAATTCAGCACCACAGTTTGCTCACAATAGACAGTAATAATAATAAATAATAAAGTATATATAATATATTATATATATAATATATAAATAATATAAATATATTCTACATATACTCTACATTTAAGTGCAGTCAAGGAACATATGCATTATACAGTCTGATGGCTGTCGGTATGAAGGACCTCCTGTGTCGTTCCGTGTTGCATTTTGGGAGTCTGAGCCTTCCACTGAACGTGCTCATTCTCTCTGCAAGGTCTGAGTGTAGTGGGTGGGAGGTGTTGTCCATAATGGATAGGAGCTTTGCTAGACTTCTCCTCTCTGACACCACCGCCAGAGAGTCTAGCTCCACTCACACCACGTTACTGGCCTTCTTTACCAACTTGTCCAGTCTGTTTGCGTCCCTCGCTCTCAGCCCGCTGCCCCAGCAGGCCACGGCGTACAAGAAGGCGCCCGCCACCACCGACTTGTAGAACATCTTCAACATCTTTGTTTATATCCTTACCTGTGTTCTGAGCAAGACTGCGAATACAAGTGTCAAAAATGTGTGTCCTCTCTAGTGTGGGCTCAGAGTAGAGTCACTGCTCCTTCAAATTGAGAGGAGCCAGTAAGGTTCCAGGATGCCTCCCTGGTGAGGTGTTCACTTGCATTAACCTGGGGTAGACCTACGACATGCTGTGGAGATTATGTCAGACAGTCAAAAGAAAGAAAAAAAAAGGAAACCCTTGTTTTTATTTATTGGAATATCATTACCCATTTACAAGAAATAACCAGTGTTGGAAGTAACGCGTTAGACCCAACACTGGTTATTATTACTGGTTATTATTACTGTAATTACTGTAACGCCATTATTTTCGGCGGTAACTTGTAGTCTAACGCGTAATTTTTTTTATTCAGTAACTCAGTTACCGTTAGTACATGATGTGTTACTGCGTTATTTTACGTTATTTTTTTATGTAGTATCGGCTAGAAACAGAAGATCTGAGTGTGTTTTATTGGAGCGCTGCGGTGTCGTCCTTCTGTGTCACAAGGAAAAGAAGAGGCATGCTTTGTGTGGGTGGGGGCGGAGGGGGGGGGGGGGGGGGTGGGGGGGCGTGTCTGTGTTTACTATCAAGACATGGCAGAGCCAGAAGTTTCTTAACATGGAGATATTCTCACTACTTTTCTTTTGTCGAGCACAAAGAAAAGAACATTTTAGTTAAATGTAAATTGTGTCTTGGATCAAAGATCCTATCTACTGCCCAAAACAGCAATTCAAATCTGCTGAAACAGCTACAAAAGCAACATGCTTCGACAAAGCTAGTAAAGAGAGACACACTTCACCTCCACCTCCAACAGCGGCTGGATTTTAACGGAGTGACTGCTAGCCAGGACAAATTGATAGTGTCATTACAGCGTATGTGCTAGAAGACATGCAGGCTATTTCTACAGTGGAGTCACCCGATTTCAGGCAGCTGGACACAGTGGACAGTGAGTACATAAACATGGAAAGCGAGCTAAAGAAAACACTCTAAACGTTGACTCTGCTCATCATTCAGCACTGAAGGTACACACACTCTGTCAAATCTCTTATATACTCTTTCATTCTAGACTTCTAGAGTGTTTGATTATCACATCACTCTAAATGTATAGACTATAAAGTTCACAAACATAAAGAGGGACCCTAGTGGGCCAGGCCAATCTTTCGTTATCTCTAAACTAAAACTCGGGAAATGCGTAGATTGTTCTGGGCTTCAGTACAGTGTTGATCTCATGATTACATGATTTTATTTCCGAATTCCTTGAGAGAAAAAAAATGCCTGGTTAGGCTTTGTGTATGTCATGTGTGCCTTCCTTGGGTGAAGCCAGGTTTACAGCTATGTTGTGACGTGTTGTTATTATGCTGTTTGTTATTTATGTATGTTATGTTGCAGCTATTTAAAATAGTTTTGTCAATTTGTTCTGGCCTGAAATAAATTGGCCCTTTGAAACATATCTCTGTCTTTGTGTGTTGTATGTAGACCACATGGCTTAGCAGAGTTCAGTGATGCAAATGCATGCCAAGTTGATCAACAGATTGTATTATTATCCAGTGCAATAACAGTACTGAAATGAAGGCTAAAAGGGCATTAATGGGAGCCCTAAAAAAAAGAAACAAAGAAAAAAAAATAAGTAACTAAATAGTTACTTTTCACAGTAACACATTACTTTTTGGTGTAAGTAACTGAGTTAGAAACTGAGTTACTTTTGAAATAAAGTAACTACTAACTCTAACTAGTTACTGGTTTTCAGTAACTAACCCAACACTGGAAATAACATACTATAAACAGGACTATTAAAGTTCAAAGACTGACCACAGTCCATAAGCAAAGTCTTAGTTGACAGCAACAAAGTAGCTATTCTGTATTTAGAGACTAATAATGCATACTGTAGCATGCCCACATTGTCACACTGAATCTGGCCTATGATAAGAGTCATTGTTGGAGAGAAAATATCATAATGTCTCCAAAGAATGTTTGTTCCCTGTATTGAGACATGTACACTGGTAAGGCTTATGGTCATTGTGTTGTATTTGTTATGATCCCAAAACTAGAAGATCCATATTTTAAAGTTCTCTCTTTCTTTTGTGTCAGGCATCAGACCGTGAGATGCAGTGGGTGATTCGTATCTCAGTGGTGGTTGTAGGTCTGGCTGGTACTGTCCTTACCTTCCTGGACAGCAGTGTTCTGGTCTTCTGGCTTGTGGGTGTGGACATGTCCTTCACCATCATGTTCCCTCAGCTGGTTTGCATTCTCTTCTTCAACGTGTCCAATGGCTACGGGGCCAGTTTGGGCTTCTTAGTAGGAATCCTCATGAGAATCCTAAGCGGAGAGCCCCTCATCGGCTTGCCGCCCGTCATCCGCTACCCCGGCTGCCGGCTGAACGCTGAAGGCACGCTCACCCAATATTTCCCCTTCCGCACTACTATCATGGTCACCTCACTGCTATCCATTCTGCTGTTCTCCTGGCTGGCGAGTATCATTTTTAACAAAGGCCTGTTGTCTGAGAAGTGGGATTTGTACAAGATCAAACGCAAGCAGAAAGAACCTGCAGACAAGAAGACGGGTGAAAACAAAGAAGAGGCTAAGCAGTTCATGGACACCACCAGCTGCTGAGGTGTTTCAAAGGGAGCAGATGATGGGTCGTGACAGGAGGAAGACATGCACAGAGGGCTACAGTCTTGACATGAGAGTAACTCTACAGAAACAGTTAATGTGTGTCACATCCTGTACAGATCAACATCAACATGTCCTCTGAACACCTTAGCATCAGTTACCTTCTACAAAAAAAGTAAAATGATCAACTTAAATCTTGTATGACAGTAAAGAGCTCATGAACCTGTATAACACATTATGGGACTGATTCAAAACACAGTGAACAATTATGACGAGCCTAAATTATAACAAGGCTTTGAAATGGAAGGACTTAGCTCATCCATTTAAATTCCTTTCCATTTGGAAAGTATTGATACATTTATGAAATAAAATATTTTTTCACTCTCGCAAATTGAGATAATGTTCCTTTTGGGCATATAAATGTTGTTCCTAGACTAGAGTGCACAATAAACACTTTTTGGTCATCGGTGTAAATGAACCACATATTCAGTCGGACTGAAAAATAATGAAGTAGTTTCAGCTCCCTCTTAACGAAATGCTCTTGTAGCATTAATCCAAATTGTCACATTAATCAGATATTAATCATCTTCCTTGAATGAGTTATTGAAATTCAGCACAATTAGATAATTGTACAATACCACAAAGAGAGCACTTCTGATATTGATTGACACACGTGTTTCTATTTTTGATGTGTTGGATTGTTGCTTTATTAACATCACAGAAAATTAATCTGACAGTTATCCAATCACCATCAACCCAATGAAAGGTGAGCATGTCTATAATGTGAAAGCACTATTTTGCCTCAAACAGTCGAAAAAAAACCCAGAGCCTGTTCAAAACTTGCCATTTTTATATAATTTTCAACAATGCTGTGACAATGAGGCAACCTCCATCAGGTTGTCCCATCAGGTCTGACTGCTCTGGTTGCAGTCGCTTGCTGCTAAACAAATATTCAAAGAGTCAAATGTGAAAAACAAACACTATTTAAACACACTTTTCTTCAAACTGTCATTAATTGAATTCACTTTGATGTTTTTAAAAGATTCATGTACATGTAGAGATTAATGGAAAGGTTTATTTTGTTATGATCAACCTCCAAACATTGTGTTGTATCAAGCACTATGTGTATGACAATCTAAACATCTAGCATCGTACTATTTACCATAATAATCACTGGAACCTGGTCTGTGTTGTCACATCAGTGTGTTTTTTTTTTTTGCTGGGTTCCGTAAAACAGGTGTATACAAATACCTTGTGGAGTAGCTCAAGAGCTCATCACATGAGTCTGAAATAGTGGTCAAAAGAAGGTCAAAATCGGTTTCTTTCCAAAGGCATCTTGTAGAACACAAAACAGGACTATTTGCATGCATCTTTTTTTACATAGGCGTGACATTTTTAAATGTATTATACTCTTGTACAGCCTAATCACAATTTGTACATTAACACATATTTTTGTATCAAGGTTGATTTGCCATGCATTGTTTGTTGAGGAGGAAAAAAATACCAATGTGTAAAATTGTATTGTAATTTGTATCTTTTGGCTATATCTGAAGTTAAATTCACACTCAGTGTTGCTGAAAAATGAATGAAGACCTGCAATCTCTTTATGTTCACATTGGCCTTATGATTGGCCTGCACTTTCAAAAAGTGTTATTGCCTATTATTTGCTTTCATGGTCACCACAATCAATACACTCTCATGCATCGTCACAAATTCAGCCAGCAGTTGTCACCAATGGGAAATGGTGCCTTATTGGAGCATATTTACGTGGTACTGTGTATTGGTCATTGTTGGGACAGGAATATTCGTTTTTCCATTTTAGGTTGTTGAAGGTCATTGAAGTTCTGGACTGGTTTTAATTTCATTAAAAATACAAAGCTCTGTTTTTCTCCTTCCATGTCTGTATTTGGTTTTATATTTATATGCATGACACTTGTCAATGACCTTTGTATGTATACTGAACTTTTGCGAAGGCTGTTCCTCTCTTGCCACTTGGCAAGGTTCTACTTTGTAATCAATTAATGTAAATCCCCATGGGGTGAGGTTCTTTAACAATAAAAGCTAATCTAAAAATGTTGCTACTTTGGTTTTATTTGCCGCATTTGCAAGTACATGTCTTTGGGCACAAAAAGGGAAGGGGTGAAAATTATAAACATCCAAAGCAGGATTAATTTACTATATTTTTTGGACCATAGGGCACACCGGATTACTAGTAGTAGTTTACTCTTTATTTAAAGGCCTACTGAAACCCACTACTACCGACCACGCAGTCTGATAGTTTATATATCAATAATGAAATCTTAACATTGCAACACATGCCAAAACGGCCTGGTTAGCTTACTGAAGTGCAATTTTAAATTTCGCGCGAAATATCCTGCTGAAAACGTCTCGGTATGATGACGTCAGCGCGTGACGTCACGGATTGTAGCGGACATTTTGGGACAGCATGGTGGCCAGCTATTAAGTCGTCTGTTTTTATCGCAAAATTCCACAGTATTCTGGACATCTGTGTTGGTGAATCTTTTGCAATTTGTTCAATGAACAATGGAGACAGCAAAGAAGAAAGCTGTAGGTGGGAAGCGGTGTATTGCGGCCGACTGCAGCAACAACACAAACACAGCCGGTGTTTCATTATATACATTCCCGGAAGATGACAGTCAAGCTTTACCATTGGCCTGTGGAGAACTGGGACAACAGAGACTCTTACCAGGAGGACTTTGAGTTGGATACGCAGACACGGTATCGTGAGTACGCATGCAGCTGCGGCTTCCAAACATTTGATCGCTTGCCCGTACGTGCATGTCACGTACGTAACTTTGGGGACTTTGGGGAAATATATGTGCTGTATGAACTTTGGGGAGGTGAACGGTACTTTGGGCTCTGGGATTGAGTGTGTTGTACAGGTGTTTGAGTTGTATTGGCGGGTTATATGGACGGGAGGGGGGAGGGGGGAGGTGTTTGTTATGCGGTATTAATTTGTGGCATATTAAATATAAGCCTGGTTGTGTTGTGGCTAATAGATTATATGTCTTGTGTTTATTTACTGCTTTAGTTATTCCCAGCTGAATATCAGGTCCCACCCGCCTCTCACAGCATCTTCCCTATCTGAATCGCTCCCACTGCCCTCTAGTCCTTCACTCTCACTTTCCTCATCCACGAATCTTTCATCCTCGCTCAAATTAATGGGGAAATTGTCGCTTTATCGGTCTGAATCGCTCTCGCTGCTGGTGGCCATGATTGTAAACAATGTGCAGATGTGAGGAGCGCCACAACCTGTGATGTCACGCTACTCGTCTGCTACTTCCGGTACAGGCAAGGCTTTTTTATCAGCGACCAAAAGTTGCGAACTTTATCGTCGATGTTCTCTACTAAATCCTTTAAGCAAAAATATGGCAATATCGCGAAATGATCAAGTATGACACATAGAATGGACCTGCTATCCCCGTTTAAATAAGAAAATCGCATTTCAGTAGGCCTTTAAAAGGACAATGCACAGAAACATTAAGCTCGAAGACAGATAATACCAGATAATAGCTAAATAGCTCATTTCCATCTGCAGTCCCTGGCTACCTAAATTAAAGGGATACAAAAATCATGCAATAAAATTATAACAATAAAATCATACTATAGCATGTATTCAAATTAAGAAAAGTCATAAAATGCCCTTTCATTGACACATACTTAATATACATTACAACCACACCTCATTTACATCATCACACAGAGACAATACATGTTCTTGTTCACATCTGTCATCATTTGTAAAAACAACCATGATTTTAACAGACACACCTCACAGTTTACAACAAAATGCTCTCAAGGATAAATATAATACACATTAAGTTGATGTGTCAATCATAGTGCCCACCTTGGTGACCGTGTGAGCAGCTTTGTTTCCTTCAAATCCACTTTTTAACTTCAATTGTGAATGAAGGGTAATCTGTTAGACTTTTCAAGTTTGTTGTGAGGTCGTTCCATTCCTTATCGCTTGAAAAGGCTGATTGTGCAAAAGATGTTTTACATCTGGGTACGCTACACTGCCCCCTGGTGGATGCTCGTGTGTTTGTAGTTGTCACAGCAGATGTAAACTGGACAAAGTGCTTAAGTGGCGCTGGTGCAGTGTTATTTAGGATTCAATGGGCCATTCGTATTGATGTTAATCTTTGAATGCCAGCTAAATTTAATAGTCTATATTTTTGGAGAACTAAACAGTGATGGTGGTGTTGTGGTATTCGGTCAAGGATTTTGAGCGATTGTTTGTGCAAAGTTTCCAATGGCCTCAGTGTCATTTTGATTGCCTGGGACCAACATGTTATACGATAATAAAAACGAGACATAATCATTGCATTAAAATAAGTTTGAGCTGCCTCCAGTGTTAACAAATTCCTGATACATTTGAACATTTTTATGTTGTATTTAAGACTCCGGCACATCTGTTTGATATGTTTTTTAAAGCCAATGTCACGGCCGGGGCACACATCAGTGCGCAATCATCTGTGAGCCGCGCTGAGCGCACCTCCAAGTGCGCTAGCGCGCGCGTTACTCATGCTGCGGCGGGCAGCTGCTTTCCATCTGCAATCAACACACCTGGCACTGATGAGAGGGACGCCTACTTAACTGCCAGAACGCAGCAATTTGTACATCGTACCGTAAGCTCGTTTCCAGCTCCCTCATTGCCTTTTGATCCTGATCTCTGTGTTTTCCCTGCGTTAATTGTCGTGTCCTTCCTCGCCCCGCAGTTCCTTGTGTACATCCCCGAGTCAAGCTGTGTGTCTTGTGCTCCTGGATCTTCCCTGTCTCCCTCGTGCTTCCTGGTTCTCGACTCCTCGCTTGCCCCCGGACTACGACCACTCGCTCCTGCCTCTCGACCACGCTTCCGCCCCTGGACAACCCTGCCTGCCTTGCCCTTGTCTGACAGCACCGCTCCTCTCAACACGCACCTCCAACATTTACGGTAAAACCCTCCAGTTAAGTACTACACATAGCCTGACACCCAATTCCTTTTGGTTACATACACTGTAAAAAAAAAATTCTGTAAAAAAACGGTCATCTCCTGGTAGCTACGGCTGCCAAACGAAAACCATAAAATTAAAGTAAAACATTGTAAACCAAATAATGATCAAAAACATTATATTTACAGAAATTTTCATGAAACGTTTTGCGGAAAAATATCGTAATTTTACAGATTTTTACTCAATTATTAAGATCAACCACCTTTAATAAAGTGACGATGCAAACAATTCTGCAGAAAAATACCTTTTTTCAATGCTGGCAGTTCCACAGAAAAATACCATTATCTTACAGATTTTTTCTGAATTATTAAAATCAACCACCTTCAATAAAGTGACGAGCAAACAGTTCTGCCATACTTGCCAACCCTACCGGATTTTCCGGGAGACTCCCGAAATTCAGCGCCTCTCTCGAAAACCTCCTGGGACAAATTTTCTCCCAAAAATCTCCCAAAATTCAGGCGGAGCTGGAGGCCAGCTCCATGCGGACCTGAGTCCGCTTTCCCACAATATAAACAGCGTGCCTGCTCAATCACGTTACAACTGTAGAATGATCGAGGGCGAGTGCTTGGTTTCTTATGTGGGTTTATTGTTAGGCAGTTTCATTAACGTCCTCCCAGCGCGGTAACAACACACAACAACAGCAGTCACGTTTTTGTCTACCGTAAAGTAGTTTGTCTGCCGTAAACAGCACTGTTGTGATACTCTTAAACAGGACAATACTGCCATCTACTGTATGTGACAATAACATCTACGGCTTTTAGAGAGTGCAGTGCACAACTGCGCACACAACAAGGAGACGAAGCAGAAGAACGAGGAAGATACAGTCATGGCGACGCCAACGAAGAGTAAGATGAAGAAATACGCTTGTAAGTTCCAAGCCACAGCTGCGATTGGACCTGGATAGCCTCCGGGAAGAAGTAGTGGACTACCAAGTGCTTGGCAGTGAAGATCTTCCCCAGGAAGCAAAGATTGACCGGTTTTGGGCCATGCTAGGGAGAGATGGAAGATTTCAGACTCTAGTGCATTTGATTAAAGCACTTTTGTCCGTGCCACACAGCAATGCATCATCAGAGAGGGTGCTCAGCATGGTTAGAAAATTAGTGACAGAGAATAGAACAAGAATGGACAATTCAACACTTAACTCAACAATGAGTAGATGAGTGTTATGTGTGTGTATATGTGTTAATAAATGAACACTGAAATTCAAGTATTTCTCTTATTTATATATATATATATATATATATATATATATATATATATATATATATATATATATATATATATATATATATATATATATATATATATATATATATATAGCTAGAATTAACTGAAAGTCAAGTATTTCTTATATATATATATATATATATATGTGTATATATATATATATATATATATATATATATATATATACTGTATATATATATATATATATATATATATATATATATATACTGTATATATATGAAATACTTGATTTGGTGAATTCTAGCTGTAAATATACTCCTCCCTTCTTAACCACGCCCCCAACCACGCCCCGCCCCAACCACGCCCCCAACCCCCCAACCCCCACCTCCTGAAATCGGAGGTCTCAAGGTTGGCAAGTATGAGTTCTGCAGAAAAATACCTTTAGATTGTTAGTATGAACATAGACTTTTATGTAACAAGCTACATATTTAATGAAAGATAATTACTGTCATTTTACATAAATTTGAAAGTAATTTAAGAAAACAGAAAATGCTATGTATAATTAATTTGGTATTTTTCTGTAAAAAAAATAGAAATATACATAGTTTGTCATTACTGGCAAACTGCTATATGCTATACGCGACTGCCGGAGCTATTAAAATGGATCACATCAACGTTGACAACTTATAAAAACTGAGAAGCACTGAACTAAAATGGCACCGAAAAGGAAATCATATACTGCAGATTACAAGCTGGACGTAGTGAAATATGCACCAGAAAACGGCGATTGAGCAGCAGAAAGAATGGACGCTAGCGGGGCATACCAGGAGCGACACCGAGGAGGAAGATTTCATCGGATTTAGCGATCGGGCTGGCCTGGGAACGCCTCGGGATCCCCTGGGAAGAGCTGGACGAAGTGGCTGGGGAGAGGGAAGTCTGGGCTTCCCTGCTTAGGCTGCTTCCCCCGCGACCCGACCTCGGATAAGCGGAAGAAGATGGATGGATGGATGGAGTGACAGATTGTTTGGTAAACGTATAGCATGTTCTATATGTTATAGTTATTTGAATGACTCTTGCCATTATGTGTTGCGTTAACAAACCAGGCACGTTCCCAGTTGGTTATTTGTGCGTAATATGGCGTACACTTATGCAGCCTGTTGTTCATTATTCTTTATCTATTTTAAATTGCCTTTCAAATGTCTATTCTTGGTGTTATCAAATAAATTTCCCCATAAAATGCGACTTATACTCCAGTGCGACGTATATGTTTTTTTTCGTATTTATTGTGCATTTTCGGCCGGTGCGACGTATACTCCGGAGCGATTTATAGTCTGAAAAATACGGTACTTATGTCCAGACCGTCTGTGACAGTAATGCCATTGATATTTAATATTATTGTGTTGTTTCTTGTTTGCTCTCTTCCAGTGAATTTGTCAATGCTTTTCCAAAACAGTCTAATGTTCCCTTTTGCAGCTTTGATTAATTCTAAGTGAAAGTCAGCTCTAGCCTTCCGCAGCAGCATTGTAACATTGTTCCTCAAACTTTTTAAAATCATACGACCCGTTTTTAGACCTGTTTTAATTGCTCTTTTGAGAGCTGAGTCTCGATTTTTCATTAGAGTCCAACTTGTTTCATTAATCCAAGGTATTTTTATTTTAGCACTTTTCTTTCTGGGTTTTGTTTGTGTATTTACAGATAATCTCTTTGATTTTTGTCATTAAGTCATCACCGGCATGTCCGGTGCTTATCCAATTTATGTCACTCCATGGGACAGTTCTAAGTTCATTCTCTAGTAAGCGTTGGTCTTTTTTAGGGATATAGGGCAAACACTTTTGTGTACCTTTTTGGCTGTGATGCCTAAATCTTAACAATTTCCGTGTTATCAGTGTGATGTTATGGTCTGATAAGACTGTTAGCATAAAAAAACTTACAATTTACTATCAGGTTTATTAGTAAATACCAAATCCAGCAAAGTTCGGGAGTAATGTGTAATTGCTCAGGAACACTACAGAAACCCACTGTCAGTAACCACAGTTGGTCTCTACATCTGAAGTGCAAGTTAAAACTCTCCTATGCAAGGCAAAAACCGTTTATCAACAACACCCAGAAACGCAGTCGGCTTCGTTGGGCCTGAGCTCATCTAAGATGGACTGATACAAAGTGGAAAAGTGTTCTAGGGTCTGACGAGTCCACATTTCATATTGTTTTTGGAAACTGTGGACGTCGTGTCCTCCGTACCACAGAGGAAAAGAACCATCCGGATTGTTATAGGCGCAAAGTTGAAAAGCCAGCATCTGTGATGGTATGGGGGTGTATTAGTGCTCAAGACATGGGTAACTTACACATCTGTGAAGGCGCCATTAATGCTGAAAGGTACATACAGGTATTGGAGCAACATATGTTGCCATCCAAGCAACGTTACCATGGACGCCCCTGCTTATTTCAGCACGACAATGCCAAGCCACGTGTTACATCAACGTGGCTTCATAGTAAAAGAGTGCGGGTACTAGACTGGCCTGCCTGTAGTCCAGACCTGTCTCCCATTGAAAATGTGTGGCGCATTATGAAGCCTAAAATACTACAACGGAGACCCTCGGACTGTTGAACAACTTAAGCTGTACATCAGGCAAGAATGGGAAAGAATTCCACCCGAGAAGCTTAAAAAATGTGTCTCCTCAGTTCCCAAACGTGTACTGAGTGTTGTTAAAAGGAAAGGCCATGTAACACAGTGGTGAACATGCCCTTTCCCAACTACTTTGGTACGTGTTGTAGCCATGAAATTCTAAGTTAATTATTATTTGCAAAAAAAAAATAAAGTTTATGAGTTTGAACATCAAATATCTTGTCTTTGTAGTGCATTCAATTGAATATGGGTTGAAAAGGATTTGCAAATCATTGTATTCCATTTATATTTACATCTAATACAATTTCCCAACTCATATGGAAACGGGGTTTGTAATATCCTTAAATTTATTTCTACGCAATTTATTTAACCAGTCCAGATTAAAGACCCCCATAACGATCAATTCTTTCATACTGGGCTGTTTGAGGATGTCTGAAAATGAATTGACAAAAATGTCTTTAGCTGTGGGCGGTCGGTATGCTACAATTACCTTGAAATAAATTTCTGAGGACAATGTGATTTTAATTCCAACACACTCAAGATTATCTACTGGGAGGGTTATGTGTTCACTTTTAATGTTTTCCCTTACATAAATCATAACTCCTCACCCTCTCCCACTTGATCTGTCTTTTCTGTAAATCTTGTACATTAGAGCAAAAGGTTTTGTAGGTTTTAACCAGTGTTGGGTTAGTTACTGAAAACCAGTAACTAGTTACAGTTACTAGTTACTTTATTTCAAAAGTAACTCAGTTACTAACTCAGTTACCGTACTTAAACCAAAAAGTAATGCGTTACTGTGAAAAGTAACTATTTAGTTACTTATATATTTTTTTTTTATTTTTTTAAGGCCCCATTTAATGCCCTTTTAGCCTTCATTTTAGTACTGTTATTGCACTGGAGAATAATACAATCTGTTGATAAACTTGACATGCATTTGCATCACTGAACTCTGCTAAGCAATGTGCTCTACATACAACACACAAAGACAAAGATATGTTTTAAAGGGCCAATTTGTTTCAGACCAGAACAAATTGACAAAACTATTTTAAATAGCTGCAACTTAACATACATAAGTAACAAACAGCATAATAACAACATAGCTGTAAAACAAGAAAGGCACACACTACATACATAAAGCCTAACCAGGCGTTTTCTCAAGGAATTCTGAAATAAAATCATGTCTGAAGCCCAGAACACTCTACACATTTCCCCACTTAGTTTAGAGAAAAGTAAATATTAGCCTGGCCCACTAGTATCCCTCTTTAGGTTTGTGAACTTTATAGTCTAAACATTTAGAGTGATGTGATAATCAAACACTCTAAAAGTTTAAAATGAAAGAGTATATAAGAGAATTGACAGAGTGTGTGTACCTTCAGTGTGCAGTGCCTCATTAAAATCCAGCCGCTGTTGGAGGTGGATGTGTGTTCACTAGCTTCGTCGAAGCATGTTGTTTTTGTCGCTGTTTCAGCATATTTGAAACTTACATTCAACTAAAATGTTCTTTTCTTTGTGGTCGATAAAAGAAACGTACTGAAAATATCTCCATTTTAAGAAACTCGACTTCGGGGTTCGCCATGACGTCTTGATAGTACACACAGACACGCCCCCTCCCACACACACACACTCACACACACACACACACGTACACACAGACAGCGCGCGGCGCGCCTCTTTTTTGTCGCCTCTTCAGCAGCGTTGCAACACTCAGATCTTCTCAGTTTCTAGCCGATACTACATAAAAAATAACGCAAAATAACGCAGTAACGCATCATGTAGTAACGGTAACGGAGTTACTGAATATAAAAAATAACGCGTTAGATTACTAGTTACCGCCGATAGTAACGGCGTTACAGTAGTAACGCGTTAGTCCCAACACTGGTTTTAACCATGTCTCCGATAGACGAAAGTAATCCAGATTAGAGTCTGACAGTAACTGCTGGATATGTTCAGTCTTTTGGACAACACTTCTAATATTAAGGTGACCCCCAAATATTCCTTTGGGCTTTGAATTTTGGTCCCATAATATTTGTGCATGGTTTACAGTTTGAAACATCTTTGGAGCTCGTTGTTTGGAAGCGGCTGTGTTATTTGTAATTTTAGCTCTATACTGTTCACGGGGCCCAGTGCTCCTGTGCTGGTATCGACCAAATGCCTAGGCTTGCATCCCAGGTCTAGTAGATGAGCACGGATGTCATCGATTTGTTGTTGCGAGCGTCTTCCATATGCTGCACCTGTTGTCGAACCGCGGCCCGGTTTCCCTGGGTCTGGCGGTGATATGTGAACACGGAGTGTCCACTCTGTAAGCCAGCCATGAAATTGAAAGAATTGTCCGGTATTTTTGCCAAATTGTTCTATACTACCATGAGCGTCTGCAAGCCGCAGCCCGTTAGGGTGCCGCCATCTTGAATAGTTTTTTTTACTACTTGATCATCATTGGGACAGAGGAGGAAAGTTCATCCATGTTGTCCTCCAAGAGGCTTTATGCAGCTGCTCCAAGAAAGAGTTTGCTGTCTGGCAACTGTAGGCTGGCATCCTTGAACTTGATGTCCTTCAGTGGGACATCAGCAATAAGGCTGGCAGGGAGAAATCTCCTGGTGCACCCTTTGAACCATCACTCCTTCAGCCTAAAAACACATGATTATGATCAGTTATAAAAAAAAATGATAACAGCATTATCCATCCATCTTCTTCCGCTTATCCGAGGTCGGGTCGCGGGGGCAGCAGCTTAAGCAGGGAAGCCTAGACTTCCCTCTCCCCAGCCACTTCGTCCAGCTCCTCCCGGGGGATCCCGAGGCGTTCCCAGGCCAGCCGGGAGACATAGTCTTCCCAACGTGTCCTGGGTCTTCCCCGTGGCCTCCTACCGGTCGGACGTGCCCGAAACACCTCCCGAGGGAGGCGTTCGGGTGGCATCCTGACCAGATGCCCGAACCACCTCATCTGGCTCCTCTCGATGTGGAGGAGCAGCGGCTTTACTTTGAGCTCCCCCCGGATGATAGAGCTTCTCACCCTATCTCTAAGGGAGAGCCCCGCCACCCGGCGGAGGAAACTCATTTCGGCCGCTTGTACCCGTGATCTTGTCCTTTCCGTCGGGACCCAAAGCTCATGACCATAGGTGAGGATGGGAACGTAGATCGACCAGTAAATCGAGAGCTTTGCCTTCTGGCTCAGCTCCTTCTTCACCACAACGGATCGATACAGCGTCCGCATTACTGAAGACGCCGCACCGATCCGCCTGTCCATCTCAATATCCACTCTTCCCTCACTCGTGAACAAGACTCCGAGGTACTTGAACTCCTCCACTCGGGGCAAGATCTCCTCCCCAACCCGGAGATGGCACTCCACCCTTTTCCGGGCAAGAACCATAACAGCATTATTTATTATCATAATTATTTAAGTTTATCTTTTGATTGGCTGACTGACCTGAAACATAACATTGAACTCTGCCAGTGGTTTCAGAGCCTGGGAGAGGAAGAGGAGGAAGAACTTTGTCTTCTTGCTGGTTACATGCTCTGCCAGCATCTTCACCTTGCCAGGCTTCTCCACATCCTCATGACTGGCAAAATATACTTGCAGTGCATCCCACTGGTTGAGCACCCGGTTTATGCAAGTCAGTAAGCTGAGCCACCTGGTTGCACAGTATCGAAGTATCTACAGAGTTTCTGAGTCTGTGAACTCCACAAACTCTTTGAAGATTTCACAACGTTTGGCACTAAAGTTGAGAAAGGTTAAAAACATTTTTTTTTAAATAAATAGGAAAGAAATTGTTAAATAATGAAAAGCCAGGGACCCAAAATGACATCCAATAACTGTCAAACTGTGGCACAGAGGCTCTCTTTTAACATGCGTCATATCAATATGCTCACCTGATGTCAAAGTGAGCATATATACTGCTGAGGATGTCTTCAATGGGCTGGCGTAGAGCCCTAATGCCACATCCTGTGGCCAGCCGGACCAGATGACAGATGCATCCCATGTCAATTAGGAATGGCTGGTTAACGAAAAATATATATATATATTTAGAGAGCAATTTTCACTGACAGCAGCCACAAAATTACCTTACAAGAGAAGTGTAAATACAAAATACATACTTTATCCGTGTTTCTGCTTGTGCTTTCATCACACATTAGACCAAAGGGTTGGTTTTGGCACAGTTCGATCGCTTCCTTGTCCAATTCCGGGGCAATGGCACCTATCAAATACACAGTAATGAAAACACATTTTTTTCTACTAACTGTACTGTACTTGCTGCTTACTTTAAAAAAAAAAAATTAACAATTTAATCTTAAAATACGGGACTTCCGGTTTGGGCAAGATGGAATAAACACGTGTTGAGTCTCCCTCCCACAACTTTTAACATTGCCACTCTTTTAAAACTCCATAAACTACGCCAACGAACCAGCGAGCGGGTGGTTATATTACTCCGGAGTTGCAACCGGCAAAAAATGCCAACTCACTCGACGAAGCGGAGCGCCAGAGATACTGGCGGGGGTGCCGGCGAAGTCAACATGTCGGCTATAGCTAGTCTTCTGGAAGAACACCGCCAGGCCCTTGCCATTTGCCAAAGCACTGGTGAGAAGCAGTGCTGTATGCAAGTCATTAAATAATACAAATAATAATTTCCCATTTGAAAGGGTTGTTTAGTAAATATTAACTTAAAATAAAAGTCTTATAGTATTCAGTACACCAATGATACTTTGTTTGCTGCAGACTGTTTGTGATGACAAGCAAAAACAACAAAATAACTTTGAGTAAAAAAAATTGTTGTCTTTACCTCCAGAAAACTAAGTAAAACTGTGGCCCTACAGTCGAGGTACGGACTACAGGGTGGGTTACGTTTACCGTTCCACATCTAGTAAACACAATCATAGATATGAACAAAATGACAGTTGTCAACTGTCAGCATATATTACCTCCATCAAACATAGCAGAATTGTCTCTTACAAGATACTGCAGTAGCAAACAGTAGGGATGCGGTACTCTGCGGTAATTCTGCACAGGACAAACCGCCTTTAATAAAAAAAAAATAAAACAATCGTGATATTAATCTAAATCGGATGATATGAAAAAATGAATCGTGATGATTTTTGTTTGCCATATTGCCTAGGCGTTTAATAGAGTACCGTACTTTTCAGACCATAGGGCGCACCGGATTAAAAGGCGCACTGCCGATGAACGGGTCTATTCAGGTCTTTTTTCATACAAAAGGCGCACCGGATTATAAGATGCATTAAAGGGGTCATATTATGATTTTTTTCCTAAATTTAAAACACTATCTTGTGGTCGACATAACATGTAATGGTGGTTCTTTGGTCAAAGTGTTGCATAGATTATGTTTTAGAGACCATTTTCAAGTCGCTTTCTGACCGTCTCTTCAGGATGCGCCGTTTTGTGGGCGGTCTTACCTACGTGGCTCACCTTCGACTGCGTGTTCTCCCCGTCATCTTTGTTGTAGCGGTGTAGCGTGCAAGGACGGGCGTGGAAGAAGTGTCAAAAGATGGATCTAACTGTTTTAATGACATGCAGACTTTACTTAAATCAATAACTTAACTCATCATCTCATCCGTGGCTCAATAATGCAACATAAACGCCGGAAATGTGTCTCATGAAAAAACGTCCGACCGGAACCCTCTAATAACTAAAGTCCCGTGAGTGAATTATGTAAACCCTCTACAGCTTTTAGCGCTTTGATAGCTAGTCTACTGACAGATATAAGTAAGAACTTTGCGTTACTTTATATTAGAAATGGCAACAGTGGAAGATGAATGCCACATAAGAAGGTAGAGAAAAAGAAGAAGCTTATGACTACGGCGTCGGCACGGATTACAATTGCGGACACGCACACATTTTCAGGACTTATGCAGATCCCAAATACACATCAGCAGGTACCAGAGGGTAAGAAAAGTTGGTTTTGCACACTGTGAACCCGAACAGTTCTACAAACTCACAACTATTGACGTCAACTAAACCAAAGTGAGTTAATTAGTTCACCCGACACTGAAACATTAAGTTTTCCTAACGAATAATAGCGTTTTGAGTTCACAGCGGTTAGCAAGTGTAAGTGAACACTGTCCCTCAACTTGAAAAGTCTAAGTTAACGGGCGTGCGTGAGGGGGCGTGATGTCTGACGTCACTACCCCTAGCGGTTTAGGGCACGTATCCAGAAAAATCAAGATGGCTGGACGCTAGCGGGAGGTGAGGCGGGAGCGAAGAAAAGTGGAAAAAGTGTGTTATTCGTCAAAAAACCCACACAACGACGGTCATTTTTTCGCCGTGCTATTGTAAAATTGTCTTTTATCTGTGTTTTGTGTTCCGGGGACCCCGACTCCAGAATTTGAAAGCTTCGCGCGTGAAGCCGGTGAGTAACGTAGTAAATTAACGTTTCAAAAGTTCAATACAGTTAACTTAGGCTATCTTTTGTTACACTCTGTGAATGTGTGTAGGTTACATGCTACGATATTCGACATATTTCCAACTGGTTGAAACGAAAGCGTATTACTTTATTGTCAGTGTTGTTTGTAGGCCCAGGTCGCTAACGTTACTTCGTTACTGTCAACAACGTAACGTTAACGTTAAGGGTAACGTAGTGGAAACAGCCGTTCTTTGCCTTGATAAATATGCAGAGGACGACGTGTTTCAAATATTGGTGAAATGTTTTAATTAAAGCAGTTACTGCATATGTGAAAGTTTTTTTTTAATTATTAGACATTGGAGAAAAAAGCAAAATCATAATATGTTCAGAAGGGTTGCTTAACGGAGTCACCCTCACCAATAAGGGATTGACGACTTAATACAGTACACTATACATAATCATATGCATTTTGCATCTTAAGTGACATTAAACTGTTTGTGCTCTCTGTTATGTTATAGTACCATAGAGTGGTTGGAAATAAAGTTTGTCATTTTGAGCAACATGTGTGATTATATTGGTGAGTATTTGTTCATTTTAAAACACCCTTTGGTTATGACATTCACCATGATTTGGAAATAAATTACATTTGTTTATTGTCTGCCTGCCCCATTCCAAGGTAGATGGATTGGAAGTGCAAGCTGTGCTCTGTGTCCTTGGACACACGTCCAAAGTTATTTAGGCATTATCAGTTGCACCATAACCACTTCTCAAGCGTCAGCCCTGTACCATGTTTGTACAGTTACTGCATCTGTGCTTTCCGGTCATTTAATGCACTTAAAGCTAATTTGTCTCGGTGTCATAGTGATACAAGCAGAGTAAATGTGACTGATGGTTCACAGTCGGGAAGTGCATTTTTTACATGTCCCTTGTGTGGCACCAAACAGACATTTTCTGAAGCATCACTATTTTCTCATTTAAGGAGTCATTTAAGAAATCATGAGATGGTAGTATGTCCATACAGTAACTGCAGTTACAGTACAAATGCGTACTCGTCCTTCAATGCACACAAAAGCCGAAACCATGCGGGCAGTTCAGATGTTGATACGAACATTGTATCTGCAGAAATGAATGGTACACCAGACAAACCTGCTGGTGCAAATGTTGAGGAGGGACCTGCTCAGTGTGACGGCACAGACACCTTTGACCCTGTTGAGGTAGAGAGTCAGTGTGACACAGACACTTTAAGAGCGCAGCTGCACCAAAGTTTAGCGTCGCTATTCTTAAAGATGAAAACAATTCTTCATGTGTCTGACCTGGCGACTCAGGACATAGTGGAGCATCTGGCACAAATATTTTCCCTATCCCAGCCTCTAGTCAAACAATCTCTTAAAGAAGTCTTAGAACATCATGGCATCTCTGTCAGTGAAAATGCTCTAGATGACATAGTTACTGCAGTTCCGGAAAGCAACATTCTTGTAAGTGCCACAGTTAAAGGTAAGAGTTATCTTCAACTAAAATAAGGAAAACCTACCCTGTGGTGAAGCCTGTAGAGTATGTGCTGGAGCCGGGACACACAGCAGTCTACATTCCTATTGTTGACATGATTCAGAAAATGTTCAAACATACAGACATTCTGGACAAAATTCTAGAAACAAAGATGTCACAGGAAGGTCATTTCATGAGCCACCAAGATGGCTCATACTATAAGGAGAATTAATTATTCTCTTCCTCAGATGATCTAAAGCTACCACTCATTTTGTACATCGATGATCTTGAAATAGCGAACCCACTTGGAGCATCTCGGAAGATCCATAAACTATGTTCAGTCTACTGGGTATTTGCTGACCTGCCTAGTAAATATAGATCATCATTGCACGTGATTCAGTTAGCAGCATTATGTAAGGTGTCTGACGTTCAGCGGGTTGGATATGAAAGATTGTTTGGTCCTCTGTTACAAGACATCCAAACTCTTGAGCAAGATGGTGTTTTTATTGAGTCCATTGGTAAAGCTGTAAAGGGAACAGTCTTGTGTGTCGTGGCTGACAATCTTGCAGCTCATGGATTAACAAAGTGTTTCACAGCTCTGTATGTGTGTAGATTCTGCACAGCTACCAAAGACCAAATTCAGGCTCATGATGTTGGTAGTGAAGAATTCAGTGTGCGTACAAAAGTCAGTCATGATGTTGATGTTGATGCTGCACTGCATGGGGTTAGTGGTGTTCAGCAAGTCTGTGTTCTGACGCAGGATCTACAGTATTTTCATACAGTCACAGGCTTCCCACCAGATATCCTGCATGACCTTCTTGAGGGCATTGTGCCTATAGAGCTGGCCCTGTGCATTGGGAAAATTATACATAATAAATACTTCACCCTGGAGTATTTAAACAGGAAAATTGTCTCATTCCCATACAAACACACAGACAAGGTTGACAGACCTCAGCCTATCCCAAAGACCTTCACTGTGAAGAAAACAGTTGGTGGAAATGGCCATTAGAATGCTACTTTGCTCAGACTTCTTCCATTGATGACTGGTAGTAAAGTTCCAGAAGAGGATGGAGCATGGTGTGTACTCATGGATTTGAAGGAGATAGTTGAGTTGATGGTTTGCCCAGTGTTTACAGACAAATCCATCCAGTATTTGAAAATGAAGATACAAGATCATCTGTCACGATCCGGATCATGACATGATTTATGTTGGTTATGTTTCTGTTTTAGTCTGTTTCCTGGGTGCACCCTCTTTCCTTGTTTACTGTTGGTTTCCATGGGCACTGATTCTCCTCACCTGTCTTAGTTTTGCAATTAGTGTTCCCACCAGGTGTTTTGGTTAATCACTCCTCTTTATAGTTTCCTGTCACCCAGCAATAGTTGCTGGGTCAATGTTTGCAATTGGCAACATTTACATTCCCCTGGTTTTCTCCTCGCTCTTTAGATTATTCTGCCCTCCAGCATTCCTCGTTTTTCACCCTTGGTGACATTTTGGTTTTTGTTTAGCTCCACGCTTGCTAGCGTCCTCAGTTTTGTATTTTTGTCCTGCCTTTTATTTATTAAAAATACTTTAATCTTACCTGCACACTCCTCCTGCTTGTCTTCTGCCTTGGAAGGAACACGACAATCGCAGCCATGCGTCGAAGACGTAACATCATCGACACATACTGCAGGAAGTTTTTCCTGATTTCACACTCAGACCAAAGTATCATTACACTGAACATTATGCTGACCTCATATGTTGTTATGGACCTCTTGTCCACTTGTGGACAATGAGTTTTGAGGGAAAACACCGCTTTTTCAAGCGTGTAGTCCATGACACACAAAACTTCAAGAATGTTTTAATAACACTAGCAAACAGACATCAGCACATGATGGCATACTCTCTTAGTTCCCCATCCTTCTTCAAACCCCACCAGCAGACATCAAGCGTCTCATCTGTGATGGTATCAGGGCTTCCTGATGTTGCAAAGGCATATGTTGAACACATGACAGAAAGCAGCATGATCTACAGCACATCAGTTGTCAATGTTGATGGAACTGATTATGGCGTGGATATGTTTGTGTCTGTGGGACAGGAGGGAGGCTTGCCTCAGTTCAGCAAAATTGAACAGATTCTCCTTGTCGATAACCAGATTGTCTTTGTTTGCAAGACACACACATCATATTACATTGAGCATCTCAGATCATATGAGCTTTCACCAGGGAACCTGACTGTCCACCTTCTACAAGAGCTCAATGACCCATTGCCTCTCTCTGCATACAGAACGAATGGAAGACTGCTCTTAACACCAAGACAGTTCATCTTACTACACTGAATCAGCTCATTTAAGGTAAATGGCTTATAACTTTGTTCAAAGATTTTTCTTAATCACAATGAAACTAACTCTATTTACTAACTGTTTTGTTTTTTTGTTACAGCGCATCAACACATCAAGATATGGCTGCTCCGCAGAAATTTGTGCTCCGTGTTTGTGTTGCAACACATATTGCCATGAAGCTCATTCTAACCGAGCGACCACAGTCAGTAGAATAGCTCAAGAATACAATGCAAAAGAAGTTTAAGCCAAGGCTGGACTGTGAGTTTTCCCTTCAATATGAAGACCCTGACTTTGATGGGCAGCTCAGTGTTCTTATGGATATTCAGGAGCTCCCTGAAAAAGGAACACTGAAAGTGGTGAGATCGGAAAGTGATGTATCCTCCATTGGAAGCTCAGCCACAGACATTCTACCGCATACCCCTTTAAGACAGCGTGAGAAAAATTGGCCAGATTGTTTCCCTGTGCCAACTTTTTCTTATGAAGTTGTGCATGTATGTGCCCAGGGAAATGCTGCCTTTGAAAGTTCTGGGAAGACACTGAAATTAACAAGAGCTCAAAAACACAATATCTTGGAAAACATGGCTGAAACAATGTACAACTTCAAGCCATATTCACATGACAAGGAAGTGGCTATGGCTGCTGAAGCTCTAGTAGCAGCTCATCCATGTCTCAAAGAACATGGGAGTAAGAATGGATGGTATGGATGGAAGGTGGCCTTGAAGTTCAAGATGGGGAATTTTCGCACAAAGTTGGCCAGATCTGGTTGTGCGGAGGTCTCCATCAATGCAGGCAAGAGGAGCCTAACCAACCCTGAAAACGACTATCCTCATTCCAACATCAAAAGAGCAAGAAGAGCCGAGGTGAATTTCCTGCCCAACTTCCCCAGTGAAGAGAATGAGGCAACCTTGGAGGAAATGAGAGTACAAATCACACGAGACTGAAAAGACTGAGAGAGACCAGATACTGATAGAGAAACGTATGCACACAACCTTTGCCCTTCGCCGGCAACACATTGTTCAAGGAAGTCCAGGGGTGCGGGAATTCCTGGAGAACTGGCCGGCCTTGCGAATGCAGTCACAGGTAAATATATAGTATGTTTTGATTAATAAAAGTAATTGATTTCAACATTTCATGTAGAAAATATCTGACAACTCCACATTGTTTTTACACCTAAGTATTTATATCTGTACAGGTATTTGCAGAGTTTCATCGTATTACAAATGTGAATCTACGCAACCAGTTCTACTGTGAACTTGACCGCTACACACCAAAACCAGTTGCACAGTATCGAGGAAGAAGTCCTCAAGGACTGGAAAGGGAGCAGAGGCACTGCAAGAGATGCTGAGAATTTATGACTTGGAGGTAAGTTTATGTTTGACTTTTTCATGGGGACAATGCTGATCATATGTGTTGTCATTGCAGATTACAGGTGCATTGATAGTAGTCAGTCATCCTGCTGAATCATAGATAGATTACTGTTTTTAACATAACTGAAGCATATACTGTACATTGTTACATCAGTGACACGGACTGGGCATGCTGGCATTTATCTTGTTTCTCAATCTAGGAAGAACATGACATCAACATGCGACGCACTCTGGTTCTTCGTGGACTTCCAGTGTATCTCCGGCAGGATGACACTGAATTCTACAAAACCTGTAATGTAAGTATGTCTCTGCAGCCAGAGTTATGCTTCACTCGCTCTCTCTCACACACACAGTGACTGATCTCTCTGTGCTTGGAGAGGAGATTTGAGGAGATGAGGAGGAGGAAGAAGGACAGAAGAGGAGAGGAGGAGGAAGAATGAGAGGAGAGGAGAGGAGGGAAAACAATGATGGGAAAGGAGAGGAGAGGAAACAATGACAGGAGAGGGGGAGGAAGAAGGAGCAGAGGAGATGAGGAGGAGGAGAGGAGATGAGGAGGAGGTGAGGGGGACTATGCATACTGTATGTTTTGGCTCTACAAACAAGAATTGTGTGACATCCTTCTGGATTGGTTATAATTTATTTTCTTGTGTTTTGCAGGGTGAAGATGAGATGGAGACCACTGACACACCACTGGCGTTTCTCTCTGTGGCCCCTGACTCCACTGGTTCCAGCAGCTTCAACTTGGAGAACATATCCATCATGATAGAGGATGAAGTTGTTATGAGCGAGCTTACCAGGTTGGCTGATGCATTTGTGGTGCTGCTTGGTTTAATCTATGCATTACACTTAGATTATCCAAAAAAACTCACTCACACATTCACATTGATCCAGAAAGTCCTGCTGTGTCTGGATGATAACAAAGCACTGAAGCCATGCCTACTCTCCCTAAAAAATGAGTTGTTAAAGGAGTAAATAAGCTGAGAAATGCATGCCTGCACTCATTAACCATGCATACATTTTGTTCAGATCAGCATCATTATTGCAGCCATGTACTGTTAACATGTCTGATTTTGATAGACATGTCTGTTAAAATGTTGAAAGCACTTTTGCGTATGCACAGTGGGCTTTTTATAAGGTTAGAATGAGAAGTCAATATTTTGTTAATTTTATTGTACTGCCTCCGTGACCTCACTGATTTGAGTCAGCCCTCAGTTGTAATGATGATTCAGTTATGTATTGATATTATATTTTCTTTTATTTATTAAATTTTATTCTGTTTTATTTGGTATGTTTTTATATTTTCCTCATTTGCACAAATGTAGATGTCTGTGCTGCTGCTTTCATAAGTTTTTTTTTCTCTCTTGAGAAAATACAGTGCAGAGAAAGGGAAGTTTGTTCATCCCCAATGATTCAAAATAGGCTGCTAAAATATTTGTAAAAAGAAAAAGAAAAAAGTTTGACTCCAGGTGTTGCACTTTAATGTTATTCGACATTTCACAGTTTTACTAAGCCTGTTCTGGGAAAATAAAAAACTTAAAATGTAACAGTTGTTATTGCCTTTTTAAAAGGTAGGTTTTAAGGTGCTGTTTTATACCCTAATACATTTTTGAAATTTTGACAGTAACACTTTAGTCAAGAACCTTTTATTGTATGGATGATGTTTCTCTTGCACAATCATACATGCATGATTCTAGTTCTACAGTTACATGTACACAACAATCTGCACAACTGAATTTGCACACTTAGTTGTTTTTTTTGGCATGTCTTTGGGGGACAGAACCTCTCAGAAAACACAGCTCTCTAAAAACAGGGCATCTTGCACATTAAGTCGGCAAGAAGTAAATATTTTGAGTTCATAAAGGTGTAATATTTTGAGTAGATACTATTGATATTAATACATTGTATTCAGTTATTTTTTTTCAAGTCCATATAATTTAGTTTTTATAAGTGTATTCAATCAGATCATTTAAGTATGACGAAGACATAAATATTAAGTTAATGATCATTTAAAATGTTATATTGAACTTAGAATATAAATTAAGTCAACTGAACACAAATTTTTAAGTATACTGTAACTCAAAACATTTATTATGATAACTTAAAAGATTTTACGTAATCAGTTACCTAAAAAATGTTGAGTTTTCTGAACTTGCTCGGGTTTACAGTGCATAATATTGTAAAACACATCGCCAGGTAATATGTCTGCTAATTGGCGCCATTTTGTGGTCCTTATACGCGTACCATAATAATACTGGTATGTTTATTGCGCCAACAATCCATCAAGCGGAGCGGCTTCATAATAATAACTGAATTATTTGACAAATCAGACAAATTTAGTACATAGAAACGCACTGGCTGATAAAAGTCACATGGCCTCAGACAAGACGTGACAAATCTTTAATGATTACTTTCAAACTAGTAAAAAGAACATTTATATCATGTGTTGTCATCTGTGTCAGTAGAATTATTCACATTTCAGCCGACAGGAAATCCACTTCCAACTCGAGAAACCTTGTTGCAGTAAATTTTATGTGAGTTTTATGCTTTACACACGCACGCACACACTTTACAGGGGAACTGCACTTTTTGGGGAATTTAAATGAGAGGTACTCTATTCTGCCTATACAATCTGATAAAAGCCCCAACAATTCTCCATTTATATTTCGTAACTTGAATGTTAACCAAGTATTAGTAATATTGTTATTATAAGTGCTAACGCACACAAACTATTTATAGCGCTGTGATCACTACCGTGTGTGCCAATGTTTACATCATTGAGTGGTCTGCTGTTTCCTCGCTTCCCTGCTCCTTGGAAGTTTATTGTTAATTATAAATCATGCCTCTCACATGGAACGTAGATGGCTGAGGATATAATCTGAGAAGTTGGGAAACTTTGACAGCCATTTAGGATAATAATAATAATAATAATAATAATGGATTAGATTTTATATCGCACTTTTCTATTGTTAGATACTCAAAGCGCTCACAGAGAAGTGGGATCCCATCATTAATTCACACTTGGTGGTGGTAAGCTACATTTGTAGTGTTGGAGGCAGATAATTAGATACATCCAGGGGGTGTATAATGTAGCCCGGAAGAGTCAGGGCTGCATGGGATTCTGGGTATTTGTTCTGTTGTGTTTATGTTGTGTTACGGTGCAGATGTTCTCCCGAAATGTGTTTGTCATTCTTGTTTGGTGTGGGTTCACAGTGTGGCGCATTATTAGTAAGAGTGTTAAAGTTTTTTATACCGCCACCGTCAGTGTAACCTGTGTGGTTGTTGACCAAGTATGCCTTGCTGTCACTTAAATGAGCAAGCAGAAGCCCCATACAACGTGTGGCTGGGCCGGCACGCTGGTTGTAGTGGGTGCTAAATGCTGTACCATTACGGCACGTACGAAAGAATAATTGCCCTGAAATTCGTAGTCTGCCAAGCATGACGCTGTCAAGCGCCATTCATATAAAACTCGCGGGCCGCACTAACATTCAATTTTCATATTAAGGTGGGGGCCGCGTGTCTGAGACCTTTGGTTTATACATAGCACAAAGCAAAAAAAAAAACTTTGTACGCAGTGTTATATCATTTTAAATTTCAAAAGATCTTTGTGGCTCCCATTGTTTTCTTTAATTTGTGAAACTGGTCAAAATGGCCCTGAGTGGTAAAGGTTGCCGACCCCTGCCCTATACAGTCCTCTAAAAAACCTCAAAAATGTTTTTGTCATTCCAAGCATTACCGCAACTTTGTATCTGGGCGCATTGATTTCACAGAGCGCATAGCAACGAATGCTATTTCCGTCAACAACAACATATACTAAAGTATACTAAAGAACTGTTGAAGTAAAGTGACAAATATATTACTATCATGTATTTATTGTGGGACTGAGGTAGCATATGAATAAGTTCTGATTTACACTGATGTACTCCATCTGAATTATTTGTTACTTCTTATCTGTGGCTGCTCTATATAGTCTCTCTCTCTCACTCTTCACAATTGGTCGAGACAGACAGCCACCCCCAGAGTCTAGGTTCTGTCTTAGGTTTCTTCCCACTGGGTTTTTTTTTTTTTTTTCTTTTGTCTGCCAAAGTGATTGCTCATGTGGGGTTTAGTTACTCATTTTATTGTTTTCTTTTTCTTTTCTTTTTTTTTTTTCTTTTTTTTTTGCTGTTTACTTTATATGGGTGGTAGAAGTTGATCACTTGAGAGAAATATGTGCTTGTAAAGTTTTGACATGTTTCAAATAAATAAAGTTGAATGTAATGTATCATTGTAACTGAGCTACTGTGTTGAACAATTTCCCTTGTGGATCATTAAAGTTTGTTTAAGTCTAAGTCTAAGTAATTTATTTTAATCACTAATCATGGCAGACTTGATGACACGCAGCACTATTGCTAAACGTTCAACGGACAAAATAAAAGTTGGGATACCAACTGTGGATATTTGTGTCTTTCAGCACTTGTGCTGTCCTTGAGCTGTTAAACTCAACATAGTAAATTCAACGTAATAAAAGTGCAAGGAGCAAATGTGTATTTTGCTTCCCAGCAATTTTGTTGGTCTTTTTCCTGTGTTCTGTTATCTTTTTTAGACCAAAGTTGAGAGCAAGTACCCTTTAATCGGTACGGAGTTAGAATTTTGCACGTGAAATTTCAAAGTTGACTAACTTCTCGGCTTGATGCCGCAATCTTCAACTATTTAGGTGCTTTCATGATTTATAGCTTTTGACTAACTTTTAAAAACTCTAAGGTAGGGCTGGGCAATATGGCCTTTTATTAATATCTCGATATTTTTAAGCCATGTCACGATACACGATATATATCTCGATATTTTGTCTTAGCCTTGAATTAACACTTAATGCATATAATCACAGCAGTATGATGATTCTATGTGTCTACATTAAAACATTCTTGTTCATACCGCATTAATATATGCTACTTTTAAACTTTCATGCAGAGGGCAACCACAATTAAGTCAATTTACCAAAACTGTATTTATTAAGGGGCTTCACGGTGGAAGAGGGGTTAGTGCATCTGCCTCACAATACGAAGGTCCTGAGTAGTCTTGGGTTCAATCCCGGGCTCGGGATCTTTCTGTGTGGAGTTTGCATGTTCTCCCCCTGACTGCGTGGGTTCCCTCCGGGTACTCCGGCTTCCTCCCACCTCCAAAGACATGCACCTGGGGATAGGTTGATTGGCAACACTAAATTGGCCCTAGTGTGTGAATGTGAGTGTGAATGTTGTCTGTCTATCTGTGTTGGCCCTGCGATGAGGTGGCAACTTGTCCAGGGTGTACCCCGCCTTCCGCCCGATTGTAGCTGAGATAGGCTCCAGCGCCCCCCGCGACCCCAAAGGGAATAAGCGGTACAAAATGGATGGATGTATTTATTAAACAGTTATTAAGCAGTGGCACAAAATTCATGTAATTTCAAAACAGAAAGTACAAGATTGTCAGAGACATTTTAAACAAGCTATTAGTGCACTTTTGTGCATGATGTCACGAAGATGACATATCAAAACAACACTAAATTAAAGTGCACTTTTTGTACAGAACGCAAGTACAATAGTTTAAAACAAATAAAGTGCACTTTTGTGCATGATGTCACACAAGATATTTCAATAACTGTCAAATAAAAATGAGCTGAATAATAGGAAATCAAACAGTGTATGTCCTTTGCTATGTGGAAGGTTACTGCAGATGTTATCTCATTCTGTTGGTGACAAATTTTTTCATATGGTGTTGATCTGGAAATGGTTGCTTCGGCATTTTGTGGGTATGGCACCGAACGGAGATGTTGACATGCGGAATTTCAAGCACTCTTCATTTTCTAGCGGGTGACTTTCAAATGATGCTACACATTAGCAGTAGGAGCAACTTTTTGTAACAACACTTTTGCCGCATACTTGTTCGACATCTTCCCGCTTGAAGCCAAACCACCGCTAGACAATGAACCCCGTGCTGTTTTTCTTAGGAATGAATTCTTCCTTCATTTGTTACCAGATTTGCACCTTCTTTCTCTCGTATTACCACTCGCACCACTCCGCTAGCATCACAGCTAATGTGAGGGCGTATGACGCGACAGTATGTGACGTATGTAAGAAAGTGCGCTTGTTTTATGTCTCTGTGAGAAGGAGAGACAAGAAAGAGTGAAGAACGCCTGTAGTGTAATGCCCGCCGCTAAAAGCGTATACTCAAATATCGCGATATAGTCATTTTCTATATCGCACAGAGACAAACCCGCGATATATCGAGTATATTCGATATATCGCCTAGCCCTACTCTAAGGCTATGTCTACACTAAGCCGGATAACCCCTTAAACAAATAATTATTTAGCCTAAGCCTCGTTTCAGCCACACTAAATCACCGTTTAAGGTCCCTCTCCTTGGACAATTTTTTACATGTTTAAGTCCGCTGTCTGTTTCTTGAATCTACGGCTCTTAGCTTTGTATGGACTCATTGATCGTTTACAAACTAAGTTCGGAGAGGAAGTGACGCCAGAAAGACCGCGCCCCACACAGGAAGTGACGTCAGAAAGATGGCGGCGAGTCATTCAGACATGCCCGTGTGGAAATCACACGGGCATAAGAATACCTTATGAATACCAAAATCAGTGGCCTAGTGGTTAGAGTGTCCGCCCTGAGATCGGTAGGTCGTGAGTTCAAACCCCGGCCGAGTCATACCAAAGACTATAAAAATGGGACCCTTTACCTCCCTGCTTGGCATTCAGCATCAAGGGTTGGAATTGGGGATTAAATCACCAAAAATGATTCTAGGGCACGGCCACCCCTGCTCCCCTCACCTCCCAGGGGGTGAACAAGGGGACAAATTTCACCACACCTAGTGTGTGTGTGACAATCATTGGTACTTTAACTTTAAGAGAAGCAAATGCGCGATTGCAGCTATTTCGGATACAACACCTCTCAGACGGCAACATAGATGGTTGAGCGACGGTTTTGGATAAGGCCTGGAAGAATGGCAGCCTGGTGGGATACGAAAAACAGTGAATACATTTGGACTGGCAAAGCAGATGTCCGCAATGTATGTCGAGCGATTACTCAATGTCTAGTTTTGTACTCCATAACTATTGTGAAGCCATTAAGTGGTTGCGGCCATCAAGAATGACCGCCAATTTCAGCCTTCAAGCACAGTGTTCTGAACAGATATCTATGATTGTGTACATTGTTTACTTCCACTCGCTAATTAAATATATGATTCATGTATGATGGCTCGGCAATAGTGTGTAGACTGTAGTCTATTGCCACATTTCTTTTAACAGTAAACCTTGCTTGCCTCACCATCAGCAGCTGTTAGACTATTGTAGTGAATCACACCCGAGCCATCATACATGTGTGCAACCACTTCATGGCTTCACAATAGTTATGATTCCAGTGAAACATAGGGTAAGGATACACTTCCAGGTACAGGTGACTATGATGTGCGCATTTTTTTCACGCAAGCGTACTAGGTCGTGTTGCGCCGGTAGACGGAGAGGATAAGGGGGTCTTAAATGACCATTGTGTGTGTGTGGACACGAATTAGGTTAGGTGGGATTTACCGTGGATAACCTTAGTGTAGAAGGGGCCTAAAGCAGGGGAGTCGAACTGGTTTTCATTGAGGGCCACATCGCAGTTGTGCCTGGCCTAGGAGGGTCGCTTGTAACCGTGAATAATATATGGATTTAAATGTATGAGGATTCACCTCAAGGTATTATTATACAATTGCCTATGCATTTCATTATATATATATATGTAAATATATGTAAATATATATATATATATATATTTTTTTTTTTTTTTTTTTTTTTTTTTTTTAATCTTTAGATTTTGTAGTAAAATAACTGGCAGCTCAGTCGCTACAGTTTTACTGTAAAATGTATGGTGGTTTTTACAGCATATTACTATAAATGGAAAAAGGGTACTATAGTTTTTGTACGACAAACTCCTAGCAACCGAGCTGCCTGTTTTTTACTGTATATTCTACAGTATTGTTATTTTGACAGTGTACAGTTGGATGGAAAACTTGCTTTGAAATCATAAGTCAAGCACATATTTGTCATTATTATTTTTATTTTAACAAAAAAAGTTTTAAATGTATGATAGTATTATATTTGTTGCATTATTAGATAATATTACATTTTAAAAGATATGCAATTGCATGCATCCATCCATCCATTTTCTACCGCTTATTACCTTTGGGGGCGCGGGGGGCGCTGGAGCCTATCTCAGCGACAATCGGGCGGAAGGCGGGGTACACCCTGGACAAGTCACCACCTCATCGCAGAGCCAACACAGATAGACAGACAACATTCACACTCACATTCACACACTAGGGCCAATTTAGTGTTGCCTATCAACCTATCCCCAGGTGCATGTCTTTGGAGGTGGGAGGAAGCCGGAGTACCCGGAGGGAACCCACGCAGTCACGGGGAGAACATGCAAACTCCACACAGAAAGATCCCGAGGCCGGGATTGAACTCACGACTACTCAGGACCTTTGTATTGTGAGGCAGACGCACTAACCCCTCTTCCACCGTGCTGCCCCAATTGCATGCAATAGTGTATTTTTTCCTGTCAAAATGGAAAGAACTAATACATTTTGTAAAGTACGTGATCGACGCATATTATTTCAAATCTTTTGCGGGCCACGTTAAATATTGTGGCGGGCCAGATCTGGCCCCTGGGCCTTGGGTTTGACATATTTGCTCTAAGGCAAAATAGCAGCAGCAAAAGAAGCTCAAGTAGCTAGTGTACTGCTCGCTAGTGGCCAGAAGAGCAGTGTGAGTGTAACGTTGTGTCACAACGGCAGAAAAGTAGCGCCTTGGTGTTAGATCTCACAATAACAATTTCACTATAGCTTGGTTAATATGAAGGTCACAGCATAGTGTATTTGAGAGCAAGTGTGTTTGGGATCTGTATAAGTCCCGAATAATTTATATATATACAGTACAGGCCAAAGGTTTGGACACACCTTCTCATTCAATGTGTTTTGTTTATTTACATGACATTGTAGATTGTCACTGAAGGCATCAAAACTATGACTGAACAAATTTGGAGTTATGTACTTAACAAAAAAAGATGAAATAACTGAAAACAAGTTTTGTATTGTAGTGTCTTCAAAATAGCCACCCTTTGCTCTGATCACTGCTTTGCACACTCTTGGCATTCTCTCGATGAGCTTCAGAGGTAGTCACCTGAGATAGTTTTCACTTCACTGGTGTGCCTTATCGGGGTTGATTAGTGGAATTTCTTGCTTTATCAATGGGGTGGGGACCTTTAGTTGTGTTGTGAATGAGAAAGTGTGTCCAAACTGTACTATATATCGTGTCTTCAAAGTGTGCTGTTTTTTACTAGAATAGGGACTTTTGTCGAGGCTCGAACCAATTATTCATGTTTACATTGACTGTTATGGGAAACTTGGCTTCACTATCCAAACGTTTCGGTTTGTGAACCACGTTCAAGAATCAATCGAGGTTCCACTGTATTTATTTCTTATTTTCGTTTTATTGATAAACCCAAGTTTTAAGACACACTTAATATGTAGCGTTGACTTCTCTCCCTGACTGCTCTGCACAGCTTGCTCGCAGGTCACATGACCAGTCAAACGGCTAGAAAGCTGTGTTTTATCACATCACAATTAGATTCCAAATGCAATTAATCGTTCATCCTTAGAATAAAGTAAATCGTTTTTAGAATGTAATCTCGTAGATGTACTTGTTGTGTTTGTTGTCTTCTCCCTGCCTTCTCTATTGGTTTGTCAGTTTCTTTCCCCAGTCTTTTGTCCCCAACGAGGCACACCTGCTGCTAATCACTTCCCCGGTAGCATTTAAGCGCGTCTCCACCAGCTGGTCCCTGCCGGTTACTGTTCCTGAACGCCGCTCTGACATGTGCTACCTTGATTCTGCTTCCCTGGTATGTTGCCTTCTCATATTCCTGTAATATTGACCTTGTTGTGTTTTTGTTTTCCTAACCACCTTGTTTTGAGAGGACTAGTTTTGCCACGCTGTGTGCGTCCTGGCCTTTGCTCCGTCAACCTCTGAAAGAGACTACTTTTGTTATATTTCCCATAGTGTGCACTTTTGCCCCATCACCCTTAGTTACCATTTTGGACTTATTAAATATTTTCATTTTTTATCGCATACCTTGCCTCCATTCTCTGCATCCCGGCGTCCACCCTTGAACTCAATCTTAACAGTACTGTTTATGTTTGAGTTAGGCGTTCAAGGACTAGTAATGTATTCCCCCCTCGCTGAACTGAAGCAGTTGATCTAAAATGTCCCCCATTGTGGTCATCTGAGATCTGACATCTGAGTCATGCCAAGGTCTTCCTGGAGAGGACACACCACTGTGTATGCTTTCTTCATTTTTTTAATAAATCTTCAAATTAATTCCATTTTCCAACATAGAAAAAAAGTGTGTTCAAAATGGGTGAATAAATCTAACATAGAAATGAAGGTAAAAGGACTGCTTGCAGCTAACCGGAACTGCAGCAGACATCTATGTAGAATAAAGAGTACACTGTTTGAAAGAAGGGTCTGTTCTTAGATCCCAAAGAAAGCATAAGTCAGATGGAAACACCAACAGTTTACTCTGGTGTAGAGATACACCTTTTAATAAGGGAGCTTCCGTTCAATAAAATTCTAATTGCAAAGACCAGTAAAATGGTGTGAAAATGCAGAGACATGCTTTCTGCTGATGACGACACAGATCAGTTCCCTGCCCCGCGTAGGACAGGTATTTTGGTTATACCGGTATGTTTTAGAAATCAATATATATTTGAGACAATACCACCATACCGGTATCTTTTGATGTGCCTTTGTCACGGCAGTTTGCTCTTCTCTACGCTTGACAGGCGAAGCACAGGGCATTCCTTTTGGCTCAACCCCGCCCCTTGTGCATTTACATAGGCTTCTTTGACGCACGATGACGCTACGCAACAAACTTTTCAAAAGAATATGGCAGCTGCCTGCTCCAGTGCCAACTTTTCAACTCCCAAGTGATGCAACACTTTGGTCACCAACTGCATTTGGCTATTGGTGAGTGACTACAGCTTTACTTACACATGCACCAATTTGTTTGAGACATTATATCTCTCCTTTTAGCGACTTGACACTAATCGCATCTGTTTGTGTTGTTCACTTCTGTTAGGCAATTAGCACAGCAACTAGCGATAGCTCCTCTCTGCTGCTCGCACGGTGTGTCAAATGTTTAGCTATTTCTTGGCTTGAAAGTGCCTCCCCCCATAGCCCGTGCGGACAGCGGCTGGGTGGCTGAAAAGTAGTTTCAAACTGAACAGCCAGCGGCCGGCCTATCCCCGCGCACAAGCGCTAGGCTTTAAACCTAACATTAATGAACAAAATTAACAAAAACGGCTTTGACATAGGAACGCAGACCTGAGCAAATTAAAGCCCGTATGCCGCATGCGGCCTGTTAAGCTTTTCAATCTGGCCCGCCGGACATTCCCAAATAATTGTTTTAGATATTTAAGATCGAAACAGTAGCTGCCATTATGATGTGCAGTGATGTTTTCAAATTAACGTAAGTATTGAACTATACAAAGTATTTCAATGGTTGGAATCTGCGCTTTTGCATGATATACTAGTTACTATGGTAATCGAATGGTAATCTACGTCACAGCAGCTCAGAAAAGGCACCAAGCAGTGTGGGTGGGGTGCGTTTCCACAGAGTGTTTCCAGGACGGCCAGCCTGAAATGCGGGTGTCAGAGACAGACGCAGAAGGAGATTTTTACAACAAAGTTCTAAAGCTTAGTGATATATCAGATATATCAGATAGTAGGTGGGTTTATTTTTTATCTTTCGCATTCATATTTTGCTGTGTTTGTTGCATTTTTGTTGCGTTTCGCTTGACTGTAAAATATGTCAATTGAGACGATGTGTGAAGTTCATATGTTAATATTCAGTGTTTTATCGTTCATAGTTAATATTGTAAATCCCACATTCTTTATTTTCATGTACATTCTGGGTGTCTCATTCAGTAAATAAATGTAAAATTGTATTCCGTCTGTCATAACATTTTTAGCATTAAATCAGACACTGGTGATGGGTTGATGAGGCGTCATGAAGCGTTTCGACACATTGCAAAACTATATTGATACTGTGTCGATACTGTGTCACTAAATACTGACATCTGCTGGACATTAAAAATCCCTACAGGCAACCGACTTAACTGACACTGATTTTATGACCTAGTATATACAATAATATAAACCAAGTCATTGTATTTCATTTAGGATTATTTCATAACTTCATTTAAATAAAAATATATTTTTTATCTTTTTTAGATACAGTCAATAAATAATGTGAACATGTATCATAACATGGAAATCTAAGAGAACGTGTTGTGAATGAGGATGCTTGTGGACTGGGAAATTATTATTATTATTTTTTTTTTTTACACATTTTTATTTAAAAAAAACTGTTTTTCCAACGTATTCAATTTTAGACGCTTTCTCTTCTTAGTTATTATTTCTCCGGCTGTAGAAAAGACCCGCTCACAGGGCACAGAGGAGGCGTCAGTGCGACACAGTTCGCGTATCGGTCACGTGACCAAAACAGCTCATGATCGGTCACGTGACTTTCTAAAAGAGGTACGCGCACTGACACAGGGTTTTGCTCTATGAGCTCGACGCATGCGCCGATGCATCGGTGTTGCCGGACCCATCACTATCAGACACTATTGTGAGGTTTTGTATTAGTGTTCCTAAAAATAAATATACCGGCTCCCAGACACATTTTTTTCTCCTCGAGTCAAAATAATTGCCCAGGTCTGTAGTAACAACTAATTACGTAATAAGAATAAACAACAACCTTTGTTACTACTTACAACAAAAATAATCTGAGTACCCTCAACACCAGTTATTGAGCCATAAAACACTTAAGCACTAAGCACGTATTGTTTAAAATACCGTTATATACCATATATATCACCATTCGGCCTAAAAAAATACTGGAGCGTCATACCACCTTAGATAACATCAGAGCAAACTGATTGGGCACTTAGAGCTAAGAAATTAGTTTGAGATCACTGTCTGTGTGTCTTAACATTCAATATCTCAATACGGTGGAACCTCTTTATGTCATACTTGCCAACCTTGAGACCTCCGATTTCGGGAGGTGGGGTGGGCGTGGTCGGGGTGGGACGGGGACGTGGTTGGGGGGCGTGGCAAAAAGGGGAGGAGTATATTTACAGCTAGAATTCACCAAGTCAAGTATTTCATATATATATATGTATATATATATATATAAAATAAATACTTGAATTTCAGTGTTCATTTATTTACACATATACTCACACATAATACTCATCTACTCATTGTTGAGTTAAGGGTTGAATTGTCCATCCTTGTTCTATTCTCCAGAGGTGGGACCAAGTCATTGCTTTGCAAGTCACAAGTAAGTCTCAAGTCTTTACCCTCAAGTCTCGAGTCAAGTCCCGAGTCAAGACAGGGCAAGTCCGAGTCAAGTCCAAAGTCAAGACTGGAAAGTCTCAAGTCAAGTCCCAAGTCCTGCATTTTGAGTTTCGAGTCCTTTCAAGTCATTTAACCACAGACTAATATATTTACACAGATTGTGTATGCTTTTAAAACGCTGTATTTATTTATTAAAACAAGTGCATTTGAAATTGCAGGGAAAAAGATAGTGCTGACATTGCACTTCAAAATAGCACTATTAACCAGTCATTTTAAACATGTAACTCATTCCTTTACAGAATAAACACATTTGAAAAAAACAAGTGCAACTGTACTTATTTGCACAAAAGTGTTAACATTGTATTTCCATGGCATATTGCATTGTAACTAGTTCCACAGCAGTTTATATCCTGTTCTTACCTTATCTCATCTCATACTGTATGTGTGTTTATGTGTGCGTACACATGAAAAACATAACACATATATGAACATAACAATGAACAGAGTTGTACTTTTTAGATGTCAGGACCCTATGCAATATGTACACATATTCTTAATATAGTATACATTTTAACTGACCTTTATTTGACTATGTTTGTCTTTTTGTAGGTGGCTAAAATACGCGGTGCTGCTGACTGCCGTCTAACGTTACGTTACTGTGTGTGATACATTGACTAACGTAATGTTACTGTGTGTGATACATTGACTAACGTAATGTTACTGTGTGTGATACATTGACTAACGTTACGTTATGTATAGGTACCTCATGAAACCCTGCTTTAAAAAAAATCACTTGACAAAAAGTATGAATAAGGTAGCAAACTGCAGTGGACGCAACAGATTGCCGTGTTTGCAATGACGTTATAACCATAGACATCTTATAAGTAGACGCAGCATTGGTTGCTGTGACGTGAGCAATTTGGCCGCCATCTTGAAGTGCTGATGAGGAGCCGGCGAGCAGCCGAAACTGACAGTTGAAAGGTAGAAAACCAAGATGGTGTTCAGCGTTTTCCTGCTCAAATGAGCGGACTGTTGAAAATAGGAATCGGGGGATTACTTTTCACAAGTAAGATTTAACATTAACGTACTATTGGTTGTATTTTATGAAAATAATATTACCACAGAGTTGAGAAGGATCAAAGATCTTCAATATTTGTATGTGAAAATCACAAAGAAATCTTCTGGGGGAGGATGACGCCCCTACAGGGGTTTGGTTTACAAACTTTCAGCCCCACCTAAAACAAAATTCACCAGCCACTACTGATTATGATGCATTCTCATTTTAGGCAAAGTATAAGACAATACTTTCTTAACAGTATAATTGTAACCAGGAATCAGTCTTCAAGTAACAATATTCAAATACTAACATTGTTGGGTTAAACAGAATTTGGTTTTATTCTGAATCCAGTGAAACAGATTGGTGGTTTTAGCTGATATGAAGACTTTCAGGTGTTTATATATGTTTAAGTATTTGGCAGACGCTTTTATCCAAAGCGACTTACATAAAATAATACATATAAAACAATCACTGCAAACATTATCATTTAAGGGAAGAATGTAATAGAAAATATCAATACAAAGTGTCAAGACAGAATAAACTCTCTGCTGCTGAAGCAACAGAGATACAGTCTATAGGTCCCTAAGATATATAGATATCTAATGTATTCATACATTGTTTATGTAGGATACACGCATATGTATATATAACCTAATCATATTGTTTCTTCAACTTAAAAATAGTTTACCGTTTTTTTTCCCCTTCTCTGGGATTATATTCCCAGTTTTGATCTCAGACGTCTGGTCACTTATAGCGTATAAGAATATTATATTACTGTTAAGCAAACTATGAATAATAAAACACGCCAAAACATGTGTCTGTTACACACGTATGACAAAAAAGCGCGTGAAAATCAGTGGTATTCAGTGAGGTAAAATGAATTAAATGCGCTGACAGTTCATTGCTCCTGCCAAATGAATTGCACTGAGTGGAGCGGATCACCACTCCAAGATGGCGGCCCCGCGCCTCGTCTGCGCCAGTAGGCAGTAGCGCTCTATGCTGCGTCTACTTATAAGATGTCTATGGTTATAACGTTAGCAGTGAGTTTGCAGCCTCACTGATTTAACTACACAGCAAATAAAAGTCACGTTACTTAGCCAATAAACGTTATCTTACATTCAAAACTTACCCTTCTTTGTGCAACTTCAAATGTCGAACGAAGTTGGAAGTTGTTGCGTCTCCGTCTGTAATATTCGAACTGTGTGATTTGCATACGGCAATTCGTTTTTTGTTGACCAAGTCGTAGTTTTTATACCCGAACGAAACCAACTTTAACATAATTGTTTATCACTGGCACGTTGTTGGACAACTCTTGGTCATTGGTTGTCCTGCAATTTGATTGGATGAATGCTGTGTGATGAAAACAACGTAGTTCTAATTTGATTGGCTGTTGTACTGACAGCACACCAGCTGATAGACAGACGAAGAAAATGAAAAATACGGAGCGCTCCCAAATAACTTTTTAAGCTTTGGATTTTGGGGAAAGTGGCAAGTCATGTCAAGTCATGTCAAGTCAAAAGGCTCAAGTCCAAGTGAAGTCACAAGTCATTGATGTTAAAGTCTAAGTCGAGTTGCAAGTCTCTTTACATTTTGTCAAGTCGAGTCTAAAGTCATCAAATTCATGACTCGAGTCTGACTCGAGTCCAAGTCATGTGACTCGAGTCCACACCTCTGCTATTCTCTGTCACTATTTTTCGAACCATGCGGAACACCCTCTCTGATGATGCATTGATGTGTGGCACGCACAAAAGTGCTTTCATCAAATGCAATAGATGGCAGTATTGTCCTGTTTAAGAGTGTCACAACATTGCTGTTTACGGCAGACGAACTGCTTTACGGTTCACAAAAACGTGACTGCTGTTGTGTGTTGTTGCCGCGCTGGGAGGACGCTAATGAAACTGCCTAACAATAAACCCACATAAGAAACCAAGAACTCGCCCTCCATCATTCTACAGTTATAACGTGATTGGGCAGGTATGCTGTTTATATTGTGGGTTAGCTGAATTACGGGAGATTTTCGGGAGAACATTTGTCCCGGGAGGTTTTCGGGAGAGGCGCTGAATTTCGGGAGTCTCCCGGAAAATCCGGGAGGGTTGGCAAGTATGCTTTATGTCGACGTCCCTCGGACTGGCTGACTAACGTCGACATAAGCGTTTTTTGACATACAGTAAACAGAAACGAGCTATTGTTTGCACACTCATTTGTGACTTTGGCTAGAACAGGAAGTCCCTGTTGAAACAGTTGAATGATGTTTAACTACGAAACAATAGTTTCTGTTGTCGTTTCACGCTGCTTAGCAATGATGATGTTGACATAAAAGGAACCTTTTTCCATAGAAATTACCTCTCACATTTAATGTCGACAAAAGCAGTCAACCATGTATGACAACACTACATTAAAGGGGAATTGCAATGTATCTACAATTTGAAAAACTTTACCTGCCTACTATCCACAATCCCTGTGTGACACAAGAACACACATATTTTTATTTTCTATAGATTTTATATAGTAAAAAAAATAACTGCTAGCAAAAGGCGGCTAACAATGCAGGTGATGGGTAAATTATCTATTCTCCTTAAAGCCTTCGAAAAAACATCCAACCAGGGTTTACTGTATTTAATGGTCATTTTAAAACTAGAACTTCTTTCCTGGGCGCATTGATTTCACAGAGTGCATAGCAACATTTGCTATTTCCACCAACAACAACTACTAATAATCATGGCTTCATGAGAGACAACAATTACTACTTTGGGACAAATGATAATCCAGAGCCTTATATTTCTATATTTTTGCAGCAGCTCAGTCGGTCAATCGCTGCAGTAGCTTTAGGATCAAGGTGCCGTCTTACTCAAAATAGTTTCTTGGTGTTAGCTCTTACAATAACAATGTTGCTAAAGTTAACATGCCAACCAGAGTATTGTTGGCGGTTTTTGGTTGTTGTTTTTTAAGGCTTTATAAGCGGAGTAGATGAATACTTATTAACTGCAGCGTTATCCGCCTCTTGCTAGCAGTTTTTTCAAGATTTACGCACAGATCAGAGAAAGATTTGTGTTCTTGTCTCACATAAGATTGTACAAAACCCAAAACCAGTGAAGTTGGCACGTTGTGTAAATCGTAAATAAAAACAAAATACAATGATTTGCAAATCCTTTTCAACCAATATCCAATTGAATAAATGCAAAGACAAGATATTTCATGTTCGCACTGGAAAACTTTGTAATTTTTTGCAAATACTAGCTCATTTGGAATTTGATGCCTGCAACACGTTTAAAAAAAGCTGGCACAAGTGGCAAAAAAGACTGAGAAAGTTGAGGAATTCTCATCAAACACTTATTAGGAACATTCCACAGGTGAACAGGCTAATTGGGAACAGGTGGGTGCCACGATTGGGTATAAAAGCAGCTTCCATGAAATGTTCAGTCATTCACAAACAAGGATGGGCGAGGGTCACCACTTTGTGAACAAATGCGTGAGCAAATTGTGAAACAGTTTAAGAACAACATTTCTCAACGAGCTATTGCAAGGAATTTAGGGATTTCACCATCTACGGTCTGTAATATCATCAAAAGGTTCAGAGAATCACCATTAATGCTGAAAGGTACATACAAGTTTTGGAGCAACATATGTTGCCATCCAAACAACATTATCATGGACGCCTCTGTTTATTTTAGCAAGACAATGCCAAGCCACGTGTTACAACAGCGTGGCTTCAAAGTAAAAGAGTGTGGGTACTAGACTGGCCTGCCTGTAGTCCAGACCTGTCTACCATTGAGAATGTGTGGCGCAATATGAAGCCTAAAACACCACAACGGATACCCTGGACTGTTGAACAACTTAAGCTGTACATCAAACAAGAATGGGAAATAATTCAACCTGAAAAACTTGAGAAATTGGTCTCCTCAGTTCCCAAACGTTTACTGAGTGTTGTTAAAAGGAAAGGTCATGTAACACAGTTGTAAAAATGGCCCTGTGCCAACTTTTTTGCAATGTGTTGCTGCCATTAAAGTCTAAGTTAATGATTATTTGCAAAAAAAAATTAAGTTTCTCAGTTCGAACATTAAATATCTTGTCTTTGCAGTCTATTTAATTGAATATAAGTTGAAAAGGATTTGCAAATCATTCTATTCTGTTTTTATTTACGAATTACACAACGCGTCAACATCACTGGTTTTGGGTTTTGTAAATGATAGGCAAATATCCAAAGAAGGTCCTTTAAGCAGGCACATTTTATTCTTAACAACATGATGGGTATGTCAATAAATGAAGGTTGACAAATGAAGCATGTTTATAGCAAATGTTTCGGTTATGAAATTGCCATGGCAATTAGTGAAGACACAAACAGCAAAAGGGGACAATGAAAATTCACTGTAAAATAGTAAAAAGTAGCAACACAAATTGAGATCATTGTATTTAGCTTCAACAAAAATACATTGTTGCACGTGCGGCGTGTCATATTATCTCCCAATATATCGCTTCACTGCCTTTTGGCCAACATCACGCAAGTGTACTAGGTATCTGTTTTTATCAATGCTGCATTCTATCTATGGCCCTCAGTCTGTAAACACTTGGCTTTAGAACAAAAGTGTGTCTAGTTCAGTTACTGCTGTCAAACCAATGTATAGAAATAAGAGGTCAAATAGATTGCTATCTGTGGACTTGTCTTCACTATGGCATGGCCATTGGGTCCTCTTTATGCACGACTTACGTAAAAAGTAAAGCGTAAAATAGAATTCCCTGGAGGCCTAATCACGGATTCTTGTTCTTTTTCTCTTTTTCCTGTGCAAATACATATACAAGGAGACTCCCACCGCTCGGTGATAGCAGTGATATGAGTACATGCACACTCCCTGTACTGCTATGTCCAGTACTTTTCCACTGACTAGGACACCAGTCTGCATTTATGTGTGAGACGTGTGTGCAGGGGGTGGTGAGGTTGGGGGCCAGTGCGCCTCTGTGGGGGGGACAACCATAATTTTTGTACCTTAGAAGAGGAGGAAAAGATGTAAAACGTGGTAAAAGTAAAATCCACTGAAGTGGGATTTAGGGTACGAAAATTCCCCCATTTAAACGGGGGTGTCCAAATTACAAAAAACAAACAAAAAAAAGGAGGAAGTCAAAATATTGACAACATAAAGTCGTAATATTAAGAAAAAAAATGGTAATCTTACGGGGAAAAAAGTTATAATTTTAAGAGAATATATTGAGAGAGAAAAAATGCAATATTGGAAGCAAACTTGTCTCCAAAAAGCAGACAGGATCCTGAAGGACACATTCCCCTCTGCCCACCACCTGTTCAACCTTCTCCCCTCAGGAGATTTCAGACACGCACCGCCAGGCAGTTCCATAGTTTCTATTTTCAATCCATTGCCAGAATAAGTAATACAATAAAAAAATTCAAAAACATAAGGCCAGAGACTATTTTTAAAAAATACAGATATGGCTTTTTTATGATCATGTAATATAATTAATTTTCTTGGTATTTATTGATTTCATATATTTTTACCTTATTTAAATGACATTTCATTGTATTTATTTACAATGACAATAAAGCAATATATCTACAGATAAAATATTGAGGACATATTTGAATTTTTTCATTTTTTAAATTTGGAACAAACAAAATTAAGAACAAAGTACATTTTGGGGGAAAATTAAGTTTTTTAAAAACATGCTGAACGCGAAGGTAAAAGTACTGCTACCGGTTCAATTTCCATAGAAATAAAACAGCACAAAATCGAATTTTAAGGCAATATTTTAATGAAAATCAACCCTTTTTTGTTTTTGTTTGTTTTCAAATCTGCCATATATATAAAAATCGGCCCTAACTTTGTTTTTGGATTTGCGTTTCAGAATTGGAAATAGAATGAACGGAAGGTTCAAAGTCATTATATTAAGAGAAAAAGTTATAATCTTATGAAAACATATATTTTCAAAAAACAAATTTTTGAGTAACAAAATGCTATTTTAGAAGCATCAAGTTGAAATATCAAAGAAGGAAGTAAAATATTACAAAAAACAAACAAAATTAAGAATAGAGTCAAAATATTTAGAAAATTAGTTTGAAAAAAAGTTGTAAGATTGCCAAAGAAAGCCAAAATATTACTTTTAATATTATTATTATTTGGAAGAAAAAAAAAAGACAAAAAAACAGAGCCATGGAAACAAAATGCACTGATTAAATTGATTTTGATTCATTTCAAAGTGTGGCACTGATTCTGAGTTATGAATTATGAGCTCAGTTGTAGAACCAATTGAAGCAGTACTGTTCTGTTCTTTACCTTCTTTAACAAAGTGCTGGCAACCAGAACTTTTTCATTGGCCCAATAAGACAAAAACGTTCAGAAACTGAGTCACCAACACATGGGATTCCTTCAGCAGAATGAACTGGTTTCTCATGTGGAATGTTTGACCGTACGATAACTGAGACTCTACGAAAACCATGGGGAGACTTTGGTAAAGCTGTTGTCCAACACCGAATGATACGAAAAATAAGCGGTACCAAAACAAGTTTATCTGGGTTTAATTAGAACCAGACGTGACCGCAATAAACAGATTTCCGCAAAGTAGGATTATTGTTATAATCACAATCAGAATCAGAATCCGAAGTACTTTACTAATCCCCGAGGGGAAATTAATATTTTCAGCACAATACCATTCAAAATCAGACAAACATTACGGGGAGACAGAACAGGATCGCTGACGGGTCTGCCAACTTCCAGCGGCCCTTACAAAAAAGGTGAGAAACAGGTAAATGCTGGGAAGGGGCAGGGTGAGAAAAAAAATCAGTCTAAGCCTGGGGCCCTGGAGAGGAGATCCAGACTGAGGCCAAAGAAGAAAAAAACCTTATAGCTGTAGCACATATAAACATGTGTGTAAGAGGGAAGCATCAAAGAACACAAAGGACATTAAAGACATTAAAAGAGCATAGCTGATGCAACCAGCTGCCACTCCAGCAGTGCCACTTCTACACTTCTTTGGGGCGGTGTAGCTCGGTTGGTAGAGCGGCCGTGCCAGCAACTTGAGGGTTGCAGGTTAGAGCCCTGCTTCCGCCATCCCAGTCACTGCCGTTGTGTCCTTGGACAAGACACTTTACCCACCTGCTCCCAGTGCCACCCACACTGGTTTAAATGTAACTTTGGTATTGGGTTTCACTATGTAAAAGCGCTTTGAGTCATTAGAGAAAAACGCTATATAAAAATGTAATTCACTTCACTTCACTACACACAGTCACAAGTAAAACAACAAAAAACAAAAAAATAATAATCAACCAATAATATACATTGCGCACACCCGATTGCACCATTCATAGACAAGCAACCAAACAAAAACATAATTTCAACACCCACCATACTTGCCAACCCTCCCGAATTTTCCGGGAGACTCCCGAAATTCAGCGCCTCTCCCGAAAAAATCCCGGGACAAATATTCTCCCGAAAATCTCCCGGTTTTCAGCCGGAGCTGGAAGCCACGCCCCCTCCAGCTCCATGCAGACCTGAGTGAGGACAGCCTTTTTTCATGACGGGAGGACAACAGGGTGACAAGAACTAAATCATCCAGACATAAATTGTATTATTATGTTTATCTTACCTAAAAATAAATATATTTATTAATTTAAAAAAAAAAAAAAAAAAACATTTTTACTATATTTTGCTAAAAACATCAAAATTAATTGTATTTTATTTAAATTTTTTCCTGACTCCTTATTACATCCAGCCATAGAATTATACATTAAAATAAACATATTTTAAATAATTGATTGTAAATTATCATAATAATTCATTTAAAATTACCATATTTAATTATTCAAATAATTGCTTGTTTATCAACAACTTTAGCATTTTATTCGTTACATTTTGAAACTCTCAGAAGCCAAGTTATGTTATATTTCTTAATATTTATTTATGCAAGTTTGAAGTATCAATTATCCAAACACAGTTTTGTTTGCACATTTTCAGGATGTAGATATATATATATATATATATATATATATATATATATATATATATATATATATATATATATATATATATATATATATATATATATGTATGAAATACTTGACTTGGTGAATTCTAGCTGTCAATATACTCCTCCCCTCTTAACCACGCCCCACCCCCGACCACGCCCCCACCCCCCACCTCCCGAAATCGGAGGTCTCAAGGTTGGCAAGTATGACACCCACACACACTGTGGTGGCCTCTGCGGTGTCTGCGGTGAGCAGACCCAACAAAGCAACCAAGAGAGCCGACTCCACCCTCGGCCGCCCACCAACTCTCGGTCAGTGTCCAGTCCGCTTGGATGAGCGAGGATGCGTCCAAGGATGATAAATCTAACATTTCAATAGTTAGAGCATAACATTTTTTTTACAACCTTCTAAATACGTTCTTTGCCCTCTAAATATGAAATAACATCCATTACACCTTTACACTGGTTTCACCCAATATATTAGCCTTGAGTGTGTTCTACTATAGATTAAAGTACACACTGGTAGATCATCCAAGCGTCTTTGCTATGGTTGCCACCCAGCCACTACATGGAAGTACTTCTTCACATCCTGGGTAATTTCTTTAAGAACCGGGCTTACATGTGCTTCCGCTTGGGTAAATTCCTCTGCAAAAGCTTTGTCACCTTAGCACTCGTAGCTATGATACCTAGTTTTGATTTTAGCATTTCGTGTTAGCATTACGTCTCTGCGTTGTCATTTAAAAAAAATATCTGCGATGTATTGAAGCCGCAAAATTCGAAGTGCAATGCAGCGACTGTGCTTGGTATTGGATCGACACCAAACAGGCAGCATTTCTCGACTCTTTTGGTTGCCAATCGGTCGCAGCACTGGCACACAGATGATTACCAACACTCACAGTAGTTGTTTTTGGAGGAAAAAATGACAAGCCATAGAGTAAAGCCCAATGCTGCCAATCTCCCAAATTTATTAGCGATTGGCAAACAAGTTTTTGTGACGTTACTGTTATGGGTCTATAATTTGGAGGTTGTGAGTGGAAAGAGCGACTTAAACATGTAAGTATAGCTTTATTTATTCATTTAAAACACCTAAAAGCAGACATATCAAGTTAGGGTGATAGTAGTGATATATATTTGTGTTGAAATACGAGACTTTGACTATTGTGATGTTGAGCGACCTCCGTGCTCTTTGCTATTCTTTTTACCCCAAAGGGAGAGCCAGACTGCTTCGTGCCCAAAGTATTTTTCAACGTTTGGAAGTAAAGCCTTACGACTTTTCTAGACCGCAAGAGGTCGAATTATTTATATCCAAATAATGTGTGGCCGGAAAAGTCTAGTATTGTAAATGTTTGCATCAATGTACCAATTAGGGTTGTCCCGATACCAATATCTGTGTACCGGTACCAAAATATATCTCGATACTTTTCTAAATGTCAATATTGGTTTTATTTTAACAAAACATCTTACGATCCATTAAACATATATTTCTTACTTACGAAGAACAATTGTGTCCTTAAATAAAATAGCGAACATACTAGACAACTTGTCTTTTTGGAGTAAGTAAAAAAAAGGTTCCTAATTTGTCTGCTAACACAATAAGATATTGTGTCATTTCTTATTCATTTATTTTGTCATTATGAGGGACAAGTGGTAGAAAATGCATTATTCATCCACTTGTTCATTTACTGTTAATATCTGCTTACTTTCTCTCTTAACATGTTTCTTCTAAATTCCTGTTAAAATGTAACAGAAGTGTAATAATCACTTATTATTTTGTTGTTTGGATGCTTTACATTAGTTTTGGATGATACTACAAATGTGGGTATCGATCCGATACCAAGTAGTTACAGGATCATACATTGGTCATATTTAAAGTCCCCATGTGTCCAGGGACGTATTTCCTAAGTTTATAGATATAACATACATTTTTTTTAAAAAGGAAAAAAGATTTTGTGATGATAAAAAATATCGATGTAATTGATAGTATCGACTAGATACGCTCTTGTACTTGGTATCATTACAGTGTATGTCAGGTGTAGATCCACCCATGGCATTTGTTTACATTGAGGAGTACTAGCCTGTTTGCGGTGTGAGCTATTGTATCCTCCTACGGTGTGTAGTGAAGCATATTAGCTATTCCTTGTCCTGCAGGGATGATACTTGCAAGAAACGTACTTTATTTGTCGCTACAGAGGCGAGGATTAGTGATTTAGAAGTAACTAAAACACTGCCGACTACGGATGCACGTTAGCCGCTAGCTCTCCTTTTTCTGTCTGCTTTTAAGAATTCTGTGATTGTGCGCTGCCGAACATGTTCCTTGCAAAATCATCAATGTCACGATGTGACTCCGCCGTGCTGTCATGCCTGTTAATAAAAAATAAAACAAAAATTGAATCGGTACTTTTTAGAGACGGTATAGTACCATTTATGATTCTTTAGTATCGCGGTACTTTACTAGTACCACTGTACCGTACAATCCTAGTACCAATATTAGTTGTTTCTTTTTTTTGTGTACATTTGCATGTATTTGGAAATGTTTACTTCCATATATGATTCACGTGATCTTGTGTTTAACTTTTCTAGGGGCTTTTTGTTTGTTTGTTTGTTTGCTGTGGAGAACGATCAAGGACATGGACTTGAACAAGGCAATTAAAAAGACAACAGACCATTAAAAAACACATACATACCAGTTTGGATGATATTTTAAAAACAAAGTATTGTATGACCTATTTAAATTAATAAACTCATATGCTGAAACTGTCATTGGGATTAATTTTGTCTGCCTTCTGTTGTGTAACAGAGAAGGGAAGGAGGCGACAACCAGGGCAGGACTGCGGTTTAGAAGGTTTATTTTAAACCTTTGATGAATACGTGGCGTGTGTATGCTACTCAAAGTGAATGAGTGTTGACTATGTGTAATATTAATAATGTAAATGTTACCAAGGGTTGTTGTCAGCAAATGTTGGTTGTATATTTCGTCGTTATCCAAGGGGGAAGGTGAAGAGGCAGTTCGTGGACACGCAAAAGGTCGTGGGCAAGAGCAGGGCAGCGTGGTCTGGGTCCGAGCAGGGAGGTCGTGGATCGGGGAGAGCATTCAGTAATCCGGATGGGTGTCGAGTAGTGATGGGTCCGGCAACACCGATGCAGCGGCGCATGCGTCGAGCTCATAGAGCAAAACCCTGTGTCGATGCGCGTACCTCTTTTAGAAAGTCACGTGACCGATCATGAGCTGTTTTGGTCACGTGACCGATACGCGAACTGTGTCGCACTGACGCCTCCTCTGTGCCCTGTGAGCGGGTCTTTTGTACAGCCGGAGAAATAATAACTAAGAGAAATCGTCTAAAATGTAATACGTCGGAAAAACTTTTCTTTTTTTTTTTTTTAATAAAAATGTGTAAAAAAATAAAATTAAAACAATTCCCAGTCCACAATCATCCATAACACGTTCTCTTAGATTTCCATGTTATGATACATGTTCACATTATTTATTGACTGTATCTAAAAAAGATAAAAATATATTTTTATTTAAATGAAGATATGAAATAATCCTAAATGAAATACAATGACTTGGTTTTTATTATTGTATATACTAGGGCAGGGGTCACCAACGCGGGGCCCGCGGTCACCAGGTAGCCCGTAAGGACCAGATCAGTCGCCCGCTCGCCTGTTCTAAAAATAGCTCAAAGAGCAGCACTTACCAGTGAGCTGCCTCTATTTTTTAAATTGTATGTATTTACTAGCAAGCTGGTCTCGCTTTGCTCGACATTTTTAATTCTAAAAGAGACAAAACTCAAATAGAATTTGAAAATCCAAGAAAATATTTTAAAGACTTGGTCTTCACTTGGAATAAGCGGTAGGAAATGGATGGATGGATGGGTCTTCTGTTGTTTAAATAAATTCATTTATTTTTTACTTTGCTTCTTATTACTTTTAGAAATACAATTTTAGAGAAAAAATACAACCTTAAAAATGATTTTAGGATTTTTAAACAAACATACCTTTTTACCTTTTAAATTTCTTCCTCTTCTTTCCTGACAATTTAAATCAATGTTCAAGTAAATGTATTTATTTTTTATTGTAAAGAATAATACATATTTTAGCTTCTGGTTTTTCGACAAAGAATATTTATGAAATATTTCTTCAAACTTAATATGATTAAAATTCAAAAAAATTATTCTGGCAAATCTAGAAAATCTGTAGAATCAAATTTAAATCTTATTTCAAAGTATTTTGAATTTCTTTTAAAATTGTTGTTCTGGAAAATCTAGAAGAAATACTGATTTGTCTTTGTTAGAAATATAGCTTGGTCCAATTTGTTAAATATTCTAATAAAGTGCAGATTGGATTTTAACCAATTTAAAACATGTCATCAAAATTCTAAAATGTATCTTAATCAGGAAAAATTACTAATGATGTTCCATAAATTCTTTTTTTAATTTTTTCAAAAAGATTCAAATTAGCTAGTTTTTCTCTTCTTTTTGTCGGTTGAATTTTGAATTTTAAAGAGTCGAAATTGAAGATAAACTATGTTTCAAAATTTAATTATTTTTTTTTTTCGTGTTTTCTCCTCTTTTAAACCGTTCAATTAAGTGTTTTTTTTCATCATTTATTCTCTACAAAAAACCTTCCGTAAAAGGAAAAAAAAATGTACGACGGAATGACAGACAGAGATACCCATTTTTTTATATATATAAATGTATTTATTTAGCTATTCTTGTTTAAATCACACTTACGTGTAACTTACAAATGACAATATATTTATTTATTTAAGTGTGTATCAAACTGGTAGCCCTTCGCATTAATCAGTACCCAAGAAGTAGTTTTTGGTTTCAAAAAGGTTGGTGACCCCTGTACTAGGGCATAAAATCAGTGTCAGTTGAGTCGGTCCATAGGTTGCCTGTAGGGATTTTTAATGTCCAGCAGATGTCAGTATTTAGTGACACAGTATCGACACAGTATCAATACAGTTTTGCAATGTGTCGAAACGCTTCATGACGCCTCATCAACCCATCACTAGTGTCGAGTGACAATGCACAATCACGGAGGACAGGAGAGTCACTGTGGAAAATACAAAAGGGCATGAACCAAGGGAAAAACACGGAGAGAGAGAGAGATCATAACAAGGGCGAGGAAATCACTGGGAAAACAAGGGATGCCAGACGTGATGCTTACTGGAAGGTTAGCGACATTCTGGCAAAGGTTCCTCGGGTCCGCTGGTCTTTATGCTGCTCCCCCTCGTCAAGTCCAGGTGCGCTGATAATTAATTGTTTGCAGGCTTGTTGCTGTGTGGGCGTGTTGTGCTCAGCGCGAGCAGAGGCTTGTCTGAGTGTGCTGCCAGCAGAGGGGTTAAGAGAGGTGCCTGCAGAGGAAACGTGGGTTCGACTCCGCGTCATGACACCTTCATTGCAAATAAGTTTATGATAATAATATCATGCTATCCCAATTGATATCCCACCCAATATTTAATATTACTAGCTATAATGCAACCAGTTTGACAAGAATATAAAATTACATCAATTGTGAATGACAAATTAATAAAGTAACTGCTAAATAGGACTGTGTGATGTCGCTGTATAGATAGACCATGAGGACTATTTTTGGGACATATTTGGGTTGTCTGTGTGTTTTTAAGGGACATGTCCCACTACAACACAGGTGTCAAACTCAAGGCCCGCCACATTATTTAATTCGGCCCGCGAAAGCCTGGAAATAATATGCGTTACTAAAACGCTTAATCTTTTTTTACTAAATATATTTGCTCATTCTCTTTTGACATTACAAACCAAAGATATGACAATTGCATATCTTTAAATTCAATATTATCAAAATCAAAATATTGTAATATCATGTATCCCAAAAATATTTTTTTGTTAAAATAATATCTGCTTGACTTATGATTTCAAAACAATTTATCAATCAAATTATAGATTGTAGAATTGACAATTGATTTTACGGTTAAATTCCGCCGTTTTTTTTACCTTACAATCAACTTTGGTACTGTGTTTTTCCATATACTGTACAGTAAGACACTAAAACATTAAAAAAACAAACTAAAAAAACATTTTAAAAAAACAAGATTTTACGGTAAAAAATAAATAATGGCAGCTCTGTTGCTTGAATTTTACCGCTATAAACAGTGGTATTGTTTTTCCATTACATTCCATTTATTCAATTTGTTTATATGCTGGGAAAAAAAACAACACTGCTTTTACTGTAAAATTCTGATGACTGAGCTGCCAGTTTTTAAAGTAAAATTGTATTTTTTTTTTCATAGCTTATGTAAAAAAATATTGTTAATGTATTATATATATACATGTGTATTCATATATTACTCATTGTTAAAAGCGGCCCTCTGAGGGCAACCATAACTGCGATGTGGCCTTCAATGAAAACAAGTTTGACACCCCTGCACACTACAACAACCATTCACAAGCATTAACCATTAACACTTTTCTAGGAATCTATCCATCCATTTTCTACCGCGTGTCCCTTTCGGGGTCGCGGGGGGTGCTGGAGCCTATCTTAGCTGCGTTCAGGCGGTAGGCGGGGTACACCCTGGACAAGTCGCCACCTCATCGCAGGGCCAACACAACTTTAAAATGCTTGTCAACACGTGACACATCTTCATGTCAACCATTTGTAGGGTTGCCAACTGTCCCTTAAAAAAATTATCATCAAGTATTTAGAATTGAAAACTGTTTTAAGTTTAGCAGGACATACTTCTGTTAAAGAAATGTGTTTATTTGTATTCTGTTAAGTTAAGCAGGAAATATTTTAATTTAAGACAAAAAATATATATATATATTTCTATTTGTTAATTTAGTCATTTTGCACAAAAAAATATTGAACAATTTGTTTCCCATGTAGTCATATCAGGGGTCGGCAACCCAAAATGTTGAAAGAGCCATATTGGACCAAAATACAAAAACAAATCTGTCTGGAGCCGCAAAAAATTAAAAGCCATATTACATACAGATAGTGTGTCATAAGATATACATTGAATTAAGAGGACTTAAAGGAAACTAAATGAGCTCAAATATACCTACAAATGAGGCATAATGATGCAATATGTACATATCGCTAGCCTAAATAGCATGTTAGCATCGATTAGCTTGCAGTCATGCAGTGACCAAATATGCCTGATTAGCACTCCACACAAGTCAATAACATCAACAAAACTCACCTTTGTCCCTTCACGCACAACGTTAAAAGTTTGGTGGACAAAATGAGTCAGAAAAAGAAGTGGCATAAAACACGTCCTAGAAAGTCGGACAAATGTTCCATGTAAACAAACTAGGGTGAGTTCAACGACCGCCAAAATTAGTACGACAAAACGGCGCTCGCCAAATACTCGAATCAGTGAAGCATGTTTAATATAAACAGTGTGCTTTCTAACAATTAAGGAGGTTTGTGTCATGTTTGTCCTCCTACAGAAACCATATTAAAACAAAAAATATATTTTTTCCCCCTAATTTTTTTCCATTTTTCATACATTTTTGAAAAAGCTCCAGAGAGCCACTAGGGCGGCGCTAAAGAGCCGCATGCGGCTCCAGAGCCGTGGGTTGCCGACCCCTGAATATGAATCCAAAACATGTGCATCTAATAAAATTTCGGTTGGAGTCAAATAGTATAAACATATATGTGTAAATTGTCAGTCAGGGCATAAAATCCACAAAGGTTGAATGGAAGAAACTCTGAAACATCTTAAACAAAAAGAGTCCAGTTGCCTCCATTCAAACTTTATGGATAGTATAAAACTCTTTTCATGCAAATAAAAAAGGCCAAAGAAATTAGGACCCACACTTTGTCGACCGCATGGGCTGGTCCTTGGAAGGATGCAGCCACCCAATTGAGAAAGAGCTTTCAGTTTCTCCCCCTGATGGCCAGAAGCCAAACTGAGGTCTGAGTTCTTCTTCTGTATGAGCTCAGGACTAATGACATTATTGATGGTAGATTGCTGCCATCTCCTGGAGTCTCTCCTACATTAGTGCTTCTACAACTGTTGACCAACATTACACACAAGGCCTACTTTAAATTGAACATTAGAGAACTACTTGTGTTTTATTTGTACAGTCGGTATTCGCGAGCACAATATTTACACAATAGACCTCCACTGTGTTTTTTGCGGTGTTTTGTCATTAAAAGGCACAATGACAATAAGGTTCTTTGAAAAAATTGTGACTATTAACCTTTTCAGTACCTGTCATTTGTCACTGGATGCTTATCTACAAAAACCAGGTGACCTGACCTAATGCTGAGTCCTGGGGCCCCAATTATCAAAGGTTGCTGTGCACAAAAAAGTAGAAAAAGTGCAACAAGTAACTTTCACCCCAGATGTTGGTATTTTTTTATTATATTTGGGAAATATTGCACATTTCTATGCACTCTTTCGACCATTGGTAGAGCTCACACTAGGTTTTTCATACACAGGAATAAGGCTGAAACGACGCGTCGACGTAGTGGACGTCATCGGTTACGTGGCGTCGACGCGTCGCATATTTACGTCACACCACCGTCATGGCGGAGCGCAAAGCAGACGATGCGAGCGGTGCGAGCGAGGGGAAAAAAGCACGCCAAAAGTAGTCAAAAGTGTGGGAGTATTTCAATAAACGGCCTAATAATGTTGTAGCGCGAACAGCTGTCTCGTCAGCTGAAGCGCGAGCTCGCAACCGTGGCTGCTTAGCAACCAGCCAAACCCCACTTAATAAAATTATATTTTATCTTAGCGCACATCCGCATCCCTATTCACCTAGGCAACCCCAGGAAATGTATATAATTCGGCATTATTTCGGCCAGTCGGTTTATGTGATCAGAGCCGATCAGTTTACGTTCACGCGCAGGGAAAAACGCGGCGCGCTCCCGTCTCATCTGCTGGTGCACGAGCCCGGTAATTAGACAGCTGTGTCAAATCAAGGAGTACAAAAGACGCCAGCGCAGAGAAGAAAAAGGTTTAGTTCATAAACCCAGAGTTGTGCCAAAAGTGTACCAAAACCAAAAGCTGAACGGACAGCCGGTAAGATTGCACTTTACTTCTCTTTGTGGGTGTGGCGCACCTGTTGCGCTGGTGAGATGGGGGGTGCGGGGGAGTTGTGTGCATGTAGTGTGCTTAGTCTGGAGGTTAGTGATGGGTTCATGAGGCGTCATGAAGCGTTTCGACACATTGCAAAACTGTATTGATACTGTGTTGATACTGTGTCACTAAATACTGACATCTGCTGGACATTAAAAATCCCTACAGGCAACCTATGGACCGACTCAACTGACACTGATTTTATGACCTAGTACAGTGGTTCTCAAATGGGGGTACGCGTACCTCTGGGGGTACTTGAAGGTATGCCAAGGGGTACGTGAGATTTTTTTAAAATATTCTAAAAATAGCAAAAATTCAAAAATCCTTTTATAAATATATTTATTGAATAATACTTCAACAAAATATGAATGTAAGGTCATAAACTCAGTGAAGCACAAGCTCAGGTTTGTCACTAAAATTTCTGTCAAAAAGAACTGTGAAAAGAAATGCAACAATGTAATATTCAGTGTTGACAGCTAGATTTTTTGTGGACATGTTCCATAAATATTGATGTTAAAGATTTTTTTTTTGTGTGAAGAAATGTTTAGAATTAAGTTCATGAATCCAGATGGAGCTCTAATACAATCCCCAAAGAGGGCACTTTAAGTTGATGATTACTTCTATGTGTATAAATCTTTATTTATAATTGAATCACTTGTTTATTTTTCAACAAGTTTTTAGTTATTTGTATATCTTTTTTTCCAAATAGTTCAAGAAAGACCACTACAAATGAGCAATATTTTGCACTGTTATACAATTTAATAAATCAGAAACTGATGACATAGTGCTGTATTTTACTTCTTTGTCTTTTTTTTTCAACCAAAAATGCTTTGCTCTGATTAGGGGGTACTTGAATTAAAACAAAAATCACAGGGGGTACATTGCTGAAAAAAGGTTGAGAACCACTGACCTAGTATATACAATAATATAAACCAAGTCATTGTATTTCATTTAGGATTATTTCATAACTTCATTTAAATAAAAATATATTTTTTGTCTTTTTTAGATACAGTCAATAAATAATGTGAACATGTATCATAACATGGAAATCTAAGAGAACGTGTTGTGAATGAGGATGCTTGTGGACCTGGAAATTATTATTTATTTTGTTTTACACATTTTTATTTAAAAAAAAAAGTTTTTCCAACGTATTCAATTTTAGACGCTTTCTCTTCTTAGTTATTATTTCTCCGGCTGTAGAAAAGACCCGCTCACAGGGCACAGAGGAGGCGTCAGTGCGACACAGTTCGCGTATCGGTCACGTGACCAAAACAGCTCATGATCGGTCACGTGACTTTCTAAAAGCGGTACGCGCACCGACACAGGGTTTCGCTCTATGAGCTCGACGCATGCGCCAATGCATCGGTGTTGCCGGACCCATCACTACTGGAGGTTAAATACACACGATGTTTATGTAACTGTTGTTTAGTGTTGATAATCTTTGCTTAGTTTGATAAATGTTGGAGCAGTTTGCTTCATCAGGAGGGTGAAGTCGCTCAACTTAAAGTGTTGGATTTAACTGTGTTGGATCATTGGCTGCTGGTGAGGGCATAGAAAAAGGGGCATTTTTCTACCAGTAGACAGCGTTTAAGATTGAGTGTTTCACTGCTAAATTAATAATATATTTATATTGAATATGGATTTTAAATATGTATCTAAATAGGTGAATTGGTTAGGTATTTATGTATTTGCATATTGGGTTTTCTGCTGCATTTATCTATTGTGTTTCTGGGTTAAATGTATTTTATATGTATCTTGGTGCATTTATGTTGAGACAATTTATTTAAAATCTGTTTTAACTTAAAGGGAAAATATGTGTCCATTACCTTGCACTTGTTTAATGGTTAAGAGTTTGATAGCCTAATTCATAATTGTAAATTATGGGATTGATAATTGATTGATTTTTTACAGCATGTTAATCTTGTGTTTTGTCCTTAAAGGTTTTTCACCTACTAAAGAAGCTAAAGGCTACTAAAGGCTACTAAAGAAACTAAAGACTAAAGAAGAAAAAAGAAGCTGTTTCTTTGTTGGAAAAACTGTTGCAAACTAAAGGAAAATAAAAGGAAAAAGTAACTACGGTGTGGTCTTTTGAGTGAAATCCAGAAGCCACATTCAGCATTGGTACATCCCTTCAAGTGTGGGATAAGCACAGCGAAAAAAGCAAAACACTTGACAGTTGTTGTATGCACACTGTGTCGAGCGAAAATGGCCTATCATAGCAGCACAACGGCTATGAACGAACATTTGAAAAGAAACACCCAACAGCATTCTTGCCATCACTATCAACTAGTCAATCGTCTGCGTGAGTATACGTTGTCATCATTACACAAAAACATGAATGTGTCATTTGTATCTGCGTAGTAAATTCATAAACTAAAACACTGTTTCGCTCTGAGAGGCGCGTTTGGCGTGCCTGTTCAGTGTTTACAAAGACGCGCTCCTCTTTAACGCTAACGTTAATTAGTTGTGCAAATACCTTTTACAACATTAACAGTTGCATATACTATGTACAAACGAACAATTAACTTTCACTTTAATCATACTATCATTGTTGTGTTATTAAGCAAAATAAGCAATACTTTTACTTTTGTTGAAATGTTTACACTGTTACAGAATATTTCGTTTTGCACTTTTTTGTATTGGATGTTTATCTTTATTTTTGCACATTTTAAAGCAAAATAAGCAATACTTTTACTTTTGAAATGCTTATACTATTGCAGAATATTAAGATTTGCACTGGATGTTTACTTTTATATTTGCACATTAAAAAGCAAATAAGCTACTTTTAATTTTGTTAAATGTTAAAAGTTTTAAATGTTTACATTGTTACAGAATATTTTGTCATGTTGTTGTCAATGTTGACTGAGTGGCCATACTTTTTTTTTGTAAATAAGTCATGCCTTTTGAAAAAACTGGCCTAAATTTATTTTTTCATCTTCATTTTAAATAAAAAAATAATCGGTAGAAGGAAAAATAATCTATAGATTAATCGAAAAAAATAATCTATAGATTAACCGATCAATCGAAAAAAATAATCTATAGATTAATCGATAGAAAAATAATCGTTAGCTGCAGCCTTACACAGGAATAAGTGACGGCAAATGAAGCCCATACTCGCATGAAAAACCCCCGAAAATAAATTTCACAAATAATAAGTATTCCTCTAATTATGAATGTATTTGTTAGACCCTTAATATGAAAATATAGAGCTGTACTGTAGTTATATTGTTTAGGCAGTTACAATGTGCTGTGTCATTGAAGTAATGTTTAATTTGTTCTGGACCTACTGTAAGCTCATTCAAAAGATGCATACATACAGTGCCACCACACAGTTTGCAACCTGCAGCTCTGGAGCTGCATGTGGCTCTACATACCTGTGTGTCTTCTGTGGGAAGAAAGTGTGGCTGTAATGAAAGAATATAATCTAAGAAGGCACTATGAATCGTCTAAGAAACACAAAGACAAAGACAAGAAAATGGACATGGAACAAAGGCTACAGAAGGTGGAAAAGTCCCTCGCTGGTGCGGCGGTGCGTTTTTTTTCTTTCCAGCTGCAGAGAATGTGTATTTTCTCTTCTTAATGGCCATGACTGCTTCTTCAGTTCTGATTGCCACGCTTGACTTCGAGGTGTAACCGTTATTATTGTCCAGCGCCCAGTGGTGTACAAACATTGTTGTCCAGGTGGAAATTGGGAGAAATCTGTGAGAATGGTGGTCTCGGGAGATCTTCAGGCGGGGCACTGAAATTCGGGACTCTCCAGTGAAAACCAGGAGGGTTGGCAAGTATGATTCATACATACTAATGCACATACATACAAATATACATACACTAATGCATACGATCACTCTTTTGCAAACACATTCATACATACAAGTGCACACTAATACACACCCACCTTGTGACAGTACCAGGGGGAAGGAGACAGCACAGAGGCAGGCGAACAGTTTAACCTTAGGCGTATTTATTACGATGAGGATATGAAGTGTGTAACTAGAAAGAAAGAATCAAAGATATAGTGTTCGACAGGGGTGTCAAACTCAAATACAGAGTGGGCCAAAATTTAAAACTGAACAAAGCCGCGGGCCAAAGTTGAACAAATTAACCTTTTAATAGGGACCCAAACAAGTTTTGCATTGAATATTGAACAAGCAAGGCTTATATAACTTTATAGTGACATGCAAAATTGAGTTTCAAATAATAATAATAATTAAAAAAAAAAAAAGGCATATCAAATACAATTTAAATAAAATGTAATGCCTCTTTTCTATTTGCAGCCTTCTGAGGTAAATATCAACATTAACTTTTTCCACAGGCTAATAAATTTGAAAATAAAATAACAATGAATTAACCAACCATTCAGGACTTTCAACTGCTCAGTTTGCAACACACTGATCTAATCTGATGTGCCCAAGCCAGATACCTGCCATCTTTTCTTGGATGCTAGTTCATTAATGTCGGGGCTCAGGCTTTGAGCTGAGGCAACCTTCATTATCGAACGAAGGTGTTCATCAGTCATTACATCTCGTAGTCCACCCGGACCACAGTCTTGGGGGAATGCCTTAAAGGCACTGCCTTTAACGTCCTCTACGAGCTATCGTCACGTCCGCTTTTCATCCATTCTAACATGTGCTGGCCCAGTCACAAGATATGTGCGGCTTCTGTACGCATACACGTGAATGCAGCGCATACTTGATCAACAGCGATACAGGTTACACTGAGGGTGGCCATATAAACAACTTTAACACTGTTAGAAATATACGCCACACTGTGAATCCACACCAAACAAAAATGACAAAACACATTTCTGGAGAACATCCGCACAACACAACATAACAAATACCGAGAACACCTTGCAGCCCTAACTCTTCCGGGCTGCAATATACACCCCCGCTACCACCAAACACCCCCCCCCCCACACACACACACACACACACACACACACCTTGTAGCGTCCCGGAAGAGTTAGTGCTGCAAAGGGCTCTGGGTATTTGTTCTGTTGTGTTTATGTTGTTTTACGGTGTGGATGTTCTCCCGAAATGTGTTTGTCATTCTTGTTTGGTGTGGGTTCACAGTGTTGCGTATATTCCTAACAGTGTTAAAGTTGTTTATACGGCCACCCTAAGTGTAACCTGTATCTCTGTTGATCAAGTATGCATTGCATTACCTTGTGTGCGTGTGCAGAAGCCTCACATATTATGTGACTGGGCCAGCACTCGTTGGACTGGATGAAAAGCGGACGTGACGATTTTCGGGAGGGGCACTGAAATTTGGGAGTCTCTCGGGAAGGTTGGCAAGTACGAGAATTAGCGGTGAATGCGGTGTTACCGCGGCACCGCCGCTGTATATAATCGGTGGGCCAGCTCTAGTGTTAATTTGATATCGCCTCAAAGGCCAAGCGAAATTACACGGCGGGCCAATTTTGGCCCGCGGGCCAGAGTTTGACACCCATGTGTGGGATTTATATGGAGAGTATTACCAGCGGTTGTTGCTGGTGCGTGTTGAGAAAATGCAAGGATCCAGAAGAGGCGGGGTTAGTTCGGAGTTCCTTGGTCAGGCGAGAGGTCGGGGACAGGAGATAGGCTTCGAGGTCCGCGGGCAGGCGAAAGGTTGGGATCCGGGAGAGAGACGGTAATTCCAGGATAGTCAGGGAAACGAGACACACAGCTCGAATTGAGGAGTATTACTGTGGAGCAGGGGGAAAAAACAACCGAATGAGTTCAAGTTTGATGAGACAACAAAACCTGCAGAAATGCACGACTGTTGTGTTTAGACTAAGGGGAGGTGACGGCAAACAGACACCAGGGGGCAGTATATACAATTATTTAATATATATATATAATAATTCAATATATATATATATATATATATATATATATATATATACATATATATATACATATATATATATAATAATAACAAACACTACTGAACTAAGGAAATTGAGTGTGAACTAGAATACAAGTGTGTGTGGTGTAAGACTATGTGTGTAGTTAGCTGAAGTGTGTTACCAAGTGTTGACGAGAGCAAACGAGGCAGTCCATGGGGCAGGCAGGTGATCCGGGGCGAGAGAGAGGTGTCAAAGTCCAGGGGCAAGCGAGGAGTCAAGGAAACGAGGGAGGCAGTCAAAATCCAGGGCAACGGAAGGTAAACACTGCGGAGGCACGGGAGAACAAACAATGATGTCAGACACGAGGGAAAACACGCAGAGAGAGATCATAAGCCTTACGGTACACCATGAGAAAACTAAGTTCCCGCGCCGATCCTTGGGTCCACTGGTCCTTAATTGAGCTTGCCCTCATCAGACCCAGGTGTGTAGATTGCCGGTGAGTGATTGCAGTTGGTGGCTGCTGCAGGGCGCTGGATGTGCGCACCCGTGGGCGTGTCCCGAGGTGCGCACAGACGGATGAGCGGCGTTGGCAGGAGCTTGAGCCGTAACAACGACGAGAGACATATAAGCACTGTACCATACAGATGGCTACGTTCTGGCACCGGAACGTAGGAATTGCTGGTTTATGTAGTGTGCGGCCTCCTCATCAACATCAGGTGCATTGATTAGCAATTCACGGCCATGGCTGGAGAGGAACGCACAGAGGAGAGCGCCGAGGAGAGCAGCGCGCCCGAGCCGTGACACATATCACATAAAACACAGCACATAGCTGAAGTTTAATAAATCTTTATCATAACAATGTAAAAGGTTAATATGGTTTGCTCCTCTACTTTCTCCTTTCTTTTGTTATCCAAGTATTTATTACATTTATGAATAATTGCATTTGAAGGGATCGTAATGTTAAAGATAGAGGTAAATATTGTATTTCATTGTCAATATTGTTATTTCTATTGGTATTTAGTGCAATATTATTGATTGTCTTTACTAAGTTTGCTGATGTAGTTCTGCTGTTGTTTTTGTTTTGTTGTCTCCCTCTGTCTTGTGCTGCTCTTCTCCTCATCATTCCCCTCTCTGTCTTCTTTTTATACATTGTATTTGCTAATGTAGTTCTATTGTTGTTTTGTTGTTGTTGTTGTCTCTGTCAGTATTCTCCCCGTTTTCGTTCCCAGAATTCCACCCTCTTGTCTTTTTTTTGTTGTTCTCTTCTTTCCATCCCTTCCTGTTCTAAACCAGCTGCGTCAAACACCAAATATATCCAAATTTTAATTTAAGTGACATACAAATAGTGCAAAAAGAGAAATAGCCACATTTGTATTTCGTAAAATAAATCTGTATAACAGAAATGGGCATTTACATCAACAATGTGATTTGCCGGAGTGGCAGATTAGAAGAAAAAAAAATGTCAACACCAATTTCTAATGGAAAGGAATTTAAATGGACGACCTCAGGCCATCCATTTCAAAGATGTGTGATATAGTTTATAACAAGGCTTGTCATAATTATTTAATGTATTTTGAATCATTCACATAGTATTTTATACTGGGTGATAATTGTCCATCCATTTTCAGAATCAGAATCAGAATCAGAATAGTTTTTAATGCCATTGTTTGAGAACGGGTTCACCAACTAGGAATTTTTCTTGGTGCAATCGTGCAACATAAAACACATACAACACAGAATTTTCTACCGCTTGTCCCGTTCGAGGTCGCGGGGGGTGCTGGAGCCTATCTCAGCTGCTTCGGGCGGAAGGCGGGGTACACCCTGGACAAGTCGCCACCTCATCACAGGGCCAACACAGATAGACGGACAACATTCACACTCACATTCACACACTAGGGTCACTTTAAATACATCCCACTTTTCAGACAACAGGCCTTGATTGAAAAGGAAAGCCGCCAGCCGGGAGAACAGCAGGACAGATAGCAGGGAGGTGATCATGATAGCAGTGCGGAAAGGGAAGAACTGGGTGAGCGTTCCCTCATCATTCAGTTGGCAGCCGGGGTAGCAGATGACAGGTGGCAAGCCGATGAGTGGCTCTCTACTTAGAATTCTCAAAGTGATTCCCACTAAGAAGCCCAAACTAGCCCCGTAGCCATTGGACACCTTGAAGAAGAGGATGCAAACCAGCTGGGGGAACATGATGGTCAAGGACATTTCCACACCCACAAGCCAGAAGACCAGAACACTGTTGTCCAGGAAAGTGAGGCCAGTACAAGTCAGACCTACAACCAACACCGAGATACGAATCACCCACTGCATCTCACGGTCTGATGCCTGACATAAAATAAAAATAAAATATAGATCTTCTAGTCTTCGGATATTTAGAAAGACAACACAATGACCATAAGCGAGAACAGTGCGATAGTGCCATACAGGAAACATTCATTGGAGACTTTATGAAAAAAATTAAAGATTCTGCCTGACACATACTTGCCAACCTTGAGACCTACGATTTCGGGAGGTGGGGGTGGGCGTGGTCGGGGTGGGATGGGGGCGTGGTTGGGGGCGTGGCTAAAAGGGGAGGAGTATATTTACAGCTAGAATTCACCAAGTCAAGTATTTCATATATATATATATATATATTTATATATATAAGAAATACTTGATGTTCAGTGAATTCTAGCTATATATATATATATATATATATATATATATATATATATATATATTTATATATATATATATACACGTGTATATATATATATATATTTATTTTATTATATATATATATATATATATATATATATATATGTATATATATATATATATATATATATATATATGTATATATATATATATATATATATACATACACGTATATATATATATTTATTTTATTATATATATATAAAATAAATACTTGAATTTCAGTGTTCATTTATTTACACATATACACACACATAACACTCATCTACTCATTGTTGAGTTAAGGGTTGAATTGTCCATCCTTGTTCTATTCTCTGTCACTATTTTTCGAACCATGCTGAACACCCTCTCTGAAGATGCATTGCTGTGTGGCACGCACAAAAGTGCTTTCATCAAATGCACTAGATGGCAGTATTGTCCTGTTTAAGAGTGTCACAGCATTGCTGTTTACGGCAGACGAACTGCTTTACGGTATACAAAAACGTGACTGCTGTTGTTGTGTGTTGTTGCCGCGCTGGGAGGACGTTAATGAAACTGCCTAACAATAAACCCACATAAGAAACCAAGAACTCGCCCTCCATCATTCTACAATTATAACGTGATTGGGCAGGTATGCTGTTAATATTGTGGGTTAGCGGACTCAGGTCCTGATGGACCTGAATTTCGGGAGATTTTCGGGAGAAAATTTGTCCCGGGAGGTTTTCGGGAGAGGCGCTGAATTTCGGGAGTCTCCCGAAAAATCCGGGAGGGTTGGCAAGTATGGCCTGACAGTGCATTCTAGCTCACATTTTCACCTGTTTTCTGATTATGTTCTTGTAGACGTTGGAGGAGAACATTGAGGCAGAAGACAGCAGTGCAGAGTCCATGGAGGACATGACAGCAGCAGTTACAGCTCCAATGCTAATGAAGGACACAAATGTGGGAGTGAGGTATCGCAGGGCAATGGGGAGAATGGAACCTGCCTCTCCACAGTCATAGGGAGTTGGTAGCCCATAGCTTGTTGAATTCCAGTCTATGGAAATATTAAATGAATACCAGTGATCACAAGTAAGGTAGTCTTACAAAATAAAACAAAATACAAAACCAGTGAAGTTGGCACGTTGTGTAATTTGTAAATAAAAACAGAATACAAGGAATTGCAAATCTTGTTCTACTTATATTCAATTGAATAGACTGCAAAGACAAGATATTTAATGTTTGAACTGAGAAACTTATTTTTTTTTGCAAATAATCATTAACTTAAAATTTAATGGCAGCAACACATCAGAATCAGAATAGTTTTATTGCCATTGTTTGAGAACGGGTTCACATACTAGGAATTTTTCTTGGTGCAATCGTGCAACATAAAACACATATATATATATACATTGCAAAAAAGTCGGCACAGGGGCATTTTTACCACTGTGTTACATAGGCCTTTCCTTTTAACAACACTCAGTAAACGTTTGGAAACTAAGGAGACCATTTTTGGAAGCTTTTCAGTTGGAATTATTTCCCATTCTTGCTTGATGTACAGCTTAAGTTGTTCAACAGTTCGGGGTCTCTATTGTGGTATTTTAGGCTTCATATTGCACCACACATTTTCAATGGGAGACAGGTCTGGACTACAGGCAGGCCAGTCTAGTACCCGCACTCTTTTACTATGAAGCCACGCTGTTGTAACACGTGGCTCGGCATTGTCTTGCTGAAATAAGCAGGGGCGTCCATGATAAATTCCTTGCATTAGCTGGTTGAGAAATGTTGTTCTTAAACTGTTGGACAATTTGCTCACGCATTTGTTCCCAAAGTGGTGACCCTCGCCCCTCCTTGTCTGTGAATGACTGAGCATTTCATGGAAGCTGCTTTTATACCCAATCATGGCACCCACCTGTTCCCAATTAGCTTCTTTACCTGTGGGATGTTCCAAATAAGTGTTTGATGAGCATTCCTCAACTTTCTCAGTCTTTTTTGCCACTTGTGCCAGCTTTTTTGAAACATGTTGCAGGCATCAAATTCCAAATGAGCTAATATTTGCAAAAAATAACAAAGTTTTCCAGTTCTAACATTAAGTATCCTGTCTTTGCAGGCTATTCAATTGAATATAGGTTGAAAAGGATTTGCAAATCATTGTATTTTGTTTTTATTTACAATTTATACAACATGCCAACTTCACTGGTTTCGGGTTTTGTAAAATACACATAAAATACAATAATAGTACTGATAGTTTTGTTGTGTGAGGAGCTCCTTGTATTGAGTATAGGTTGAAAAGGATTAGCAAATTTTGTTTTTATTATGATTTACACAACGTGCCAACTTCACTGGTTTTGGGTTTTGTAGTTTAAATGTGTACCAGTAGATGCAGCAACAGCTCCGATGAGTATAGAAGGGATACCCAGCACCAGGCAAAAAGCAGAGGAGGCAAAGCAGCCTGCGTGTAAGATGAGGTAAGCCAAACCACCTAGAGCCTGGTAGAAACATGGTTTTATTGAGGTGACAGCAAGTGCAAGGAAGGCCAATCCTGAATTGTTTTGCTGATGATCTGACAGCTATCATCATGGTACTGTTTCATACTCACAGTCCAATATGTGTACCGTATTTTCCGGACTATAAGCGCACTTAAAATCCTTTTTTTTTCTCAAACCTTGACAGTGCGCCTTATAACCAGGTGCGCCTAATGTAAGGAAAAAGTTTGATTGAGCTTACCCACTTCGAAGCTATTTTATTTGGTACATGGTGTCAAACATAAGAGATAAGTGTAGGCTGCACTATGATGGCAATATGACTGAAATAAACAACACCAACATTTTATATGTTCCATTGAAAATATAGAACATTACACACGGTGCTCAAAAATCTATCAAAATGTTTTAGTACGACTTTAGTAAGCAATGAAGTCGCACCGCTTGATGTGCATCAACATATGAGTATTATTATAGTGTTATAGTTATAGTGGAGATAAGGTAAGACATATTATCTGGCGTTATGTTTCGCAATATTATGCAAAAGCAATTTTGCAAAGCTGTATTTATTTTGGGATCTGCATAAATCCTGATAAATTGCGCGTGTCCGCCTTTGTAGTCCGTGACAACAATGTAGTCGTTAAGCTTCTTCTTTTACTCTACATTCTTGTTATGGGACATTCATCCTCCGCTGTTGCCATTTCTAATATAAAGTAGTGAAAAGTTCTTACTTATATCTGTCAGTAAACTCGCCATGAAAGCGCTAAAACATACCGGTGTAATTATTAGTCACCCAAGGAACTTTGGTTATTAGAGAGTTCCGGTCGGACGGTTTTTCATGGGACACATTTCCGATGTTGATGTTTCCTGATGAGGAGATGCTGCTCCATTATTGATTTATGTAATGTCACAGCGCAGTCTCGAACCCACAATCCTCCCATTGCAAGATCCAACACTCTGTCTGGCAGCATGCCAGGACACGCCCCCGCACGCGCCGAGCGCTTCACGCCCACGCTTCGCCGCAGCTGCCGGCTTTCATCTATCAGCGCACCTGGCAGCAATCAAGATGACAGCATAAAGATCAGTCACTCCTTGGAACCTACGCCGGAACGTCGTTAACTCTTTGTAGTAAGCATTCACGTCTCTGGCTTCCCTCTCGTTGTCCTCGCTTTTCTTTTGTCTTTTGCCCCTTTTTGTCTTGTTGACTGATGTCCCTTGTTCTCCTTGCAGTGCCCGCCTTGTTCTGTGTGCTCGAGTGCTGTACCTCGACCTCCACCCGGAAATTTGGACTGCCTCCTTCAATCCTCGATCACTCGTTTGGACTTGGACATTGTTGCTTGCCACCTGCCCTCGACCACCTGCCTGTCCCCGGATCTCCTTTGTGCCTCCCATCTTGGTCAGACGAAGTTTTCATCCATCACGCATGTACAACATCCTCTTGAATTATTTACATGGTTAATTTTACACATAATCCTGCATCCAACACTTAGAGTAGCATACACATCCCACACATTCATCAAAGGTTACAATAAACCTGGTAACCTTAAGCTCTTCGTGGTGTCGTCTCCTTCCAACCCTCACGTATATAACAGTACGTTCCGGCCAACCATGTCGGAACCAGACGACACCCCCAAGCCTAGTCTCGCTCCCCAGTCTCGGACCCCCAGGAATCCGGACTTGGAGGTAATGTGCTCAGTCCTGAAGATACACCAGACTCGTTTTGAGGCTTTAGAAGACAACTTAGAGAAGGCATTTTCCAAACTGTACACCAAGCTGGACCAGCTTGGCCCCAACCCAGTGCAAAACCAGGTAACGCATCAGCATGCCACACCTGCCCCTAGCCCTGGAAGCGTTCCCTTTGCCCGGGAACCCAGAATTGCGAGTCCAAGACCTTTTGAAGGAGATTTTGAGCTCTGTAGAGGCTTTTTGGTGCAGTGTGAATTTATTTTTTTGCACCAACCATCACGCTACACTTCTGATGGAGCTAAAATTGCGTTTGTTTTTTCGTTACTTGCCGGACCTGCCCTCAAGTGGGCTACAGCAGCCTTGGACAAGTCACTGGGCCTTGGCACTGACTACGCAGCCTTCCGGTCCGAGTTCCTGGCCGTATTTGACCACCCCAAGGATGGGGGGGATACCGCAGGACGTCTGCACACCATCCAGCAAGGAACTCGCTCAGTGGCAGCTTACACCCTCGAGTTCCGGACCATTGCTTCTGACAGCGGCTGGAACGACAAGGCTCTACAGAGTGCTTTTCGTCAGGGACTCTGAAGAAATCAAAGACGGTCTGCTGAGAGACAGACCAACCTCCTGTAGAGCCCTCATCGACTTAGCACTCCAATACGACCAGAGACTTGTTGAGCGAGCAACCGAGAGAGCCCGTAGTGGCGCTAGGAGATCCCCGGCTATGCTAGCTCTTCCTGCCCTCCAATCTTCCGGAGCACAACCTGCCCCATTACCAGTTGCAGTGGCAGCACATGAACCCATGCAAGTGGGAAGAACCCGTTTGGGGGCAGGGGAGAGGGAGAGAAGGTTGAGGCAGCGCCTTTGCCTCTACTGCGGGGGTGCGGGACACATGGTCCGCTACTGTCCGTCCCAACCAAAAGACTAGGCTCACCAGCAAGGGGGATCCTGGTGAGTCATTCAACACTTCCCCAGGAACAAGGGAACTCTGTCATCCTGTTTTCCGCCTCCTTGACGTGGAACAACAGGAGGGTGGAAGTTCAGGCTTTTCTGGCCTCTGGGGCGGACGATGGCCTGATGGACTACGGGTTCGCCCAACAGAACGGGATTCCTTTAGTATCCTTGGACAAGGAACTTCCAGCCCAAGCTCTGGACGGACGCCCATTGGGTCCCATCAGGTACCGCACGGAGTCCCTGCTACTAACTTTATCTGGGAACCATTCAGAGACCATCCGTTTCTGGGTGCTGGAGGCTCCCGTCGCTCCGGTGGTATTAGGAAGAGCATGGCTGAAGCAGCACGACCCGCACATCTCTTGGACCTCCGGAGAGATCTTGGCATGGAGCACCCGCTGCCACGCTAACTGCTTGAAGGCAGCCTCGACCCCCAGCAGGACCATTCAGAACCATAAAACCCCGGTAGACCTCACTACCATCCCAGAGTGCTATCATGACCTTGCTGAGGTTTTCAGTAAGGAACGTGCTCAATCCCTCGAGCTACTTCCCGGGGCTCCCCTACCTTCCAGCCGTCTTTACAACTTGTCCCTTCCTGAAAGAGAGACCATGAAGATTTACATCTCTGAATCACTGGCTTCCGGAATCATTACCCCGTCCAAATCCCCTGTGGCGGCAGGGTTTTTCTTCGTGACCAAGAAGGACGGGTCCTTGCGACCTTGCATTGACTACCGGCACCTCAACAACATAACTATCAAGAATAAGTACCCACTGCACCTTCTGAACGCATCTTTTGAACCCCTGGCACCAGCCACCATCTTCACTAAGCTCGACCTTCGCAATGCATACCACCTAGTCCGGATCAAGAAGGGTGACGAATGGAAGACGGCGTTCAATACTCACCTCGGCCACTATGAGTACAAGGTCATGCCTTTTGGTCTCACTAATGCTCCCGCAGTTTTCCAGACATTGGTCAACGACATCCTTCGTGACATGCTGGACCAGTTTGTTGTGGTTTATTTGGATGACATCCTTATTTTTTCTCGCAACCCGCAGGAACATCAGCAGCATGTTCGTCTGGTTCTTCAGCGACTTCTGGAAAACCGACTCTTTGTCAAGGCAGAGAAGTGCTGTTTTCATGTCTCATCGGTGGACTTCCTTGGATTCATCGTTGAGAGGGGTCACGTCAGGGCTGACCCCGGGAAGGTCAAGGCAGTGGCAGCCTGGCCACAACCCGCTTCCAGAACGGAACTCAGGAGATTCTTGGGCTTCGCTGGATTTTACAGGCGATTCATCCGTAATTTCAGTCGCATCGCTGCACCCCTCAATGCTCTCACCTCGTCAAAGGTAAATTTTTTGTGGTCACCCGAGGCTGACCGTGCCTTCAGGGGGCTCAAGACCAGCTTTGTCTCCGCACCTGTTCTCATCCATCCTGACTGGGACTGTCCATTTAAAAGTTAAAGTTAAAGTACCAATGATTGTCACACACACACTAGGTGTGGCGAAATTATTCTCTGCATTTGACCCATCACCCTTGATCACCCCCTGGGAGGTGAGGGGAGCAGTGGGCAGCAGCGGTGGCCGCACCCGGGAATCATTTTTGGTGATTTAACCCCCAATTCCAACCCTTGATGCTGAGTGCCAAGCAGGGAGGTAATGGGTCCCATTTTTGTAGTCTTTGGTATGACTCGGCCGGGGTTTGAACTCACAACCTACCGATCTCAGGGCGGACACTCTAACCACTAGGCCACTGAGTAGGTAGAGGTGGACGCCTCTGATTCGGGGATAGGGGCCATACTTTCCCAGCGGTCTAAAATTGATAACCTGCTTCACCCATGTGCATTTTTTTCCAGGCAACTCTCTCCGGCAGAACTTAACTATGATGCTGGGAACAGAGAACTGTTGGCCGTCCACGAGGCGTTAGTGGAGTGGAGACACTGGTTGGAGGGGGCAAAACACCAGTTCCAAATTCTGACGGACCATAGCAACCTTCTTGCCATCCGTTCAGCCCGAAGGATCAACAACCGTCAGGCAAGATGGCAACAGTTTTTTTCCCGGTTCGACTACATACTGTCTTACAGACCGGGATCCAAGAACCAGAAAGCGGACGCACTATCTAGGGTGCACATAGCGGACAACACTTGCCCTACCACCCCCGAAACCATTCTGCCATCAACCCGTATTGTGAGAATGGTATCCTGGAGAGTGGAGGACCAGGTGAAAAAGGCTCTTCAGGCTCGTCCAGGTCCTGGGGGCGGACCACCAGGCAAGCTGTTTGTCCAACGCGAACTTCGGCCCCGGGTCCTGGATTGGTCACATTCCAGTCTTTTCTCTTGCCATCCGGGGTTCCAACGAACCCTGTCCTTCATCCGAAGACGTTTTTGGTGGCCATCCATGGCCGCCGACACACGGGAATTTATCGCTGCTTGTACTGCTTGTGTTCGCAGCAAACCGTCGCACCGACCTCCGGCTGGCCTCCTACACCCTCTGCCGATTCCTGCTCGTCCATGGTCGCACATAGCGTTGGACTTCGTCACTGGCTTTCCAGTATCTAGAGGTAACAACACCATCCTCACCATCGTTGATCGTTTTTCCAAGGCAGTCCACTTCGTTCCTCTCCGCAAGCTGCCCTCTTCCTCCGAGACAGCGGACCTCCTTACCTTGCACGTCGTCAAGCAGCACGGAATCCCCATGGACATTGTTTCTGACCGGGGCCCTCAGTTTACCTCTAAGGTATGGAAGGCGTTCTGCAGAGGGATTGGGGCCTCAGTCAGCCTCACTTCAGGATATCACCCCCAAAGCAATGGACAAGCCGAGAGAGCCAACCAGAGCTTGGAGACCATGCTTCGCTGTGTTGCCCAACATCAGCCCACGTCCTGGAGCAAGTTCATCCCGTGGGTGGAGTATTCCTACAACGCCATGAAGAGCTCCGCCACCGGTATGTCGCCTTTTGAATGTTCTTTGGGCTACCAACCTCCTATGTTTCCACAACAGGAGCTCGAGATTGCAGTACCCTCTACGAGGGCCCACATCAAGAGATGTCAGAGGGTGTGGAGAGCCGCCCGTTCGGCCCTGGTGAGGGCGTCTGAGAGGATGTGTCGCAGTGCAAATAAACATCGCATCCCTGCCCCTTCCTATCAGCCAGGACAACGTGTAATGTTGCTTGCCAAAGACCTTAGCCTCCAGGTACCATCCAAGAAATTAGCTCCCCGTTTTGTTGGTCCTTATCCCATAATTTCCATAATCAATCAATCCGGCATATGTAAAATTGGCTCTCCCACCCTTAGTCAAGCGACATCCGGTAGTCCACGTGTCCCAGATAAAACCGGTGGCGGAGAGCGCTCTATCCCCCTCTACCCCTACCCCGCCCCCTCCTAGGTTCCTTGAAGACGGCGACCCGGTTTGGACGGTAAAGAAGATCCTCAGGGTCCGTCGGCAGGGTAGGGGGCTGGTATACTTGGTCGACTGGGAGGGATACGCACCGGAGGACAGGTCTTGGGTGCCGGCCTCCTACCTTGCCGACCCCTCTCTTCTGGAGGACTTCTACCGCGCCAACCCGGGGGCCCTCAGACGTCGGGTGCCTCGCCTAAGGAGGGGGGTACTGTCACAGCGCAGTCTCGAACCCACAATCCTCCCATTGCAAGATCCAACACTCTGTCTGGCAGCATGCCAGGACACGCCCCCGCACGCGCCGACCGCTTCACGCTCACGCTTCGCCGCAGCTGCCGGCTTTCATCTATCAGCGCACCTGGCAGCAATCAAGATGACAGCATAAAGATCAGTCACTCCTTGGAACCTACGCCGGAACGTCGTTAACTCTTTGTAGTAAGCATTCACGTCTCTGGCTTCCCTCTCGTTGTCCTCGCTTTTCTTTTGTCTTTTGCCCCTTTTTGTCTTGTTGACTGATGTCCCTTGTTCTCCTTGCAGTGCCCGCCTTGTTCTGTGTGCTCGAGCGCTGTACCTCGACCTCCACCCGGAAATTTGGACTGCCTCCTTCAATCCTCGATCACTCGTTTGGACTTGGACATTGTTGCTTGCCACCTGCCCTCGACCACCTGCCTGTCCCCGGATCTCCTTTGTGCCTCCCATCTTGGTCAGACGAAGTTTTCATCCATCACGCATGTACAACATCCTCTTGAATTATTTACATGGTTAATTTTACACATAATCCTGCATCCAACACTTAGAGTAGCATACACATCCCACACATTCATCAAAGGTTACAATAAACCTGGTAACCTTAAGCTCTTCGTGGTGTCGTCTCCTTCCAACCCTCACGTATATAACATGTAAAGTCTAAATGTCATTAAAACAGTTAACTCCATCTTCTGACACTTCTTCCACTCCCATCTTTGCACGCTACACCAGTAGAACAAAGATGACGGCGAAAAGACGCTGCTGAAGGTGAGCCATGTAAATAAGACCACCCACAAAATGGCGCATCCGGAAGCGACTGTCAGACAGCGGCTTGAAGATGATCTGTAAAACATAATCTATGAAACATTTTGACCAAAGAACCACCATTACATGTTATGTAGACCACAAGGAAGTGTTTTCAATCTAAAAAAAAAAATAATAATAATATGACTCCTTTAATGCATGCAATAAATTAAGAAATAAGACAACTAACCTGACTAAATCCTTAAAAAAAAATTACATTACCGACAAAATAGAGTAAAACACAAATAAGCCACGTGAGCTCTGGAAAATCCTCAACAACCAGCTTCCTGGTTGCAGCCAGAAACTTAAAACCAGACTCACCAACATCAACATCAAGGAGGGTGACTCCCTCATTACAGACAAAATGGAGGTAGTAAGCAGACTTAACACATTTTTCACCAGCATAGCCACAACTCTAGCCAACAAGCTGTCCCACCACTCTGGTCGCTTTGGTGTAGAACACATTAAAGCCTTCTACAGAAAGCTAGGAGTATCCAACAACGATTTCAAATTAGAAATGGTCTCAGCTGACAAGGTGATTAAACAATTGAGCACGCTCCACCCAAACAAGGCCACCGGCCTTGATAATATCCCCTTCAGATTCCTCAGGGACTCTGCCACCACCATTTCCCCAATCATCACGCAAATAATAAACCTCTCAATTTCACAAGGCCAAGTACCAAAAGATTTCAAAATAGCAAGAGTAACTCCCCTCTTTAAAAAAGGAAGCAAATTAGAACCTGGCAACTACCGACCTGTTTCTATTCTCAGTTCCATTTCGAAAGTAATGGAAAAAATAGTTTATGAACAGGTCGATAGTTACCTTGCCACAAATAAACTCATGTACAAATTCCAATCCGGCTTCAGAACTAACCACTCCAATGACACATGCCTTCTCTATCTGACCGACCACATCAAACATGAGGTGGACGCGGGCAAATACTGCGGCATGGTCATGCTGGACCTTCAGAAGGCCTTTGACACCATTAACCACACTATACTGTTGGATAAGCTCAGAGCAATTGGATTTGATAAAACCTCATCGAGCTGAATGCAATCTTACTTGGAGGGGAGGAAACAGGTGGTTAAGTTGAACGGCACCGTGTCCCCCCCTCTCAGTAAGCTGTGGAGTCCCCCAAGGCAGTATATTAGGGCCTTTACTGTTCCTAATATACATAAACGACATGTCATCAGCATGCGACTGTGAATTGTTTTTGTTTGCGGATGACTCGGCCTTGCTGGTATCCGGCAAGGACAAGTCACAGGTGGAGAAAATCCTCAGTGCTGAACTCTGTAGAATTTGCACCTGGCTCGCCGACAACAAGCTATCCATACACTTGGGTAAAACGGAATCCATCCTGTTTATGTCCCACATCAACCTTAAGAAAGTCAGTGACTTCACTATAAAAGTGGGTGACATTGTTATCGCCAGGAAGGATGAGGTCACCTACCTAGGTTCCATTCTAGAGGCTAATCTTTCCTGTGATAAAATGGCAACCAAGGTAATCAAAAAGGTCAACCAACGAATGAGATTCCCTATAGAATCTCCTCTCTGGTCAACAAAAGCACCATGAAGATTCTGGCGGGAACTCTCGTTCAACCCTTTTTTGATTACGTATGCACCTCCTGGTACCCTAGCACCTCCAAAACCCTCAAATCTAGACTCCAAACAGCCCAGAACAAGCTAGTCAGATTACTTCTAGACCTCCACCCCAGATCACACCTCACTCCTACCTACTTCTCCAAAGTGGGCTGGCTCAGGGTGGAGGACAGAGTAAAACAACTTGCACTGAGCCTTGTCTATAAAATCCGCTACACCTCCCTGATACCGAAGTACATGTCAAACTACTTCCTTAACGTAAATGACCGCCATAACCACAACACCAGGGGGAGCTCCACTAACCACGTTAAACCCAGATTCCGATCTAACAAAGGTCTTAACTCATTCTCTTTCTATGCCACATCAATGTGGAATGCACTCCCAACAGGTGTAAAAGAAAGGGCATCTCTATCCTCCTTCAAAACCGCACTAAAAGAACACCTCCAGGCAACTTCAACCCTAAACTAACACCCTCCCTTCCTCATCATACCTCCTCAAATTGTTAATAATCAAATGTAAACAATCAAATGTAGTTACTTTTTCTTATAATTTCTGATCTCTCTCTCTGTGTCCAATACTTGCTGTACATATGTACCAAGTCAGACCTACACTGTTCCAATGTCAATTTCTCTGATGATGCAATTGTTGATGACTGAAGTGTTGATACCAACCAAACTTAACCCCCCGCCCCCCTCCATATCCCACACCCCGGATTGTAAATAATGTAAATAATTCAATTTATATACTGTGATGATTATCTTGTGTGATGACTGTATTATGAAAATAGTATACAGGTAAAAGCCAGTAAATTAGAATATTTTGAAAAACTTGATTTATTTCAGTAATTGCATTCAAAAGGTGTAACTTGTACATTATATTTATTCATTGCAGACAGACTGATGCATTCAAATGTTTATTTCATTTAATTTTGATGATTTGAAGTGGCAACAAATGAAAATCCAAAATTCCGTGTGTCACAAAATTAGAATATTACTTAAGGCTAATACAACAAAGGGATTTTTAGAAATGTTGGCCAACTGACAAGTATGAAAATGAAAAATATGAGCATGTACAATACTCAATACTTGGTTGGAGCTCCTTTGGCCTCAATTACTGCATTAATGCGGCGTGGCATGGAGTTGATGAGTTTCTGGCACTGCTCAGGTGTTATGAGAGCCCAGGTTGCTCTGATAGTGGCCTTCAACTCTTCTGCGTTTTTGGGTCTGGCATTCTGCATCTTCCGTTTCACAATACCCCACAGATTTTCTATGGGGCTAAGGTCAGGGGAGTTGGCGGGCCAATTTAGAACAGAAATACCATGGTCCGTAAACCAGGCACGGGTAGATTTTGCGCTGTGTGCAGGCGCCAAGTCCTGTTGGAACTTGAAATCTCCATCTCCATAGAGCAGGTCAGCAGCAGGAAGCATGAAGTGCTCTAAAACTTGCTGGTAGACGGCTGCGTTGACCCTAGATCTCAGGAAACAGAGTGGACCGACACCAGCAGATGACATGGCACCCCAAACCATCACCCAACCATGCAAATTTTGCATTTCCTTTGGAAATCGAGGTCCCAGAGTCTGGAGGAAGACAGGAGAGGCACAGGATCCACGTTGCCTGAAGTCTAGTGTAAAGTTTCCACCATCAGTGATGGTTTGGGGTGCCATGTCATCTGCTGGTGTCGGTCCACTCTGTTTCCTGAGATCCAGGGTCAACGCAGCCGTCTACCAGCAAGTTTTAGAGCACTTTATGCTTCCTGCTGCTGACCTGCTCTATGGAGATGGAGATTTCAAGTTCCAACAGGACTTGGCGTCTGCACACAGCGCAAAATCTACCCGTGCCTGGTTTACGGACCATGGTATTTCTGTTCTAAATTGGCCCGCCAACTCCCCTGACCTTAGCCCCATAGAAAATCTGTGGGGTATTGAGAAAAGGAAGATGCAGAATGCCAGACCCAAAAACGCAGAAGAGTTGAAGGCCACTATCAGAGCAACCTGGGCTCTCATAACACCTGAGCAGTGCCAGAAACTCATCGACTCCATGCCACGCCGCATTAACGCAGTAATTGAGGCAAAAGGAGCTCCAACCAAGTATTGAGTATTGTACATGCTCATATTTTTCATTTTCATACTTTTCAGTTGGCCAACATTTCTAAAAATCCCTTTTTTGTATTAGCCTTAAGTAATATTCTAATTTTGTGACACACGGAATTTTGGATTTTCATTTGTTGCCACTTCAAATCATCAAAATTAAATGAAATAAACATTTGAATGCATCAGTCTGTGTGCAATGAATAAATATAATGTACAAGTTACACCTTTTGAATGCAATTACTGAAATAAATCAAGTTTTTCAAAATATTCTAATTTACTGGCTTTTACCTGTATATCTGTATCATGAATCAACTTAAACAAGTTGAAAAACTTATTCGGGTGTTACCATTTAGTGGTCAATTGTACGGAATATGTACTTCACTGTGCAATCTACTAATAAAAGTTTCAATCAATCAATCAAAATGCGCCCAAAGTCCTGTGCGCCTTATATATTAAAAAAGATCAAAAATAGACCATTCATCGGCAGTGCGCCTTATAATCCGGTGCGCCCTATGATCCGGAAAATAAATAGTTTGGACTCACCATGCACCATGAAGTTGTCAAACCACTTTACGGCTTCTGAGGCTCAACCGTGCCAACCCAGGGAGCCTGAAAGATCTGGTTGTAGGCCGTCAGTGAGATGTCCCAAGAGTGAGGGTTGGTCAAGGTGAAAGGGACACACAGCCACTGTGTATACAAACACAAAAACACTTGATATGATTGAATACAAACACTTGATATGATTGAATACGAGGGAAACCTGTATAACTAAAACAAGCTGCATATTTATACTCCATACTGACTGCACTTTGAGAAGCCGTAAAGCATGTCTGATTCGGTGGCTTTAATATATTTTTGGGTAGGTAACAATTTCAAGTTGACTTTTGTGATTATCAGCCTTCCAACATTACAATGACATCAATTAAATTAAACTAAAAGTGAAACATGAAATCCTCCAGATCGTTTTTGGTTTACCCAAACCTTTGATAGAACTACAGTAGGAATCTCCAGTAGTAAATGACCACGCGGAATCCCTCCCGGCACCATACATATAATGACTGGCTACAACTACAAGACCACCTGCACAATCTTATCTTCAGTTGGGGCCGCAGAGGTGGGACCAAGTCATTGTTTTGCAAGTCACAAGTAAGTCTCAAGTCTTTGCCCTCAAGTCCGAGTCAAGTCCCGTGTCAAGACAGGCAAGCCCTGAGTCAAGTCCAAAGTCAAGACTGGAAAGTCTCAAGTCAAGTCCTAAGTCCTGCATTTTGAGTTTCGAGTCCTTTCAAGTCCTT